>NC_138551.1:121015321-121615321 GCF_964273705.1 Natrix helvetica | reverse complement strand
CTAAACAAAACTACTTCAAACACACAAATAATTCCGGATGTTGGTTAGCACATAAAGTAAAAAAAGACAAAGAAAAAAGGACGATATATCAACTACAAGGTGAGGATGGAGTCATACAACACAGACCAGAAGAGAAAAAGAGTGTAATCCAAAAATATTTTACAAAACTCTATTCACAAGATAACATACCAGAAGACAAGATCGAACAATACTTACATTTTGCAACCATAAATCTAGTCCCAGACAAACACAAAGAAATAATAAATAGACCAATTACAATAAAGGAGTTAAGGATGGCATTGAAAAAACAGAAAAATAACAAAACTCTAGGTCCAGATGGAATCCCGATGGAATTATACAAAAATGCACAAGAAATATTGGAAGAACCTCTATTAGAAGTATTCAATGAAGTGCTAGAAGAAGCTAAAATACCAACATCATGGACAGAAGCAACGATAACTCTCATACCAAAAGAAGATTCAGACCTTCAGAAAATTCAAAATTATATACCCATCTTGTTAATGAACTCAGATTATAAAATATTTGCCTCAATTATGTCAGAGTGGATTAAACGGACTCTAAATGAACAGATTCACCCAGATCAAAATGGTTTACTTCCACACAGACAGATTAAAAATAACATGAGGACTATAATAAACATCCTAGAATATTATGAAACACACCCAGAGAAACAAACTGCACTGGTTTTCCATGATGCCCAAAAGGCTTTTGACAAGGTAAATTGGAAATTCATAACTACAATTAGAAATTATAAAATTTGGAGAAAAATTCGTAAAAATGATAGAAAAAATATACACAAACCAAACAGCAAAAATGCTTATGAATGGGGATACAAAAAAAAAGGAGATAACAAAAGGAGTAAGACAAGGATCTTCTCTCTCTCTACTTCTTTTTATTCTAACCTTAGAAATACTCCTGACCAGAGTTAGGAAGGATCAGGAGATAATGGGACTAAAAATCAAAAAGGAAGAGTATAAAATCCAAGCTTTTGCTGGTTTTCATATTGGAAGACCCATTGGAATCCGGATTTAAATTAATTCAAAGGATAGAAGAATTTGGTGATGTGGCAGGTTTAAAAATCAATCAAAACAAAACAGAAAATCCCAAACAGGCAGAATCCAAGGGGACTGATTGCTTCCTTGGCATTAGAAGACAGGCAGCACCAGTTAAGGGTCATCAACCTCAAGTGACACCAAACTCCATAACTCTGGGCGACCTCTTCCAACAGACTCTGGAGACAAAGAGAACCAATTGAAGTCAATTCCATGGTGTTTGAAGTTTCTTTTTCCAGCATTCCTTTCCTGACATATTCTGACATGATAGACCACAGAAAATGACCCCAGGAGTGTAGTTGTAGTTTTTCACTAACATGTTTTTCTCCAGCCTCTCCTCTGCACACATGGAGCCCAGAAGAAGCTTAGGATCCCAAGAGGAGAAGTTGCTTCTCCCTGTAATTAAGGCCATTTGGGCCTTTGAGATCTCCATACCTGTGATAGAGGCAGCAGACTGAAGCAATATGCAAAGGATCTTATATCAGAAAAGGATAAATTATTTAAGTCAAGCATTCTTGGAACAAGTTTTGGGACAGGCAGGATCTGTGCTCTTGATTGTACCTCTCTCTCTTTTCCTGGTGAAGCTGAGTGTTTCTCTGTTTGTGTTAGGAAAGTCCCTGGCATTTCCATCTTGTGAGAATGCTTTGAATTCTTCCAACTGTTCCTGCTGTTGGTGTTAGAAACAGGAAAAGGATTAATAAAGGCCCATGAATTATGAACCTCCTGCTTCTGCTTCTGATGCTGCTGGTGTCGCAGTCAGTCTCTGGGAAGCTTGGAATGAAATGCCCACTGAGTCTGGAGCACCAGGATGGAAACAATCCATGGAGCTATTATAGGCTAGGAGACCATCTCATTGCTATAGTCACAACTGAAACACTATTATTGCCTATAATGTTGCCTTTCGACAGTGCTCCTTCTAGTCCATCGCCGTAAGTCATTCAGGGTGATTGGAGTTTCATCCCCTCTATTTGCAGTCCTAACACTCTCCTTCTTTTCTTCTTATGTCACTTACTTTTATATTACAGAAACTCTCTAATTTCCTGAATGATTTTGATTTCCCTAGCTTGCCTATTTTTTCTTATTTTGTGGAAGATTGAAATCTAAAGATGGGGTTATAAAAACCTGAAGGCAATAGAGATTATTTTTCCATCCCAGTTCAATCCTCAATTCATTCACACTTGAATTCATTTTGTTTAAAGGAGTGATTGAAACAGTTGTAGTTGCCTCTGCCCAGCCCATTCCCAGATTTCTATAACTGATTATTGATGTTGGATCAATATTGGCTTAAGACTATTGGCTTAAGACTCAGTAGGCTTGTGGAGGCAAAAAGGAATAAATTCTTTTAAAAAGTTGTTTGTTACTGTTGATGAGAATAACATGAACATTTTTTTACAGTAAGGATTCTTTTGGTTTTTTAAACACTCTACGATTAATTTTCAATATTCAAATGGTCAACAAGAACCCCCAGCTCTTGCACAATCTCACACTTGGCTACAACCTCCATGACAATTATTTGAACACTTTACGCACTTCTGATGCCTTGCTGGACATTCTCTCCACTGGAGAAGTCAATGTCCCCAACTACGGCTGTGGAAGGAAGGAGAACCTTCTGGCTCTTTTTGATGCAGCTAACAGTGACATCTCCATCCAGGCATCAACATTAGCAGCACTTTACAAAGTCCCACAGGTTTGTGTGTGTTTTTCTCTCTGATAAAGTGAGCGGTGGGTGTTGGTGGGTGAGCAACAGATACAACCTTATCTTCTCCATGTAATTCAAAAGCTGATTTTCTCCATATTAGCGAATGTGTCAATTATGGTTTTCTTCTCTTATGTTCTTGTTCAAATTCTTCAAAAAAGGCCAGAAATGCAATAAGGTCCTTGAAGAGGACTTTGTCCTGGCTATTCGGTTTTCAAAAAACATCCTTAGTTGTGAGTGAAATATTGGCATGTTCATTTTCACATAGAAATAACACCTGCAGCATGTGTGTGTATATGTATATGTATATGTATATGTATACGTTTGTGTGTAATAAAAAAGTTCGTAACAATTGCAGGCCAATTAGTTTGGTAGGTATTGTGGCTAAAATATTTGCCATGTTCCTTTAAACTAAACTTGAGATTGGGCAGAACAAAAGTGCATTAATTTGAGAAGAAGAAATAGAAGGCTTTTTAAAAAGGAAAACGTTTTATAAAATCATAATAATTAATCAATGCATTAATAATCTAATATCCACAACATATTTGTTTTGAAATATCTAATTACATAATATGTCAGTTGGGTAAACCAGGGTTTTTTGGTTGTATAGATGTTAGTGCAGCATTTGACACAGAGAGCAGAAAAAATATGATGGAGGAAATTGATTACTCTTAAAATGGAGGTCAGACTGTTGGCCCTGATCCCAGCCCTTTCTCAAAGCCCTTGTTTGAGAGGGAGGTTTCAGCTTTATGGAACCATGAGAAGAAGGATCTATAGTATAGATCTATAGATTCTATACTTACCAAGGGGTAACACAGAAGGGTGCATATTTGAACCATTGTTATTCAGTCTAGATATTAATGATTTACCAGGTCTAAGGAAGGATCTCAGTACATGGCTAAAGTGCTAAATTGTTTATTTATTTAGCATATGGCAAAGGCGTAATTAGCTAGGAGACTACAATGTTAGTACATAGTATTTGTCCCACTGCCGTAGAGTGCTAGTCCGTTCAGTTTGTGCTCATGAGCTTCTCCAGGGTTCATCACAGGGGGTGAACTAGCTCCGCACCAGAAGGACGAGAGGTGTCGTGTGGCATCATATGGGCTTCTCTCACCACTGATGTCACCTTGCAGTTGGGTTTCACATCCAAGCAAGTCCAGCACTGGCAGGGGCCCAACCATCAGCACAAAACATACCATATTTTCTACCAAAGTGGTGCCTATTTATCTACTACTGTTGTCACATGCTTTCAAACTGCTAGGTGGGCAGAAGCTGAGGCAAGTGATGGGAGCTCACCCTGCGATGCAGTCGTAGGACCAGTGGCGGGTTCCTAACTAGTTTACTACCAGTTCACTGAGAGAGGGCATTTTGTACATACGTAACATTTTTGCCCCCCCTCTTCTCTATAACATGGCTTCAGTTCATTGAGGTTTGTGGGGTTTGTTTCTACACAGCCCTCTCAGGTCTCACCACAATATTTCAATTGGGGTGGGGTCTGGACTCTGCCTGGGCGATTGCAACATCTAGATTCTTTCTTCTTTCAGCCACTTGTTGGTCTGCTTGGGGTCATCAGCCTCTTGAATGACCCAAAGTCCTCCAACCTTCAGCCGTCAGATAGATGGCCTCATCTTGGACTCTAGAACACTTTGGTACCCGGAGGAGTTCATGGCCAAGTCAATGATCACAGGGTCCCCAGGTCCTCTGGCTGCAAAAGAAGCCAAAATCATCACCCCTCCATCCCTGTGGTTGACGGTTGGTGTGGCATGCTGGTGCTGATATGCTGTGTGTGGTTTTCACCAAATATGGCTCTGTGCATTATGACCAAACTTCTCCACTCTGGTCTCGTCTGTGCAAAGGAGAATGTTCCAGAAGTCTTGTGGTCTATTCAAAGGCAACATGGCCAACCTCAGCCATGCTGCCATGTTCTTTTTAGAGAGCAATTTCCTCCTGGCAACCCTTCCCAACAAATCAAAGCTGTTCAGTCTTTTTCTGACTCTGCTGTCATGAACTGGAACATTTAACAGGCTCCCCGAGGCCTGTGTAGTCTGAGGTGGAACTCTTGGGGTTGTTTGCCATGTCTCTGAGCATTGCAGGGTCCGACCTTGGGTGAACTTCCTGGGATGGTCCCTCCTGGGAAGATTGGCAGCTGCCTTGAATGTTTCCCCCTTGTGAATAATCTTCTTTGCTATAGAATGATGGACTTTAAATTGTTTGGAAATGGCCTTGTAACCTTTCCCAGACTGACAGGCAGCAACAATTCCTTCTCTAAGATCACTGCTGATGTTTTTACCCTTTGGCATTGTGCTAACACACACCTCAGTGCTGGAGACCAGAAAACCCCTGAAACTTTGGCTTTTATAGAGGAAGCCACACGTGTGATGATCGATGAATGAAGGTCCCTTGATCAGCAGCCCCGGGCTCCCTCTTAGCCTCTTCACTCCTATGGAAGCAGTCAGGATGTCCACCTGTCTTCTCCATTTTGGCTCTCTTTCTGTAAAATACAGGATGACAGGGTGTGATATGTTCTCTGTTGTTGTTGCTTATCTGAGGTTGTATTTACCTACTTTTAAGAAATGCTTAAGACCAGATGCTTTTTACTATGTCTTGTAATTTGAGAAATTATATTAGGAGCTGTGGTCTCCCTATCTCTTGTATAACTAGGTGAGACAGAGATAAAAACAAAAGTCAAAAGATTGCTTCAACAAGCATCTGGAATATTGAATGTCAACTGCATAAGAAAGAAAGAGCTTAGAGTCTTGGCCTGCACATTAGACAAATAACCTATTGGGATAGATTTGCTGTTCAATCAGAATTAAACATGTACATATAATACGGCCCTTTATTGGAACAAAACATTCACTTGACATTTGCATATGTGGGTCTGATTATCCCAAAGGTGCTTTTTCAAGAGGCACTTTCTGGTTTTTCTTTGAAGACATTTTGCTTCTCTTCCAGAGCTGAAGAAGCTTCTTGGATTAGAAGCGAAATTTCTTCAAAGAAAAACCAAAAAGTCCAGTTGCCTCTTGAAAAAAGCATCTTTGGGACAACCATGACCTGGATGATTAAGATTGTACATAGACATGTGGGTCTGATTACAATAAATTGGAGGAATGATACAGAAATATGTTTTTTATTCTTATTCTTATTTATTTAATTTGTTGCTTGTATTCCATTTTTAAATAGTGTTGTTAACTCTCTGTGCTTAATATTCTGTTTCTTGCTATGGAATAATTGATAATTTGTACATCAATACCAAGTTGAATTTATTAAAAAATAAAGTTTCGGACTTTATCTGACACCCCCCCCCCAAAAAAAAATATAACACAGCTTTCTTCCTTACTTTTTTCAGATCACCGATAACATTGTTTCAGAGACTCTGAATGATAAAAGCAAATTCCCCTTTTTTCACCAAATGGTCCCCAAAGAAGGATTCCTGTACCCAGCAATTGTCCAGCTGCTCCTCCATTTCAGATGGAACTTCATTGGCCTCTTTGCTTCAGGCACAGAGAAGGGAGAGAATTTCATGAGGACTTTCACTCCTATGCTTGTCAGAAATGGAATTTGTGTGGTTATATCACAACTTTTCTCAAGAATTGGATACACAGCGCCCTTCAGGGAGGCCCTCTCTAGGTGGAAACAAGTCAACGTCTATGTTCACTTCATGGATCATGTTCCCGTTACGGACAGAATTGTTCCTTTCCATTTAACACTTATGCGCCTCCCAGGACCCATTGAAGGGAAAGTCTGGATCAGTACAGCTTTGGGAGGATTCCAGTTTAAAAAGCACAAGCACAGACTTGTTAAATACATGCATAGTTTTTGGACCTTTGCTTTTCTGCCAAAAGAAAGGCCAAAAGATTCTGCCTTTGAACCCAATTTCTTTGTGGAAGATCCATTTCAAGATCCTTATTTCCGCTGTTCTCTTTCAAAGAACGTCTTTTCTGTCAAAGGCCGCAGAAGATGCACCCAGAAAGCCCCAATGGAGACCCAGTGGGAAAGGAACACTGTCCGGATCAGAAATCACTCCCATTTGTACAGCTTTATTCAGACTCTGGCCCAGGCCATGAACGCTGCCTATTCCTCCAGATCGAGGAGGAGGGGAAGGAAGGAGGGCGAAAAGATCTTGGGGGCTCCAAGGCTGCAGCTGTGGCAGGTATGGGGCTCCTGATATTGTGGAATATGAAGTATTGCTTCTAAAATAAAGTTTCATTATAGCTTCTGCATAATAAATAGAGAAAATAAGGAACTGGGAAGTTAAGGAACTTTTTGAAAAGCTCGTGAAAACAGTCTTGTTCTTACAGTCAACAAAGTGATTCAGAAAAGTCTAGAAAGAAAAGGGGGCGGTGCTTTCTGAGCAATAGCTTAACTGGCACATTTCAAAATATAACCGATTTATGCAAAAGAGAGACAGAAAGTTGTGATGTTAGATACTAGCTTCAGTTATAATGGTTTCCACCAAGGTCCTCTGTTCCGACAGGAACTGAGGTTTAATCTCATTAGTCGAAGGGTCTGACAGCTCCCTATAAAAGGGCTGCTGTCAGACTCAACCTTTCCTGGATTGTTCTTACTTGTTGTGTTATAATAAAGAGCTGTTGTTGCCTTTAGCCTGAGTGTGCCTTTCCATAACCTGATCTAACACTGGCGACGAGGGTGGGATTGGAAGGCAACTAGGCGAACCAAAAAGAGTGTAGCAATCCAGCAAGTACATCCAGCCCGGAGCTTAGCGCGGCTTCGAGCAACCATTTTTGAGTAGCAAACTCAAAATGCCCTCAGAAAACAAAATGGCCATTCATGCCCCACTCACCCCGTATGACCCAGTCACTGAGCACTGGGACCCGTATATGTTGAGGTTCAACTGCTTCCAACGACCTCATGGACCTTTCTGAAGGCCGCAAGAAGAACGTGTTCCTCGGTTATTGTGGACAGGAAGTGTTCGAAACTGCCAAAGACCTCTCTGAACCAACGCCGCTACAATTGGTTGCTTGGTCCATGCTCCAGCAGACGCTGAGGACCCACTACGCTCCCAAGCCGTCTAAGCACGTCCGCCGGCATGAATTTAATATTCGCAACCAGAAGGAAGGCAAATCGATCAATGAGTACGTTGCGGCGCTACGAAAGGCCACAGTGTACTGCGAGTTCCGAGACCTAGATGAACATATTCTTGACTGCATCATATGCGGTTTGCGGGACATTAATTTACAGAGGAGGTTACTTGCCAAATCTGACCTCACTCTACAAATTGCCTTGGACGAAGCCAGGGCATCAGAATTGGCCATTAAGTCTACAGAAAGCCTGCAGCGCCAAAGCACTCCGCAAGACACGCGGAATAGCGCACGGGCACATCACAAGACTGAAGAGGCCGAGAGCTCAGAAGGTGAAGTAGATGACAGCTGCCGCATGCGCAGTAGCCGCACCAAGCCGGCACGCAAATTCAAACCACATCTACCTCCTTGCTCTAACTCTGGAGGAGACCATGCCAGATTGTTTTGCAATTTCCATGACGCTATCTGCCAGTGCTGCGAGCGAAAGGGGCACCTCACCAAGGTTTGCAGAAGCAAGCACCCCACGATGACCTGGCAGCCAAGAAGCCGACCTAACCACCAGCAGAGGCCCCACCAAGGGGCATGGCAGCCACCACCACGGCGCTCAGAGGGCGATACCAGAGTCACCCACCACACCTCAATCGGCCAACTCCGCACTAGGCGGCCAAAAAAGCTGAAGGTCACAGTCCTCATCGAGGGCTCTCGATGTGAGATGGAGATCGACACGGGGTCATCATTGACCATCATGCCATGGTCTACACTAAAGCAGGCTATCCCTAGCTTGAAGAAGCAGCATCTATGCACCCCTGACATCCGCCTTCATGATTACCAGGGGAACCGAGTCCCCATCGTGAGCCAGGGCACCTTCCTGGTGAACTTCAATGACTTCAGCGGTCAGCTCCCAGTGACAGTGGTCAGCGGTGACCTGCAGAGCATCCTGGGGCTTGACTGGTTCAAAGCCCTGGGCCTAGAAGTGACCGGTATCAACGAGAACGCCGACGAGCTACTCGCAGACCCTACCCCCGAGACGCCAGTCCTTCGTATTGACTGCTTAGAGACTGGTCCCATCTAGCTTAGTGACATTGCCCGCCACTCTGCAAGATACTCCACGATCAAACAGGTTTTGAACTGGGTGTGGAGGGGGTGGCCCAAGGGGCCTGTTGGGTCTGATTTCAAAATGTACTATTATAAGAGAGATGAGTTGTCTGTTGTTAATGGCTGTGTGCTGTGGGAGGACCGGGTTGTTGTTCCACCCAAACTGTGCATTGCAGTATTAGAGGCTTTACACGTAGGGCATCCTGGAATTGTCATGATGAAGTCTTTGGCTAGGAGTTGCGTGTGGTGGCCTAACATGGGCAGGGAGATTGAAGAATGGGTGGCTACCTGCACACCATGCCAGGAGTCCAGACCAACTCCCTCAGAGGCGCCCGCTAAGGAGTGGGAGCGACCTCAAGCACCGTGGTCTAGGGTGCACATTGATTTTGCTGGCCCAGTTCATGGCCAGACATTCCTCGTAGTTGTGGACGCCTACTTGAAATGGCTAGAGGTAGTCCTGATGACCTCCACTATGGCAGAAGCGGTCATCAAGGTGCTACAGAGACTTTTCTCCACACACGGCCTGCCCGACGTCCTGGTCTCTGACAATGGGCCCCAATTCACGGCCATTCAATTTGAGACCTTCTTAGCAGCACAGGGAATCAGACATGCCCTGGTCGCACCATTCCATCCGGCCTCCAATGGTCAGGCGGAGAGAATGGTGAGATCTGCAAAAGAGGTCCTGTCTAGGATGGGCCCAGGAGATTGGCAAACACGGGTTGACCACTATTTGCTAATTCAACACATCACGCCAAGTGCCACTACAGGGAGAAGCCCCTCCGAGCTTCTCATGGATTGCCAGTTAAGGTCCCACTTAGACCGGCTACATCCAAACTATTCTGCCGCATCACCCCCTGACTCCACAAGCAAAATTCGGAACTTTAGCATAGGGGATTCAGTTTGCACCCACAACTACGCCGGGGGAACTGTGGATTCCTGCCACAGTGATAGGTATCACCGGGCCTCGCTCTTATCTCGTAGAGCTTGAGGACGGTCGGAATTGGAGAAGGCACGTTGACCAACTCCATGGCCGCCTCTCCAACTCCACTCTTAGGCAGCCAGAGGTAACTCCTGCTCGAGTTAGCCAAAGCCCTACCCAAAAGGAGCACGAAGTCACTCCTTCCACAGCCAACTCAAACCTGAAGTCACCAGGATAGTTAGCTACTTGTGTTGCAGGCCCGCAGTGAGCTCCGAGCGAACCGGCTCTAGAAGCTCCAGCTGCGGCCTGTGAAAGGTTCCAGGAGCTTCCACCAAGCGGAGCTGCAGAGCAAACATGTCCGTCTGACCTGTCCGAAGAACACCCTCCGGCTGAACTGTGCAGGTCTGGTAGAGCTACCAAAAAGCCCGCCTACCTGCGTGACTATGTTACCAGTAGGATTATCCCATCTAAGAGGGGAGGGGTGTTAGATACTAGCTTCAGTTATAATGGTTTCCACCAAGGTCCTCTGTTCCGGAAGGAACAGAGGTTTAATCTCATTGGTCGAAGGGTCTGACAGCTCCCTATAAAAGGGCGTCTGTCGGACTCAACCTTCGCTGGATTGTTCTTACTTGTTGTGTTATAATAAAGAGCTGTTGCTGCCCTTAACCTTGTGTGCCTTTCCATTACCCGATCTAACAGGTGATGAATAACTACATCAGGCCATGGAGACAAGGGGTTGCTGGGGGAAAATAAGGCCATATTGCTGAACAGGCGCTCCGAATAGGTTGAGTGCTTGGTAGTACCCAGCCAATGGGGACACAGGACAGTGTTGAGTGACGGGAGGAAGGGCATGAAACTTCTTGCATGCTTTGATCCAGGTCCACCTGGTATATCTGCAGATGCATTTGAAGAGAAATAATAATAGAATTAGTAGAAGCTTGTTAGATATAATACCGGTAGTAGAATATACTATACTGGAATAATAAAATCTGTAGAAGCTTGTTATTCTGTTCTGTAAACCTTTGCTTCAGCTAAACCTTTGTTTCCTGTAACACATGCATGCTGTATTAGGTATCTGCCAAACACTTGCTCCTGCCATCAGTCTGAACCCTATACATCATCCTCAGGGCTCACCCAGCGGACACATATGGGGGCACCTTGTTACAATTCACACCCCAGTTCTAATTTACACCTTTGGTCTGCATTGCTAATCACTTCCCCCGTCCGTCAGTCCCCGTTCCCTGCTGCACAACCCATGCAGGGCTACAAGGAAGGCATGGGCCCGGGGGAAGGGGGGCGTATTGGGTACTAAGCTGATGTCTCTAAAGGTATAAAAGGAGGCCATACCTTCTCTAAGGTGTGGCCTTCCTTACATGTCTCTTTTGTACATGTTTGGACCCAGCTCTTTGCTTTGATCAAATTAAATGCTGATTCTTTCTCAAGCCTCCGCTTAAGTTCTTCTCTTGGCTCCTTGTTAACTTAAGCACATCGCCAAAACTTACACGTTAATAAACTTTTGCTACTTTTTGGTACCAGATTGCCTTCCTTGCTTTATTTCCTATTTCTAACAATATGGAGTTCCTTTGCGGAAGGAACTCAAAGGAGAAGGAGGGGAGCCTTCTCAACCACATTGTCCTTCAGAAGGTCAACAGTTGGGCCAATCTAATTGCTTGAGACATAATCTTCTAAGCACCAGGCACCACAAGAGATAAATTTTGGTTTCAAACACTGTTAATTTTAAAAGCACGTATGCATTTTTAAATACATTCATGTCTTTATGGGTTTGTGATTAGCAGAGTAGAATTATATATCAGTAGCTTTGAAGTACACACTGAGGTCATCCAGCCCAACCCTCCTCTCTGCAGGAATCCCAGTCAAAGCTTCTCTGATTGATGGCTGCTCAGTCTTTGCATCCCCAGTGAAGGGGAGGCTGAACCTCTCTGCTTTAAGGGTTCAGCTCTGAAACGGCTCCTCTTTCCGGGGTGTTTTTCCCCTCCTTCAGCCAGAATCTCCTCCCTTCTGACTGAGCTCATTTCCCCCATTTCCCTCCCTCTGGAACAACATTGAGAAGATCTGGAGCTTCTGGGCAACTTCTTCCAGGTATCGGAAGGGGGCTGCACAAGGCAGGAGGGGATTTACCACCACAACTGAGCTCAGCATTTCTGTTGCTAAGCAAGACAGCCATTAAGTGGGTTTTGCTCTATTTTATGACCTTTCTTGCCTTTTCCTGTTACGTGAATCATCGCAATTGTTAAGTCAGAAACATGGTTGTTAAGTGAATCTGGCTTCCCTATTGATTTTGTTGTTGTAACCTTCATAAGTGGATGCCAAAAATTCTGATTTTGATCCCCTGGAGACCCTGGAGATGCTGCCATGATTGTGGAGGAAACTATCATAGGTCACTTTTTTCAGTGCCCTTGTAACTTTATACAGTCACTAAATTAATGATTTCTCGTGATCAACTTGATGTTTTCTAGGCGTTTATTTATGAATCTTTTTTTCTATGATTCGTTTTATTTGTCACCTGCTCTAGAGTGTCCCCTATAACTTGCCAATTGCATGAATTATATTTTGTTAATATATATATTTGCCAATATATGGCTGAGAAATTTTGCTGACTGTTTTTTTATTTATGAAGATAACAGTAAAATCTATTTTGATGTTCGACGTCTGTAGAAGGAAGATACAAGCGTATAAAAGCTAAATGAGATTTTTTTAAAAAAAGCTTTCAGATTTTAAAATTCCTGGATGTTTTTCTCCTAGTTCCATCCTTTCCTGCAGAAGAATGAGTTTTGCAATATTTCTGATAGGAAACTGTACTTGGATCAAAATGGAGATGTAGCAGCAGATCTGATAATCCTGAGCCAGTTGATTCTCCCCAAGGAGGATTCCATCGGACACTATATGGGGACTTGGGAAAGACAGAGACTTACTATCCACCAAGGAGTTCTTTCGCGGCTAAAGTTGCTTAACAAGGTGGGAGAAATTTTGGTGTTTTCCCCTTTTTCCCCCCAAAGATTTAGGACCCATTTCATGTGGACCAAGCCTGTTAATCTGTTAAATCTGTTAGAGTGCAGCAAGTGGGAAATGAAATATCAGCAGAGAGCCAGAACATGCAAAGACGAAGTCAGGAAAGCAGAGTCTCAGAACGAACAAAGACCTGCAACAAAAGATTTTTTTTTTTAAAGTTCCTTCCGAGATATTAATAACAGGAAAAAAAAATCAGGGAAACAGTTTGTCCACTTAAGAGAGAAGACGACAAGGAAGTAAAAGGCAGCAGAGAGAAAGCAGAGCTGCTTAACTCATTCTTTGCATCGGTCTTCATGCAAAAAGAAATTATAGCCCCATCTATCAAAAAAAGCTACTGTAAATGACAAACTAGAAATAAAAATTAAAATAAGCAAGAAAATGGTAAGAGAGCACCTTTCTGACCTTGATGAATATAAATCACTGGGACTTGACAGATTATATCCCAGAGCTGTCAGATGTCATCTCAGAGCCATTGTACCATATCTTTCAAAAATCCTGGAGCACTGGAGAAGTACCAGAGGTTTAGTCTCCAGACAGGCAAAATGAAAGGCATAAGTACAAATTAGGTGAGACTTGGCTCAAAAACGAACAAAAACTGTGAGTCCTAGTGGACGATCAGCTAAACATGAGCCAGCAGTGTGCAGTGTCCATTCCATTCCATTCCCCCATCTCTATCTGTCTCGTTCTCTGCCTCTCTCTGTCCCTGCCACTATTTGTCTGTCTGTCTGTCTGTCTGTCTGTCTGTCTGTCTGTCTGTCTGTCTGTCTGTCTGTCTGTCTGTCTGTTGTATGTATGTAGGTATGCATGTATGTATGTATGTACCCGGAGGTGGTATTCAGCAGGCTCTGACCAGTTCTGGAGAACCGGTAGCAGAAATTTTGAGTAGTTCAGAGAACCGGCAGATACCACCTCTGGCTGGCCCCACCCCTATTTGCTGCCTCTCGAGTCCCAGTTGACCACCTGGGTCTTATTTTGTTGCCCTGCAGAGGAGTAGGAAGCTGGAAATCAGGTTGGTGGGGTGGGGAGGGAATGGAGACTTTCCAGTATCCTTCCCCTACCACACCCACCACGCCACACCCACCAAGCCATGCCATGCCCACTAAGCCACACCCATAGAGCCGGCAGTAAAAAAAAATCCCACCTCTGTTTATATCTCTCTATTTTTATTCTATTCTATTTCTATTACTTACCAGGCCCAATGGCCTTTGCTGAGAATTGAACATGGGGAGTAAAACCTTATAGTTTCATTCATTGTATAGACTACCTGGGAGGTTTTAATACCATTGAATAAGGTGCTCTTTAATATTGGAGACTTTTTTTAGATGATTCATCCTAGGATGAGAAGCCCTCAAGTGCTGGAGATTGTGTTGTTAATAGCCTCAGGTTGGCTTCTTCCTTGTCTTCAAAGAGCAAAGCAGAAGGGAATTCTGTTGAACAGACCCTGAATTCAGGTGTGGACTGAATGCAGTGGTGTATTAACCATTAAGCAGACTAAGCACGTGCTTAAGGGCACCAGGCCCAAAGGGGGCACCACAAAGTTGAGAAAGACTTCATTTGTACAGTATGTGCAAAGGACAGGGGCACCAAGATTGGTCAGTGCTTAGGGCACTAGTGAGCCTTAATCCACCACTGACTAAATGAGATTGGATCATGGCTGGATGGAGCTCCTGGTGGTCCCATTGGTAGAGAAGCTTCCTCTTGTCCTCCTTAAGGAAAGGCCATTGGGAAATGCTTCCCTGAAAGGGCATGTCCAGGGTCTGTGATAGTTTTCAGTGGTCCAGCCCTGGTCAAAATTAGCCATATCTGTCTTTCACCCAACTGGGGGGAGCAATTGGCCTTCTGCCCCTAGGAAGGAGGTCCAAGACTTTCAGTTCCCATAAAATAACAGTGACCAGTGTGATAATCCCTTGACCCAGAAACACTGAAACACAACTTTGATTCAAGGAAAAGACCTTCCTGATATCAGAAGTAAGGAGAGAGATTGTGACAGGAAACACTACTTAGATTTGGCCTTTGGCTCTTAAGAGGGCTCTTCATCTGAAAATCCCTTCAACGGCCTTGTTTATCTTGAATGTTAGCCACCTTTAGTCCAGTGGCGTAGCGTGGGTTGTCAGCACCCGGGGCAAGGCAAGTAATTTGCGCCCCCTAACCCCAACTGTCATATGAGAGCAGCCTGGATAGTTGTAATTAGAGGGAGATTAACTCTGCCCTCCAAAAATGATAGATATGGTATTTCAGAAGCAGGTGTACTACTGTCTCAATTTCAAAGTCTGAGCAGAGATACCAATGGTCTTCATAAGGAATACTATTGTATCTTTCTATCAGCTCCACCCAGTTAAGAGCATCCAAATGTGACAATATATGTGAAACAAAACCAATAAATGAGACAGCTACTGGGGGGATTGTAAAATGGGACTCTGTTAACATTGTAACAGAGGTGAAAAATGATTTATTTTTTGTAAAACAACACCTAAAATTCTGTTTTACTTCTTTCCAGGTTTCAACCAAGCGTAGCATGACTTGGGGGGGGGGGGGGGGAGAGTCTACTACAGTGAACCACGTTATCCATTATTTGTTTCTTCCAACAAGACTTGGTATCTGTCAGGACTTGTTGGGATAGTAATTCATCTCCCAAAAATTTGTTTTAAGCTAATAATTCAATTAGCTCAGACAAGAGAAGGGCAGAGATTGGATAAACTCTACAGTGTTAATGAGCCAGAAGTCAGCAAAATACTGGCTTTGGCAAATAAGTCTCTTCGCGTACTTGCTCCAAACAGAAGCAGTTTCAAGCAATGCTAGTGTACTTTCCTCCAGCCATCTACTAAGAGATAATATCTCAATCCAAAATGAATAAAGTATACATTTGTAAGGGAGGTGGGGGGAGATGAGTAGCAGCCTCTGCTAAGTGGCCTGAAAACTTAACTCTCCCTTGAAAATGGCTTTAGAAGTAAAGGTTTCCCCAAACACAGTTCAGCCGGTTTACACCTACAGATCAATTTAATACTCTAGAAAATCTGATCACGAATGTCATCTCCTTTTAATACCTTTAGTAAAGGGACTGAGAATTTTGTAAGAGGTCTAAGGAACAAAGGGAAGTTTTCTCCTCCTCTGCCTCCCCCACACCCTATTTTGACAAAACACAAACTATTTTGGATTTGTTAGCAATTCTCCACAAGATGCAATGTGCATTTTTTTAATCAGTGCAACGCTTCCAAAACTGCATGGAGCTAAGAAATCAAATTCCCATAGACTTCAGCTGGGTTCGTTCCTGGATAAACGAATCTAGGCTTGCAAAATCTGGCATCATACCCATCGGAAAAAGAACCCATCTCTCTGCTAGCCTCAGCCTCATAAGGCTGGGTTCAATACCGAAACCGGTCTGCGTAACCCTAAGGCCTACGCTTTGCCTTAAAACCAGGATGAGGAACAAGAACCAAGTTCGGGGCTGGGACGCATTCCCACGAAGAGACTCCGCTTCCAGCAAGACAGTCGTGGATACCGCCTCCAGCAAATCTGGGGAGGATACCCTTTCGCGTGCTTTCTTAACTACTTTATTTACTAGCTACTTACTACTTAAAAATAATTCTTATTAATCGGCTGCCAGTTCTCGTTTGCTTGCAAAACCCAAAACCAACCCCAGCCCGGCACTCTTTCTCGCTTTACAAACTACCGTCCCAGCCGGTAGACCTTTCTGAAAAGTGCTTGGAAGAAGGAAGAGAGAGGAGAAGAAAGTCAAGGAGAGCCGCTTTCCACCTCTTTCCAGCCCGAAAGAAAAGGAGCCCACAGACCCTTCCTGCCGGCCACCACGTGAGCCAGAAAAGAAAGGCCACCGTCTCAGACAACGGCAAGCGAGGAGAACGACTACCTACCGCCCGAAGAGCGGCGAAGGGCGCCAGCGGGGACGAGTCACGGAAGCTCAGCAAGAGCGCACGCGTCACGGGATGCCCGGGACTCGCGCGCTGGGTCGGCCCGGAGTGGCGTTTGGGGAGGGGCAACTTCCACCCAGCGGGAACTTGGGCTGGGTGACCTAAGCCAGCATTGCAGTGAGAGAGAGTGAGTGAGCCAGGCAGGGGCAGAGAGCTGCGAGTGCGAGCGCGCCCCCCCCAGATGTTGCGCCCGGTGCGCCCGGCCCCCCTGCACCCCCCACGCTACGCCACTGCTTCAGTCTCTCTGGGCAGTGGTGGGATTGAAATAATTCAACAACTGGTTCTCTGCCCTAATGATTTCTTCCAACAACCAGTTCACCAAACTGCTCAGAAAGTTAATAACCGGATCTCCCAAAGTAGTACGAACCGGCTGAATCCCACCAATGCCTCTGGGTGAAAAAGAGTCTCCCAATTTAACCAATATGAAATGTGGGTCTGTCTTTCCATGCCAGTTGGAGTCTCCCTATTGCAGTTCTTCAACACAAAGGACTTTCTCTTGGATAACTGGATGGGCCTTAGACATATCTCCTTCTGACCCAGGACTCACACTCATCTCTCATCTGTTGCAGCCAAAGATCTGTGACTTAATCTTTTTCAGGGAGACTTTCTCATGATCTCCCCTCAGTCTCACTACAGTTGCAGAAACTATGCAGAAACCTCTAGTCTTAATAAAGGAGAATATTGGTAGCTCAGGGTTGACATGGGGGCTCCTTGGTGCTCTCTGAGCTTCCTTGTTTAAATGCAGACGTTTCATTACCCAACTAGGTAACATCATCAGCTATAATTTATGAGGATGTTTTCCTTTATCTTTTACCTGGGAGACTGTTTTGAACTCGTGTCAAAGGGGAGCAGCTTTGCAAGGCTTTCTCTAGTCCAGAAGAAACCTTTTCAGAAGCTTCCTTTTAAATCACATTTTATTCTACTTAAATAAGTCTAATAAAATAACAATTTAATAAATCTTTAACAATAAATGTATTCAAAAATCTAATATGGGTTCATCCTAACCATGGATAAATGAAGAGTGGAGGAATGCATTTTAATACAGCCATGAGGAGGAACTGGTTGTTTGTCACTTAATGCTTAAACCTTTACTCAATTCCATCCCTCCAGACTTTATTAAGTAGAAAAGTCCTTTATTATTGCAATGTTAAATGCCAGAAGCAAAAAGGGGGAACGAAAGAAAGAAACTGCCAGAGTCGCATCACCTACACCTGTTTGGAAGGAATCAGAGATTTCATATTTACCTACACGAAGCTCAGAATCTACTTGTCTAATATCCACACCTACCCCCATTTTCCATAGACAGAGAGTCCTAATATCTTTCCTTTGGCATTCCTTTTCTTCTGCTTAGCCTCTGCCTGAGTCCAAATGTGTGGAAAGTTGTCAGCCTGGATTTGTCAAGAGGGCTCGAGAAGGAGAGCCATTTTGCTGCTACGATTGCGTTCCTTGTCCGGAGGGGACCTTCTCCACTCAGAAAGGTGGGTGATACCAGAGGGGTCTCTACGGCCTTCAGACTCCTACCCTTGGCCTCCTTCTCCTCCAGGCTCCCTCATTTACCTCCAGTTTTCCTCCTCTGTTGGCCCTCCCCCAGGCATTCAGCCTGGCCAATGGGCCTCCGCCCCTCTGCGTGGAAGCGGGAGCCTGGAGGAGAAGGAGGCACAGCCAAGGGTAGGAGCCCGAAGGTCCCATTCCACACCAGAGGAAAGGAAGGCCTGGTGGAAATGGATTTATCCAGAGCATTTTTATGAAAGTGGAAATTAAAACATTGCATTGAAGCTCAGTTCTTTTTTTGTGTTTATTCAAAATGTACTAGAAATCATCCAATATTGTATACCTTAGCTATAAAGGTATTAGAAAATTATACTATCTTTTTCCCCCTGTGGAATGGTTAAGCAACAAAATGTCCTTGGAATTAGGCATTTCCCCAAAAAGGTATTTCTTGAAATGTAAAAGAAAAACCAGAATATTAAAGAAAAAATGCTTTTTGACTTTCTCAGATACAGGAAAATGCACCAAGTGTCCGGATGATAAATATCCAAATGAGGAGAGGGTCCAATGTATCCCCAAAATTATAACCTTCCTGTCTTATGAAGAACTTCTGGGCATCATCCTGGTCTCTTTTGCTGTATTTTTGTTCGTAAAGTCAGGCCTTGTTTTATTCATTTTCATTAAATACAGGGAAACACCCCTTGTCAAAGCTAACAATCGGGACCTCTCCTACATCCTCCTGGTCTCCCTCCTGCTTTGCTTCTTGTCTCCTCTTCTTTTCATTGGTCAACCAAGGAAAGTCACCTGCCTTCTTCGACAGATGGTTTTCAGCATCATCTTCTCAGTTGCCGTTTCTTCTCTCTTGGCCAAAACTATCACGGTGGTGCTGGCTTTCCTGGCCACAAAACCAGGAAATCGAGTGAAGAGATGGTTGGGGAAGAGTTTGGCCAACTCCATCATCCTTTCTTCTTCTGCTCTCCAAATAATCATCTGCTCCATCTGGCTGGGAGTTTCTCCCCCCTTCCCTGACTCTGACCTCCGCTCCCAGCCTGGAGAGATCATCTTGCAATGCAACGAAGGGGCTGTTGTCATGTTCTACGTCACCCTCAGCTACATGGGCTTCCTGGCTGCCATCTGCTTCACGGTGGCTTTCCTGGCCAGGAATCTGCCTGGGGCCTTCAACGAAGCCAAGCTGATCACCTTCAGCATGCTGGTCTTCTGCAGTGTCTGGGTGACTTTTGTGCCCACCTACCTGAGCACCAAAGGGAAATACATGGTGGCTGTTCAGGTCTTCTCCATCCTGGCCTCCAGTGCTGGTCTGCTGGGCTGCATCTTCATCCCCAAGTGCTACATTATCCTTCTGAGGCCAGACCTGAACACAAAGGAGCAGCTTACGGCCAGAACAAATGTAAAAGCATGAGATATAATACCATTATGATATTGGAAGAATTATTACATTTTTTTTTATTTGAAAGGAGATATTCTTTCCATTTAGATAGTATGCAGGAGTCAAAGAAAATCATATCTACTTGTTTCAGAATGGGAAATGGTTGAATGACTGTAATTCTTGTAACTTTTCCCCTTTAATCCCAATAAATCTAGCTAAATACAACTCTGTGAAAGTCATTCAGAGGAATTTAATATTCAGCAACTGCCAATAAACATTAGACCTTTTAAGAAATCCTTTGAGCAATTGTTCCTGCTGACAGCATCTAAAAGTGTCTCTGTGTGAGAAAGTGAGCAGGAAAAGAAGTAAGATGGAAGCCATGGGAGGGAAGACCCAACCATGGTGTATGATTATCTCTATGGGGACCACTGTCCCTCTGTGAGAACAATATCCCTGATGTATTTTCTATATACTTAAGAAAAACCAAACAAGGAGATTATAGGCAAAAAAAAGCTTTATTAATCAATAAGAAGAAGTCTTATTGAAAACTCTCATGCGCACGAAAGGATTCTCAGAGAGAATCCTGGGCAATGCAACAGGTGAGACTTAAATACACAAGTTGAAGTCCCATAGGTATCATTAAAGTGTGTCGTAATACACTTACATAAATGTACTTGGCGTGATCGATAGTTGGCAATATTGACAATAATTGGCAATAATTAAGCTGCAGCCCAAAAATAAATTTCCCGTGTTCTTCTCTGGGAAATTTTCTTGTTACCTGCGTGTCAAGAACAAATGACATTTTAAACTTTATCCAAAATTCCTCATTTCCTCCGTTCTCACACTTTAGACAATAACAAGATAATTACCGACTTCCCAAAAACATATCCGTATCAAAAGAGACATCCAAGTTCCCACCTGGGCTATTCCTGGCTGGGTCAGAGTGACCCAGGCTGTCAGCAAAACATGGGATGCTGTTACAAGCAGTATTTTTCCAGCCTGAGCAAGCAAAATAGAGATGTATTTGTTCAAAATGGAATCTGTCAGGTTCATTCTCTTTACACAAATAATTCAGATCTCATCCCAATTCTTACACCCTCCAACCAAAGCAGACAGGCTGGTGGCCTCCAGGTACTCTGCTGGGGAGACAAATATTCATTGCGATTACATGGTTCCTTCTTCATCTGCCAATTAAACACACTGTGCAGGAGCTGTTGATCACAACGGCTGTCCAGGATTTCATTTTGGGGTTGTTGTTTAGGTGTGTACCTCTAAGAAATTCTCACTTTGTTTTTTTTTCTCATCCAGAGAATTAAAAGAAGATTGTGAGGAGACAAATTTCTTGGAGAAATGGGGGCATATTAGCAAGACAGAAATATAGACGGAATGTAGGGAGGAACGTTGATGCCCTCGTTTCTCAGTACATTTCATTCAAACTGCTTTGCCAATGCAGCTGAGATGTTTCTTTTTATTTACACAATAACTCTTTCTTGAGGGTAGCAACAGTGCAAGGGTGGGGAGGTAATGTGAGCTGTGCTAATTATGAATATTCATGTTTACATTGTCTATTAAATAAACTATGCACATGTATGATTGTCATTTTCTCCTCCTTTCCTGGAATGTATAAATATGTGTGCATCCTTTTGTCTGTAAGATTTCCTCTCACTATTTTCTGGAGGGAAATTCCTCCAGTGGACACTGAATAAATAATAACTCCACTGAGCCTGGATTATTTGGCTTCTCCTGCATTTGATTCCACAGAAACTGGTGTCAGGAGTGGAATTCACAATCTTCCATCTGCCACCAGGGACAGCAGATGGGGCAGCCCTATAGGGTGAGTGTTGTGAGATTGATCCCATATGACCCTTCCCACTGCCCCATAAAGGCCCCATTGAGGAGCTTCTGTGAGACCACAGTCTGTGTCTGAGAGTCAGTTGTGGCTGGGGAAGCTTGAAGAGGGTTTGTGATCCCTTCCATCCCAATTCTCAGCCACTTTGGCCCTGCTGTGAGCTAAGCGATGGACGGAGGTATCCAGGAACCGAGGGGGGATTGGGCTTTGTGGAGGGAGTGTCACCCTCTGAGGGGAAGAACGGAGACTGACCCGGGGACTCTGTCCAAACTCCCTTTTTCCTATTGTCTGAAGGGAGGAATTCAGCTGATCCTAGGCAGGGAGGGAAGTGGATGATGGAACTCAGGCAGGCTCTGCTTGGGGAAGGAATCTTTCCAAAAGAAACAGAGAGACCGGCTGTGTCCCAGGGCTGGGAGGGGCTCTGGGTTCCCCACTGGGGCCTCCACAGGAAGTGAAAAAAGGAGTGAGAGAAAATGGAAAGGATGATTTTTTTTAAAAAAAGAATCTTCCTCCCTGGTGAGAAGAGAAATTCCTGGATCTGCACAAGGCTAGGACAGATTCCATGCAAACAGAAGCAGGAAAGTCCATTTTTATTTTTGTTAGATTTTTTCCCACTGTTTTATTATTTTTTCAACTAACTAAAGGAGGTGAACATGTCCAACTCGTCTTCCTCTTCCTCCTCTTTTCCCCACAACAATCACCCTGTGAGGTGGGCTTGTCTGAAAGAGAGCATCTGTCCCGAGGTCAGCAAACAGGCTTTCAGGGCTAAGGCAGGACTTGAACTCAGGATCTCCTGCTTCCTAGCCTGCTGCCTTAACCCTTGTCAATGTTAAGGCAGGGCGGATTTTGGGCAGAGGCCCTGCTGGTCACCACTGCCGCCTTGTCTTCCAGCAGGACCCCAGGTTTCCCCCCTGGGTCCTTCTGGGGTAGAGCAGCCCCATCCGAGAGCATAGGAGAGAAACTCCTGGACGGACATGGACAGACACACACACACACACACACACACACACACACACACACACACACACACAAATACACCAGCCACAGCCCCTCCCTCTTGCCAGGGTTCAGCTGAAACTCACTGCCTGTAGGGGGCAGCATAGAGTCTGGCCCTGAAGTCCTAGCTGGGCCTTGGGAATTCAAATCAGAGCCTTCTGGTGATTGGTTCAAAGTCCCCAGCTGCCTTTGATGCCTAAGGCGGGACTAGAACTCAGAGTCACTTACTGATTGGCTCACAGTCACTAAGGGGCTCCACCTAATTTTCTTCATAGCAAGATAGGTTGGCCACTGCCTTCCTCTCAACCTATCCCTGGCATTTCCTGGTGGTCTTCCATCCCTGCTTAAATCCAGGCCTGCTTAAGCTTCTCCAAACCATCTTGCTCCTGCATTCTATGGGTTGTCCTCGACTTATGATCAGAATTGGGACCAGAAATGCCATTGCTAAGCTAGGCGGTCATTAAGTGAGTTGTGCTAAATTTTACAATGTTTATTGCTACAGTTGTTGAGTGAATCACTGGGGTTGTTGAGTGAATTTTGCAATCATTAAGCAAATGCCATTTCACCCCTAATTTTACTTGTAAATCCATATTGATTGCTGTGCACCCAAATTGTTATTATGAGACCATGGAGATGCCTCAATAGTCATAAGTGTGAGGACCCATCATAAATCACTTTTTTAATGACTGTGGAACTTGGCACTGTCACTAAATGAATGGATACAAATCGAGGACTTCCTGTAGGGTACTTGGTAAGACTGTACAAAATTGGATCCATTGTTTCTTCAGGCACCTTCTCTCAATGCCTTTTGAATATTAATAATATTTAATCTTTTATGCATATATTTCCCTCTCGGCTCCCCTTCATCTGGGCGTGGAGAGAAAAACCTGGATTCCCTGCATCTGTAATACCAGATTCCAGATCCAAGGGACAAGATTCCCAATCTGGACTCCACCACCAGGGAAGGGCCAGTAATTTGGAGCTCCTCGACCTCTCCAGGTGACCAAGGGTTCGCCCTTCAGAGGGAGACACTCCGGCTGAGGCAAATTCGGGGCTTAAAGCCCCTTCAGGATTAGCTCATCAAGGAATAAGCCACACTCCCAGGGGAAGGCAGCCGGTTGGTGATTATTCTTCAAATCTCAGGTCCAGGCCATTCAAACCCTTGGTTTGTGACATCAGGCTCCTCCTGAGCTCATTAGCTGGAGCTCGCCATGACAACCTCCAGCATCCTTGGGGAGTCTGGACCACATAATGGAGGCTCTGCTCAACATCCCTGGAAAGTGGCTGGATTGGATGGATGGCACTGGGGGCATCGCAGGGTTGCCCTCGGCTGGGGTCCTCAGGAGGGAGAGACCCCTCCCTTTTAGGCAGAATTACAGGGTGGGCAAGAATAGAAAAGGGGGCTTCAACCAAACACCACAGACATGCTGATACCTGCAATGTCTGCAGCCTCCATACCTTCACCAAACTCCTCATCCAACTTGTCAAAGGTTCCTGTCTGTGGAAAGGGGCTGGGAGAAGCCGGCTGCCGCCGCCCCCCCCCCCCCCCAATGTGATCTATGACAAAAATTGGCTTTAGGATGTCCCATTTGGAGAGGCATTGCGACCCCAAAGATAGAAGCTGACCTGGGGAAATTAAAATTAAAAAGGGATTCCATTGGCCAGATATAGTTATTTCCTAAACAGACTCATCCTGCTGGTTGACTTATTCATATATTTTTATTTTTTATTACTCATTTATCCACCTTTATTATTTCTCCAAATAGCTCAAGGCAGTGAACATATGGAAGACTCCATCATTTTTACAACAACATGCTTGTGGGTTAGGCTGTGGCTGAGAGAGGGGGACTGGCTCAAAGGGACCCACCAGGATTTCCTGCCTTGGATGGGACTGGTAAGTACTTGGAGGGGGGGGGCTCTTTCCTAATCCGAATGGTCCCCCCCTTTCCGTCTCATGAGAAACCCCCTAGCAGTGTCAGGATAGTTTGAAGGGAGATCAGTTGTGATGGATTAAGTCAGAGTTTCTCAAGCTGGGCCACCTGAAGGCATCTGTGGACTTTAGGCAGTTAGCAAAATGTTCCCTGAACTGAGAGAAGATGTGACTGTGTCTCTCCATTTTCCAAACAGGTCAGCAGCAGGGAAGAAACGGTCCTTTAGGGAATATCCTTGGGCTGTTTTCTCAATGAGCAGTGATGGCCTCCATGATCTCCAGATTAACCAGATTCCCTTGACTATCAGATCCAGGAATCCATGAAAGACAAACAACGGATGAAAGAGCAGCACAGTTGTCTCAAGCAGACAGTGGATCAACTTCAGACCACAACAGAAGACCTGCAGAAAACTCTGCTGGACAACAAAGGAAGCTTGGACCATGCCAACACGATGACCCACCAGTTGGAGCCAGAGAAAGAATCTTTGGTGAAACACACTGAAGAACTCCGGAAGGAAATGTCTGAGGTTCCTAGCCAAGTGGCTTTCCTCAAACTTGAGAAGGCTGCCTTAGAACCTCTGAGAAGCTCCTCAAAAAGTTCTGGAACCTTCTTAAGAACTCAAGAAGCACCTCTAGAGTCTGCAGCATGAACTGGCTGAGATGGACCAAAGTTCCACTTTGTGGAGAAAAGCCATTGAAGCAGAAAGTCTCCATTCTTCAGAATCTGAGGGGAAATGAGAAGAAGCACCTCAAACATCTGCAGCAGCAGCAGACCTGTGTTTACCAGGACAGAATGGAAGACCTGCAGAAAACTCTGGAGGACAACAGAGAAGGACTGACCCATGTCAGAATGGCCATCCAAGAATTAGAGCTGCAGAATAGGTGTTTGGAGAAAGACAGGGAAGATCTCCACAGGGAGGTCAGCAGCCAAGTGGCCTTCTTCAGAAATGATGTTGGCACTCCTGAGTGACCAGCACATGGGACAACTTTGCTGACATTCTCTCTCCCCATACCTGGAATGGAGGAATGGTGGCCTTTTACCCATTTGAAAGAGAAAAGAGATTCTTCCCCTCCCTTCCCTTGACTTGCCACCCAGTGTGCCAGGGGAGTCAGGAGAGCCCCACCCTTACCAGCTTAAGCCCCTCCCTTACCCCCACCTTACCAGTCACTGCAGGACTGTCAGTTGAGCTGAAAGCTTCGCAGCCAAGAAGGAGGATGGAGGTGATGGCCGTGGCAGTGGTGAGGTGAGGTTGGTAGAGGTGGATCCCCAGGCTCAGCTCCAAGCCTCGGAGTGCCATCTGAGGCTAAGGGGCAGCAGTGAGGAGGGTGAGGGCTGTGCTGTGGGGAGGGCAGAGAGTCTGGCCAGAGCCAGATCTTGGAGCCAGAACCGAGCAGCCAAACGAGCCGAGCAGCTGAGATCTGGGCAGTCCACAGGAGAGGAGAAGAGAGTAGAACAGCTAGAAGCCGAACTGGGAGCAGAGGGGTCTGCAGGAGACGCGTCGAGGCAGCAGAGACCCCCGGAGGCCGCAAGGCTGACAGAGCTGGTGGCCGAGGTGGAGGACAGGGCTGGGTTGAGGGTCTCGGGGGCAGCCAGAAACTCCTGCTGCTCCAGAGGCTGCAAGAGAGAAGCAACAGGAGGGGGAAGCCAGGGGCCACCAAGGCCAACTGGAGCTGGTCAGTGGCCGGTGGGTGGTGGGTGGTGAAGTAGTCTTAGGGATGGTAGAACACAGGAGGTAGATTTATAGGGTGGAAGGGACTTTGGAGGTCTTCTAGTCCAACCCTCTGCTCAAGGCAGGAACTTTATACCATCCCAGTTATTTGGTTCTCTTGTCCACTTTCAAAACTTCCAGAGATGGAGCACTCACTACTTTGGGAGGCAACTTATTCCATGGCTTAATTGTTCCTGCTGTCTGAAAACTTCTCCTAGATTGGGTCTTTCTTTAAAAAACTCCCACCCATTTCTTCTTCTCCTTTCTTTTGGGGCTCTGGAGACGAAGTCACCCCCCTCTTCCCTGTGGGAGCCCCTGAAAGTGCCAGAAGATTCTATCATGGCTGCCCAATCCTTCCCATCTTGTCTCGGCTGGACATAGCGAACTCCCTCAACTGTTTATCATACGATTTGGCCTCTAGACCTTAAATCATCTTTGTTCCTCTTCTCTTCACACTGTCCAGAATCTCCTCAAATTTTCTTTTTCCGGGGTGACCAGAACTGGACAAAGTATTCCAAGGATGGTCTGACCAGAGAGACAGAAAGCGGTATCAGCACTTCTCTCCCTCTTGAATCTGCCCCTCTTGTATTGCTGCCTAAGACTGCCTGGGCCTATTTTGTCATCTGCAGCAGAGTTCTGGCTGACCTTTAAGTGCTTTGCCAGGAGATCCTTCCAAAGGTACCACTGCTGAGCCAGGTACCCCCTGTTCTGTTCCTAGGCATTGGGGTCTTTTCTCACCAGTGAACTGCATCTTGTTAGATAGTGTTCAATGTTTGTGTCTTCTGGATATTGAGCTAATATTCTCATAATTCCCACAAGCTTAGTGCCATCTGCAACCCTGATGAGTTCCCTTTCTGTCCCCTCATATAGATCATTTGGGAAGATATGGAAGAGTCCGGGGCTCAAGGCAGAAACTTGAGGTCCCCCTCTGAATATTTCACCCCATGTAGATGTAGCTCCATGAAGGACTACTCACTGGGTGCAATTGGTCAGCCACTTTAGGAATTTTGTGCCGATTTGGAATTGAATACCGATTCTATCTCTCTCGTTGTTCTTTCCATGTTTTTTTTCTTTGTGCCTAAAAAGAGATTCAAAGAAGGAATTAAGCATTTCTGCATTCACAGGTTCTGACATTCACATGTGGAATCTTTCTCAGTCTCTCTAGAAACTAGAAAAGATAAATAGAGTTGGAAGGGAGCTTGTAGGTCATCTGGTACATCACCCCTCCCCCCCAGCAGGAGACCCTTCACCATTTCTGACAAATGGCTGTCCAGTCTCTTCTTGAAAGCTTCCAGGGATGAAGCTCCCACACCTTCTGAAGGCAACTTCTGTTCCATTGGTTGATTGGTCTCCCTGGCAGGAAATTTCTCCTTAGTTCTAGGTTGAATCTCTCCTTTTTCTGTTTCCCTCCATTATTCCTTGTCCGGCCTTCAGGTGCCTTGGAGAAATAGCTTGTCCTCTCCCTTTCTGTGACAGCACCTCAAATATTGGAAGACTGCTATCATGTCTCCCCTAGTCCTTCTCTTCACTACACCAGCCATGCCCAGTTCCTGCAACCGTTCATCATATGTTTTAGCCTCCAGTTCCCTAATAGCAATAGTACTTAAACTTATATATAGCTTCATAGTGCTTTTACAGCCCTCTCTAAGTGGTTTACAGAGTCAGCATATTGACCCCAACAGTCTGGGTTCTCATTTTACCCACCTCAGAAGGATGGAAGGCTGAGTCAACCTTGAGCCTGGTGGGATTTGAACGGCCAAACTGCAGCTAGCAGTCAGCTGAAGTAGCCTACAGTTCTGCACTCTAACCCCTGTGCCACCTCTGCTCATAATCATTTTGGTTGTTCTTCTTTGCACTCTGTCTAGAGTCTCAACATCTTTTTTTAATAGCGTGGTGACCAAAATTGGATGCAGTACTCTAGGTGTGGTCTTACTATGGCTTTATAGAGTGGTATTAGTACCTCTCTTGATCTTGATAGTATCCATCTGTTAATGCAATTTAGGATTGCACTTGCTTTTTTTGCTACCGCTGCACACTGCTAGCTCATATTTAATTGGTTCTCCACTAAGACTCCAGGATCCCTGTCACGGTTACTGCTATTAAGCCTGATTTCACCCAGTCTGTATGTGTACCTTTGGCTTTTCTTACCCAAGTGTAAGACTTTACTTTTCTCTACTTTGAATTTCATTCTGTTAGATCTCTCTTAGCTTGCTGAAGGTAGAACTCTCTTAAAGACTCCATTGTTAGCCTGCTTGAACAGAGCTTGGACTAGAAGACCTCCAAGGTCCCTTCCAACTCTCTTAGACTGTTACGGTTGGTTAAATTCCCTGTGCTTGATGAAGAATGTTTGGGGGGCTCCCCATAGGCTTAGAGCCAGAGGGGTTCAATGGGATGTTTGCCAGTTTTTTTATGGGCTGAGAGTCGGGTCTAGAGTGGTTTGGATGTGCTTGTCTGACCGGTGAGAGAGGCCATCTATGGGGTGGTATGGGGTGTATGCATGAGGGCAGGGGGGAGGGAGCGAAAGTACAGTTAGATGTTAGGCATGGCCTCCTCCTTCTCTTGCTTCCCCTTAGAGGCTCTGGAGCAGCAGGAGCTTCTGCCTGCCCCCGAGACCCTCCACCCAGCCCTGTCCTCCCATTCTGCCCCCCTGCTCCCTCAGCCTTGCTGCCTTGGGGCTCTCTGCTCCCCCGAGGCCTCTCCTGGGGACCCCTGGGCTCCCCTTCAGCTTCTGGCTGCTCTCCCCTCCCCTCCTCTCCTGCGGGCTGTTGCCCCCCCTCCAACTGCTCAGCCCATTTGGCTGCTCGGTTCCAGCTCCCAGATCTCGCTCTGGTCAGACTCATCTGGCACACGAGGTAGCAAGTCAGTCCCCCACCTCCCTCCCTCCCTCCCTCCTCCAATCGTCCATCCTCTCCTGGATAGACAGTTGGACACAGACTCCCTTGATGCTCTTTCTATGGAGATATTAGAAAGAAACATGTCCTCCAAATAACCGATAGGCATCCTGGCCATTCAGACATTGCTTAGCTCCAGTGGCTGCTTAAGACCGAACAGACTCTGGTTACAGTAAAGGTGGCTCGATTCTCCACAGCAGCACTGGGGATCCATGGGAAAGACGAGATTAAGCCACCATAGCTATTTTACACAACTGATGTAGGAAACCCTTTTGCATTACTACTTCATCTTTTAGTATTTAATGACTTTGGGCCTCACAGGTTAAGGAGTGATAGTATTGTTAGGCCATGTGTAACTGACAGATTGGATGCCCAATTGTGATTTTAATATAGATTTTATCTGTTTATTATTTCATTCTAGAATTTTTAACTGGAGATAACTTGAGTGTTTTTTTTGTCCTGGTCTTTGATGTAATAAACTTGATTTGATTTGATTTGATGCAATTCCATTTACCAAGAAGAAGGGGACCTAAAAAGACATAGGATAGACTTGACTGTTCCCCATGTAGTGAATACTTTCGTCAGATAAAGGAACAATTCATGTGTCTTCAAGGAATTCACCATCACACTGAAGTTACAATTATCACATTTTAAAAAATAGGAGAGAACCAAGACTTCTCCCTCTCTGTGTGTTTATTTGTGGGTGTGATTTTTTCCAACTGGGCAAAGTTCTGATAACTACTTTTTCATTAAAGATGATTTTATTCTTGTAGTCTGGCCACACTATTGCATCAGCACTTTTGTTGAATATTGACTTTCAAAATACAGCGAATGTTGGTGTGGACTCAGCAGGCAGTTACTTCAGATCTGTGGCATGCTGGGGGATCAACTGTCTCCTGGGGTTTTCTCTCTAACCACGATGCCAACAAATGTCACATTTCTAGTTAGCTTCAGCCACAGGCACCGTGTATTCCCTCTGGGGCCAGTTTCAAGCATGGAGCTCCCAAACCTCTCAATTCTAGATGACGGATTTAATCTAATCCCTTCCCCTGTTATTTTGAGTCACATGAGGATTATTTCCCTTTCATTTCCCTCCAGAGAATTTCCCAACAACCTTTGAGTCCAAGAACTGGTTGAATTATCCTGAGAGGGAGAATTATGATAAAAGTTTCAGCTTTGCTCTTTGGCCAAATCCTGCAGGGGAGACTTAGGGCAGAGAAATATGGAGTTTAGGGACAGGCAGGGTCTGTGCTCTTGAATGTACATCTCTCTCCTTTCCATGTGAAGCTGAGTGTTTCTCTGTGTTAGAAAAAGCAACTGGATCATATTCCACCTTGTGAGAATCCTTTGATTCTTCGAATTCTTCTTTAGAAAAAGAAAAGGGATTCATTGATTCGCCCCATGAACTATGGACCTCCTGCTTCTGCTTCTGATGCTGCTTTTGTCCCATCCAGTCTCTGGGAAGCTGAGAATGAAATGCCCGCAGAGTTTGGAGCACCAGGATGGAAAACAACTACAGAGCTTTTACAGACCAGGAGACCATCTCATTGGTATAGTCATCACCGGATATGAAATACTGCATATAAAGTTGCTTTTCAATGTGGCTCCTTCTCTTCAGTTTGTGTTCAATGATGTGTAAGTCATTCAGGGTGATGGAGTTGCACTCCCTCCATTCTAACACTTTCCTTCTTTTCTGTTTTTTATTTTTCATTTGTTCCTATATTGGGGGATATGTCTAATTTCCTGAATGATTTTGATTTCCATGGCTTCTCTCTTTTGTCTGATTTTTGTGAAAGAGACTCAAAAAGATGGTCTGAAAAAAAGCTGAAAGGACTCCAGACTATTTTCCTCTCTCACTTCAATCCTTAATTTATCATTTGAATAATGAATTTTATTTGAAGTAGTGGTTGAACCAGTTGTAGTTGCTGTACCTCTGCCAATTCTCATATTTGCGTAACTGATCATTGCTTTTGGATCAATGTTGGCTTAAGGTTCAGTAGGCTTCTGGAGGATTATATATTAGTATTAGTATTTGTTGTTGCTGTTGATTATAATAACACTTTTTTACCATAGGAATTCTTATGGTTTTCTATTTGGTTTACGATTCATTTTCAACCTTCAAATGGTCAACAAGAATTCCCAGCTCCTGCACAATCTCACACTTGGCTACAACATCCATGACAACTACTTGAGCACCTTCCGCACTTCCGATGTCTTGCTGGACATTCTCTCCACTGGAGAAGCCAATATCCCCAACTACAGCTGTGGAAGGAAGGAGAACCTCCTGGCTCTTTTTGATGGAGCTGACAGGGACATCTCCATCCAGATGTCAACATTAGGAGGCACCTACAAACTCTCACAGGTTTGTGTGTGTTTTTCTCCATCTGGTAAAGTGAGGGGTGGGTGGTGGTGGGTGAGCAATAGATGCAATCATGTCTTCTCCATGGAATTCAAAATCTGCTTTTCTCCAAATTAGCAAAAAAAGTCAATATTTTACCGCTTTATGTTCATGTTGAGATTAATCATAAAAGTCCTAAAATGCAAGCAATACACTCTACCAACTATTTGACTCATCAAAAAACATCCCAGGTTGTTGGGGCCTCTATTGGCATCTTCATTTCCACATATAAATAACATCCAGTCGGATTGAAGTTGGCAATAGTAGCATTTTATCTATCTAAAAAGTGGAATAAAAAGGACTCTAGCAATTATAGGCCAAATAGATTAGCAGATATTGTGGGTAAAATGTATGCCTGGATCCTCTTAGTTAAACCTGAGAAAAATGCATTCCTTGCAGAAAAAACAGAAGGTTTAGGTAGTGAATAGCTATATAGATTTTATAATAAATATTGCATGTCAATAATCTAATATTGGTAACAAATTTGTCTTGAAATATCTCATCTATATCAGCAAAGTAAAACATGGTTTGCTGGCTTTCTAGATGTTAATACATTTGTCATAATTAACAGAGAAATATTATATAGTAAATTGATTGCCCTCAAAATGGAGCTCAGCCTGTTGGCCCTGTTCCAGGCTCTTTCTCCAGGTCCTTGTTTGAGAGGGAGGCTTGGGCTCAATGGAGCAATGAGAAGAAGGATTGATATTTACCAAGGAGGAAGGGAAGGATGCATATTTGAACCCTTGTTATTCAGTCTAGATATTGACAATTTACTTCAACTAATAAAGGATCCCAAAACAGATCATAAATAAATGTTATTTCATTCTTTGTCAAAAATGGTTAAATTATTGTACCAGCGAAATGCAGTGCACATATTATAAAGTACTTGGATTTTAGAAAGCAAACCACCATCTACTTCTTGGTAAACTAATAATATATGGGATAGACAGCATCACCCCCAGATGAACTCGGACTGTGGTCCTCAATGGAACTACATCTACGTGGAGGGAAACAAGCAGTGGGGGACCCCAAGGCTCCATTTTAGGCCCAGTACTCTTCAACATCTTCATCAATGGTTTGGATGAGGGATAGATGGGGAACTCATTAAATTTACAGATGACACTAAACTGGCAGGAATAGCCAACACGTCAGAAGATAGGCTCAAGATCCAGATGGATCTAGATAGTCTTGAACCCTGGGCCTATCTAAGAAAATGAAATTAAGTGTAAAGAAAAGTAAAGTCTTACACTGAGGCTAGAAAAACCAAATGTACAGGTACAGATTAGGGGAAACCTGGCTCAATAGCAGGAACTGTGAGAGGGATCTTGGAATCTTAGTGGACAATCTCTCAAATGTGAGCCAACAATGTGTGGCAGCAGCCAAAAAACGCCATTGGAATCCTAGGCTGCATCAACAGAAAGATAGAATCAAAATCACAAGAAGCATTGGTACCACTTTATAATGCCTTGGTAAAACCACCCTTGGAATAGTGCATTGATGGTGAACCTTTTCGGCATTGAATCCTCTGGTCAGGGATGCGATCTGGAAGAGGAATTGCCCAGTGTGCATGCCACTGCGTATATGTGTACCAGATAGCTCCTCTTCCAGTTTCTGGCTCGCACATATGCAACGATCAGCTAGGTGGCATGCATGTGGTCGTGGAAAATGGAAGACCAGCTCTTCCAGTTCCTGGCACTGCCATGCGCACAAAGGCCAGCTGATTGTCATGCTCACATGCACACAAGAAACCCGGAGGAGCAACGGGCAAGGCCACGCATGCCAGTCGACATGGCTTTGCGTTCCACTTAGCCCAGCTAAGAATCTGAAGCAGAGGGCACCATTTCCCCTTCTGGGGCCCCTGTGCATCCCATTTTTGGCCTCCCCAGCCCCCAGAAGTACTTTGCCAGCCAAAAGCTTTGGTCTTACTTTGCAGTTTCAGTCCGTGGGGCTTGCGAAGGGAAGGCGTGCACTCAGCCGGTGGGTGGGGACTGGCAAGTGGGCAGGGTGATTTAGGCGGGGCAGCCACATGGACCTGATTAATGGCTTCAGTGGGCTGTATCCGGCCCATGGGACGTAGTTTGAGGACCCCTGGTATATGGTCTCCTTCTTGAGCTGGGGGTTGGACTAGAAGATCTCAAAGGTCCTTTCCAACCTTTTTATTTTGTGATAAGTTCTGTTATGGGTACATATGTTTAGCATGCTAAATATCTTTTGGAGCATGCTGATTTACAATGTGATATTATCATACTTACATATTGGAATGTATACCCTGTGAGGAAGACTTGGGTTCTTTTGTCATAATAATTATCTGATAATTAATAAATCAAGTTCAAACATCCTAGCCATAGATGGTCAGCCAATAGAGCAAGTAAGACCTTTCCTTCCCTGGGGTTTGAGTTTGAGTTTTATTAAATTTATATACCGCCCCCTCTCCCCGCAGGGACTCGGGGCGGTGTACAGACAGTATATATAAAGACAACAAAGCAGGACAACAAAGACAACAAAGCAGGTTGTTTTCTCTGAGACTGAATCTTGGCTCCCTCATCATCAAAGGAGCTCAGTTAGGTCAAAGGCATGAGTGAAAGTGGTGCTTAAAAGAAAACCTCATAGTTCTCCAGCTTCCTCAGCCCCAATTATTAAAATATATGAGGCCAAGGTTTCCCCCATGTTCTTACATCAATCTGGTGTTTGAGGCTTCAGAGAGAAACCACCAGCAGAACCAACCCAATCACAGCCTCCGAGGAGTATCTTGGGGTGGACAAAAGGACTCCAGCTGCTGCCCCTCAGAGCTGATTTGGGAATTTACACAATTTCTGCTTTGTCTAAAATCAGAAAATGTGGATATTGGCATTTAATCTATGGAAACTGACAGACTCTGAAAATTGTGGCTGTTAGAACAGACAAAACTTCAATTAAAGACCAATCTTGGATTCTACTAGTGACAAATTGTATGAGGAACTGAGGTCTCCCTGTTTCTTGTACAACTGGAGAAGCTAAAAAGATTCCTCCACAAAGAATCTGGGCCTTAGAAGCATTAAAATATGCAGCAATCCTCAAAAATTATAGTAGGCCCTTTATTGGAATAGAATACTTCAGTTGGCATTTGCACATGTTAATCTAATTGCAATAAATTATAGGGGTGAGATACAGTAATATGACTTACATTGTTTATAGTTTATAGTTTATTTATATAACACAGCATTCTTCATTGTGCAAGGTTTTTGAATGCAGCTCAGAATCTGATAAATCCAGTGAAACTCTGAAGACGAAGCTATGGATTATCAGCTTTTATTTCTGCAGAAAGCAAAAGACTGGATGACCTTTTTGTCTCCCACCTTAACAGAGCAGGCAGAAAGAGAAAAACAGGCATGTGCCAAAAACTTTTCCAAACATCTTATAGCTTGCACAGAACGTCATTGCTATAGAAACATAATATGATATCACGCAAATTTCATGATTTTTGTCAGCGCTCTGAAAACCATAGACTGTAGAAGGGAAAAGAAATCCATTTTTGGGAGTATAACTCATAGCTTTGCTAGGGAATGCTGAACACACATTTTAAGGTACAAGCAAGGCTACTTGGCACATTCCACTTTTTAGTTTTCACAAGACATTACTTTGTTAGGCTAAGCTTGGCAATTCGCCTAGAAGTTTTATCTATGTAGTTGGTACGTTAGGTTACAATGGAGCTTCTTTCAACAGCAATTTAACAAAAGCTGAATTAGGTTACACTCTGTGTATGCTCTAATTCAGTGATGGCAAACCTTTTAGAGACCGAATGCCCAAACTGCAACGCATGGCCAGCTCCCACTGCTGCTGTGCTCACTCTCCTTGGTTGCCCATGGTGTGTTCAGGAGATCAAAATATGTGGGTCAGAGGGAGGTCCACTCCCTCTCCTTATGAGACCTAGCTTTGTAACCAAAGCATCCTCAATGATAGGATGGGAGACCACCAGGAGAGGTCAGTAGGATGGGACAAGGAGATGGTAAAAGGCAACAGGTCTGTTGGCGATCATGTTAAGGCAGGATTTACCTCACACCCTCACCCTCTCTCATCATAATCTCCTTCCTTCCCTTCTTTTTCCTTCCCTCTTCATTCTTTCTTCCCCTTTTTCCTTCTTTTTGCTTCCTTGCTCTCTTCTCCTCTTTCCGTCTTTTTCTTTGTCTTTCCTGTCCCTTCTTGGATGCTCCAGTGCAAAAGGGGAACCATTCCTTGCTTTGTGATCAAATGCCACTTTTGCTAGTAGTTTGTGACCACTGAAAAGACTGAGAACAAACCAGGCTCAGTTTATTCCATGCTTGCATTTCATGGGGACAGACCACAGGACAGCAAAACTGTCAAAATGATGGCTCTGGTAGTTGATCAGAGCTCCTCTGCTTTTTTTATGTGCAACAGCTTTAGCATTTAAGAGCAGAGCTAAGTTAGTTGCTTTTCTATGAATACATAATGATCCTTGAAAGAGCTCTTCTGTAGGGCCCCTGCCATGGTCTAATTCCAAATGGAAATATAGCAAAGGAAACAATTTCCCCAATTGCTTTGTCCTTTTTTCCCCACTGGAAACAGCTGTTTGCAACCCACAAGGAGGGGATACTTTCCTAAGAGCTCAGAATTCAAGGATACCAATGTGCCCATGACCACCACCTGATGGATTCGTAACTGGCTGACTAACCGCACTCAACGTGTAGTCCTCAATGGAACTGCATCTACATGGAGGAAGGTATGCAGTGGGCTCTGTTTTGGGCCCAGTACTCTTCAACATCTTCATCAATGTTTTGGATGAAGGAATAAATGGGGAACTCATCAAATTTGCAGACGACACCAAGCTGGCAGGAATAGCCAACATTCCAGAAGATAGGCTAAAGATACAAAAGGATCTTAACAAACTTGAACATTGGGCACTATCTATAAAATGAAATTCAATGGTGAAGAGTAAGGTTCTACATTTAGGCATCAAAAATGAAATGCACAGGTACAGTATAGGTGGTACCTTGCTCAACAGTAGTAACTGTGAAAGGGATCTTGGAGTTCTAGGGACAACCATTTAAATATGAGCCAGCAGTGTGCAGCAGCTGCTAAAAAAGCCAACACAGTTCTAGGCTGCATCAACAGAGGGATAGAATCAAGATCACATGAAGTGTTAATACCACTTTATAATGCCTTGGTTAGGCCACACTTCGAATACTGCATTCAGTTTTGGTCGCCACGATGTAGAAAAGATTTGGAGACTCTAGAAAGAACTGAGGAGAAACTTCCTGACAGTTAGAACAATTAATCAGTGGAACAGCTTGCCTCCAGAAGATGTGAATGCCCCAACACTGGAAGTCTTTAAGAAGATGTTGGATAGCCATTTGTCTGAAACGGTATAGGGTTTCCTGCCTGGGCAGGGGGTTGGAGTAGAAAACCTCCAAGGTCCCTTCCAACTCTGCTATTGTATTGTATCTCAGGGTGGGGAAGGCCATGGGGGTCCTAGAGATAGAAGAGACCCTCAAGGCCTCCCCAACCCACTAAGATACCTCCTGCTTCTCCCTCCCTTCCTGCAACAAGGACTCACTTACTTTCCAAACCTCTGTCTCCTCTCTTGTTTCTCGGCTTCTTTGCCTTTGAAGAAGGGAGAGGAGAGTTGGCTGGGAAATGCTTTTTGTGCCGAGAATGGATGCTCCTGGGTGCTATAATATTGTGCAGATTCAGGCACCCATCTTCTTTTGCAGAGTCAGGGATCCAGAAACTTTCATTCTCGGCGGTGGGTGGGTGGGTGGGTGGGGAAAGTGGATACCTGCAGGTCTCCTGCTCCTCCCTTCCCCCCAACTACTTTCCACTTAGCTACTTAATGAGGCTTCTTTGTCTCAAGGAGCAGCAAATGGGGCCAGACAGAGACAGGCAATCCAAGTGTGTTTGGCAGAGAAAGCATACTTCAGCCAAGGCACCCAAACTGCTGCCAATGGTGTGGGCGACAGCTGAGCATGCAAATGGGGCCAGACAGAGACAGGGAGGGTAAGAAGGTTATCTAAGTGTGTGTGTGTTTGTGTGCGTGTGTGTGTGTGTGTGTGTGTGTCAGAGAAAGTGTGCTTCAGCCAGGACACCCAAACTGGTGTGGCCGACACCTGAGCAGGGAGGCAGGGTGTGTGTGTACTTTCATCCCCATTCAAGAAGGGCCTCTTATTTCCTCCCCAGCACAGTTGGGGCATGCAGGCTGCTGCCACCTAAGCACCGTGATTGCCCCCTCCCCAGCCAGCCAGCCAGCCAGCCCCACCTGACCTGCTCCCTGCCAGCTCCTGCAAAGCCTCGCCATTCTCCTCCTCCTCTTCTTCTTCGTGTCGTCCTCCTCCGCCCAAGTGGCAGTGGGCTCCACAGGACAGGTTTTCATTTCTGCCCTGGGGCAGAAAACTCTGGTGGGCTGGAAGTGAGTGTGAATGGCCTGGCTCTCCAGGGCTTCCTGGGTCAGTTGGAGGCTTCCTTCAGCCTTCAAACAGTTGCAGGGCTTGTTTGGGGTTTTTTGCTTCCAGGTTGGTGCAGGAGGCTTTCCAGGGCCAAAATGGGGGGGGGGGGTGACCCTGTGCTTTCTGCACTCGATTTTGGCCCTGGAAAGCCTCCTGCACCAACCTGGAAGCAAAAAATAACAAATAAAACCCCTGCAACTGTTTGAAGGCTGAAGGAAGCCTCCAACTGACCCAGGAAGCACTGGGGGGGGGGGGGGGACACAGGCCATTCACACTCACTTCAAGCCTGCCGGAGTTTTCTGTGCAATTTGTGTTCCCCCCCCCCCACTGCATTCTCACGCATCCCCCGCCCTTGCCCTCCACAAAGATCCAAAAACCAGCTGTCTGGCAGGAGGTGTGCCTGCATGTGGATGGTAGTGGAGCTGGGCTGGGGTGGCTGGCATGCCGGGAGAGGACGCTCTGCATGCCACAGGTTCCCCATCACGGCTCTAATCCTTTCAATTCCTTTTCCAGATCAAACATGAAAGAGCTTCAGAGGCTCTGAGTGATAAAAGTCGATTCCCCTTTTTCCACCAGATGCGCCCCAAAGAAGGAATCCAGTACCCAGCAATTGTCCAGCTGCTCCTCCACTTCAGATGGACCCTGATTGGCCTCTTTGCTTCAGACACAGAAAAGGGAGAGAATTTCATGAGGACTTTTACTCCTGTGCTTGTCAGGAATGGAATTTGTGTGGTTCTATCACAAGTGTTCTCAACAACTGGATATACTGCATACCTCAGGGATTCCCTCTCTAAGTGGAGACAAGTCAACGTCTTTGTTCACTTCATGGGACTTGAAAACATTTGGGAGAGAATTCTTCCTTTCCATTTAACACTTATGCGTCTGCCAGGACCCATTGAGGGGAAAGTCTGGATCCTCACAAATTTTGCAGTTTACATAATAAACAAGCGCAGACTTCTCAAATACATCCATAGTATTTGGAACTTTGGTTATAAGTTCAAAGAAAGGCCAAAAGATTCTGCCTTTGAACCCTTTTTCTTTGTGGAAGTAAAGTTTCAAGATCATTATTTTCATTGTTCTCTTTCAAAGAATGTCTTTTCTGTCAAAGGCCGCAGAAGATGCACCCAGAAAGCCCCACTGGAGACCCAGAGGAAAAGGGACAGAAAAAGGGCCCAAAATGAATACCACCTTTACAGTCTCATGAAGACTCTGGCCCAGGCCCTGAATGCTGCATATTCCTCCAGATCGAGGAGGGGAAGGAAGGAGGGAGAAAAGATCTTGGGGTCTCCAAGGCTGCAGCCATGGCAGGTATGGGGATCCCGATATGGATCCATTAATCTTAGATCCTTTGGAGGAGGAATCCAGAGGAGAAGGAGGGGAAGCATCTCAACAGATCTGGCCAATTTAATTACTCAGGGAATTAATGGTTCCAAAGCGTAGATACCATGGCATTTTTATATTTAGCACTGCTAATTGAAAAATGCTGTTTTCTTTTTAAAATAAACTCCTGTATTTGTGGGTTTGTGATTAGCCTGGTGGAATTCCACCTTTCTTCCATCCCCATTGCATGTGGGTCTGTGTGCAGCTGGACAGGCAGCTAAGCCCCCCTGTTCTCCTCCAATGAAAGGGAGCCTGGCGTGGATCTGGGTGCTTTATTGGGAGAAGAGGGCAGGTGAAACTGAGAAGATGCAAAGAGTGGAAATCAAATAGAAAGACGAGATAGGCAGCATTAACTGACAGCCAGCAAAGAAGCAGCTGGAACCTCTCCAGCGATGCTCCGTGTGAGCGACGGAGGCCGTCTCCGGATGACCAGGGGTCTCGGTCACAACGGCTGCTTCCGTCTTCTCCAAAGGCTGACAGAAAATGGAGTCTGGCTTCAGACCTTATAGTTAGGCTTATCTGCCCCCGGCCACTAGGTGGGGCTAGAGCAACAACAGCACAACAGTTACCGTATTTTTCAGAATATGAGACTCACCTTTTTCCCTCAGAAAAGAGGCTGAAAATCTGGGTAGGGGAGAAGAAAACAAACTTCTGCTAGGGATGGCCTTCTCCCCCCTCTCCCCCTTGATTGCTCCCCAGCAGCGCTCACCTTGCATGGCAACATGTGGTGTGTGTGTGTGTGTGTGTGTGTGTGTGTGTGTGTAAAACAGGGGCTGGATGAAATCAATCACCTGAGAGGCTGGCAAAGAAGCCTTCCCCACTGCTGCGAAAAGGCAGGGATAGTGGCCGGCGCTCATTTCCCTTACTGCTCATCGCGGCTTGCTCCCTCGCCACTTTCAGCTAAGCAGGGCAGACGGGGCCTGGGCTGCAACCAGCAGGAAGGGGGTGGTAGTGCTCTGTCCTGCTGGGGTGGCGGCAGCGAAAAGTTAGGGAACTGAATGCCAGCCAGCGTCCCTGCGTTCTTCCTCCGAGAGCCGCTTCTTTGCCAGCCTCTCAGCTGATCGGTCCCAGCTAGCCCCCGTTACACACACGCACACACAAACTTTGCTGCCGCGTGAGGTGAGCATTGCCAAGTCATCCCGGTACCGGGGCCGAAGGGGTTGCAGTGGCGAGGACAGATGGGCAAGGACTTCCCTCCCTCCCCACACAAGCGGGCTTCTTGCACGGCTCCAGCATGCGGCTTGATGAGGATCCGCGGTCCGGAGTGCTGCCGTTTCCAGTGGGATATATTCTGCGAGGCCCTTGGCAGCATCTTTATGCGGTTAGCTCGCCTCCCCACCAGCAACTCCTCCACCAGCATCCCGGCTGGAAGCGGAAGCGCAATAGCCGCTGTTGGGGAAGGGAGGAAGGGGTGGCAGTCTTTTGGCACGTGTGGCCCTTGCTCTTCCTGTTGGTATTTTTTCCGTGAGCATGTGCACCAGGAACCAGATCACCAAACGGCCAATGCGCATGTGCACACTGAAAACAAAATCACTTTCCTGGCATGCGCATGCGCACCGGGCGGCTCCTCTTCTGTTTTCTGGCACGCCAATGCACGTAAAGACCAGCTGGCTGCTGTGCCCGAACCCAGAAGAGCAACTGGTGATGGCTCCGTGTGCCAGGAGAAATGGCTCTCCGTGCCACTTCTGGCACGCGTGCCATAGGTTCGCCATCACGGTCTTAGGTGGTGCAGATTGTCAGCGATTTCCTTCTCCAGCACATGGATAAATACACCTGGAAACATTTATCTATTTACCTACTCTCTCTCTCTCCCTACCTACCTACTGTATTTCTCTCTCTAGCTCTTTTTATTTCTCTCTATATATCCCTACCTACCTACTATATTTCTCTACCTCTATATCTCTCTCTATTTCTCTCGCTCTCTATCCCTTTATCTACTTCTCTACCTCCATACCTTACTCTCCCTCTCTACCTACTATATTTCTCTCTCTTCTCTCCCTCTACCTACCTACCTACTTTTTTTTAAAAAAATTGCCTCTTCAAAATCTTGGTGCGTCTTATACTCCGAAAAATACAGTACATGTTGTGGCATGACAACCTTTATAAATTAGGAGACCCTGAGACCATCTAGCCCAACCCCCTCCTCTCTGCAGGAATCCCAGTTTAAGCTTTTCTGACTGATGGCTGCTCAGTCTTTGCTCTCAGACGATCCATGAAGAGGAGACTGAACTTATCTTCTTTACTGGCGCAGATCTAAAACAGCTCATCCTTTTATCATATTTTCTCTCTCATTCAGTTAAAATCTCCTCTCTTGTAACTGAATTCACTTTTTCCATGTCTGACACTCTGGAATAAGAGTGAGCAGATCTTACACTCGTGTGTAACAGTCAGTTATTGGAAGAGGGTTGTATCCAGTGGTGGGATTCAAATCTTTTTACTACTGATTCTGTGGGTATGGCTTGGTGGTCTTGTGACTGGGTGGGTGTGGCTTGGTGGTCATGTGACTGGGTGAGCATGGCTTGGTGGTCATGTAACTGGGTGAGCATGGCTTGGTGGTCATGTGATTGGGTGGGTGTAGCCAACTTGACATCACTCATGACAAGGGGTACCTTGCCTGGCCTCTCCTTGCATCAACAAGATACAATTTCCCTGTCTATTTATTTACTACTAATGAACTGTTAGAGCCAAGATACACACACACACACACACACACAGAGAGAGAGAGAGAGAGAGAGAGAGCTCTTCTAAAACTATACACATTCAACCTCACTTATTGCGTTTTGAAAAACACACCCAGAGTCCACTTTCTGCCACACATTTAACTATCACTTCTGCACATTAGAACATTACACAGACCTTCAGATGTTCTTCCCTAGCCTGCACATGACTGTTAGATCCAGGAGATGTCATGGATTGAGTAAAATGTGGCAAAGCTCACTTAACAACGCTCTTGCTTAGCAACCAAAATGTTGGGCTCAATTGTCATAAGTCAAGGACTCCCTCTGTCTTCCTCTGCATGGCAGCCTTGTCCTAGTAAACTCCTTCCTTTTTCTGGCAATTTTCCTCTCTGTTAGAGGCACCAAAATAATCCAGAGGATATAACGTCTCCAGCTGGAGCAGGGGGTTGGACTAGATGGCTTCCAAGGTCCCTTCTAACCCTACTAGAGCAGGGGTTGGACTAGAAAATGACCTCCAAGATCCCTTCCAGCCCTTTCAAACATTGTTGTGATGTTTGAAAGAGTCTTCTGAAGCCATGGTTTGTGTCCTTCCTTCCTCTCATTTTCTCTCTTTCCCTCCCTCCCTCCCTCCCTCCCTCCCTCCCTCCCTCCATGTATCTATTGACCCATCTATCCAACTATATCTCATTCACTTCCTCCTGCCTCCCTCCCTTTCTTTCTTTCTTTCCCTTCCTTCCATAGCTCCCTCTTTCTTTCTTTCTCTCTCTCTCTCCTTTCCTTTCTTTTCCTTTCCTTTCTTTTTCCTTTTCTTTCACCCTTTCCAAGCACCCGGCAGCATCACTCGCAGCCCAGGAAAGCCCGGCTGATTAACTTACTGGGACGCGCTTCGATCGGTGCCTCTTCTGCGCAGGCAAGCTTCTCTCTCTGGAGCAGGCAGAGAAGGGGGACTTGCAGGGATAAGTGTGTGTGAGAGAGAGAGGGGGGGGAGAAATAGAGTGTGAGAGTGAGGAATCAGAAGCTTTTCAACCTTGTGGGCCACCTGGGAGGAGGCGGAAACGGGGTGAGGGCCTCTCCCCGTTTCCTCTGGATCTCCCTCCCTCTTCCTCAAGTTTTTATTTCCTACCATCCATTCTCTTTCCCACTCCTGAGAGCGAGGCGGCGCTGCTTTGCCTGGGAGTTTTCTGGGCTCTGGAAGGGGCAGTGTGGGGGGGTTGGGTTCCCCAGAACTTCTTTGTGAGAAGCGTCATTCTGAACTCCACGTTGGGGGGGCATGTGCATGGGGTGTCTACTGAGGGGCTTTTAGCTGGAGGCGCCTCTGGCCAGGGGGGAAACTGGAGTGGCTCAGGCTCAGATATTTTTCTACTGCTTTTTACTTATGCACCCTTCTCTGCGTGCTAATCATAAATATTGTTTCTGGAAACTTGATATTCCTCTTATAAATTTTTTATTCAAAAAAGTAAAATAAAACTATTACAATGACAAAACAAAAGTAGACAACACATTTTTTTAAAAAATTGGCATTAAAAACAGTCAAAAACATGCATATTGTCCCCCCAGTTGAATACAATACAGCTATAATAGATTCTCCCCCTTGCAAAACAGGCCCACCATTATAAATTACACACCTATTTGCAACTACTTGACTTGTCATCTATCTGCTGTATATAAAAAATGTAGTTAACAGGCAATCCAACAATAAAGTTAAATTTCAAAACTTCAAACTTCTGTGTTATCTGCTGTTGTATTTAACTCACAGAATATTTATAGAGGCTTCTTATCTACTACAGACCACCACAATCATTACCTCTGATCTATCCAGAATCTGTCCAGGGTTAAACATTTTTGGTTGATTCTTAATAATAATACATTTCCTTAAAATTTTAATTAGGATCTTTCCCAACAACTGCTTTCCATTCCCCACAGTCATAGGACCTCCTGTAAATGGAAAAACAACGGCTCTTAAGACTTGTTTTCCAGTTAAATATGACAAGTTCATTCCCCAATCTCCCTCAATCTTCTTGAAATAATCCATTTTATCAGTCATCCGTTCTGTCCACTGAGTCTTCAGGGTCCATGGCCTCTCCAGCCATCTCCAAGCAGCCTCCCTTCAAACCAGACTCCTTCCTCAGGGATGCCAGCAGCAAATTAAATTCCAGTCCATCCATCCAATCCATCCGATTCAACAATTGTTGCTTGCTTCTGATTATTGCCTTTAAGTTGATTTAAAACCATTGTTATTTTATCAAACTTTTTAAATGAAATTTAAAATAAAGTTTCAAATAAAGCTTCTAAGTTGAAATTCTTTAAATTTTAAAGTTTATATTCTTTAAATCACATCAAATTAGCTTACTCTAAGATCGTATTAATTACCGTATTAATAACAGAAAAATTGATGACCAATGGCAAATTATAATCCATCACCTTCAGGTTTCATAGGAAAGATTAAAAATTGTTAAAAATTATTTGAGTAACATTTTGAAGACATTTTACATTTTACCCATTTAGTTATCATAGCACCCCTCAAGTTTCCACAAAATTCACAAAATTCTTTGTGAGTCCTTTACTGAAATCCAGGTCTATCACCAGAGTTCCCATCAGTGACGTGCAGCCAGGTGAGGCAAGTGAGGCACAGCCTCACCACTCTCATCATGAAAAAAAAAGTAAAAGGAAAAAGCTGAGCTAGTTGCTGCCTCACCGTGGATGACTCTGCTTAACCTCACTGGTGCTCTCCCTCCCCAAGTGTAGTGACTTCCTCCCCAGGCCCCCATTCATTTCTCTCTCTCACACACACAGCTGGATAAAACTATATAAAAATCTAGCCCAGCTTCACTGATTACAAGTTTGAAAAGGCAACGTGGCTCCACCTGCAATCAAACTACACTCGGGGAGAGAGAGCACAAGTGAGCACTGAGGAGACCACAGGAGGAGGCAGGAAGCCAGGCAAAGAGCCATGCTGTAGTACAAACACTTCCCCCCAGCCTCTTTCTTTTGGAAGGCTCGGCTTGGCTCCCCTCCGGCTTCTCTGCCTCTCCTCTCACCCCAGCCTGCCAGCAGGAGGTGGTGGGTGGGCTTTATTGTGTTCCAGGCATTTCCCACCCAGACAGCAGGCTGCATTTGCAATGGTGGAGGTGTTTGGGAAAGGCAGCAGGGGAATGGGGGGTGGTGGTGGCAGAGGAGCTGCTTTCAAGCCACTGGAAAAGATATCCAATCCAACTTTTGTGTGTGTGTGGGGGTTTGCTTGAGAGTGAGTGAGAGAGGGAAGGGGTAGGAGAGATAGTCCAATCCAACTTCTGTGTGTGCGTGTGTGTGTGTGTGTGTTTGAGAGAGGGGGAGGAAGGGAGAGAGGGAGGAAGGAGGGGAAGGAGAAGAAAAAGAAAGAAGGAGCAAAGGAGAAAAACAAATGCTGTCGCTTTAAATTGGAACTGAGCATGCCTGGCTGTGGAATTCTGGGAGTTGAAGTCCACAAGTCTAAAAATATTTGAAACCCAGCACTGTGTCAGTGCCTCACCAGTCATAAACCTCACCGCACGTCACTGGTTCCCATAATCCATTTAGAAAGTGTAATGATGTGTGAGAATGACTTTTGGGATGAGGAGAAGAGAGGCTGCCTAGGGAAGGATCAGATAAGAGGGGAGAATCCTGCAGCTGCATAATGGGAGAGAAAGAAATTCAGAAAGGATCCTCCCTAACTTTTCAGGCTGAGGAAAATGTTGGTGGGAGATTTGTTTTTTTTATATTAAAAAGTTTGAATAGAATTTACAAGTATTTCCCCTTCCCCTACCCTCCCTCCAACCCTCCCTCCCCCCAACTTCCCAGAGCAAAATACAGGGTATAAACATTTAACAATCATACACTAGCATAAGCTAACTAACTATAACATCTTACCTCCCTCTTGTACTTATATTAAGCTAAGTTTGGATAAACTATAACATTCCTTATTCATACATAAACAAATTGAAGTTCCCTAGTCCAATGTTTATCTTGAATATAGTCAGTCCACCTTCTCCATTCCAACTTGTATTTCTCCTCTGAATAGTCTTTCCAATTTGCTGAAATTTTAGCCGTCTCTGCTAAATTAACTACTTTTAACGTCCAGTTTTGAATAGTAAGCAATTCTTCCTTCTTCCAGCAGACTTGTTGCCATTATCAAATTCAGCATCAAATTAGTCTCTATAATTGTACAATCTGTAATTATACCTAGCAAAAAGAACTGAAGAGTGAACTTTATCCTCTTTTAAGAATATTTTAAGTAATCCACCATATTTTTATCCAAAATGCTTTAGCTTCTTTGCAAATCCACCATACATAGTAATACATAGCATCAACACAATCACATTTCCAACACTTAAATTATAAATTGGGATACACACAAGCTAACTTTTTAAAATCTAAACCATCTATAAATCATCTTATAAAAACTCTCTATCAAGTTTTAATCTTGCGTAAGTTTTTCATTTCTTACCCAAATCTTTTTCCATATTTCAAAATCTTGGTATCATTTAAAGAAAAAATAAAAACTCAAACAAGAGTTTCATTTTACTACTATTATCCTTCCCAGCAAAATCTATTGTAAGTTCTCCCATTTATCCATCTCTATCTATATTTTGTGCCATAATGGTCATAATTATACTTATGTAATCTCCCATTTAAAATTGTAATATAGAGTCCTAAATGGATAACCTTTTTTACTATCTCACATCCTGTTATTTTTCTGATTCTTCTTTTGGATTTATCCTGGAGATGGTGGGAATCCAGCCTTTAGTACATTACTATAAAAATATTTTGCCTTCGAAACTGAGTTAAGACGATATCTTTCTTCTAAATAATTCACCACCAATCCGGCTGGGGCCTCCCATCTATACTGTATCTGGTGATTTTTAAGTTCATCAACTAGAAATGCATAATCCTTTCTGGATCTCAGTATTTTAAAAGGAATTTCCTTCAGTACTGCCACCTCCTGTCCTGCCATCTGTAGTTTGCTTCCGTAAATCGCTTGTAATATTCCATTCCTTGTTTTCCTGGTGACAAAGTAGATTACAATATCTCTTGGTAGTTGTCTCTGTCTGGCAATCCATGAATTAACACGATGATTTTTTTCAATCTGCCGCTCTGTATTGTATCATTGTAATCTCTGCCTCTGGTTTTTCAATCTTGATTTGAATCTCATCAACTTTATTCTCCAAATTCACATTAGACTGAATAATTTCTTCCACCCTGTCGTCCAATGATGTTACAAAAGCAAGCATACCCTTAAACCAGTGGTTCCCAAACTTTTTCACTCCACCGCCCCCTTGGTGCTACAAACTGATCCTCAGTGCCCCCCACCCAGTGGTGGAATTCAAATTTTTTTACAACCGGTTCTGTGGGCGTGGCTTGATGGGCGTGGCTGGGGGAGTCATGTGACTGGGTGGTTTGCATGAAGGAATAAAGGTAGTAACAGTAAAATTCAAAACTGTAACAATTAATTGCACATTTATTCAAAATCCAATTTAAAAACCTTTGTAGTTAGTTAATTCAACAAAATTGTTGAACATGATCCAGTGATACCAGGTTTTCAAAGTCTGATAGTCATTTATCAAGAACCTTAGTAACTAGTAACTTAGTAAACTTAGCAAAATTTAGTAACTACTTCACTGTTCAGTAAATTCTTAATGTGATGGCTTGATGAAGTGATACCAGTTTCCCAATGTCTGGTTTTAAGTCACTTAGCAAGAGTTTTAAATCACCACATTCAGAAATCTGGAGTCATTTTCTTTGCTTGGAGACCACACTGAAGCCATGTTCCACCAAATATGATGTTGGAAATGCAACAAGGAGCTTCTTAACCACTGTCCATAATGCAGGATAGCGATCAGAAATTTCTTTCTGTAACTAAAACTCTTGGTACAATTTCTTGAACTTTGGCTTCAGCTCAATGTCATCAACATTTGCTTGAATTATTTGATGAGATTATTGCATGGTACCTAGGGATTCCCAATATGGAAAGTGAGAATGGGAACATTTTAACAGATCTATATGTTCTTGGATTATAATTTTCATTAAAGAACCATGGGGATGGAAAGGGAAATATAGACAATGGAGTCCAATCCCGCTCCTCAACAGTTTGGAAGCAAATAATTACTCTAGCAAAATGTAGCCTTTTACCTCTTTCGGGAATCATTTTTTTGTTTTATTATTATTATTATTATTATTATTATTATTATTATTATTATTATTATTATTAGTATTAGTATTAGTATTAGTATTTATTAGTATTAGTATTAGTATTAGTATTAGTATTAGTATTAGTATTAGTATTAGTATTAGTATTAGTATTATCAGAAGTGTATCACAGCGGCCAGTTGTTTCGCCGGATTTGGCATTAATTACTAGTCGGGCCCCACCCAGGGGCCTAGGACGTCGTAACGTATTTTCGTAATATACGTGCAGATCCAAGCAGTGCAGCCTTTTGCATTTGACTGATGGTGATTTTGTCAATTTTTAACTGTTTTAAATGTAATTCCAGTGCTTTTGGAATAGCACCCAGTGTGCCGATTACCACTGGAATTACCACTGCTGGTTTGTGCCATAATCGTTGGATTTCGATTTTTAAGTCCTGGTATTTTGTGATTTTTTCATATTCCTTCTCGGCGACCCTGCTATCACCTGGTATTGCGATGTCTATGATTGTAACCTTATTTTTCTCAACCAGTGTGACGTCTGGTGTATTATGCGCCAGTATTTTATCCGTTTGTATGCAAAAATCCCACAAGATCTTGACCATCTGACTCTCGATGACTTTTTCAGGCTTATGTTCCCACCAGTTTGTTGCTGTTTTAATATTATAATTTTTGCACAAATTCCAGTGGATCATTTGTGCCACTGAATTGTGCCGCATTTTATAGTCAGTCTGCGCGATTTTTTTACAGCAGCTGAGTATGTGGTCAACAGTTTCATCAACTTCTTTGCAGAGTCTGCATTTGGCATCATCAGAGGATTTTTCGATTTTGGCCTTAATGGCATTTGTTCGGATAGCTTGTTCTTGCGCAGCCAGGATTAGTGACTCTGTTTCTTTCTTTAATGTACCTGTTGTTAACCATAACCAAGTTTTTTACTGTCCACTTTATCTTTTATTTTTTCCAGAAATTGACCATGTAATGCTTTGTTCTGCCAACTCTCCATTCTTGATTTTATCACATCTTTTCTGTATTCTTGTTTAGTCTGTTGGGCCTTCAATAGATTTTTGTTCTTTACTTCGATTAATAGATGTTCTTGACTTTCTTTTAAATAGTCAGCCAGTGCATGTTTTTCTTCTTCAACTATTTGCTTCACTTGTAATAATCCTCTGCCACCTGATTTTCGGGGCAGGTATAGTCTATCAGTGTCACCACTTGGATGTAAACTGTAGTGCATTGTCATTAGTTTTCTGGTTTTTCGGTCCAAAATGTCCAAATCAGTTTGTGTCCAGTTAACTATACCAGCTGTGTATCTTATAACTGGTATTGCCCAGGTATTTATTGTCACGATGTTAAAAAGTTTGCTAGGCCTGAACTGCCTAAACTGACATTCAAGAGTTAAACTAAGAAAGCTTTATTGCGCAGGTCATAAAACAAAAAAAAGGGTTCTTATCTGAAAGTGATTTATTGCGCACGCGTTACACATTCCAAAATTCCTCTCTTCTTTGTTCGGCAGCCAACTTTGGCTAACGTAGCTTTCATTATCAAAATGTAACCAATTAGTTACTTCTGTTTTTCATTTACTTTTATTATTTCATTAATTAAAGTTTGTTTATTAATTAGAATATTTTCTTAAAGAGTATTTCTTTTCTAAATATCTCAAAAGATATGCAGAAGGGAATCAGCCACGGTTCATCGATTTCTAACAGGGTGTTTTTTCCCCTGTCAACTTGGTTGCAGAGTTTGGCTTTTTGATGATACAAGCTGAGATGACTACAATTTATGGCTGTATTTTCCCTTCATGCTATCTAAAGATAACCGACTAAGGCTAATTAGCCATGTCGAAGAAGAGAAAGAAAAAGAAAGATGGGGCGAACACAGATGAATCAGCTTCCTCTGACAAAGAGGCTCCCTCGGACACAGAGAAGCAAGATCAAAACGTATTCCAGGAGCAACAAGGTGCCGAGCCAGAAATGGGGGAAGGAGTTACAGAAGGCAAGATCTACGGACTGAGGTCAGTAAATGTCCCTCATTATCAAGATACAATTAATGAACGGCAAAAGTCTAAACGGCAACTGCCGGCAGAGGAAAAATCCTCCCACGCAGAAAGCAAAGTTTATGAAATTTCCCCAGATGAGCAAGAAATGCAAAGCTATCTATATCAAATAGAACGTTTAGAAAGATATGCTAAGGAGGCGAGAGTGTGTTTTGAAGAGATAAGGCGAAGTAGAAGAAGCTCCCCCACTCCCAAAATGTCTGAGGACGCCATCTTGTCTTCTTCAAAACAACAGCCTAAGACACACCCCACAGAGTTCATTGGTCAATTAGAACAAAGAGACATGTACACGTCACCGAGGTCACGTGGTCCCTTTGAGTCGACTGAACTTCCGCATACGTATAGAAAGGAGAGGCAGCCAAAAAGTGAAGCTGCACTGCCATCTGCTGGCGGAGAAAAATTATTACAGCAAAAGATCAAGCAATTGGACCAGATTTTCAGAGATCTGTCTATGAGTCCTTTAGAAGCCAAAACTTTGTCTCCAGAGGTTAAGTCTTCAACACCCCCTGGCGGTGCGGAATTCTCCCTAGATGGAAAAAGGCAAAGCCAAAGGCGAATTCGAGGAAGCCAATTTGATGTTGCTACGCAAAGGCCAATGATGCAACCCCAGCATCCCCTGGTTCAACAACCAGATTTGCAACCAGAGCAACAAATTGTTCCTCAGCAGGTATTCACAGTCACCCCCTTGACTGGTGAGTCCAAATTAAAGGAGTCAGGAGAGAATTATAAAGCCTGGGTCAGTGAAATTGCGCTCTTGCTTCGAAGAGAAGGCACATATTCCATGGTTTTTAATCCTCCTCCTCCACCCTGGACGCCTGCAATAAGAAACCTTGAAAACAGAGCTATCACGACTTTACTCATGTCAATGGAAATTGAGATCCAAGGTATCTTTCCACCTGATGCAACTGCCCAAGAAATATGGGCTATTTTGGAAGATTGCTACAGGCCCGTTTCAATTGAATCCTCATGTTTGCTCATGTCTGAGTTCCATGGTTCGAAGTTGAAACCTGGTGAACGAATTGGTGGACATTTGACCAAACTGAAAAGAATGAGAAGTGAATTGAGACAAAATGGCCATGTAATCGATGATATCCAAATGATTAGCATCATCATTAACTCATTGAATTATGAATGGAAAGATGCTGTTGCAAAGATTAACTACGTGCCTATTGCTCAACGCACAGTTAACCACGTTTGCAGACTTTTAGTGGAAGACGAAGCTATCAGGTTAGCTACCCCACATCTGCAACGGCCTCCAGCACCAAAGGCTCCAGCCAGACGTCCCTTCCGAGGAAGAGGCTACGCTCCAAGGATGCCAAAATGCTACACCTGCAACCGTGTGGGACATGACACCCGGGATTGTCCCCAACGAGTTCCAGCTCCCGCCACGTACCAGCCCAGAGGAACAGATTCCAGAGGCAGAGGTAGAGGCGGAAGACAAGGTCGTCGTGGTCCAAGGCGTGATTCACAAGCTCCACTTGCAACACTGGCCATAACCAACGTTCCACAACCTGATCCAAAGTTCGACAGACGTCTTTTGTGGACTTTAGATAGTGGAGCAGCTGTGCACGTTACCCACAGAAGGGAACTTTTCACAGAGATGGGCGAACCAGAGCCCGAGTATCGAGAACTGTATTCCTTCACCAACCACACTTGCAAGGTTATGGGAAAAGGAACTGTTTACATTGAAGAACTCGATACACACATCCCTGATGTTTATTACATACCTTCAGCAACCAGTAATTTGCTTAGTCAAAGTCACTTGTCTAGAGATTTAAAGTTCCAGGTTCACCACCTCGAAAAAGCAAGTTACTTAGTTAAAGATGGTGATATTGTTGCTGAAACCATGCTGATTGGTGGTGTTTATTACTTAAAGCCAAAGCCTAAAGGGCAAGCACAGGCAAGTATGCAAACTCCAAAAAGGCACAACGCAAACCCAGAGAGAGTTGTCCCAGAGAGAGAAAGCGTTACTGTGCCAAAGGCTCCTAAAGCCAACAAACAAAGAAAACAGAAACAGATTGCTCAAAGCAAGCCTGAGGGTCCTCATGAAACTGTTAATGTTGAGAATTCACTAACTGGTAAACCTTTGCATTCCAGGTGTATTCACAAGTGGCACAGAAGATTGGGGCATGCCAGTTTCCGTGTTCTTAGAAAGATGCCGGAGTTCGCAAAAGGTTTGGATCTAAAGGGGTGTAAGGTGTTTTTGGATTGTGCCGTTTGCAAAAAGGCTAAATCCAAGGCGGCTGCAATTCCCAAACACGCTACACGCCGGTCAACACGCATTTTTGATTTGGTACACACTGACATAGTGGGTCCTTTCCCACCAACCCTTGGTGGCAGAAAGTATTTTTTAACAATTGTAGATAATCATTCTAGATATGGATTTGTATATCCTATGAGAGAGAAATCTGAGACCTTTCAGATCTTTAAAGACTTTGCAGCGTTTGTTTCTACACAATACCAAGTTCGCATCGCCAGAATCCAGAGTGACCGTGGTGCAGAATTCATGTCTCAGCGTTTCCAGGACTGGATGCATAAGAATGGAATTCTTCATCAGACATCTGCTCCATATACACCGGCTCATAACGGAGTCGTAGAAAGAAGACAAGGGGTTCTACAAACCATGATGCGTTGTCTTCTAGAAGATGCCAATCTCAGTAACGCATACTGGGGTGAAGCAATCAAATATGCAAATTACATTGTCAACCGTACTTGGAGCAGTGTAATCAATCAAACTCCTTTCTACATGCTGTATGGCTACAAGCCTGATCTCAAGAACCTCCATATTTTTGGTTCATATGCTATGGTGAACACTCCTATAACTCAAGGACCAAAGAGACTAAGATTTATGGGTATTGATGATAATTCAAAATGGTACAAATTCATTGATACTAAACATGTGATTGTCATTTCACAATCTGCTAATTTTGAGGAAGACATTGACTGGTTCAGGATTCATTCCAATGATCCTGAAGTTTATTTTCCTAGAGATGGTGTTCCAGATGCCACGCAGCCTGATGACAATTCGCAGGCAGATATTCCTTCTACCAGTTCTTCACAACCTGATGTTCCGTCTTCTCAAGCCGCGGATGCTGATGCTAGCGACGAACGTGAGGACGAGGATGATGATGATGAAGAAGAAGAAGACTGGTCTGTTGTTCCTAGACGCTCCAAGAGGGCCACAAAAGGAATCCCTCCACAACGTTATTCATGGCAACTGACAAAATCACCAGTACCTTTGATTTGCAACGTTACTCTTCCTCCAGAGACATTCACACAAATCAAACAGCTTCCTGATTCAGAACAAGACAAGTGGTATGATGCAATGCAGGATGAAATGGACAGTTTAAAGAAACTTAATGTATTCACACCTGCAAAACCTCCAGCAAATAAGAAAGTCATTGGCACCCGATGGGTCTACAGAATCAAGAAGAAACCGAATGGTGAGTCTTTATACAAAGCCAGACTTGTAGCTCAGGGTTTCGCTCAACGTTATCCTGAGGACTACACAAACACTTACTCACCAACAGTCAGAACTGAAAGTGTAAAAATTGCCTTAACCACTGCAACTATTCTTGGTTTAGAAGTTTTTCAATTTGATGTGGACACAGCTTATCTACATGCAGACCTAGATGAAGAGATCTACGTGAGAAGCCCTCCAGGATTCCGAAAGCAAGAAGGGGATACCTGGTTCCTGAACAAAAGTCTTTATGGTCTGAAACAGTCAGGTTTAATGTGGTATTTATGTCTTACTGACAAACTAAATTCAATGGGCTTTATTAAGTCCGAAACTGATGAATGCGTGTTCACAAAAAGATCTAACAATGCATATGAGATAATTCTTGTTTATGTTGATGATATTGTTTATATTGGTCCAAATAAGAAAATGAGTGAGATTTTTGCTAAAAGTTTGCAGAGATACTTCACACTAAAATTTTTAGGACACATTAGCACTTATTTAGGTGTTCAAATTGAAAAGACACAGAAGGGGTTTAGTCTTTCACAAGAGGAGAAAATTGACCACATTCTACATCATTGCAACATGAAAGATGCTAGCACAACAAAGACACCCATGCAAACAGATTTTCACAACTTAACACATGAACCAAGTCCTGAGTTCGAGGATCAAACACTCTATCGTTCAGTCATTGGTTCACTATTATACATTAGTAGTTGGACCAGACCTGACATCGCACTTAGTGTTAATCTTTTATCACGACACGTAGGTAAGGCAACACAATTTCATTGGTCATGCATTAAGAAGTTGTTGAAATACCTAAAACACACTAAACACATGAAGTTATTGCTAGAACCAACACACACTGATCAACCAAAGCTGATTTGTTTTGCCGACGCCGACTGGGCGAGCGACAAGAAGTCACGCAAAAGCACTTCTGGTTACATGATGTTCCTAAATGGTTGTCCTGTTTACTGGCAAGTAAGAAAACAGAGTTTTGTTTCATGTTCATCTACTGAAGCTGAATATGCTTGTGTTTCAGATGCTTGTAATTCTCTAACGTGGTTTGATGCTTTGATCACAGATATCTGGACACGTCCGATTCGACCAATCACTGTGATGGAAGATAATGTATCTGTTGTTTATATTTCTGAGTCACATTTTACAGGTTCTAGGTCCAGACACATTGACATTCGTTATCAAAACACAAAGCAATTAGTTAAGCAAGGTTTTGTTAAATTGCAATATGTTTCTACACATGATCAGATCGCAGACATGCTTAACAAACCACTTGCCGCAAATCAACACGAATATCTGCGAAAGAAGATGTGCCTTAATTGATGATTTGATGACGTCAGCACAGACTAGCAAAAGAAGGGGTGTCACGATGTTAAAAAGTTTGCTAGGCCTGAACTGCCTAAACTGACATTCAAGAGTTAAACTAAGAAAGCTTTATTGCGCAGGTCATAAAACAAAAAAAAGGGTTCTTATCTGAAAGTGATTTATTGCGCACGCGTTACACATTCCAAAATTCCTCTCTTCTTTGTTCGGCAGCGAACTTTGGCTAACGTAGCTTTCATTATCAAAATGTAACCAATTAGTTACTTCTGTTTTTCATTTACTTTTATTATTTCATTAATTAAAGTTTGTTTATTAATTAGAATATTTTCTTAAAGAGTATTTCTTTTCTAAATATCTCAAAAGATATGCAGAAGGGAATCAGCCACGGTTCATCGATTTCTAACAGGGTGTTTTTTCCCCTGACATTTATGGCCTTGATTGTATTTCCACCATTTAATTTGGATTTCAAAATTTTCCTAACTCTGTTGGTGTACTCTCTCCTGACAATAGTTTTTACTTCTCCATGTTTGATCTTATCCAACTGCAAAATGCCTAAGTATTTGTAGGCTTCATTTTCATTGCATTTAATTAGTTGGCCATTGGGCATTTCAATTCCCTCACATGTAGTGATTTTGCCCCTTTTTATGGATACAGTGGCGCATTTTTCCATGCCAAACTGCATTGAAATATCGGTGCTGAATACTCGGACTGTGTTTGTCAGTGATTGGATTTCTATTTCTGACTTTCCATAGATTTTCAAATCATCCATATATAATAAATGTGAAATTTTTTCAGCTTCTTTGGCTGTTTGGTAGCGTAATTTCATTTTTTTTAAGATTACTGATAGTGGGATCATTGCGATGATGAAGAGAAGAGGTGAAAGTGAATCACCCTGGAAAATTCCTCGCTTGATATTGACCATTCCGTAGTTCTCATTCCCTACTGCCAACTCAGTTCTCCATTGTTTCATCGCCTTTTCAGTGAAGGATGCAATATTTTTACTAATGCCAGTTGTTTCTAAGCATTTTATGATCCAACTATGTGGCAATGAGTCGAATGCTTTTTTATAATCAATCCAGACCATATTCAAGTTCGTTTTTCTTTTCTTACAATTTTCTAATATCATTTTATCAATTAGGAGCTGATCTTTTGTACCCCTACTCCTTCTTTTGTTGCCTTTTTGCTCTACTGGCAAGATGTTGTTTGTTTCCAAATAATCCATAATGTTATCTGCAATAATGCCTATGAGTAATTTAAAGATTGTTGGCAAGCATGTTATTGGTCTGTAGTTTTCAGGTATTGTTCCTTTAGTTGCATCTTTCTGAATCAAGTATGTTTTTCCAGTTGTCAACCATTCATCAATTTGACCATTTTGTAAAATTTCATTCAGTTGCCTGGCCAACATTGCATGTAAACTGGTCAGATATTTGAGCCAGAAACCATGTAATTGGTCATTTCCAGGTGATGTCCAATTCTTTACTTTTTTTACTCGATTTTTGACCATCTCAGTTGTTATTTCTAATACTTGCATTTGTTTATTACCAATGCTTTCCTCAAAGTCATGTATCCAATTTGCTTCCTTATTGTAGTCTTTTGCATTTTCCCACAATTCTTTCCAGAATTCAACTGTGGCCTGCTTTTCTGGTTTTTGACTTTTGGTGCCACCATTCACATTAAGACTTTGATAAAAACGCCGTTGGTCTGATCGAAATTGCTGATTTTGTTTATATTGGATGATTCGTGCCTCATATCTTTCAATTTTCCTAGCTGTTGCTGTTATCTGCTGTTTTACAATCTCTACAGCTTCATTGATGTTTCTTGTATCCAATCTATACCTTCTGATTAGCTGATCTATAATTTTGTTGTTTTTAAGCCGTTGCTCATGCATGTTCTTCAAGTTGCTAGCATCTGCCCTTATTTTTTTTACTTTTTATTCTAATCAAATTTTCCACTTTGGCTTTGATGCTTTTTCCATTGTGTGATTAGGTACTTTGATTTTAATGCCTAGTTCTTTAGTGACTATTACAGCTGCACTGTACATTAACTGATTCGTTTCCAAGATGGATCCCGATTCTATTGTTGAAAGCACTGCATTAACCATTTTCATGATAGGACCCAAAATTTTCTTAGGGACAGTTTTTAATGATGGTAAACGTTGCCTTTCCTCCCTAGCCAGAAAATGCTCCATGATCTTGTCCTTCAGTTCATTTTGTTTTTGAGTTGGTTCATCAGTTGGTTCAATGGTAACTAGTTCTGGTGGTAGTGTTGTTATTTCCTCTCCGGCAGCTTCCTCTGGGAGTTCTCCTATGATTTCTTTAGTTGTGTCATGAGTATCAGTTATTTCCTCTTGTGATGTTGTTGTTGTTTTTTTGCAATTTGCCTGAATTTCCTCAAGTTCAACTTCGCTAAACACTTTATTCCGTATAATAAATCGCCTTTGATCTGCTAGTCGTTGTCCACTAACATTTGAATCTGGATATTGTTGTTTCCATAAATCATACATTCGCTTTAAATAGCCTCTTTTTTTTGGCTCTGAGTTGTAATAACAGGCCATTATGGCACGATTTTCATCTGCACTATATTTCTGTCGTTTTGTTGGCTGGTCCACTTGTAGCCCACTTGTCGACGGATGCCCAGGGACCTCAACATCTGCCGCGGCCCTTATTAACCCGCGCGACGACCGATGCGGTATAGAATTTTTATTCGTTTCTTTCATCATGTTGTATGGGTTGGCGAGTTTTTTTTTATGGGGTCAGGTTGCCAACCTGACCCCAACCCTCCTCCTTTCTCATCCGGGCTTGGGACCGGCAATGGCGGAGTTGTTGTTGTTGTTGTTGTTGTTGTTGTTGTTGTTATTATTATTATTATTATTATTATTATTATTATTATTATACGATTGTATCACAGCGGCCAGTTGATTCGCCGGATTTGGCATTGATTACTAGTCGGGCCCCACCCAGGGGCCTAGGACGTCGTAACGTATTTTCGTAATATACGTGCAGATCCAAGCAGTGCAGCTTTTTGCATTTGACTGATGGTGATTTTGTCAAGTTTTAACTGTTTTAAATGTAATTCCAGTGCTTTTGGAATAGCACCCAGTGTGCCGATTACCACTGGAATTACCACTGCTGGTTTGTGCCATAATCGTTGGATTTCAATTTTTAAGTCCTGGTATTTTGCGACTTTTTCATGTTCCTTCTCCTCAACCCTGCTATCACCTGGTATTGCGATGTCTATGATTGTAACCTTCTTTTTCTCAACCAGTGTGATGTCTGGTGTGTTATGCGCTAGTATTTTGTCTGTTTGTATACGAAAATCCCACAGGATCTTGACCATCTGATTTTCGGTGACTTTTTCAGGCTTATGTTCCCACCAGTTTGTTGTTGTTTTAATATTATAATTTTTGCACAAATTCCAGTGGATCATTTGTGCTACTGAATTGTGCCGCAATTTATAATCAGTCTGCGCGATTTTTTTACAGCAGCTGAGTATGTGGTCAACCGTTTCATCAACTTCTTTGCAGAGTCTGCATTTGGCATCATCAGAGGATTTTTCGATTTTGGCCTTAATGGCATTTGTTCGGATAGCTTGTTCTTGCGCAGCCAGGATTAGTGACTCTGTTTCTTTCTTTAATGTACCTGTTGTTAACCATAACCAAGTTTTTTCACTGTCCACTTTATCTTTTATTTTTTTCAGAAATTGACCATGTAAGGCTTTGTTCTGCCAACTCTCCATTCTTGATTTTATCACCCCTTTTCTGTATTCTTGTTTCGTCTGTTGGGCCTTCAGTAGATTTTTGTTCTTTACTTCGATTAATAGATGTTCTTGACTTTCTTTTAAATAATCAGCCAGTGCATGTTTTTCTTCTTCAACTATTTGCTTCACTTGTAATAATCCTCTGCCACCTGATTTTCGGGGCAGGTATAGTCTATCAGTGTCACCACGTGGATGTAAACTGTAGTGCATTGTCATTAGTTTCCTGGTTTTTCGGTCCAAAATGTCCAAATCAGCTTGTGTCCAGTTAACTATACCAGCTGTGTATCTTATAACTGGTATTGCCCAGGTATTTATGGCCTTGATTGTATTTCCACCATTTAATTTAGATTTCAAAATTTTCCTAACTCTGTTGGTGTACTCTCTCCTGACAATAGTTTTTACTTCTCCATGTTTGATCTTATCCAACTGCAAAATGCCTAAGTATTTGTAGGCTTCATTTTCGTTGCATTTAATTAGTTGGCCATTGGGCATTTCAATTCCCTCACATGTAGTGATTTTGCCCCTTTTTATGGATACAGTGGCACATTTTTCCATGCCAAACTGCATTGAAATATCGGTGCTGAATATTCGGACTGTGTTTGTCAGTGATTGGATTTCTATTTCTGACTTTCCATAGAGTTTCAAATCATCCATATATAATAAATGTGAAATTTTTTCAGCTTCTTTGGCTGTTTGGTAGGCTAAATTCATTTTTTTAAAGATTACTGATAGTGGGATCATTGCGATGATGAAGAGAAGAGGTGAAAGTGAATCACCCTGGAAAATTCCTCGCTTGATATTAACCATTCCGTAGTTCTCATTCCCTACTGCCAACTCAGTTCTCCATTGTTTCATCGCCTTTTCAGTGAAGGATGTAATATTTTTACTAATGCCAGTTGTTTCTAAGCATTTTATGATCCAACTATGTGGCAATGAGTCGAATGCTTTTTTATAATCAATCCAGACCATATTCAAGTTCGTTTTTCTTTTCTTACAATTTTCTAATATCATTTTATCAATTAGGAGCTGATCTTTTGTACCCCTACTCCTTCTTTTGTTGCCTTTTTGCTCTACTGGCAAGATGTTGTTTGTTTCCAAATAATCCATAATGTTATCTGCAATAATGCCTGTGAGTAATTTAAAGGTTGTTGGCAAGCATGTTATTGGTCTGTAGTTTTCAGGTATTGTTCCTTTAGTTGCATCTTTCTGAATCAAGTATGTTTTTCCAGTTGTCAACCATTCATCAATTTGACCATTTTGTAAAATTTCATTCAGTTGCCTGGCCAACATTGCATGTAAACTGGTCAGATATTTGAGCCAGAAACCATGTAATTGGTCATTTCCAGGTGATGTCCAATTCTTTACTTTTTTACTCGATTTTTGACCATCCCAGTTGTTATTTCTAATACTTGCGTTTGTTTATTACCAATGCTTTCCTCAAAGTCATGTATCCACTTTGCTTCCTTATTATAGTCCTTTGCATTTTCCCACAATTCTTTCCAGAATTCAGCTGTGGCCTGCTTTTCTGGTTTTTCACTTTTGGTGTCACCATTCACATTAAGACTTTGATAAAAACGCCGTTGGTCTGATCGAAATTGCTGATTTTGTTTATACTGGATGATTCGTGCCTCATATCTTTCAATTTTCCTAGCTGTTGCTGTTATCTGCTGTTTTACAATCTCTACAGCTTCATTGATGTTTCTTGTATCCAATCTATACCTTCTGATTAGCTGATCTATAATTTTGTTGTTTTTAAGCCGTTGCTCATGCATGTTCTTCAAGTTGCTAGCATCTGCCCTTAATTTTTTTACTTTTTGTTCTAATCAAATTTTCCACTTTGGCTTTGATGCTTTTTCCATTGTGTGATTAGGTACTTTGATTTTAATGCCTAGTTCTTTAGTGACTATTACAGCTGCACTGTACATTAACTGGTTCGTTTCCAAGATGGATCCCGGTTCAATTGTTGAAAGCACTGCATTAACCATTTTCATGATAGGACCCAAAATTTTCTTAGGGACAGTTTTTAATGATGGTAAACGTTGCCTTTCCTCCCTAGCCAGAAAATGCTCCATGATCTTGTCTTTCAGTTCATTTTGTTTTTGAGTTGGTTCATCAGTTGGTTCAATGGTAACTAGTTCTGGTGGTAGTGTTGTTATTTCCTCTCCGGCAGTTTCCTCTGGGAGTTCTCCTATGATTTCTTTAGTTGTGTCGTGAGTATCAGTTATTTCCTCTTGTGATGTTGTTGTTGTTGTTTTGCAATTTGCCTGAATTTCCTCAAGTTCAACTTCGCTAAACACTTTATTCCGTATAATAAATCACCTTTGATCTGCTAGTCGTTGTTCATTAACATTTGAATCTGGATATTGTTGTTTCCATAAATCATACATTCGCTTTAAATAGCCTCTTTTTTTTGGCTCTGAGTTTTAGTAACAGGCCATTATGGCACAATTTTCATCTGCACTATATTTCTGTCGTTTTGTTGGCTGGTCCACTTGTAGCCCACTTGTCGACGGATGCCCAGGGACCTCAACATCCGCCGCGGCCCTTGTTAACCCGCGCGACGACCGATGCGGTATAGAATTTTTATTCGTTTCTTTCACCATGTTGTATGGGTTGGCGAGTTTTTTTATGGGGCTAGGTTGCCAACCTGACCCCAACCTTCCTCCTTTCTTATCCGGGCTTGGTACCGGCAACGGCGGAGTTGTTGTTGTTGTTGTTGTTGTTGTTGTTGTTATTATTATTATTATTATTATTATTATTATTATTATTATTATTATTATTATTATACAATTGTATCACAGTGGCCAGTTGATTCGCCGGATTTGGCATTGATTACTAGTCGGGCCCCACCCAGGGGCCTAGGATGTCGTAACGTATTTTCTTAATATACGTGCAGATCCAAGCAGTGCAGCCTTTTGCATTTGACTGATGGTGATTTTGTCAACTTTTAACTGTTTTAAATGTAATTCCAGTGCTTTTGGAATAGCACCCAGTGTGCCGATGACCACTGGAATTACCACTGCTGGTTTGTGCCATAATCGTTGGATTTCGATTTTTAAGTCCTGGTATTTTGTGATTTTTTCATATTCCTTCTCGGCGACCCTGCTATCACCTGGTATTGCGATGTCTATGATTGTAACCTTCTTTTTCTCAACCAGTGTGATGTCTGGTGTATTATGCGCCAGTATTTTATCCGTTTGTATGCGAAAATCGCACAAGATCTTGACCATCTGACTCTCGATGACTTTTTCAGGCTTATGTTCCCACCAGTTTGTTGCTGTTTTAATATTATAATTTTTGCACAAATTCCAGTGGATCATTTGTGCCACTGAATTGTGCCGCATTTTATAGTCAGTCTGCACGATTTTTTTACAGCAGCTGAGTATGTGGTCAACAGTTTCATCAACTTCTTTGCAGAGTCTGCATTTGGCATCATCAGAGGATTTTTCGATTTTGACCTTAATGGCATTATTATTATTATTATTATTATTATTATTATTATTATTATTATTATTATTTTATTTATTTATTTATTTTTCCCAATACAACTCATGCAAAGGGTCATCCACAACTACATTACATTTTCCACACTCATATTTGTGATTCCTTATAACTTCTTTAAACTAAACATTTTTAGTACAAATCAACGCATTGACATATATATCACTAATGCAGTTTCCTATCTCTTCCATTGACATAATTAACACCTTATGTATTGAATACAAGTATATCAAGTATAGATTAAACATGAATTGAAAAACATCTAATTCAAATGTATAAACTGTGAATTTATTATATAATCACAGGCAAACATTGCACTTATGCCTAAGTCCTCTACCCACGCACATTATAAGACAGATAAAACTATCTTAGCTGGCTGTTGTAAATATTACTCTGCAAATTCAACAAGAAATGCTACTGCATGAATTCTTAATGCAGAACACAGCTAAAAGTGATTTTAGCAATTTTCTTCCCAAGTTAATTCAAAATGTATATCCAAATGTTCCTCTTATTTTTCCCCAAGCACTAGGGAGGATTATATTCAAAACCAGACACTTTTGCTGTGTGTGTGTGTGTGTGTGTGTGTGTTTCCTTGCTTCTGGTCTCCAGAGTCAGAAGGGCCGGTTGGTACCCCCAGAGGTCATCTAGTCCCACCCCAGACAGCGCCTCCCCACCCCACATTCCCAGCCCTGGGAAGGCTCTGGGGGGGGGGGAATGCAGAGCCCCTGCAGAGAACCCCTGCTGCTCTCCCTCACCCTTCACTCTTACTCACTCCCTCTCTTCGCAGGCCAAGTGGCCGCAGCGTTACTGGGACGCTGATCATGGATGTGTTGTTGCCCCGGGGAGGGGAGGTCTGGCTGCCAGCAAAGGGCTTCCACCGATGCACCCCATGCAGGCAAAATAGCGAGCGAGTGAAGGAGGATCAGGCAGGGCACCGAGGCCCCTTCGCCTCCCACTTTGTCTTGATGATGTCGCTGCAACTTCCAGGCACGGACGGACAGAGGTAGCCAGAGCAGCCCGGGCAGGCAAGCGGGCGAGTGATGGAAGATCAGGCACCTCTCTCGCTCACTTGCTCGCTCGCCTGCCCCCCAGGGCTTCCCCACCACTCTGGCTACCTCCGTCCGTCTGCGTTCGCAGCTGCAGCAACCTCATCAAGACAAAGTGGTAGCAAAGGGAGGCGAAATGGCCTCCCTTTGATCACTCGCTCCCCCCTCCTGTCCGCACTATGCTAGCCCTGCGCTCACTGATTGGCTGGCTCACCAATCGTCCCGCCCACCTCTAAGAGCCCTATCTATAGAAAGCCAAGCAGAAAAAGTTAACTGGGTTTAGATAGGGCTCTTAGAGGCGGGCGGGGTGATTGGTGAGCCAGCCAATCAGTGAGTGGGCAGGGCTAGTGCAGATGGGCGAGGGAAGAGAGCGATCGAGCAGCTTTTGGATGGGCGGAGGTGAGTGAGCAAACTTGTTCTGAATAGCTCGCTAGAGGAGGCCACCTCCAGCACTCCTTTGCCACCCCCCTTGCCTCTTACTGTCCCCCTGCCACCCCCCTTGCCTCTTACCACCCTCCTGCCGCCCCCCTTGCCTCTTACTGCCCCCCTTGCCTCTTACCGCCCCCCTAAGCCATCTCACCGCCCCCCAGGGGCTGGTAGCACCCACTTTGGGAACCAATGCCTTAAACACATCCACTGTATCATCTCTTATTTGTTGATTGCGTATTTGAATTAAGTCCTTAATTTCAGACATTTCATCAAACACATCTTTAAGGGCAAATGTAATTTTTTCTTGCAGAAACAAGGTTTGTGCCTTTAAGGCATCCTGGAGAGCTTCAAATGTCACTGTTTGTGTATCCGCTAAAGATAATAAAGACTGCAATTAAGGTGGCTGGGCTGGGTGACTCCCAGCACTCTTAGAGACACTTATTTTGATTTGTTTTGAAGGCATTTCCGAATATTCAAATCACACTTTCCAACAGCCAAATTATTGAATTCAAAAAGTCCACTTAGTCCCCAAACTTGTTAAAACGTATAGCTCATTAGTAAACCGAAACTGTTTTCTTTAATCTTGAGCTCTTGAGTCTTTTAACAACATTAACAAACAATTAACAAATACTTTCCTTTTAAGTTTCGCATTGATCACATCCTTTGACTTGCAGACGCCATCTTTATTACCCTTTGTTCTCCTCAGTCTTCACAGAAGGAAGTGATACTGCGTCGGAGTTAAAGTTTTATACTTGCAATTATAATTGCTCCTGCCTTTGCTCTGCCTGCTTCTTATTCCATTATGGATTAAAACATTGATTGCATGGGTGGTCTTGGCATTTTGTTTCTGCTGCAGCAGAAGCATCTCGAGATGTGGAGCCTTGTCAGGCTGCCGGGGGCCTCTCACCCTTCAAGCCCCAGAATTGCTCCTGGGGGTCTATGGGGAGCTCTACCCTTGCCCGACTGCTCTCCTCCCCCTCTTTTCCTGAGGGGAGAGTTTCCAAGCCGCTTGACAGCTGATTTACCCTGTTCTAGCAGCTTAAACACAATCACGAGGCTGGCATTCCCAAAGGAACGTCCTTCAACACCTACGGTGCCACCAGAAGAGATTTTAAATTTTTTGTTAAAGTCACATTACAATAAATCAGAATCAGCACATCTGGAGGTGTTTTCCATCAGGATGACCAGGGAGAAGATTAGCCTGAATGATTTATTCTTGATCAACCCATGCTTTCAGGGAATCAACCTATTGTTTTCAAAGAGTTTATGGATCATCTTTTCTTTCTCTGTTCATTTTATTGAATGTTCCCTATAATTGACCAACTGTGTGGATCATATTTTCTTTATATTTTGTCAATATGTGGTTGACAAATTTTTCTCAAACTTGTTCATTCACTTATGAAGATATTGGCAGTATTTGTACCCTATTTAACCATATTTGGAGATTGGACAATTGTAGAAGAAAGATTCAATGTGAGATAAGAAACAAAGTTTTCTGTTTTTCAAATTCCTGGATGTTCCCATTCTAGTTTCATCTCTTTCTGGAGAAGAATGAATTTTGGAATATTTCTGATAAAAAACTGTACTTGGACCAAAATGGAGAAATAACAGCAGATGTTGGCATTTTGGGCTACTTGGTTCTCCCCAAGAAGGATCCCAGGAAAGAAATTCTGGCGTATTTTATAAGACAGAGACTTTCTATCAATCAAGATGCTCTTTCACAGCTAAAGTTGCTCAATAAGGTGAGAGAAATTTTGGTGTCTTTTCTCTGTTTCCCAAAGCCTGAGGTCCCATTTCAAGTGGGCAAAGCCTAGAGTCCCCAGGGTGATTAGCCTTCCATGCCAGTTGGTATCATCTAATGGAAGTTCTTCAACAGATGGCACCTAAGAGGAGGGGCTTTGCCATGTTTTATGGAAATCTTTCAAGATCTTACTGGTCAGAGGTTTCTTTCTTCATCAGTTTTATTCTGTATTAAAAAATCTAATGCAATAAAAGTTTCCTAAATCTTTTACATATATCATCATACTTAATTTTTTTTTCAATTCAATCCGTTAATAAAGTTTAAAGTAGAAAAGTACTTTATTGTAATATTAAATACCAAAATCAAAAGGGAGGAAGTAAATGAAGAATCTTCCAGTTGTTATCCCTCCTGCATCTGTTTAGAAGTAGTCAGAGATTTCATATTTACCTCAGTGAACACCAGAAGCTACTTGTCTCCATCCATTTCTCCCTCCATTTTCCATGGACGGAGAGTCCTAACATCTTTTCTTTGGCATTCCTTGTTCTTCTACTCAGTCCCTGCCTCAGTCCAAATGTGTGGAAAGTTGTCATCCTGGATTTGTCAAGAGGGCTCGAGAAGGAGAGCCAGTTTGCTGCTATGACTGCGTTCCTTGTCCGGAGGGGACCTTCTCCACTCAAGAAGGTGGGTCACACTGAGGAAAATGGGAGGCTTTGTGGAACTGGATCCATCCAGAACATTTTCATGAAAGTGCAAGTTAAAAGACAGATTGAAGTTCGCCAGGTTTTTTTATTTTTAACCTGCACAATTTATTATTTAAAAGGAAGTAAATCAAAAAAAAAAACTTTGAAGGATGGGCTGGGAAGAGTTGGGAGGAGGAGGTGGAAGACTGAGAAAGCTTTACTACTATTTAAGGAAATATGTCTTCTGTTTTTTAGTTTGGACTTGTGCTGCAAAATTCACCTTTCTAGGAAGATCTGAGTTCTTTGAAACTTGATGAATTGTTTTAGGTCCACCTTCTGAAAGACCTTGCAATTCACTGTATATTGAATCCTCTCCTTGAGGATCACTGAGAAGGTGTCACTGGTCCATAATGTGGTGGTGTGGATAGTTATGGGGGGAACTCATTACACAAATATTCTGCCAGTCATGTAAATCAATAAATCAGAGTAGAGCTGGAAGGGACCTTGGAGATCATCTACCCCTGCTCAAGGAGGAGAATCTATACCATTTCAGACAAGTGACTGTTCAGTCTCTTCTTTAAAACGTTCAGTGTTGAAGAACCCAAAACCTCTGGAGGCCAGCTGTTCCACTGGTTAATTGTTCTTACTATTAGGAAGTTTCTCCTTAATTCAAGATTGTTTTGAAGTGTTACAAGATACTGTAGGTATCCTCCAAGTCCAGTATATTAACTGCCATGTGGCAGGACTCAGGATGTTTGCCTAAAAAGATTATAGGATTCATTATAATTTCTAGTAATATAGCTCCCTATGAAGATTCTACACATTACACAGGAAATAATTAACATCCTAGGACTTCCCTCAACTTCAAATACCTAGTTTTTTTTTTAAAAAAATCCTTCTCATGCTCTTTTTAATGAAATCATTAAGAAATACTTCTTGGGAAGTGTCCATGGTATCAGTTGTTATCCAAAGAAGGTACTTCCTGTAAGATAAAAGGATAGATGTTAAAGAAAATTGCTTTTTGGTTTCTCAGATGTGGAAAAATGCATCAAGTGTCCAGATGATAAATATCCAAATGAGGACAGAGTCCAATGTATCCCCAAAGTTATAACCTTCCTGTCTTATGAAGAATATCTGGGCATCATCCTGGTCTCTTTTGCCCTACTCTTGTTCCTAACCGCAGGCCTTGTTTTAATCATCTTCATTAAATACAGGGAAACTCCCATTGTCAAAGCCAACAACCGGGATCTCTCCTACATCCTCCTGCTCTCCCTCCTGCTTTGCTTCTTGTCTCCTTCTCTCTTCATTGGTCAACCAAGGAAAGCCACCTGCCTTCTCCGACAAATGATTTTCAGCATCATCTTCTCAGTTGCCGTTTCTTCTCTCTTGGCCAAAACCATCACGGTGGTGCTGGCTTTCCTGGCCACAAAACCAGGAAACCGAGTGAAGAGATGGTTGGGGAAGAGCTTGGCCAACTCCATCATCCTTTCTTCTTTTGCTGTCCAAATTATCATCTGCTCCATCTGGCTGGGAGTTTCTCCCCCATTCCCTGACTCTGACCTCCACTCCCAGCCTGGAGAGATCATCCTGCAATGCAACGAAGGGGCTGTTGTCATGTTCTATGTCACCCTCAGCTACATGGGCTTCCTGGCTGCCATCTGCTTCACGGTGGTTTTCCTGGCCAGGAATCTGCCTGGGGCCTTCAACGAAGCCAAGCTGATCACCTTCAGCATGCTGGTCTTCTGCAGTGTCTGGGTGACTTTTCTGCCCACCTACCTGAGCACCAAAGGGAAATACATGGTGGCTGTTCAGTTCTTCTCCATCTTGGCCTCCAGTGCTGGTCTGCTGGGCTGCATCTTCATCCCCAAATGCTACATTATCCTTCTGAGGCCAGAGCTGAACACAAAGGAGCATCTCACAGCCAGAACAAATATAAAAACATGAGATATAATACCATTATGATATTGGAAGAATTGTTAAAGTTTATTTTATTTGAAAGCAGATATTCTTTCCATTTAGATAGTATGCAGTAGTTAAAGAAATATTTATGTTTCAAAATAGGAAATTATTGAATTGTTCTAGCTCCCTTCCCTTTCAACTTAATAAACCTTGCTGAAAGTCATTCAGAGGAATTTACTGTTCATCAGCTACTGAATTTGGCACCTTTAAAAATAATTCAGGCACTTGTTCCTACAGCTGAAAGTGTGTGTGTGTGTGAGTGTGTGTGTGTGAGAGAGAGAGAGGGGGGGGGGAGGGAGGGAGGGAGGGAGGGAGAGAGAGAGAGAGAGAGAGAGAGAGAGAGAAACAATCATTTTGGGATTGTTTTTATTTTGGTAGGAACTTCACACCTCCACAGTCCTCGCATTCCGACAATTCCTCTCTCCTGTGGCCTCTTTCCTGGGAGAGAAGAGAAGGGCTCCTTCTGAAGGCCTCTCCACCCTCCCTGCATGGATCTGGTTTCCCCCTGAGGGGATCCTTTGAGGGGAAGGGAGGTATCTCCTCTTCCAGGGACTCTTTCCACCCATCGAGGGTTGAAATGGCTTCTCCTCTTGGCTCTACGGCTGCTTTTGCTTCAATACCTTTGAGGTCCCCATTGAGATAGAGGGGAATCTCCTCCTGGGTTACGTCCAGTTCCTTCCAAGATTGGACTCTGAGTAATCCTCATCCACTCCTAGACACAAATAGAGAAACTCCCATTCAAAGACAAGAAGGTGAGATACGTCTACCTGATTTGTGTGTCTTCTTTGACCCTCCCCAATATTTTCTCCCTCTGCTTATAATTGGATGACTGTTTGGAGGCTGTTTTCCTTCTGACTCCGTCCCAGAGAACTGAAGGCCTCCTTGCTGGGCCTTTCCTGGAGGTCACCAGAGGAACCGGTTTCTTTCTACTCCTAAGTGGGCCCCACTTCCCTTGGACTCAGAAGAGGAGGGAGGGGCAGGAAAGGCCGGACTGAAGAGGGGAAAGTCTAAGAAACCATCCTCCTTTTTTCCGTCTCCTGCAGAGGGAAGTGAAATGCTCCTTCCCTCCAGGAGCCCCTCCTGCTTCTGGAAAGCCCCCTCCTCCCTTCTTTCTGCCCCTCCACAAGGGGAGACTTGGCTTCTCGGAGCCCACACAACTTGGCTTCTCTCTCTTTGGGGAGACAAAGACGTCCCAGGAAGGGAGACCAGGGTCCTTCTCCAGGCACCTGAAGGTCAAAGTGCTTTGGATGGGGGACAAAACCTTCAGCTGAACCTGGCAGGAGTGAATGGGGGGCCTGAGTTCTTTTCTCCTTTTGGTTCTGGGACTTTATCTTCTCTGAGGATGGATGGATGGATGGATGGGGGGTAGCAGCCCAGATCCCCCCAGGGCCTGATCTGGGGGTCCTTCTGGATCCACAACTCCTGCCAGAGGAGCAGGGGGGGCAGCCGTGGTCAGGAGGGGCCATGGCAGAGTTTGGGGGTTTTGCCCCCCCCCCGTAGCTCCCTTTCCTGGGCCACCTGGCTCCCTTCAAGGCCACTCAGGCCTTGCTCGCCCCCAGGATGGACTACCGCAAGGCTCTCCCCGTGGGGCTGCCCTTGGAGAGCATCCAGGGACTCCGACTGAGGCAGAAGGCAGCTGTGAGGACAGTTGTGTCTCTGCTTAAACAGCCCTGGCAATGAACAGGAGGGCCTCCACTTACAACGGATCGTTTAGTTCAAAGTTAACCACAGCACTGAAAAAAAGGGACTTATGACCGTTTTTTACACTTACATTTACTGCAGTATCCCCATGGTCACGTGATCAGACGTTTGGCAACTGTCTCATATTTATGACAGTTGTAGTGTCCCGGACTCATGGGATGGCGTTTTGGGACCTTCTGGCAAGCAAAGTCAGTGGGGAAGATTCACTTAACAACTGTGGCAAGAAATGTCGTAAAATGGGGGCAAAACGCACTTATTGACTATTTTATTTAGCAACAGAAATTCTGGGGTTCATTGTGATCGTAAGTCGAGGACCATCTATAGGCTTATTTGGAAGCCTCCTCCCCAAATGGTGAAGTGACATTCAACACAAAGACCCACAATCGCGCACAAAGGGCCAGAGTGTGACTGACAGAAGGGGAGGAATGGAGGTAAGTGTGAATTCCTGGGACTTTGATGCCTTCAGACGGAGCCCCTTCCTCACCTCGGATAAGCCCCTCAGATAAGCCACATACATACATACATACATACATACATACACACACAAACACACACACACACACACACAAACAGACATACAGAGCCTAAAAGGAAAGAAATTCCTGCACTGGCTCCGATTGTGGCTCAGAAGGTATAGGAAGCCCCTCCCTCCCCAGCGACCCCACTGCAGCCTGCCATGCGGTGAGCTCCCCTTCCTGGGGATGCTCCTCCAGGCCCCTCCCCCTGCCAGACCCTCTTGCAGCTTGATGGTTCGGGGGTGCGTGGCGGGGGGTGTCACTGTGTAGGTGCAAAGGGGGCCGAAGCTGAGGAACCATCCCCCCCCCCCACCCATTCCGTGACTTTTCATTAGGTTGGGGAGCGAAAGAAGCAGAAATGGCAAAAGGCAGATTCGCATGCTCAAGTCGCTTTTGAAGCTCGAGGCTGCCAGGACTTTGTCACCTGCGGAGCGAGCCCTCTGGTGGCAGCTCCCTTTCCGAGCCAAAGGCAAGAGACGCGCCGAAAGAGGTGTTAAGTCCTAGAGCGGAAAGGAGAAGAGGCTTCCTTGCAACAGATCCTCCCACCTGGAATTCTCTCTCCCTCCCATTCAGGAGCAACTGCAGGCAACGCTCTCTGGCGCATGCTCCCTTTGACGCTACCTAGGCGGCTTCTTCCGGGCGTTGTGCGAGCGAAGCACGGAGGCGTCCCTCGAGCTGGGGGGGGGGGGTGTCTCCAGGGGAATGAATTGCTGGGGGGGGGGGTCGTTGACGGGGCCTTTTGGGCGAGGGGGCAGCGGGGGGGGCACCAAGGGGCCTTCTTTTCTCTCCCCTTTGGCAGTGCGGGAGGGGGAGAGAAGTCTGTAATGAAGAGGGGATTATGGGTTCTGTGGTCCAGGATCCATCTCACGAGAAAGGGCCAACGCCAATTGAGGCCCGGTAGTCCGCATCCTCCATGCCTGTCTGATCTGGGGCAGCGGAAGGATTAAGCTGAGAGAGGTGTTAAGTCCTACAGCGGAAAGGAATACAAGCGTCCTACCAACAGATCCTCCCACATGGAATTATCCCCCCCATTCCAGGAGCAACAGCTGGCAATTTCTTTTGCGCATGCTCCGTTTGTCCTCTGAAGCTGCTGAGTCGTATTTTTCCGGAAGTTCTGAACGCGAGGCTCGGAGGATTCCCTCGAGCTGGGGGGATGGGTGTCGTCGCTCGAGGCAATTCGGCTTCGCTCTTGCCCTCTTGCCTTGGGGGGGGGGTATTTTGGGGTGTTGGAAGAAATGTCCTTCTGGGTTCACCCCCAAGTGGGAAAAAATACACTGGAGGCATGGAGGCTGCTTACAAAGATGGTTTAATGGAAGACAGGACCGCATGGCTGGAGGTCCTGGGGAAAAAGGTGATCACATGCTTCCAGGTGTTGGGTGATGAAGAAGAAAAGGGAAGAAGAAGAAGAAGAAGGGGTTGCAGGGCTTTTTATAATCTGTTCAGCCCCACCTATCTGTTTCCTGTTCCTGTGTAAGAAATGTATTCTGATTGGTTTCAGACTCATATGGGCCCATGCAAGGGCAATCCTCTAGGCCAGTGGTGGGCAACCTTTTTTTCCAACTGAGCCAAATCTCGCCAAAACCACGATTGAAATTTATTTTGAGAGCCACATTTTTAAAACCAAAAATACATAGGATGGTACACTGTTTTTAGTTTCAATAAACTCTGGCATTTGAAGCACGCAAGTCTTAAAGCTGTCAAGTTACAAGATCCTTGCCCCCCTAACCCTTTAGAAAAAAAAACCCCAGGGGTCTTCAAACCTGACAGCTTTAAGACTTGTGGACTTCAACTCCCAGAATTCCTCCTCCAGTCATATTGGCTCAGGAACTCTGGCATTGAAGTGTGCAAGTCTTAAAGCTGTCAAGTTGCAAGACCCTTGCACCCCTAACCCTTTAGAAAAAAAACCCAGGGGTCTTCAAACCTGACAGCTTGAAGACTTGTGGACTTCAACTCCCAGAATTCTGAGAATTGAAGTCCACCAAGGGCATCAATCATATTAGCCCAGGGATCTGCAAAATTGGCTCTTAAGACTGGTGGACTTCAACTCCCAGAATTCTGAGAATTGAAGTCCACCAGTCTTAAAACAGCCAACTTTGCAGACCCCTGTGTTAGCCCAAAGCCTGGTGCTGGGCCTTGCTCCCCCATTGGTGGAGCCCCAAGAAGCGAGGAGGGAGAAAAAGAGACGGAGGCCAAGGAGCTTCCCCCCCCCCCCAGCAAAAATCTAACCGGGGAGCCGGGCAGTAGCAAATTAGCCAATCATGCGAGGAAAGCGAGGTCTGACCGGGTGGGCAGCGAAACTCCAGGGCTCTTTGTTCTAATTCCCCGTGAAAACTGTTGCCTCTGAAGCGTTTGCTCTACTGTTTGAACCTTTAAGCGCCCCTTTCCCTTTTTTCTTTTCGACCCACAATGATTAGGGAGGATCCTGGTTAGATTTTTGCTGGGAGGGGGCGGGGGGGAAGCTCCTTAGCCTCCGTTTCTTTTTCTGCCTCCTCGCTTCTCGTCCCCGCCCGACTTCAGGATCCTCCCTAATCATTGTGGGTCGAAAAGAAAAAAGGGAAAGGGGCACTTAAAGGTTCAAACAGTAGAGCAAACGCTTCAGAGGCAACAGTTTTCACGGGGAATTAGAACAGAGAGCCCTGGAGTTTCGCTGCCCACCCGGTCAGACCTCGCTTTCCTCGCATGATTGGCTAATTTGCTACTGCCCGGCTCCCCGGTTAGATTTTTGCTGGGAGGGGGCGGGGGGAAGCTCCTTAGCCTCCGTTTCTTTTTCTGCCTCCTCGCTTCTCGTCCCCGCCCGACTTCAGGATCCTCCCTAATCATTGTGGGTCGAAAAGAAAAAAGGGAAAGGGGTGCTTGTTTTGAAGTGCCGGCACACAGAAGAGCCGCATTAAAATGTGTAAAGAGCCACATGTGGCTCGCGAGCCGCGGCTTGCCGACCACTGCTCTAGGCTGTTTTGAATCCAGGTTTGAGTTCAGATGCCATGTGGTCAGTTGAGTAAAGGCTTATATTACCATGCCTTCATTCCCTGGAGCTGAAGGGGAGAAGTCTTTTATTATGTACCGTGGACTAGCTGGGGGTTTAATGGCTCATGAACAAAAGGTGGGGGCAGGAAGCTGCAGGGAGAGTTACCTTGTCTTTTTGAAACATGTTTCTTTTCACATCCAGAGAAATATTCTGCCTTTTCAATATTTCCTAGGATATTTCATTTTTCTGGGAGAGGGCTGGCTGATAACTTCCTACAGGGGGGAACATATTTTTCAATCGTTTACAAGATAATAGGTGTAAGAATAAAGATGCGTATGAGTGAAATGGATAGAAATAAATGAGGACGGCAGACACAATGGTTACGGGTTCTGGGGTTCTGCAAATGTTTCTCTTTCTCTACACACACTCCCTCCCTCCCTCCCTCCCTATCACAGGTTGCAGAGTAGAATCTGTATAACTTCCCAGTCCAGCGAACGGACGTCCCTCTTCCACATCTGGACGAAGCAGCCCCTTCCGATTTCCCCCCCTCAACCCCGATTGTGCCTGGAGACTGATGACGCTACAGAAGGGAGAATTCGTATTGGTCCGCTGGGGCTTCACCAGATCCTGGAAAATCTGATTCGCTGGTTGTAGCCTGCATTTCTCTGCACATCCCTCGTTTCTCAGACATTGCGTCGTCTGAAGACCTGTTCTGGGCTCAGCAGCGCGTGCGTGTATCTCCCTGGCCTGATGCTTCCAGCCCCAGAGGAGGAATCAGGAAGGGGTGTGGAGCATTTGTCTCAGATTTCGGAGGTGGGAGGGCCGGGCCAGAACTAGCGGCAGCACCAATGAGAATTCTCCCTGCCTGAGCGTCATCGGTCTCTGGGCAGAGTCCTTTGAGGCATCAGCTGAAAGAGGAAAGCCAGTTCTGCGGAGAGAGAGAGGCAGGGAAAGTGGGAGGGGGGATCTTGGCATGAAGAACCTACTGGGGCTTCTTCTCTGCTTGGAACGCTCTCCTGCACTGGGTGAAGTCAAGGGAGACTCTGCCTGGAGATCAATGATGCTGCAGAAGGGAGAATTCCTATTGGTCCTCCTCCTTTCTGGACCCTCCCAATCCCGAAGTTCGAGGAAGCCCCATTCTGGGCTCTGCAGAGTTTCTGCAATTCCTTCGCTTTGGGTACAGAGAGAGCCACCAGGGAACTGGACTGCCTGAGCCAAAGAGGTCCATGGGATCTTGAGACAGGTCGTTTTCTCGTGGGGGGGAGAACACCCCCCCTCAGGAGGGGGTTGGGGGGCAGGCCGAGTCAATTCAGCCGGTTGGCCGAACAGCTCATACAATTAACAACCCATTTTAGGGAACCCATGGGAACTGAATTGTCTGAATTCCACCCCTACCTGGTTCCATGTTGGGCCAAATGATACGTCCCTCCCCCCTGCTTGTGGGCAGACCAGAGGCATCTGGGGGGTCAGCATGGATTTTAGACTGACCTCGGTCTGATCCATCAAACCTTTTCTACCTGCTTAAAATGGAATTTGCAAAGTGATCCGAGTGGCAATCAGAAGCCATTCTGAAACCTCAGGCTGACTCCTGATCCACACACAATCTCTGTGGTTGGAAAGCAGAAGACTTTCCATGGGTGCCTCTTGTTAGAAACCTGGATGTGCCCCCCCCCCCCCCGTCCATCCCCGTTACTCCCCCTCCCCTTCTTGACCTGGATGAATAGGCGACATTGAACGCAGGGAAAGGTTTTATGGACAAATGAAAGAGTGGGAAATTAAAGGGCCGGAATAGTGTTAGTTGTTGCTATTTTCATTCTCTGGATGAGGAAGGAAAAAATAGAGTGGGGATTTCTAAAAGGTAGATACTTAAATAATAACAAACCCAAAGTGAAACCTCAGACAGCTGTTCCGGTCAATGCTTTCTGTGAAAGGGGTTTTATCAGGAGATCAAGAAAGGAGGACATAATAGTGATGGAGAGCAGGTCAATCCCTGCATTCCAGGTCATTCTGCCATTCCAAGGCTTCTCATGGAGATGATCCAACAACACGGTTAGAGCAGGGCTCCTACAGCACTCATCTGACCTTAGGATCTTTCTCTCTCACATACACGAACTTTTAGTTTTGTCAGTAGGAACAAGTGCCTCAATTATTTTTCATAAGGTGTCTGGTTCATTGGTAGTTGCTGAATATTACATTCCTCTGAATGACTTTCACAGAGTTCTCTTTAGCAAGATTTATTGGGTTGAATAGAGAGATACAAGAAGTACAGCCATTCAATCATTTCCCATTCTGAAACAAGGAGATTTGATTTTCTTTGGCTCCTGCCTACTATTTAAGTGGAAAGAATATCTCCTTTCAAATAAAAGAAACATTAACAATTCTTCCAATATCATAATGGTGTTATATGTCATGTTTTTACATTTATTTACCTTCAAATGAAAGCCAAAGGGGCGACTTGGAGCCAATCACCAGGGGACTCGAGTTCTAATCCTCCCTTAGGCATGAAAACTTCCTGGGGGACTTGGGCCAATCACCAGGAGACCCCTGAGTTCCAGTCCCACCTTAGTTCTTATTGAATGGGGCTGTGAAAGTTGGAGATATTTTCTCAGATTAATTTTGGGATACCAGAATTGGGGATTCCTAGAGTGTGAGATGTCCGAGTGTCCAATATTGTGGTGTGTGATGGAAGAAAGTGAAATTGTGCAGAAATATCTGTTCCATGTTGAGCAAAGCCATAAGTATCTGCCTTCTTCTGCTTGTAGGAGAACCAGAGGCCTCTGTGTGGTCCCTGTGAATCTTAGACTGACCTTCTTCTGGTCCATCAGATCTTTTCTTACCTCCTTAAAATGAAATTGCAAAGGGATCCTATTCCCAATTAGGAGCCATTCATAGTCCTAAACATTGATTACCAACTGATCAGCAATCTGTGTGATGGGGAGCAGAAGAGCTTCCATGGGTGCCTCGTCCTAGAAATCTCAAAGTCCCCCACCCCCTAATTCAGCCCCTTCTTGGACCTGGATGGATATTATGCAGCATTGAAGGTTTGTGACCTGGTCAATGATGCGGCTGCCTTTAGACAGGATCCCTCCAACCTCCTCCTGGGGAGAGTCTCAAGGTCCCCTTTCTCTGGGCATCTTGTCCAGCCCTTCACAAAGAAGACACACTTGGAAGAGGACCAGAGAAAATGCTTTAGGTAGAAATTGTAGAGTGGGAAATTAAAGGATGTGAAAACCACTATTTTAATTCTCTGGTTTAGCAAAGAAAAAAAATAGAGTGGAAATTTTACACATTTTTTTATTTACTTTGTTTTTATTATTTTGGTGTGAAGGTTTCAGGAGGAGGAGCTTCCGGGACAATGGCGGTCTGCCTTTGAGCTCTGTACGGACCGCGGGGCTCTTTTGAAAACAGGGATGCTGCCCGACCCTCTTTACCATGTCCGAGGGTCGGGCCCAGTAAGCGACCACCCTGGCTTCCCATCAAGACCTGGGTCGGCCTCCAGGGCGGTCTGACGGTCGAGGATGGGGGCTTCACTGGCCGGAAGGCGCCGGTCAGCTGGAGTCAGCTGGAGACGCTGGGCGTTTGGCCGATGTCGGTCTGGTGTTTGGCTGATATCGGGTTTCAAGAGCTTGAAGAGCCCGCCGGGGGAGTAAGCCGAGAACGCTGGGGGAGAGGGCGGAGCGTCGGAGGCCTGGCAGGAGGTTTTCAGATGCCGGAGCGGAATGGAGACAGAATGGAGATGGAATGGAGACGTTTTCCAGACGTCGGAATGGAGATGGAATGGAGACGTTTTCCAGACGTCGGAGTGGAGCAGAGTGGTGAAGCGGTGGAGTCCGGGCAGGAGGCTGGGCAGGAGGCTGCCGAGGTGTGCCGGGCTTGGAATGCCGAAGGACGTGCGAGGCCTGGTTGCCAGAGGCCGGGACACCAGGCTGGACAGAAGGCAAGCTGGGACTGCCGAATGCGGAGGGCTATGGTAGTCGGGAATCGGGAGGTCTGCATAACAGCTAGGCCAGGGCCTAGAAGCCCTAGGTTGAGGCCGCTCCCCATTGACTGATTTACTTACTGCCTCGTTGAAATCATTCTAATGCCAGGACCCATAAGGGGGCCGGGAGATCTTGCAACGGGCCCATCCATGTACCATCTTTGGCCGAGGCCCGTTGCCTATGGCCCTGGAAGAGTAGCTCTGGGCTGGATTTGCTAAGGCCACACCGTGATAGTGCACTCCATGCGACTATGTGCACTTTATGTGACCATCCAGTGACCATCTTACCAACTTACCCAGGATTTTGGCCTTTTCGTACCGGACATCGTCTCACTGGAATTAGTGAATTTTTAATTATGTATCCCAACACCTGAAACAACCCTGTAATCAATTGATGCTCTGCCGGTAATGTCATCCATCATATACTCGAGGGCAGACCTGATCCTACTGCGGCAGTCCTCCCTCTCGCAAGTATGGCCCGCCGCCCTTTCGACGGCCCACCTTGATGAGGGATTTATTAATCCAGAGAGGTGGACGAAGCGTAGTCTCAGGGGTTTTTTAATTAAATTTTTTATCCATATTTTAGGGGGTTACAGGGTGGGGGGTGGGGTTAGTCAGGCTGAGGGAGGGACCAGTGCCAGGCCGACGGGTGGGGTTAGCAAGGGAGTGAGCGGAGCTGTTGGGGGGGGGGGGGAGTAGCGATACTCCAGAAGAGGGTCTTTCTATCCCAACGGTCGTAGGCAGGGGTAGGTGTGGGGGTAGACAGAGATCCTATAACCGGTTGGGAGACCATGGTCGTTGGTTACGGCCGGTCATATGTCCCAACCCCCGCAATCTAGGTGGTCAGGACTTATAGAGCCGGGGCCTGAGACTGATGCTATGCAATGCCAGGTCCGTTGCTAATAAAGCCCCCCTCATTAACGACCTGGTCTCGGAGGGGGAGCCGAACCTGGCAGGGATAACAGAGACCTGGCTGGGCCACGAGGGAGGTCTCCCCCTCGTGGAAATGTGCCCGCCAGGTTACTGCGCATTTCATCAGCCACGGGCCCGTGGCAGGGGTGGTGGGGTAGCAGTCATTGTAAGGGAAGGCCTTGAGCCGAGAGAGTCCACTGTGCCACAGATAACCGGTTGTGAGTCCCTGTGCGTGAAATGGGGCCCAGGGAGACAGTTGGGCTTGCTGATTGTATACTTGGCTCCTCGCTATGCATCAGCAGCCCTGCCCGAGCTCCTCGAGGTGATCGCCGAGATGGCGGTTGAGACCCCCAGGGGGTCTCATGGGGGACTTTAACTTGCCATCGGTAGGGGAAACATCCGAGGTAGCCCGGGAGTTCATGGCCTCCATGACAGCCATGGACCTGACCCAAGTAATTCAGGGCCCCACACACGAGGGTGGTCACACACTGGACCTTATCTTTGTCTCTGGCCAGTGGAGGAGTGATCTAGGAGTAGGGGATTTAGTCATTACACCCCTGTCATGGTCAGATCACTCACTTCTCCGGCTCGACTTCCCAGCTGCTACTCCCCATCGCGGGTAGGCGGAACCGGAATGTCCTAGATGGTTCTGCCCCAAACACCTGATGGAACCTGATGGATCCACAATGGATGACCATGTGACAGCCATGGCAAGGGGGGCGTTTCACCAGGTTCGCCTGGTGCGCCAATTGCATCCCCTATTGGACTGGACCGCCCTCCGCACAGTCACCCATGCGCTTGTGACGTCCCGGCTGGACTACTGTAACGCTCTCTACATGGGGCTCCCCTTGAGATGCACCCGAAGGCTGCAGTTGGTTCAGAATGCGGCCGCGCGGGCAGTTTCGGGAGTCGCTAGGTACTCCCACGTAACACCTCTCCTGCACGGGCTGCACTGGCTACCTGTGGCTTTTCGGGTGCGTTTCAAGGTGTTGATTATCATCTTTAAAGCGCTCCATGGCATAGGACCTAGGTATTTGCGGGATCGTATCCTGCCCCATACATCCCTTCGGCCGATCCGCTCACACAGAGAGGGACTTCTCCGGGTGCCGTCCACTAGGTTGTGCCAGCGGGCGACCCCCAGGGGAAGGGCCTTCTCTGTGATGGGCCCGACCCTCTGGAATGACCTTCCCCCTGATATCAGAACAACTACAGACCTCCGCTCCTTCCGTAAGAAGCTTAAAACCCACCTGTTCAATTTAGCCGGCCTGGCCTAATCCCAGCTTACCTACCTCAAGTCTGCATTTTTAAAGTCTATGGGTTGGTTTTAGGCCGAGTTTTAATTTTTATCAATTTGTACAGGGTTTAAGGTTTAATTTGATTTTAAGGGTATTTATTATGTATATGGTTTTTTAATGTGGTACCTGTACACCGCCCCGAGTCCCTTCGGGGAGAGGTGGCGGTCTAGAAATCAAATAAAATTGAAATTGAAAAATTGAAAATTCTGCTGAATACTTTCTGCAAAGGAGGTTTTATCAGGAAATCAAGAAAGAATGATATATTCGATTTCCCTCCCCAGCTGACAGCCAGTCAAACATGGCATTTCACATCATTCTGGCATTCTCAGGGAGAGGATCAGGCAACCATGCTGGTTCTTGGTTCCCACAGCTTCGTCCTGAACTCTTTTCCTGCGCTGTCTCTCTCTCTCTCTCTCTCTCCCTCCCTCCCTCCCTCCCTCCCTCACACACACACACACACACACTTTTAGCTGTAGGAACAAGAGCCTGAATTATTTTTAAAGGTGTCAAATTCAGTAGCTGTTGCTGAACAGCAAATTCCTCTGAATGACTTTCAGCAAGGTTTATTAAGTTGAAAGGGAAGGGAGCTAGAACAATTCAATAATTTCCTATTTTGAAACATATAAATATTTTCTTTGACTCCTGCATACTATCTAAATGGAAAGAATATCTCCTTTCAAATAAAATAAACTTTAACAATCCTTCCAATATCATAATGGTGTTACATCTCATGCTTTTACATTTATTCTGGCTGTGAGATGCTCCTTTGTGTTCAGCTCTGGCCTCAGAAGGATAATGTAGGATTTGGGGATGAAGATGCAGCCCAGCAGACCAGCACTGGAGGCCATGATGGAGAAGACCTGAACAGCCACCATGTATTTCCCTTTGGTGCTCAGGTAGGTGGGCACAAAAGTCACCCAGACACTGCAGAAGACCAGCATGCTGAAGGTGATCAGCTTGGCTTCGTTGAAGGCCCCAGGCAGATTCCTGGCCAGGAAAGCCACCGTGAAGCAGATGGCAGCCAGGAAGCCCATGTAGCTGAGGGTGACGTAGAACATGACAACGGCCCCTTCGTTGCATTGCAGGATGATCTCTCCAGGCTGGGAGTGGAGGTCAGCGTCAGGGAAGGGGGGAGAAACTGCCAGCCAGATGGAGCAGATGATAATTTGGACAGCAGAAGAAGAAAGGATGATGGAGTTGGCCAAGCTCTTCCCCAACCATCTCTTCACTCGGTTTCCTGGTTTTGTGGCCAGGAAAGCCAGCACCACCGTGATGGTTTTGGCCAAGAGAGAAGAAACGGCAACTGAGAAGATGATGCTGAAAACCGTTTGTCGGAGAAGGCAGGTGGCTTTCCTTGGTTGACCAATGAAGAGAGAAGAAGATAAGAAGCAAAGCAGGAGGGAGACCAGGAGGATGTAAGAGAGCTCCCGGTTGTTGGCTTTGACAATGGGAGTTTCCCTGTATTTAATGAAGATGATTAAAACAAGGTCTGTGGTTAGGAAGAAGAATAGGGCAAAAGAAACCAGGATGATGCCAAGATGTTCTTCATAAGACAGGAAGGTTATAACTTTGGGGATACATTGGACTCTGTCCTCATTTGGATATTTATCATCTGGACACTTGATGCATTTTTCCACGTCTGAGAAACCAAAAAGCAATTTTCTTTAACATTCTGTCCTTTTATCTTACAGTAAATACCTTCTTTGGATAACAACTGATACCATGGACATTTTCCAAGAAGTATTTCTTAATGATTTCATTAAAAAGAGCATAAGAAGGATATTTTTAAAAAAAAAAATAGCTAGGTATTTGAAGTTGAGGGAAGTCCTAGGATGTTAATTATTTCCTTTGTAATGTGTAGAATCTTCTTAGGGAGCTACATTACTAGAAATTAGTATGAATCATATAATCTTTTTAGGCAAACATCCTGAGTCCTGCCACATGGCAGTTAATATACTAGACTTGGAGGATACCTACAGTATCTTGTAACACTTAAAAACAATCTTGAATTAAGGAGAAACTTCCTAATAGTAAGAACAATTAACCAGTGGAACAGCTGGCCTCCAGAGGTTTTGGGTTCTTCAACACTGAATGTTTTAAAGAAGAGACTGGACAGTCACTTGTCTGAAATGGTATAGGTTCTCCTGCTTGAGCAGGGGTAGAAGATCTCCAAGGTCCCTTCCAGCTCTACTCTGATTTATTGATCTACATGACTGGCAGAATATTTGTGTAATGAGTTCCCCCCATCACTATCCACACCACCACATTATGGACCAGTGACACCTTCTCAGTGATCCTCAAGGGGAGGATCCAATATACAGTGAATTGCAAGGTCTTTCAGAAGGTGGACCTAAAACAATTCATCAAGTTTCAAAGAACTCAGGTGTTCCTAGAAAGGTGAATTTAGCAGCACAAAGTCCAAACTAAAAAGCAGAAGAGATATTTCCTTAAATAGTAGTAAAACTTGCTCAGTCTTCCACCTCCTCCTCCCAACTCTTCACAGCCCCCCCTTCAAAGTTTTTTTTATTTACTTCCTTTTAGATAATTGTGCAGGTTAAAAATAAAAAAAACTGATGAACTTCAGTCTGTCTTTTAACTTACATTTTCATGAAAATGTTCTGGATGGATCCAGTTCCACAAAGCCTCCCATTTTCCTCAGTGTGACCCACCTTCCTGAGTGGAGAAGGTCCCCTCCGGACAAGGAACGCAGTCATAGCAGCAAACTGGCTCTCCTTCTTGAGCCCTCTTGACAAATCCAGGATGACAACTTTCCACACATTTGGACTGAGGCAGGGACTGAGCAGAAAAACAAGGAATGCCAAAGAAATGGTACTAGGACTCTCCGTCCATGGAAAATGGAGGGAGAAATGGATGGAGACAAGTAGCCTGTGGTCTTCACTGAGGTAATTTTGAAAAATGAAATTACAAAAGCCCAGTCTAGCACAATACCAATGAAGAAGAAAAATAACAGCTCCCAAAAGAAACCAGCATGGCTGCATAAACAACTATCTGACAAACTGAAAGACAAAAAAAGTAAGTATAAAAAGTGGAAAGAGGGGGACATAACTAAGGCAGAATATCAGCAAATAGCCCGAGCCTGTAAAGATGAAGTGAGGAAAGCTAAGGCTCACAATGAGGAAAGGCTTGCCACAAAAGTAAAAATTAACAAAAAAAGCTTCTTCCAACATGTTAAAAACAAGAAAAAAGTTAAGGAAACAATTGGTCCATTGCTAGGAGAAAGTGGCAAGAAGGTGACAAACAACAGGGAGAAAGCAGAACTATTTAACTCATGTTTTGCATCTGTCTTTACACAAAGGGATAAAACAGTCCAACCTATCAAAAGCAGCACCACAAAATTAGGAACACAAATTGAAATAGGGAAGAAAATGGTAAGTGAGCACCTGTCTACCCTAGACGAGTTCAAATCACCAGGACCGGATGGATTACACCCCAGAGTTCTGAAGGAACTAGCAGACGAGATCTCAGAACCACTGAATTATATCTTTCAGAGATCCTGGAACACCTGGGAACTACCAGAGGACTGGAAAATAGCTGATGTGGTTCCCATCTTCAAAAAGAGGAAAAAATTAGATCCAGGAAACTACAGACCTATCAGCCTAACCTCAATACCAGGAAAGATTCTGGAAAAAATAATCAAGCAACGAATTTGTGAACACCTAGAAGCAAACAAAGTAATAGCCAAAAGCCAACATGGATTTGTCAAAAACAGATCATGCCAGACTAATCTTATTGCATTCTTTGATAATGTGACAAAATTAGTGGACCAGAGGAATGCCGTTGATATAGTTTACTTGGACTTCAGTAAGGCTTTTGATAAGGTAGACCATAACCTACTACTAGATAAAGTAGAAGAATGTGGGTTAGACAGCATCACCACCAGATGGATTCATAACTGGCTGACCAACCGCACTCAACGTGTAGTTCTCAATGGAACTGCATCTACATGGAGGGAAGTATGCAGTGGAGTACCCCAAGGCTCTGTTTTAGGCCCAGTACTCTTCAACATCTTCATCAATGATTTGGATGAGGGAATAAATGGGGAACTCATCAAATTTGCAGATGATACCAAGCTGGCAGGAATAGCCAACACTCCAGAAGATAGGCTTAAGATACAGAAGGATCTTGACAAACTTGAACATTGGGCACTATCTAATAAAATGAAATTCAATGGTGAAAAGAGTAAGGTTCATTTAGGCAACAAAAACGGAATACACAGGTACAGTATAGGTGATACCTTGCTCAGTAGTAGTAACTGTGAAAGGGATCTTGGAGTCCTAGTGGACAACCATTTAAATATGAGCCAGCAGTGTGCAGCAGCTGCCAAAAAAGCCAACACAGTTCTAGGCTGCATCAACAGAGGGATAGAATCAAGATCACGTGAAGTGTTAATACCACTTTATAATGCCTTGGTAAGGCCACACTTGGAATACTGCATTCAGTTCTGGTCGCCACGATGTAAAAAAGATGTGGAGACTCTAGAAAGAGTGCAGAGAAGAGCAACAAAGATGATTAGGGGACTGGAGACTAAAACATATGAAGAACGGTTGCAGGAACTGGGTATGTTTAGCTTAAGAGAAAGAAGGACTAGGGGAGACATGATAGCATTGTTCCAATATCTCAGAGGTTGTCACAAAGAAGAGGGAGTCAAACTATTCTCCAAAGCACCTGAGGGTAGAACAAGAAGCAATGGGTGGAAACTAATCAAGGAGAGAAGCAACTTAGAACTGAGGAGAAATTTCCTGACATTGAGAACAATTAATCAGTGGAACAGCTTGCCTCCAGAAGTTGTGAACGCCCCAACACTGGAAGTCTTTAAGAAGATGTTGGATAGCTATTTGTCTGAAACGGTATAGGGTTTCCTGCCTAGGCAGGGGGTTGGACTAGAAGACCTCCAAGGTCCCTTCCATCTCTACTATTGTATTATTGTATTAAATATGAAATCTCTGACTACTTCTAAACAGATGCAGGAGGGATAACAACTGGAAGATTCTTCATTTACTTCCTCCCTTTTGATTTTGGTATTTAATATTACAATAAAGTACTTTTCTACTTTAAATTTTATTAACAGATTTAATTGAAAAAAAATTATGATGATATATGTAAAAGATTTAGGAAACTTTTATTCCATTAGATTTTTTAATATAGAATAAAACTGTGATGAAGAAAGAAACCTCTGACCAGTAAGATCTTGAAAGGTTTCCATAAAACATGGCAAAGCCCCTCCACTTAGATCCCATCTGTTGGAGAACTTCCATTAGATGACACTAACTGGCATGGAAGGCCAACCACCCTGGAGACTCTAGGCTTTGCCCACTTGAAATGGGACCTCAGGCTTTGGGAATCAGAGAAAAGACACCAAAATTTCTCTCACCTTATTGAGCAACTTTAGCTGTGAAAGAGTATCTTGATTGATAGAAAGTCTCTGTCTTATAAAATACGCCAGAATCTCTTTCCTGGGATGCTCATTGGGGAGAACCAAGAAGCCGTGAATGCCAACATCTGCTGTTATCTCTCCATTTTGATCCAAGTACAGTTTTCTCTGAGAAATATTCCAAAATTCATTCTTCTCCAGAAAGGGATGAAACTAGAATGGGAACATCCAGGAATTTGAAAAACAGAAAACTTTGTTTCTTATCCCACATTGAATCTTTCTTCTACAATTGTCCAATCTCCAAATATGGTTAAATAGGGTACAAATACTGCCAATATCTTCATAAGTGAATGAACAGTTTGAGAAAAAATTGTCAATCACATACTGTCAAAATATAAAGAAAATATAATCCATACAGTTGGTCAATTATAGGGAACATTCAATAAAATGAACAGAGAAAAAAAGATGATCCATAAACTCTTTGAAAACAACAGATTGATTCCCTGAAAGCATGGGTTGATCAAGAAGAAATCTTTCAGGCTAATCTTCTCCCTTGTAATCCTGATGGAAAACACCTTCAGATGTGCTAATTCTGCTTTATTGTAATGTGACTTTAACAAAAATTTTAAAACCTGAAAGAACAAATCTCCCACCAACACTTTTCTCAGCTTGAAAAGTTAGTGAGGATCCTTTCTGAGTTTCTTTCTCTCCCATTATGCAGCTGCAGGATTCTCCCCTCTTCTCTGATCCTTCCCTAGGCAGCCTCTCTTCTCCTCACCCCAAAATCATTCTCACATATCATTACACTTTCTAAATGGATTATGGGAACTCTGGTGATAGAACTGGATTTCAGTAAAGGACTCACAAAGAATTTTGTGAATTTTGTGGAAACTTGAGGGGTGGTCTGATAACTAAATGGATAAAAACTGTCTTCAAAATGTTACTCAAATAATTTTTAACAATTTTTAATCTTTCCTATGAAACCTGAAGGTGATGGATTATAATTTGCCATTGGTCACAAGTCAGATAGGTGACAAGTCAAGTAGTTGCAAATAGATGCCTAATTTGTAATGGTGGGCCTGTTTTGCAAGGGGGAGAAACTTATTGCTGTATTGTATTCAACTGGGGGGACAATATGCATGTTTTTGTCTGTTTTTAATGAACATTTTTTTAAAAAAACGTGTTGTCTACTTTTGTTTTGTCATTGTAATAGTTTTATTTTACCTTTTTGAATAAAAAAAATTGTAAGAGGAATATCAAGTTTCCAGAAACAATATTTATGATTAGCACGCAGAGAAGGGTGCATAAGTAAAAAGCAGTAGAAAAATATCTGATTTTTAGCAACTAGGACTTGACTAACAATAGAGTCTCATACAAGAACATGAATGATGGACTGGAAGAAAGATGAGGGATACCAAATTTTATATGTATGTTTGTGAAAATGATCTCAAAATCGTAGTTAACTGGAAACAGAATCTGAGTCAGCCGGGAGATGTTCATGGAAAGAAGGCAAATGCAGGAATAAGAATCTTAGGAAGTGAATGTTCTGGTTTGGGGAGACCCCAACTCAAGGACCAGGTCCCCTTGCAGGCATCACACGTGGAGGAGAATTTGTACAAAATCTACGTGAACTTCAGGGAAGGACAATGAAGCCAAGGAAGAGTTGAAAGGAGCTGCTCTTAGCCTTGAGGAAAGACAACAAGGAGAAGAGCTGAAGATCAAGAGGAGTCTGGGAGCCCCCTTTCCAATTGAAACAATCTATCGGTTGGGGAAGGGAGGATACAGCCAGTGGTGGGATTCAGACGGTCCGGCGCGGTTCGAGTGAACCAATAGTAAAAATTCTGCCTGGCCACTTCTCTCCCTACCACTACTTGCCTCACAGGCCTTGGCTGGTGCCTTAGAGTCATAGTTGCAGCTGCTCTTTGGCTCCCTTGCCTCAACCACGTGTCCATGCAGCCCATCCTGTTTGCCTGTCTTTGCCGTGGCCTCCTGCTCTTCTTGGCCTGCTCCCAAATGCCCACCTCAGGCTGCTCCCCACCACTCCAGCAGCAGCCATTCTTCACCTTTTCCCTCTTTCCTTTCCTTTCTCTTTTCCCTTTTCCTTCTTTCCTTCCTCCCTTCCACCCTTCCCATTCCCTCCGTTTTTCATCCTTTCCTTCTTTCCCATTTCCTTTCCTTTCCCTTTCCCTCCCCCTTCCTTCCTTCCTTCCTTCCTTGGAGTCTGAGGGAGAGTCAGGGGACCCTTTTCGTCCTTGACCCCCTCCCCAACATCTGCTCTGATGGCAATTATGGCTAAAAGGTGTTTGGAAGCTGGGGCTAACCCCTCCCCCTCCCCATTGCAGAAACTCCTCTTGCTGCAGAATTGGGATCTTTCAGATCTTCTTCTCCTGCCTCCCCACCTCCCCCCTGCACAGTCTCAGTTGCTGCTTGGAGGGGGGGAGATTTCTGGTTTTGCAGGGGCTGAGAGGAAAAGGGGAAGGGTGAACAGGCCCTCCAAGGCTGCCCACCCCTTTGCTTTTCTGCAACCAAATTCTACCCCCAAACAGAGGAACCCCCCCACCCGAATACTGCAGGGAAGAGGAGGCTGGGCTCATAACTGGGCAGCGTGTTGGGGGAGAGGCTGCAGCAGCTCCGCAGTGACCGGAGGGAAGGAGGAAAGTTTGGCCAGGTCCAACTGGGACGGGGGGGATTGACCAGCTCAGCCAACAGATTTCAATCGTCCCTCCTGGCTCACCCAAGCCACTCCAATTTCCCCCCTGGCCAGAGGCACCTCCGGCTAAAAGCCCCTCAGTGGATACCCCAGGCACACGCCCCCCAACACAGAGTTCAGAATGACGCTTCTCCCAAAGAAGTTCTGGGGAACCCAACCCCTCCCCCGCAGACCCTTCCAGAGCCCCAAAAAACTCCCAGGCAAAGCAGCGACGCCTCGCTCTCAGGAGAGGGGGATAGAATGGATGGGAGGAAAGAAAAACTTGGGGAAGAGGGATGGAGATCCAGAGGAAATGGGGAGAGGCCCTCATCCCATTTCCGCCTCCTCCCAGGCGGCCCACAAGGTTGAAAAGCTTCTGATTCCTCACTCTCACTCTCTTTTTCTTTTTTCTCCCCCCCCCTCTCTCTCTCACACACACACATACACACTCACACTCTTGTCCCTGCAAGACCCCCTTCTCTGCCTGCTCCAGAGAGAGAAGCTTGCCTGCGCAGAAGAGGCACTGATCGAAGCGCGTCCCAGTAAGTTAATCAGCCGGGCTTTTCTGGGATGTGAGCGATGCTGCCGGGCGCTTGGAAAGGACTTCGGCCACCGGCCCACCAATAAAATCAAACAATGAGGCGAGGCGCAGAGCTGGTTGGAAGACTGTGTGCATGTGTGCGTGTGTGTGCGTGTGTGCGTGTGTGTGTGTGTGTGTGCGCGCGCGCATGTGTGTGTAAAATGGACGGCTTCATCCAAAGGAGTTTTTGTTTCAGGTGGATGTCCTAGCTTTGGAAAGAGGAAAGGAAGGGGTAGAAAGAGAAAGAAAGAGAGAGACGAAAGAAAAGGAAAAAGAAAGAAAAGGAAAAGAAAGGAAAGGAGAGAGAGAGAGAAAGAAAGAGGGAGTTATGGAAGGAAGGGAAAGAAAGAAAGAGAGGGAGGGAGGAGGAAGTGAATGAGATATAGTTGGATGGATGGGTCAATAGATACATGGAGGGAAGGAAGGAGGGAGGGAGGGAAAGAGAGAAAATGAGAGGAAGGAAGGACACAAACCATGGCTTCAGAAGACTCTTTCGAAAAGCACAACAATGTTTGAAAGGGCTGGAAGGGATCTTGGAGGTCATTTTCTAGTCCAACCCATGCTCTAGTAGGGTCAGAAGGAACCGTAGAGGCCATCTAGTCCAACCCCCTGCTCCAGCTGGAGATCTGATATCCTCTGGATTATTTTGGTGCCTCTAACAGAGAGGAAAATTTACTAGGACAAGGCTGCCATGCAGAGGAAGGAAGAGACAGTTTTTGACATGACCACAATTGAGCCCAACATTTTGTTTGCTAAGCAAGAGCGTTGTTAAGTGAGCTTTGCCACATTTTACTCAATCCATGACGTCTTCTGGCTCTAACAGTCATGTGCAGGCTAGGGAAGAGCATCTGAAGGCCTGTGTAATGTTCTAATGGGCAGAAGTTAAATGTGTGGCAGAAAGTGGACTCTGGGTGTGTTTTTCCAAACGCAATAAGTGAGGTTGAATGTGTATAGTTTTAGAAGAGCTGTGTGTGTGTGTGTGTATGTGTGTATACACATACAGTGTATAAAGTAGATAATGTATCTTTTTGTGTGCCTATACACATAATATGCCTTGTAATATGTATGTATACATATGGCATATATACATAGGATTAAATTGTGTATTTTGGATGTTCAGTAGTAGTAAATAAATAGACAGGGAAATTGTATCTCCTTGAGGCAAGGAGAGGCCAGGCAAGGTACCCCTTGTCGTGAGTGATGTCAAGTTGGCTACGCCCACCCAGTCACATGACACCAAGCCACGCCCACCCAATCACATGACCGCCAAGCCACGCCCACCCAGTCACATGACCACAAAGACACACCCACACAGTCACATGACCGCCAAGCCACGCCCACCCAGTAACAAGACCACCAAGTCACGCCCACCCAGTTACATGACCACCAAGCCACACCCACCCAGTAACAAGACCACCAAGTCACGCCCACCCAGTTACATGACCACCAAGCCACACCCACCCAATCACAGGACCACGAAGCCACACCCACCCAGTTACATGACCACCAAGCCACACCCACCCGGTCACAAGACCACCAAGCCACGCCCACCCAGTTACATGACTACCAAGCCACACCCACCCAATCACATGACCACCAAGCCACACCCACCAAGTCACACGACCACCAAGCCATGCCCACAGAACCAGTAGTAAAAAGATTTGAATCCCACCACTGGATACAACTCTCTTCCAATAACTGACTCCTGTTACACACGAGTGTAAGATCCGCTCACTCTTATTCCAGAGTGTCAGACATGGAAAAAGTGAATTCAGTTACAAGAGAGGAGATTTTAACTGAATGAGAGAAAAAAATATGATAAAAGGATGAGCTGTTTTAGAGCTGAGCCAGTAAAGCAGAGAAGTTCAGTCTCCTCTTCATGGATCGTCTGAGAGCAAAGACTGAGCAGCCTTCAGTCAGGGAAGCTTGAACTGGGATTCCTGCAGAGAGGAGGGGTTGGGCTAGATGGTCTCAGGGTCTCCTCCTAATTTATAAAGGTTGTCATGCCACAACATGTACCGTATTTTTCGGACAATAAGATGCACCAAGGTTTTGAAGAGGCAATTTTTTTTTTAAAAAAAGTAGGTAGGTAGGTAGAGGGAGACAAAGAGAAAGAAATACAGTAGGTAGGGAGAGAGAGAGGGAGAGTAATTAGATAGGGAGGTAGATAAAGGGATATATATATATATATATATATATATATATATATATATATATATATATATATATATATATATATAGAGAGAGAGAGAGAGAGAGAGAGAGAGAGAGAGAGAGAGAGAGAGAGAGAGAGAGAGAGAGAGAGAGAGAGAGAGAGAGAGAGAGAGAGAGAGAGAGAGAGAGAGATATAGAGATAGAGAAATACAGTGGGTAGGTAGGTAGATGTTTCCAAGTGTATTTATCCATGTGCTGGAGAAGGAAATCGCTGACAATCTGCAGCACCTAAGACTTTGTTTCTGCTGGCAAAGTACTTGATCAATGTAATTCTCATCAACCACTTAAACAGCTTTCCAAGAGGGGGAAAAATGTTTTTACACTCTGCAAACCTCCCCAAAACAGCCTGTTTTTCTGAAAATCCCCCCCTTTTTTAAAAAAGTCATGAATAGCCTTGGGGGGGCTTGCAGAGTGCTGGGGGGGAGGCAAAAATGAGCAAAAAATGGCTCGATTTTCCCCAAAACAAGCCTGTTTTTGTCAAAAAGTTGCATGCATAGCTTAATGGAGGCTTATAGAGTGCTGCTGGGGGTTGGGGGGGGGGGCAAAATAGTTCATTTTTGCTCATTACTGCGCTCCCCAGCCCCCAGGATCTCTCTGAAAGCCTCCATAAGGGTATGCACGGCCATTTTGGTGAAGGGGTGGGGCTTCGGGAGGCAAAAAATGCTGTATTCGATGTATAAGACGCACCCAGATTTTCAGCCTCTTTTTTGAGGGAAAAAGGTGAGTCTTATATTCTGAAAAATACGGTAACTGTTGTGCTGTTGTTGCTCTAGCCCCACCTAGTGGCCGGGGGCAGATAAGCCTCACTATAAGGTCTGAAGCCAGACTCCATTTTCTGTCAGCCTTTGGAGAAGACGGAAGTAGCCGTTGTGACCGAGACCCCTGGTCATCCGGAGACGGCCTCCGTCCCTCACACGGAGCATCGCTGGAGAGGTTCCAGCTGCTTCTTTGCTGGCTGTTCGTTAATGCTGCCTATCTCGTCTTTCTATTTGATTTCCACCATTTGCATCTCCTCAGTTTCACCTGCCCTCTTCTCCCAATAAAGCATCCAGATCCACGCCAGGCTCCCTTTCATTGGAGGAGAATAGGGGGGCTTAGCTGCCTGTCCAGCTGCACACAGACCCACCTGCAATGGGGACGGAAGAAAGGTGGAATTCCACCAGGCTAATCACAAACCCACAAATACGGGAATTTATTTTAAACAGAATACAGCATTTTCCAATTAGCAGTGCTAAATATAAAAATGCCATGGTATCTACTCTTTGGAACCATTAATTCCCTGAGTAATTAAATTGGCCAGATCTGTTGAGATGGTTCCCCTCCTTCTCCTCTGGATTCCCGCTCCAAAGGATCTAAGATTAATGGATCCATATCGGGACCCCCTTACCTGCCATGGCTGCAGCCTTGGAGACCCCAAGATCTTTTCATCCTCCTTCCTTCCCCTCCTCGATCTGGAGGAATATGCTGCATTCAGGGCCTGGGCCAGAGTCTTTATGAGACTGTAATGATTGTAGCTATTTTGGACCCATTTTCTGTTTCTTTCCCCCTGGGTCTCCAGTGGGGCTTTCTGGGTGCATCTTCTGCGGCCTTTGACAGAAAAGACATTCTTTGAAAGAGAACAATGAAAATAATGATCTTGAAACTTTACTTCCACAAAGAAATGGGGTTTAAAGGCAGAATGTTTTGGCCTTACTTTTTGCAGATAACCAAAGTTCCAAATACTATGGATGTATTTGAAAAGTCTGTGCTTGTTTATTTGATATGTTGTAAAATTTGTGAGGATCCAGACTTTCCCCTCAATGGATCCTGGGAGACGCATAAGTGTTAAATGGAAAGGAAGAATTCTCTCCCAAATGTCTTCAAGTTCTATGAAGTGAACAAAGACGTTGACTTGTCTCCACTTAGAGAGGGAATCCCTGAGGTATGCAGTATATCCAGTCTTTGAGAACAATTGTGATATAACCACACAAATTCCATTCCTGACAAGCACAGGAGGGAAAATCCTCATGAAATTCTCTCCCTTTTCTGTGTCTGAAGCAAAGAGGCCAATCAGGGTCCATCTGAAGTGGAGGAGCAGCTGGACAATTGCTGGGTACTGGAATCCTTCTTTGGGGAGAAAGTGGTGGAAAAAGGGGAATCGACTTTTATCACTCAGAGCCTTTGAAGCTGATCCATATTTGATCTGGAAAAGGAATTGAAAGGATTAGAGCTGTGATGGGGAACCTGTGGTATGCAGAGCGTCCTCTCCCGGCATGCTAACCACCCCAGCCCACCCACACTAGTATCTACATGCAGGTGCACCTCCTGCCGGCCAGCTGATTTTCGGGCCTTTGTGGAGGGCCAGGGCAGGGGATGCGTGAGAATGCAGTGGGGGGGGGGGGCTCACATTGCGCAGGAAACTCTGGTGGGCTGGAAGTGAGTGTGAATGGCCTGGGCCCCCCAGTGCTTCCTGGCTCAGTTGGAGGCTTCCTTCAGCCTTCAAACAGTTGCAGCATTTTGGGGGTTTTTTTTTGCCTCCAGGTTGGTGCAGGAGGCTTTCTAGGGCCAAAATGGGACGTAGAAAGCGCAGGGTCGTCCCCCCCCCCCCGTTATTCCCGAATTGTGAGCTCTTAGGAAAGTATCCCCTCCTTGTGGGTTGCTAACAGTGGTGGGTTTCAAAAATTTTTAGAATCTCTTCTGTAGGTGTGGCCTGCTTTGTGGGAGTGGCTTGCCAACCATGTGACCGGGTGGGAGTGGGTTGGCAGTCATGTGACCGGGAGGGAGTGGCCAAGATGATGTCAGCATTCCCAGTTAAGATCGAAGTATAAATTACTCAGAAAAGAAAGAGGCATCCATAATCTGAATTTAACTTCAAAGCAGTGGCAACAACTTAAATTCATTAAATAATAATGTTTGTTAGGGCTATGCACTGTTTTTGAATATATGGGAATGTAAAGCCCACAGCATCTACTTGGTACTTTTTAAAGCAGTGGCACCTTTTTCCTGGATTGATGAAATATCTACTTTAAAGAGTTGTGGGTGGGTTCTATATTTACAGTCTTGTATTCTCTTCAGTACTTTGTTTGGAACAGAATCCAAAGTACCTTTCAGTCCTAGCATTTGTACTAAAGCTAGGCAAGTTATTTTACAGGGCTCTGAGCACTCCTCCAGATCTGGTCAATGAAGCAGATGTTCCAAAGTCCTCCCACAACTTTCCAATGCTTTGAAATCCCACCAAATGATTTAGACAGGCGTATTTCATACTTTCTTCTATACGGCAATCAGGGTGGTTTTACAGATGGTTCACAGGTGGTCTATTTTCCAAGTACTTAGAGGGCCAAGAACTGCCTTTCCTAGATTGCAGCTTTAGCTTCCTTGAATGTTAACCCACCTTCAGGCCATTCAAATAGAGACAAGCTCTGATCCTGGAACCATATCACATGCTTTATATATTAATACTCATATTCCATGTAATCATTATTGCTAAAAAAACAGGCAGCAGTTAGAGTAGTTTGTAAGAAAACATGGGCAATAAACAAGAAGTTGATTCACCACCCCCACCCCTATTTTAGCTTGTTTCTGTCTTATCTAATATTTTCCTGCAATTCTTCCATAATCCAGACTACTAAAAAGAGTTCTACATAATTAGCCTGTTAAAATAAGCTTGATGTCCAACAGATTTCCTACTTATTAATATGAACAGGTTCTGGCCTGTTGCTTAAAAAAATAAATTCATACCACAATCTACAGGAAAATGCAGTCTGCAAGTATAATTTCTTTTGTGCTACTACTAACACTGTTAGATTGGGTATTGAGAAGGCAGACACAGGCTTATTGCAACAACAGCTCTTTGTTAACAAGACAAGTGTGAACAATCCAACAAATGTTTGGTCTGACAGCAGCCCTTTTATAGGGAGCTGTCAGACCTCTCAACCAATAGGATTAAACCTCTATGATTCAGGGCCTGACACACGAGGGTGGACACACTCTGGACCTCGTTTTTGTCTCTGGCCAGTGGTTGAGTGATCTGGGAGGAGGGGACTTAACCATCACTCCCCTGTCATGGTCAGATCACTCACTCCTTCGTCTTGACTTCCCTGGTGCTACCTCCCGCTGCGGGGAGGCGGAACCAGAAAGCGCTAGATGGTTCCGCCCCAGGCGCCTGATGGAACCAGATAGGTTCCAGACGGAGCTTGGGCCACCTCCTGTAACCTTGACCTGCCCCCGGGTAGAGGACCTGGTGGTCGCGTGGAATAATGCGACTACCGGGGCCTTGAACCGGGTGGCGCCTTTGCGGCCTCTCCGGCGGCAACGATCCACCCTGGCCCCTTGGTTTACCGAGGAGCTGAGGGTGATGAAATGCCGCAAGAGACATCTAGAGAGTCGCTGGAGATCCTCTCGTTCCGAACTTGATCGAACACAGGCATGAGCCCATTTAAGGACGTACCTTGTGGCATTAAGAGTGGCCAAACGCCAATATTGTGCCACTCTCATTGCATCCACAGAGAACCGCCCTGCCGCCCTGTTTCAGGTGTCCCGCTCCCTCTTGTTTCAGAGGCTGCGGGAGGCCCCACTACAGGGCAGAGCAGAGGAATTTGGGAAATATCTGCAGGATAAAATCGCTCAAATCCAGAAGGATTGGGTCCCTGTTAGTGGTCCAATGGAGACGTCCATGGCGAGTCTTGAGGAATCGACCTGGGAGGAGTTTGACTTGGTTGCCATCGAGGATTTGGACAGAATGCGTGGACGACTGCGACCCACCACATGTTTATTGGACCCGTGCCCCTCCTGGCTTGTACTGGCATCCTGGGAGGTTACACGAGACTGGCTCCTGGACCTAGTGAACGCTTCGCTGAGCGAGGGGTCTCTCCCGGCTGCCTTGAAAGAGGCGGTGGTGAGACCCTTGCTCAAGAAGCCTTCCCTGGATCCTCTGGAGCTGGCCAATTATCGTCCTGTCTCCAACCTTCCCTTTTTGGCGAAGGTTGTAGAGAGTGTGGTGGCCTACCAGTTTCCACGGCATCTGGAGGAAAATGATTAGACCCACGCCAGTCCGGCTTCCGACCCGGTCACAGCACGGAGACGGCCTTGGTCACGTTGGTGGATGATCTCTGGAGGGCCAGAGATAGAGGTTGTTCCTCTATCCTGGTCCTATTAGACCTCTCGGCGGCTTTTGATACCATCGACCATGGTATCCTGCTGCGCCGGCTGGAGGGGTTGGGGGTCCGGGGCACCGTTTTGCGGTGGTTCGGCTCCTACCTTTCTGGCCGGACGCAGCGTGTGTTGGCAGGGGAGGAGAGGTCGACCCTACGCCCCCTTACTTGTGGGGTACCACAGGGGTCGGTCCTCTCGCCACTCCTGTTCAACACATATATGAAGCCGCTGGGTGAGATCATCCGTGGTTTCGGGGTGGGATACCATCTGTACACTGATGATACTCAGTTGTACTTTTCCACCCCGAACCACCCCAACGAGGCCATCAAAGTGATGTCCCGGTGTGTGGAAGCCGTACGGATCTGGATGGATGACAACCGACTCAAACTCAACCCCTCCAAGACGGAGTGGCTGTGGGTACTGGCTCCCCGGTTCAGCCAATTAATTCCATCATTGGCCATCGGGGGCATTCAACTTGCCCCTGTGGAGCGGGCGCACAATTTGGGCGTCCTCCTGGATGCCCGGCTGTCCATGGATGACCATGTGACAGCCGTGGCAAGGGGGGCGTTCCACCAGGTTCGCCTGGTGTGCCAATTGCGCCCCCTACTGGACCGGGACGCCTTACGCACAGTCACTCATGCGCTGGTGACGTCTCGCTTGGACTACTGTAACGCTCTCTACATGGGGCTTCCCTTGAAATGCACCCGGAGGCTACATTTGGTCCAGAATGCAGCCGCGCGGGTAATTATGGGGAGTACTAGGTACTCCCATGTGACACCGTTCCTGCGTGAGCTGCACTGGCTTCCTGTGGTCTATCGGGTGCGTTTCAAGGTTTTGATAACAATCTTTAAAGCGCTCCATGGCTCAGGACCTAGTTACTTGCGGGATCGTATTCTGCCCCATACATCCCTGCGACCAATCCGCTCGCACAGAGAGGGCCTCCTCCAGGTGCCGTCCACCAGACAGTGTCGAGGGGCGGCGCCTAGGAGTAGAGCCTTCTCTGTGGCAGGCCCAGCCCTGTGGAATGACCTCCCTCCGGATATTAGGAATACCTCTGACCTCCGCTCCTTTCGTATAAAGCTCAAGACCCACCTATTCCAAGTAGCTGGCCTGGCTCAACTTTGATCTAACTATATCGCTCCTGACGGGTTTTTATTTGGGTATTTTAATTGCATTCAATTACTTAGGGGTTTCTAAACATTGTATTTTATTTTTTTTATTCATTAGCCGACCTCCTCCTTGTACATGTCTTGGTATATGTTTTTGTGATATGTATGTCTTGTTTATATATTTATTTCATATGTTTTATTGTACGCCGCCCCGAGTCCTTCGGGAGAGGGTGCGGCTAAGAAATAAATATTTATTATTATTATTATTATTATTATTATTATTATTATTATTATTATTATTATTATTATTATTATTATTATTATTCCCGCCGGAACAGAGGACCTTGGTGGAAACCATAGTAGGCAGGGTGAATATCTAACACCCCTCCCCTCTTAGATGGGACAATCCTACTGGTCACATAGTCACGCAGGTAGGCCGGCTTTTGTTTTATTCTGCTTGACCTGCGCAGTTCATTTGGAAGAGTTTCTTTGGACAGGGCGGATGGACCTGTCTGCTCCGCAGCTCCGCAGCTCCGCTTGGTGGAAGCACCTGGAGCTTTCCACAAGCCGTGGCTGGAGTTTCTGGGACTCGCTCGTTTGGAGCTCGCTATGGGCCTTCAACAAAATCAGATAAGTCCCCCGGTACCCTCGGGTTTCAGCTGGCTATGGACGGAGTGCACATTTGTTCCGTTTGGGTAGGGCTTTGGCTAACTCATGCAGGAGTTACCTCTAGTGATCTAAGTGTGGAGTTGGAGAGGCAGCCACGGAGTTGGTCAATGTGCCTTGTCCAATTTCTACCATCGTCAAGCTCTAACAGATAAGAGCGAGGCCCGATGATGCCTATCACCGTGGCAGGAAACAGAGTCCCCCCAGGGTAGTTGTGGGCGTAAACTGAATCCCCTCAGGGGGTGATACGGCAGAATAGATTGGGTGTAGCCGGTCTAAGTGGGACCTTAGCCGGTGACCCATGAGAAGCTCGGAGGGGCTTCTCCCAGTAGTGACACTTGGCGTGATGTGTTGGATTAACAAATCGTGATCAACCCGTGTTTGCCAATCACCCGGGCCCATCCTAGCGAGGGCCTTTTTTGCAGATCTCACCATTCTCTCCGCCTGACAATTGGAGGCCGGATAGAATGGCACAACCAGGGCATGCCTGATTCCCTGACTTGTTAAGAAGGTCTCAAATTGTATGGCCATGAATTGGGGCCCGTTGTCAGAGACCAAGACATCAGGCAGGCCGTGTGTGGAGAAAAGTCTCCGTAGCACTTTGATGACTGCTTCTGCCGTGGTGGAGGTCATCAGGACTACCTTTAACCACTTCAAGTAAGCGTTCACAACTACAAGCAATGTCTGGCCATGGACTGGGCCAGCAAAGTCAATGTGCACCCTAGACCAGGGTGCTTGACGTCGCTCCCACTCCTTAGCGGGCACCTCTGGGGGAGCTGGTCTGGACTCCTGGCATGGTGTGCAGGTGGCCACCCTTAGGCCACCACATGTAACTCCTAGCCAAAGACATCATCCTGACAATACCAGGATGCCCCACGTGTAAAGCTTCCAATACTGCAATGCACAGTTTGTTTGGAACAACTACCTGGTCCCCCCACAGTAGGCAGCCACTAATAACAGACAATTCATCTCTTTTACAATAGTACATTTTGAATTCAGCCCCAACAGGCCCCTTCGGCCACCCCCTGCACACCCAGTTCAAAATCTGCTTGATGGTAGAGTCCTTAGCAGAATGACGGGCAACGTCACTGGACGAGATGGGCCCAGTCTCCATGCAGTCAATTAGGAGGACCGGCATCTCGGGGGTAGGGTCGGCCAGAAGTTCAGGTAGCAGGCAGTGGCTCAATGCATCTGCATGTCCTAAAGTGGAGCTGGGTTGCTGAATGAGATGGTAGGAGTAGGCAGCCAAGAAAATAGTCCACCTGGTCATGCAAGGTGATAACGACACCGGGGTAGGTCGGTCCCCAGCCAGCAAGCCCAACAATGGCTTGTAGTCAGTCACTAGTTCGAAGTCCTGGCTGTAAAGGTATTCGTGGAACCTCTTTACTCCGGCCACTGCAGCCAAAGCCTCACGGTCCAACTGGCTGTAGTTCCGCTCAGCAGCGGGCAAGGTCCTAGAGTAAAAGGCAATCGGGGCTTCCAACCCGTTAGGCATGTGGTGGCTGAGGACGGTGCTGACGCCGAAGGGAGACGCGTCGCAGGTTAAAACCAATGGCAGGGTCTGCCTGTACTGGACTAGGAGGTAGTCCGCTTTCAGGAGTCATTTGACCACAGCAAGTGCAGCAGCCTCGGCTTTTCCCTAGGACCATGTCGCGTTCTTGGCCAGCTGCCAATGTAGGGGCTCAGCAACGGTGGCTTTCTGTTTAAGAAAGACGCTGTAGAAATTAAGGAGCCTGAGGAACACCTGCAGCTCGGTTTGCTTGCGATGTTTGGGGGCATCCTGAATGGATTTAATTTTTTGTGTGGTCGGGTGAATCCCAGAACCATCAATCATGTACCCAAGGAATTCAACCCTTGGCACATTAATTTGGCATTTTTCCTTTTTTTAAAATGGAGGCCCTTTTCCCTAATTCTAGCCAGAACAGTTTGCACTCATTTTAAAAGTTGCGCCTCATTTGCAGCTGATACCAAGATGTCGTCAAAATAGGGGCCGACTCCTGGAATCCCCTGCAAAAGCCGTTCCATGATGCTTTGGAACAGTCCAGGGGCGAACACCGAATTGCAGGCGGTGACATTTGAATGCACCCCTGTGCGTTACAATAGTTTGGGCCTCCACTGTAGCGCCATCTACAGGCAACTGTTGGTATGCCTGCGCCATGTCAATTTCGCAAAAAAATTTCCAGGCCCTAGCGAATGTAGTAAGTGCTGTACAATGGATACAGGGTATGCGCTTTGTTGTAGCGCTTTATTGATTGTGCATTTGTAGTCTGTGCAGATGCAGACTAATCCATCAGGCTTGACCGGGGTCACAATAGGAGTCTCCCAGCGTGTGTGGTCGACTGATTCTAATATTCCTTGGCTCACGAGGTTGTCAATTTCCCTATCAATTTTGGGGCAGAGAGCAAAAGGCACTCTCCTGGGTTTTAGCCTAATTGGGGCTATGTTAGGGTCCAAACTAAAAGAGTATGGCGTCCCCACATACTTACTGAGACTGGTACTGAAGATATCCTCGAACTCCTTAAAGATGGCCTCGTCACCGTCATCCTTCAAAAAGTTGATCCCGGTTACTTCTAACCCCAGGGCTTGGAACCAATCAAGCCCTAGGAGGCTCTGCAGGTTGCCACTGACTACGGTCACAGGGAGTTTTCCGCAAAATTGTTTGAAGTTCACCGAGAAGGTGCCTTGGCCCACGATGGGGACCTGATTCCCCTGGTAATCTCTCAAGCATATGTCTGGGGTGCGAAGTTGCTGCTTCTGCAGGCTTGGAATGGCTTTCTTGAGGGTCGACCATGGCATGATTGTTAGTGACGACCCAGTATCGATCTCCATTTTGCATGGAGCGTCTTTGATGAGGACAGTGACCTTCAGCTTTTTTGGCCACCTAGTGCGGACTTGCCCTATTGATGTGTGATAGGTAACTCTGTTTTCTCTCTCTGAATGCCCTTGTGGTTTCTGCCAGGCCCCTGGGTTGGGCCTCTGCTGGCGGCTTGGTGTAGGTTTAGGCTGCCAGGTGGTGGCAGGGAATTTGCTCTGGCACACTTTGGCAATGTGCCCCCTTCGCTCACAACGCTGACAGGTTGCATCGGGTAAACGGCAAATAGACTGGGCATGGTCCCCTCCACAGCTAGCGCAAGGCATCAAATGCAAGTTGAATTTTCATGCTGGCTTGGTGTGGCTACTGCGCATGCGGTAGCTGTCATCTTCTTCACTGTCAGGGCGCTCAGGCTCTGCAGCCTCGTGGTGGACACACGTTTGTTTCCACGCTTTCTGTGGCACGTTTTGTTGGCGCTGCAAGGTCTCAGTCGACTTGTCGGCTGATTTGGAATCTCTGGCCTCATCGAGTGCAATCTGCAGAGTAAGATTGGATCTGGCAAGCAACCTTCTCTGCAGATTAATGTCCCTCACACCGTAGATTATGCAGTCCAATATTAGGTCATCCAGGCCACGGAATTCGCAGTATGCAGCCGCCTTACGAAGCGCCACCACATATTCGTTAATCAATTCGCCCTCTTTCTGGTTCCTAATATTGAATTCGTGGCGATGAATGTGCCTCAATGGTTTGGGCGCATAGTGGGTCTTCAGCGTTTGTTGTAATGCAGCCCAGGAAACCGCTTGGAGCGGAGATAGCTCTGACAGGTTCTTCGCTGTTTCAAATACCTCTCGGCCACAGTACCCGAGGAATAAGTTCTTTTTCCATCCTTTGGGAACGCCCATGAGGTCGTTTGCTTCGAGGAAGCATTCAAAGCTTAACATGTACGATTCCCAGTGCTCGGCCATTGGGTCATATGGAGTTGGCAGGGCGTGTATAGCCATTCTGCGTGCAGAGGCAATTCAAGTTGTTTGTCACTCAAGATGGTTGCTTGATGCCACGCCGAAGCTCCAGGCTGGATCTACTTGCTGGATTTTGCTGCTCTTTTTGTTCGCCTATTTGCCTTCCAATCCCACCCTCGTTGCCAGTGTTAGATTGGGTATTGAGAAGGCAGATGCAGGCTTATTGCAACAACAGCTCTTTATTAACAAGACAAGTGTGAACAATCCAGCAACTGTTTGGTCTGACAGCAGCCCTTTTATATGAAGCTGTCAGACCTCTCAACCAATAGGATTAAACCTCTGTTCCTGCCAGAACAGAGGACCTTGGTGGAAACCATAGTAGGCAGGGTGAATATCTAACAAACACCACTACACATAAGTACCATACAAAAGGCTAGTAAGATTATTTGCAGAACAGTGTGCTCTCTCACACTTGCCTTTGTTGTTTAAACCACTTTGTAGAGTATAATATACAATATACTGTGTATGTAGAGGGGAAACTACTTGGATTGGCCACCCTCTTAAGATCTTGGGCTTGGAATTATTTGCACCAGAAACAATACCTATTTGTCTCAGAGTATTTTCAGATTGACAGGCTGTCATGTGCTGAACTACCTGTTTTTTGTTTTGTGTACACAAACATAAAGTACAATCGGTGCAACTGTTAACTCTTTATACTGTATATAATCTCTGAAAATGTAAAAGAGAGAAAACATAGGACTCCCCAATCTGTCTCAACTGCATTTCAGCTTCTGCAACTTCCCTCCACCTTCAAAACCCATGGCCAATAAGTTATATTCCAATCTTACACAACAGAAATAACCCCCCCCCCAAACACACACACACACACACACACACACTGTTTCCATTTCTTTGAAGGATTTATCAGCACCTGTCCCTGAATAAAGAGGCTCAAGGAAAGATAATCAATTTCTTATTGGACTTGGAAGTATTTAGAAGTAGCAAAAGTTCCCAACGCTTTCCAGTGTCTCAAAAGCCCATCATAAAGGCAAGTGCTGTGAGCTATACAATTTAAAGTTTCTGCACACTGCTATCAAGCAATTTAAGCAGGAATATATCGCTAAGTGAACAGGTATTTTGCTTATGGCATTTGTACTTTACTGCAACAAGCAAGCACTCGCCCTCTAAATAAGTTAGACAGTCATAATATTAAAACTTGAAAAGTGTTCTTAACAAGAAATTCACAATGGTAGCATCACACATACATTCCAAAAATACTTATGATATTTGCACAACTGCTTTGCAGTTCTTGTCTTCTTAACTGATGGGAGACTGAAACCCAATAAATATATCACCAATAAAAAAGAATAGTATGTCGGAGTACTGAAAAACTCAGCCAAATGGGAAAATGCAAAGAAAAATAATTGGACTTCCTGCTAAGAAGTAACAATTTATATATAGTATGCACAATTCTTTTAGTCAAATTATTGCTGAACAATTTATAATAGTTGCATCACAATATTATTCTAAGATATTTGCCACTACTACCCTACTTCCTAGATGTTCACTCTTGTCTCCCCCCCCCTCAGATTTAAGGGCATGTGAAATAGTTTTGATGAAAATTGCATGATATGAAAATTCTCTCCTTTGAAATGTTTGGTGTTAATTCTCCAGTGAATCAAAAGGAATGTTTCACGCTTCCTTGTTACACAGCATTTGTTTTAGCTTTCCATAGCTGTCCCCAAAACCAACCAAGGAAGATAAAACCACAGAAATCTAATACTGTTGTGCACGGCTTTGCACTAAATTATCTGTATAGTAAACCAAAAATAGTTTAAGATTATAATTAGCCCACCTGTTTTCCCCATTAACATGCAAATACATTTTTCTTGTCCAGAGACTGCGTGAGAGATTTCCCAGTTTTCCTATAATACAATGGGATTATAGATCGTGTGTATTATTGGGTGATTGGAATGGAGTATTGGACACCATGAAGGACAAGAAGGGGCTTTTGCAAAATATTCAAACACGAGCAAGATTGCCTAAATCTTTCTTTGACATGATGGATGATATGGAATTGAGAGACATTTGGCGAGAACGGAATGTTAAAGAATGGGACTTTATATTTTTTTCCGATAGGCATCAATCCTTCTCTAGAATTGATTTCATATTAATTACAAATGATTTCCTTTCTAGGATGAAGAAGACAAAGATATGCCCGAGAACTCTAACAGACCATAGTCCAGTTTGGATGGAACTGGAATATGAGAGGGATATAGAAGGTCTTGGAGGTTAAATGAAAATCTATTTAGATACGAGAGAAATGTTATAGAATGCAAAAAACTATTGAAAGAATATTTTGCTTTTAACATGCATAAGGGAACGTCTATGGAAATGGTTTGGGACGCAAGTAAAGCATATGTGAGAGGTGTTTTGATAAACTTGAATAACCTATATAGATGCAGACAGGGGGAAAAATGAAGGGAATTAGAAGAGGAGATAAAAAAGAAAGCAGGGCTTTATACTTAATCCAGATGATAAGAAGACAAAAGAAGCAATTACTTTACTGCGAGGGCAATTCAACATGTTGATGTCAGATCAAGTAGCCACTAATCTGCTATATGCTAAACATAATACTTTTTGCAATGCAAATAAACCAGGCAGATGGTTAGCATACATGTTAAGGAAAAAACAAAAGTCTCATACTATAGAGAAAATAGAATACAAAGGTAAAGAAGCCTATCAATAGGATACAATTAAAAAGGTGTTTTTAGAATTTTATACGAGACTGTACGCTGGTGATAAAATACAAGGTTTAGATATAGATAGATATTTGGAGAAAGAGAAAATCCCTATAATGACAGATGAGCAAAGGGAAAGACTGAATCAACCGGTAACCGCAGAGGAAATTTTCTTGGTAATTAAGCAGTTAAAAATTGGGAAGGCCCCTGGTACAGATGGATTGACAACGGTTTATTATAAAAATTTACAATTAGAAATGGTATGAAACTCTTAAGGAATTATTTAATAAAATTCAATTGGAAGGAATAGTACCACCATCTTGGAGAACAGCCTTTATCTCCCTGATTCCGAAAGAAGATCAGGGTCACACTCAGCCAAAAAACTATAGGCCCATATCATTACTTAATACAGATTATAAATTTTTTGCTAAAATACTCGCAAATAGGCTGATGTCAGTTATACAACAAATGATTCACAATGATAAGTCTGGTTTTTTACATGAGAGACAAATGAAAAGTAATGTAAGACAAATTATTAATATATTGGAATATTTGGGGAAGAATAACCAAGTCCCCGCAGTGTTTATATTCTTGGACGCGGAGAAAGCATTTGATTGAGTGGATTGGCAGTTTTTAATGAAAATAATACAAAAGATGCAGTTTAGAGAGTACTTCACACAATCTATCAAGGCAATATACCAGAAACAAACAGCACAAATTATAGTTAATGGTAGTCTAACAGAATCCTTTAAAATTGAAAAAGGAACAAGACAGGGGTGTCCCCTGTCTCCATTATTGTTTATTTTAACTTTGCAGTTATTGCTGAATAGAATATGTGGGTCAGATGATCTACAGGGAATTAAGATCAGGCATTATGAATACGGAGTACGAGCATTCGTGGACGACTTGGTTGTAACTTTAACCCAACCGAGGAAATCAGCTATAGGTTTAATGAATACAATTAATCAATATGGTCAAGTATCTGGGTTTAAAATAAATCTTGGGGAAACAAAGATGATAGTTAAAAATATGACTATAAATCAAAAAGAAGAATAAAAAGAGTAACAGGATATGAGATAGTAAAAAAGGTTAAATATTTAGGAGTTCATATTACAACTTCAATTGGGAAATTATATAAGTATAATTATGAACCATTGTGGCATAAAATACAGACAGAGATGAATAAATGGAAAAAACTACAATTGTCCTTGTTGGGAAGGATAGCAGCAGTAAAAATGAACGTTTTGCCTAAGTTTTTATTTATTTTTCAAATGATACCAATACTCAAAAAAGATGCAAACTTGGAAGAATGGCAGAAAGGTATTAATAACTTTGTTTGGGCAGGGAAGAAACCAAGAATAAAACTCAAAATAATACAAGATATATGTGAAAGAGGAGGTCTGAAAATGCCCAACTTAAAATTATACTATGAAGCAGTAGTTTTATCAACAATTAGTGATTGGATTAATTTAACAGAGGATAGAATATTGAATATTGAGGGATATGATTTGGTATATGGTTGGCATGCTTACTTAATATATGATAAAAAGGTGGACAAGATTTTTAAAAGCCACATTTTAAGGAATGTTCTATTGCGTGTCTGGAAAAAATATCAATACAAGATAAATGATAAGATACCTATGTGGGTAGTACCCAGACACGCGATAGAGAATATAAGTATAGAACAAAAACAGGACATAATTACATATAAAGAGCTTCTTAACATAGAAAGAGGTGCACCACAGCTAAAACCCTTGAATGTATTAAGAGAGGAAAGGGTAATTCAAATCTGGTTTCAGTATGGACAGTTACAGGCCAGATGGAAAAAAGACCAGAAAATTGGTATCATACAAAATGAGGATAATTTGTTAAAACAAATTAGGGACCAGAGTCAAATGCATATAAAAAGGTTGTATAATACACTGATAGAAATAGACTCGGAAACAGAGTTAGTTAAAGACTGTATGATAAAATGCGCACAAAACGTTGAAGAACCAATAATGATGGAAACATGGGAAAAGATTTGGGCAAGAAATGTAAAATTTACGCAAGCTCAAAACTTGAGAGAGAATTTTTATATGATGTTTTATAGATGGCATTTAGACCCTAAAAAGTTAGCTTGTATGTATCCGAATTTACAATCTAAATGCTGGAGGTGTGATTGTGCTGACGCTACGTATTATCATAAATGGTGGACTTGTAAAAAAGTTAAAGAAATTTGGATAAAAATATGGTGGATTATTCAAAATATTCTTAAAAAGAGGATAAAGTTCACTCCCCAGTTGTTTTTGTTAGGTATAATTACAGATTGTACAGTTATAGAGACTAACTTGATTCTGAATCTAACAACGGCAGAAAGATTGGTGCAGTACTGGAAGAAGGAAGAATTGCCTACTATTCAAGAATGGATGTTAAAAGTAGTAAATTTAGCAGAGATGGCCAAAATCTCAGCATATCTGAAGGATTATTCAGATGAGAAATACAAGTTGGAATGGAAAAGATGGATTGACTATATTCAAAATAAATATCGAACTAAGAAATTTCAATTAGCTTATGAGTGAAGGAGTAAGGAATGTTATAATTTATCTAAAGTTAGCTTAATAAAAGGGGAGTTAAAACACAAGAGGAGGCAAGATGTTAAAGTTAGTTAGTTTATGTTAGCGTATGATTGTTAAATGTTTATAACTTGTATTTTGCTCTGGGAGGTTGGAGGGAGGGGGGAGGGTTGGGGTGGAGGGAGGGGAGGGGAAGGGGAAATATTTGTAAAATCTATTAAAACTCTTTAATAAAAAAAAGAATAAATCTTCCCAGTTTCCACAACTCACAGAAAACCGAACCTTACTTAGGAATAAACCTAGCTGGTTTCGGGTCTTTGTATCTTGTACTTTTCAAGTAAGGTGCAACCACACAACTCTATGATTGTTTATCCACTGTAACTCTTCAGAGACTCTTCTCCCCTAAAAGTTCAGCCAGGCTTGCCATTCCCAGTCAAACTACCGCAAAAGCAAAGAGACAGTTCTCCTCGCCCTCCTGAGGGCAGCTGGTCACCGGCTCCATAAGACCCATCATCCCCAGAGCTCCCCTAAGTGAAGCACTGACCTCTTAGCCAGGTAAGTTTTTTTTAAAGGAAGGGGGCACTACGAGGTGGAGGAATAGGAGAACCACTTACCTCCCCCCTGTTGAACTTTGCTAAACGGGGTGCCCCACTCCGCCTTTTGCCCCTCGGTGACAAAAAAAAAAAAAGCAGGAAGGAGAGTGGGTGCTTACCTGGAGAGAGCCTCATCGCTTGGGGCCACACAGGTCTGACTGTCCATTTCTCTTTAAGACGGCTGGTAAACTCCAGGTCAAAGTCCGGCAGAGGCAGGAATGCAAAAATGACTCCTACTACTCCCTTGCAAGAGGAGCGAAGGAAACCACCTGGGTTTCTGATCCTGACTCACCTGTCTGGAGCCATCGAAAGCTTTAGACTCTGGTGGCCGTGCTGGTTTCCCACGGCTTCGGCATCCCTGAAAGGCGACTCCGCATTCTCACTTTCCTTCTCCCTTCCCCCTTCAAAAGCTGTGAGGTGCTTTCTTAGCACCAGTTGCCCAACTGGCACAGCCCTGCATGCTTGCCTCCTCCTCCCTCCTCCTCCTTCTCACGCCCAAAGACTCTTCTCCTCCTTCCCATAGCTCAGTGGGAGCCAGACACAAGGGTTGGGAGGCTGCTTTTGAAACCACACCTTGGAAAACTTCACCGGGAAGGGAGGTGGGGAACCAGTCGGGGGGGGGGGGACATCCTGGAACTTGCCTAGGAGGCTGACTGCTCTGCGCAACCTACCTCCTGCTGCCCCCGTGCTTAGCTGGCAGCCAGGTCTCCTACTCCTAAGCAAGTTTAGGGAGGTCCTAGGAGGCCGGCCACGTTTTGCAAGCTACCCCCTGCGAGCAGCGATGTAACGGGCAGGGGGAGTGAGCAAGGGGGCCGGGGCAGGCATTCTGGTAATGTCCCACAGGACGAAGGGGTTATAAAATGTATGGTAGATTACAGGAATCTCTTCTACCATACCAATTAGAACTGGGAACAACCTACCCCTGGTTGCAAACAGCTATTTCCAGTGGGGTTATCAGGACAAAGCAAGTGGGGAAAATAGTTTCTTTTGCTATATTTCCAGTCTGAATTAGACCATGGCAGAGTCCCTACGGAATAGCTCTTTTAAGGATCATTATGTATTCATAGTAAAACAACTACTTAACTCTGTTTTTAAATGCTAAAGATGTTGCACATTAAAAAAAGGAGCTCTGATCAGCTACCAGAGCCATCATTGTGTCAGTTTTGCTGTACTGTAGTCTGTCCCCATGAAATGCAAGCATGGAATAAACTGAGCCTGGTTTGTTCTCAGTCTTTTCAGTGGCCACAAACTATTAGCAAAAGTGGCATTTGCTCACAAGGCAAGGAATGTTTGCATTGGAGCATCCAAGAAGGGACAGGAAAGACCAAGAAAAAGAAGGAAAGAGGGGAAGAGAACAAGGCAGCAAAAAGAAGGAAAGAGGGGAAGGAAGAATGAAGACTGAAGGAAAAAGAAGGGAAGGAAGGAGATTATAACGAGAGAGAGTGAGGGTGTGAAGTAAATCCTGCCTTAGCACTTGATCACCAGCAGCCCTGCTGCCTTTTACCATCCTCTTGTCCCCTCCTCCTGACCACCCTGGTAGTCTCCCATCCTATCACTGAGGATGTGTTGGTTACAAAGCTGGGTCTCATAAGGAGACGGAATGGGCCTCCCTCTGACCCACATACTTTGCCTTCTTGCCCACACCATGGGCAACCAAGGAGAGTGAGCAAAGCAGCAGTGGGAGCACGCCTACCATGGCCTCCAAAGTCAACCACAATGGGGCCCTCATTGAAATTGAGTTTGAGTACTGCATGTGTTGCTCTCAAACTTACAAAGTATGAGTCAAGGTTAGAAAAATTATCAGCATGCATACCACAGCAAAAGTCACATTAATCAAAAGCATGCCAAATGCAAACGTTTACCTTTCAATAAAAAGATGTTTGTATCATTGAAAGCGCTGTTATTGTGGGGTTTTTTTTAGACAAAAGACGTTAATCATGTATGAGTTGTTTTTCTAAACTAAAACCTTCATTATTCAGGTTAAATTGCCGTGTTGGCACTCTGAGATAAATAAGTGGGTTTTGGGTTGTGGTTTGGGCATTTGGTCTCTAAAAGGTTTGCCATCACTGGATTAGAGCATACACAGAGTGTAACCTAATTCAGCTTTTGTTAAATTTCTGTTGAGAGAAGCTCCATTGTAACCTAAGGTGCCAACTACATAGATAAAACCTCTAGGCGAATTCCCAAGCTTAGCCTAGCAAAGTAACTTCTTGTGAAAAGTAAAATGTGAATTCTGCCAAGTAGCCTTGCTTGTAACCTCAAATGTGTGTTCAGCATTCCCTAAGAAAGATCTGAGTTATATGCCAGAAAATGCATTTCTTTTCCCTTCTAAAGTCTATTGTTTTCAGAGCACTGAGAAAAATCATGAAATTTCTGCGATATTAATTTTTGTTTCTATAGCAATGACGTTCTGTGCAAGCTGTGTGAGCTGTAAGATGTTTGGAGAAGTTTTTGGCTCATGCCTGTTTTTCTCTTTCTGCCTGCTCTGTTGAGACAAAAAGGTCGTCCATTCTTTTGCTTTCTGCAGAAATAAAAGCTGATAATCAATAGCCTCATCTTCAGAGTTTCACTGGACTTATCAGATTCTGAGCTGCATTCAAAAACCTTACACAAAGTGTTCAACAACCATGTTCTCCGTAGTGCCTTGATGAGAATATGGAAGAAGCACCGGCCCAATTGGGATTATAAAATACCGCTTTGGTTGGATCTTGCAGACACCATGGGGATTATGAATATTAAGTCACTCGGGGGTTGTTTATATAAAGATGTGCTTATTGCTGATGGGGGCGAATGGAAGTTAAAAACTTTGGAACAGCTGTTGGAAGAAGGAATTACTTTAAATTGGTTACATTACATACAGCTTCAGAAGAGATGGGAAGAAGATCGCAGGGTCGGCTTTATGGATAAAGAAGTGGAATTGATTAAGCAGATAAAAGAGACTGGTCCAAAACAAGTTAAAAGAATATATAATGTACTGTTAGAAAGAGACTCAGAAAGTGAATTGGTTAAGGATTGTATGATTAAATGGGCTCAGAATTTTGGTGAAGTGGTTATGTTGGAAACGTGGGAAAAAATATGGGTTCAGAATGTTAAATTTACACAGTCACAGAATTTAAGGGAGAATTTCTATAAAATGTTTTACAGATGGTATTTAGATCCTAAAAAATTATCATGCATGTACCCAAATGTTCAACCAAAATGTTGGAGATGCAGGTGTCTAGATGCTACCTTTTTTCATGTATGGTGGACTTGTAACAAGGTTAAAGCTTTTTGGATAAAAATATGGTGGGTTATGCAGAATGTATTTAAGAAAAGAATACAATTTACTCCGCAAATGTTTTTACTGGGTATAACTAAGGATTTTACTAAAGGGGAAACAAAATTGGCCTTGTATATGGTCACAGCAGCTAGGTTGTTGATTGCGCAACATTGGAAAAAAGATTTTTTGCCGACAATTGATCAATGGATTCAGAAGGTGGCGGGGTTCGCTGAAATGGCAAAAATTTCAGCTTTCTTAAAAGCTCAGAAACAGGAGGATTACACACAGGAATGGGCAAAATGGATTGATTATATACAGAATAAATACCAGACTAGGAGTTATTATCTAGCCTTTAGGTAAGAATGCTTAGATTGATAGATGATCAGAGTAAATAGTATATGGGATGTTTGGAATTGTTAGAGTGGTATACAGCGGAAGTCAGGGGGGTGGGTTTGTGTGGGAGGTGGGGGAGGGTTAGGGTGGAGGGTGGGGCAATATATATGTATGAATAAATTAGAAGATGGGACTAATGAAACATTGTTAGGCTAGGAGAAATTTATATTAAGAGTTATAGATGTTAAATTAGCTTAGAAAATGATCAATGTGTTATTATTAATTTAAGAGAAATTTATATAGTGTTTGTTGGGACGAGAGGGGTTATGAGTAATCTATTTTAAGATGGGGGGAGGGGAGGGGGTAAAGTGTTTGGTATAATATTTGAATGTGAATTTTTGCGGGGGGGGGGTTGGGGGGGTATAGCATTTGTATGAGATTTATATTGTGTGGAGGGGGGGTGAAAAGGGGGAAAATTTGTTTGTACAAAACTCTTTTAATAAAAAAAGAAGATGTTGGATAAAAAAAAAAAACCTTACACAACGAAGAATGCTGTGTTATATTTGGGGTCAAATCAAGTCCAAAATATTAGATTTTAATCAATCCAATCTTGTTCACATGAAAGCATTAGAATAATTTGTTAATTAGACATTGTTTAAAATATTAAAGACAAAATATTTGCAAGATTGTATTATAAAAGTGGAAAATAATAAATAAATTAAAAAACCATAAACAATGTAAATCTTATTACTTTATCACACTCCTACAATTTATTGCAATTAGATGAACATGTGCAAATGCCAACTGAAGTACTCTATTCCAATAAAGGGCCTACTATAATTTTTGAGCATTGCTGCATATCAGTGGTAAGTTTCAACATTTTTTAGAACCTATTCTGTAGGTGTGGCCTGTTTTGTGGGAGTGGTTCGGTGGTCATATGACTGGGTGGGCATGGCCAACTTGAAAAATGTGGTGAAGCTCACTTAACAACGCTCTTGCTTAACAACCAAAATTTTGGGCTCAATTGTGGTAATAAGTTCTCCTTCCCTCCTTCCTTCCTTCCTTCCTTCCTTCCTTCCTTCCTTCCTTCCTTCCTTCCTGTTTCCTTCTTTCTCTTTCTCTCTCTCTCTGTCTTTCTCTGTGTAGCTCTTTGTCTCTCCCTCCCTCCCTCCCTCCCTCTCTGTCTCTCTATGTCATTCTCTCTTTGTGTCTGTCTGTCTGTCTGTCTGTCTGTCTGTCTGTGTCTGTCTGTGTCTGTCTGTCTCTCTCCCCTCCCTTCTTCTCTCTCTGTCACTGTTTGTGTGTATGTGTGTGTATCTGTCTGTCTGTCTGTCTGTCTGTCTCTCATTCACTCACTCAATCACTCTCTCTCTCTGTATCTCTTTCTGTGTCTCTCTCTATCTGTCTGTCTCCCCCTCTCTCCCTCCCCCTCTGTGTGTGTGTGTGCGCGTGCACGCGCATGTCTGTCTGTCTCTCTCTCACTCACATACACGCAGACACACACAAACACATACTGTGGTCACCTTGTTGAGTGTTCCTATCACATTTGAAACACTTAACAACTGGCCTGCATTTATGGTTTTTTGCAGCATTCTGCAGTCATGGGACCAAAATATATGGTTAAAAGTACCTGGCAGCTGCATTTTTCCCTGGGAGGCTCTGCAGAACAGCCCAAGACCGATGCCACCACATCTGCCCTCTTCAGGGAGAAGCTCTCTTCGGCAGGTCCTCTTCAGAAGGGCGAGGCCCCCCTGGTCCCCCTCCTGTTCTTCATCTTCTTGCCCTCATGGATTGGCTCCGGAGTTATCGCCGGCCGCACAGAATCTCGCCAGTTCCTTGCCATCGGTCCTGCAGTTTATGTCAGCGACTTTGTTCCCACTCTCTCCCTGCCTGGTTCCTCTTTTTATGTGATTCCTGAAAGGTAGCTGCTAGTGGGCCATGGGAAACATAGGTGCATGCACACCCCGCACAATTACACCCCCAGAGTCTCTCGGAGGGAAGCCTCTGCACAAGCCCGGGTGAGTGAGAACAAGTTCCCAGTGTTATGAAGGGTCTGGTATGAGGGACGGAATCTTCGCTGTGGGACAGTAAAGCCCTATCTGCCAGAGGCAGCAGGACCAAAGCCGCTCTCCCAACTGGCCCTTCCTCCCTCTGAGGTGAGGGATCTGGCTTCCCCGCTGCCTCTGGAGCCTCATCCCGGAACCTTCGTAATGGCAAAAAGTTGTTCTCACTTGCCCGGCTTGTACAGAGGCTTCCCTCGAAGACTCTCTGGGGCTATAATTGTGTGGGTGTGTGTGCGCACCTATGTTTTCCATGGCATGGGGCCGCAGCTGTCTTTTGCACCACTAGCGGCTACCTTTCAGGAAGCGCATAAAAAGAGGAACCAGAAGGGGAGAGAGTATGAACAAAGCCTCTGGCCTGAACTGCAGGACCAATAGCAGGGAGCTGTCGAGGCTCTGTGCTGCCAGCGATGACTTTGTAGCCCATCCGCGGGAGCAGGAAGGCAAGGAATGAGAGGGGAACCAGGGGGTCTCATCCTTCTGAAGAGGACCTGCCAAAGAGGGCCTGTTCCCAAAGATGACAGATGTGGTGGCATCAATCTTGGGATGTTCTGCGGAGTCCCCCAAGGAAAAATGCCGCTGCCAGGTACTTTTAAGTGGGAATGGCTTTTTAAATAGGCGTCTGTCAAAGAGAAGAGGACAGCGCATGCCACGTGGGCTTGTCCAAAAGCTGAAGAAGGAACAGGAGGCAAGGATTCATTGGACAAGCCCACGACCTTCGCTGCTCTCTCCTCTGACAGCCGCCTCGTTTCCAATGAAAGGAGTAGGGAATCCATGCAATTTCCTCCCTCAACTACCTTCATTGGAAAAGAGGCGGGTATCAAAGAGCAGAGGACAGTGCATGCCACGTGGGTTTGTCCAACAGCTGAAGAAGGAACAAGAGGCGAAGATTCCGGTATTGGGCCTCCGGGAGAACGGGTATGAGAAGGCATGCTAAATATCACCAACCGGTATGCCCGTACTGGTCAGTACTGGCTGAAACCTAGTCCTGCTGCATATTTTAATGCTTCGATAGCCCAGATTCTTTGTGGAGGAATCTTTTTAACTTTTTCTCTAGTTGTACAAGAAACAGGGAGACCTCAGTTCCTAATACAATTTGTCAGTAGTACAATCCAAGGTTGGTCTTTAATTGAACTTTTGTCTGTTCTAACAGCCACCACAATTTTCAGAGTCTGTCAGTTTCCATAAATTAAATGCCAATATCCACATTTTATGATTTTACAGTATAAATCAACATGTTCCAATCAGTATTTAGCATGTTAAGCATATGTAACTACAACAGAACTTATAACAAAATAAAAGTATTGGAAAGGACCTTTGAGGTCTTCTAGTCCAACCCCCTGCTCTAGCAGGAGACCTTATACCAGGGGTCCTCAAACCCAGCCCATGGGGCCAGATACAGCCCACCAAAGCCATTAATCCAGCCCACGTGGGACCAGGAAGCTGCCCACCCAAATCACTCTGCCCATCCACTGTCCCCCACCCACCGGCTGAGTGCAGGCCTTCCCTTCGCAAACCCACGGACTGAAACTACAAAGTAAGACCAAAGCTTTTGGCTGGCAGAGTGCTTCTGGGGGCCGGGGAGGCCAAAAAGAGGATACACGGAGGCTCCAGGAGAGGAAAATGCTGCCCTCTGACTCAACTTCTTAGCTCGGGCTAAGTGGAACGCAGAGTCATGTCGCTTGGCACACATGGCCTTGCCTGTTGCTATTTTGGGTTTCTGGTGCACATATGCACATGATGATCAGCTGGCTTTTGCGCGCACAGCAATGCCAGAAACCAGAAGAGGAGCTGCCTGGTGCATATATGCGCAGTGGCATACACACTGGGCAACTCCTCTTCCAGATCATGTCCCTGACAAAAGCATTTGGTGATGTAAAGGTTCACCATCAATGCCCTATTCCAAGGGTGCTTTTACCAAGGCTTTATAAAGCTGTACCAATGCTTCACATGATTTGGATTCTATCCTTCTGTTGATGCAGCCTAGGATTGCAATGGCTTTTTTTTGGCTGCTGACACACATTGTTGGCTCACATTTGAGAGATTGTCCATTAAGATTCCAAGATCCCTCTCACGTTTCCTGCTATTGAGCCAGGTTTCACCTAATCTGTACCTGTACATTTGGTTTTTCTAGCCTCAGTGTATGACTTTACTTTTCTCTACATTGAATTTCCTTTTGTTAGATAGGCCCAGGGTTCAAGTCTATCTAGATCCATCTGGATCTTGAGCCATTCTTCTGGGGTGTTGGCTATTTCTGCAAGTTTAGTGTCATCTGTAAATGTGATGAGTTCCCCATCTATCCCTCATCCAAACCATTGATGAAGATGTTGAAGAGTACTGGGCCTAAAATGGAACCTTGGGGTCCCCCACTACTTGTTTCCCTCCATGTAGACATAGTTCCATTGAGGACCACCCACCACTCACTTTTCCAGATGGAGAAAATCACACACAAACCTGTGGGACTTTGTAGGTGCCTCCTAACGTTGACGCCTGGATGGAGATGTCCCTGGCAGCTCCATCAAGAAAAGCCAGAAGGTTCTCCTTCCTTCCACAGCCGTAGTTGGGGACATTGGCTTCTCCAGTGGAGAGAATGTCCAGCAAGGCATCTGAAGTGCAGAAAGTGCTCCAATAGTTGGCATGGATGTTGTAGCCAAGTGTGAGATTGTGCAGGAGCTGGGAATTCTTGTTGACCATTTGAATGTTGAAAAAAAACCGTAAGCCATTTTGAAAATTATAAATGTCCCTATGGTTAAAAAAAGTGTTATTATAATGAACAGCAACAACAAATATTTTTTAAAAAAATATATAATCCTCCAGAAGCCTACTGAGCCTTAAGCCAACATTGATCCAAAACCAATGATCAATTATACAAATATGCAAATTAGCTGAGGTATGGCAACTACAACTGGTTCAACCACTACTTTAAATAAAATTCATTATTCAAGTGATAAATCAAGGATTGAACTGAGAGAGAAAAATAATCTTGAGTCCTTTCAGCTTTTTTTCAGACCCCTTTTTGAGTCTCTTTCACAAAATCAGACAAAAGAGAAGCATGAAAATCAAAATCATTCAGGAAATTAGACATATTCCCCAATATAGGAATAAATGAAGAATAAAAAACAGAAAAGAAGGAAAGTGTTAGAATGGAAGGAGTGCAACTCCATCACCCTGAATGACTTACCAATCACGGAAAACCAACTGAAGAGAAGGAGCCACATTGAAAAGCAACTTTGTATGCAATGTTTCACCTCCACTTAGGACTATACTGATGAGATGGTCTCCTGGGCTATAAAAGCTCTGTGGTCGTTTTCCATCCTGGTTCTCCAAACTCTGTGGGCATTTCGTTGTCAGCTTCCCAGAGACTGGATGGGACAAAAGCAGCAGCAGAAGCAGAAGCAGGAGGTCCATAATTCATGGGGTGAATCAATCAATCCCTTTCCTGTTTCCAAAGAAGAATTAGAAGAATTCAAAGGACTCGCACAAGGTGGAAAATGATCCAGTTGCTTTCCTGATTCAAACACAGAGAAACACTCAGCTTCACCTGGAAAGGAGAGAGACGTACATTCAAGAGCACAGACCCTGCCTGTCCCAAAACACCATATTTCTCTGCCCAAAGCTGACACTTTTATCATAATTCTGCCTCTCAGGAGGGATCCCTGGATAATTCAACCAGTTCTTGGATTCAAAGATTGTTGGGAAATTCTCTGGAGGGAAATGAAAGGGAAATAATCCTCATGTGATTCATAATAACAGGGGCACAGATGCAATTAAATCCATCATCTAGAATTGAGAGGTTTGGGGTCTCCATGCTTGAAACTGGCCCCAGAGGGAATACACGGCACTTGTGGCTGAAGAAAAAAAAGAAACATGACATTTGTTGGCATTGAGGTTAAAGAGAAAAATACCAGATGCCAGTTAATACCAGAGTATGTCACAGATCTGAAATAGCTGCCTGCTGAGTTGGAGCCAAAAATTGTTTAATATGAAATCTAATGCTCAAGGGCATCACTGGAAAAGGTCTGATACAATAGTGCAGCCAGTCTGTTGAACAAAATCAACTTTAGTGAAAACTAGTTACCAGAACTTTGCAGAGTTAAAAAAAAAACAGAGGCAGAAACAAAGAGAGAAGTTAGAAAAAGAAACAAGTGAAAGAGATGGTGAAATCAAGTCTGCCTCTCATGGAAGGAAGGAAGGAAGGAAGGAAGGAAGGAAGGAAGGAAGGAGGGAGGGAGGGAGGGAGGGAGGGAGGGAAGGAAGGAAGGAGAGGGAGGGAGGGAGAGAAGGAAGGAAGGAAGGAAGAAAAGAAGGAAGGAAGGAAAGGGAGGGAGGGAGGGAGGAAGGAAGGAAGGAAGGAAGGAAGGAAGGAAGGAAGGAAGGAAGGAAGGAGAGGGAGGGAGGGAGAGAGGGAAGGGAAGCTCAGGACCCTCATGTTGCAGATGAAAAAGCTGACCTACAAAATCCAATTTCCATCTTCAGAGACTGGGAATGCAGAAGCCCATATCCCATGTTCCCCTGCCACCCTTTTCCATGCAGAGGCCAGCCAAGGGGGCTCTTGCAGGGATGCCAGAGAGGACTCTGCCTAGCTGTGGGGAGTCCCTCTTGGGAGAAGGAAGCTGGAGAGCCTCATGTTGGGGAATGGAAGCAGATCTGCAAAATCCCCCTCCAGGTTCCATCTCCTGAGTCCTGGGAAGGGGGGAGACCATATCCCATGTTGCTCAGCCACCTCTTTCCATCCATGGGGCACCCAGGGGAAAGCAAACCCCAGATCCACAGGAAAGGCCCAGGATGGCCAGGAAGGAGGAGGGGGGTCTGGGGCGTTCCTGGGAAGATGATGGGTTTATGGGTCCCAGGGTTGAATGTAGGGGGGATGTAGCCCCCGGGGTTCCACCAGCCTTGCTTGGGCTGCATGTCTTTCCAGGAGAGGCTCCTGTGGGAGAGAAGCCATGTAGGGCTGGGTCTTCCAAGGGGGATCTGGGGTTGCCCTGGAGGAAAAGAGGAGACCCTCCGTGACTCTGAGGAAGATGGGGGTTCTCCTGTGGTCCCTCCAGGCTCTCAGAGCCCCCAGCTGAGGAGACCCTCTTCATTGCAGCCTTTTCTCGGTAGGGGGCTTAAGCCCTCCTCCCTCTGCAGTTCTGGGAGGTTTTGTCTCTTCCTCATCCCCTCCCCTTTGGCTTGGCTTCTTCAGCCTCTTCTCCATCAGGCTGAGGGCAGGGAAGCTCCCAGGCAACCGTCTCTTCCCCCCATGTGATTGGCTACAGGGTTGTCGTGACAAAGAGGGTGGGCCAGGAATAGAGGCAGCCACTAGAGAGAAAGAGGGGCGGGATTTTTGTCTTCCCTGAGAACTTCAGGATTTGAATGCGAAATCTGCTTTCTTTTAAGAAACCCTTTAAATTATTTTGAAAAAGTAAAAAGTTGAGGTTTGATTTTAATGCTTTATTTTATTGCAACAGATGAAGTCAGAAGTCAATTCTTTTTTTTCTATTCTTCCCCCCTTTTATTTTTCTCCCCCCTTCTCCCCCCTACCAGTTTCTTCCTATTTGACCATCAACATGGGAAAATCCTCCAAGCCAGCAGAGGGGGCCTTGGCTCATAACTCCTCCAAGCCAGCAGAGGGGGCCTTGGCACACAACCCCCCTGCCAGCCATTTTTGGTTGAACTGCAACCTGTGAATCAGGAACCCTCAGGATGGGTCTTAATCCCAGGTCATGGAGGAAGGGATGCCAGTGGGCACCTGTCCTCCCTCAGCAGTTGGCACCATGGCAGATAACTGGGAAGTGGCCAACCCAGGGATTGACCTCCCCACCGGTTCCAGTCTTCCCAGAAATGCCCCAACAGGTTCTTATCCCACCTTTCTACAGAGAAGGGTTCTTGACAAAGGAAGAAGGGTTTACCAAGGGGGAAGCTACAGGATGGATAGCGGAACAATGTGATGAGGCGGTTCCTAAGTTTAGAGATGTAACTAGGTTCCTTTCCTCATGGGGCCCAATAAAATGCCACCGTTGCTGTCTACTTGGCCACAGAGCATCAGAGTGCTTGGCTCCAGCCCCAATGCCATAAACGTGCACACCAACTGCCATGGCGGTAAAGAGAAGGCCCCAGATGCCAGCAGGAAAGAGTCATCTGGGCCAACAACCTCTGGGAGAGGATCCCCAACCTAAGGTGACGAAAAGTCCTACCAAGGGGGAAGCCTCGGAGGAGGAAAATGGCCGACAACCTCTGGGAGAGGATCCCCAACCTAAGATGACAAAAAGTCCTACCAAGGGGGAGGCCTTGGAGGAGGAAAAGGGTTAACAACCTCTGGAAGAGGATCCCCAACCTAAGGTGACGAAGAGTCCTACCAAGGGGGAGGCCTCAGAGGAGGAAAATGCCAAAGATGACCCAATGGTGAGTGCACCCATTGGCCCCTTCGCCTTCCAAGTCAACCTCCAATTACCTGAGATGGGGGTGGAAGGGGAAGTTGAAGCAGTTGTGGACACCGGTTGCACTCGATGCTTAATCAGCATGTCGATTGTCAAGCAACTAGGCATATGCACAAGACCTCTAGCCTGTCCCATTCGGGTTGAGCAGGTAGATGGAACGCTAATTGGAGGGGCCCCAGCCATGCTAATAACTGAACTGGTGAAATTACAAGTGGGCTGCCACTATGAACTTTTCAGATTCATTGTGGCTCCAGAGATGCTGGAATCAATTATCTTGGGGCTTGCATGGTTTGACAAGTGGAAGCCTACAATAAAGTGGGAAGACGGTGGTAGGAAATTGATGATTGCATTTAGGCCACTACCACTGGTGGAGGAAAAGGGCCAGCCAGGGATGATTGAACCCAAGAGCCCAGAACCTGCAGCACCTGCAGCAGAGACAAAAACTCCAGGGGTCCAACAAGTACCAAATATCCGTGGGATATTTTGTTGAGAAAACCACAGGATGACAGTAAGAAGGGAGAAGTTGTTCACCCCATCATTTCTTCCTCCCATCAAAAGACAGCCCAAGTCACTAACGAAAGCCAGGATAAGCTATGACAGCTATGAAATTGGCGCTCCCAACAGACCAGTGGCTCAACAATAACCAGGAAATCCTAACGATGGAAAATGGATTAGCCTGGAAGGGGTCCAAACTGTATGTCCCCGTGGGGTTGAGGCTGGAAGTTCTACAGCGAAGCCATGAGGCGGAACTAGGAGGCCACTTTGGATTCCTAAAAACGCTCCACCAGGTGTCAATTTTGGTGGCCAAAGATGGAATCAGAGGTGGAAGATTACGTAAAAAGCTGTGCTACTTGTGCAAAGATGAAACCACTGCCGGAGAAGTCCACTGGACTGCTACAACGAGTGGCCAGACCTAACCGACCATGGGAAGAGGTTGCAATGTCGAACTCCCAGACAGCAGTGGGAATAGAGTAATCTGGACAGTTATTGATTTGGTTTCCAAGCAGGCACACTTCATTGCTTGCTCAGGATTGCCATCCGCAAAGAAATTAGCGAAAATGTTCGTGAAACACATTTATGGCCTGCATGAAGTGCCCAAGAGGATCATTTCAGACCATGGAGTCCAGTTCACAGCCAAGTTCTGGAGAGAGGTTCTGAGGTCCATTGGGTCCACACAAGAACTGAACTCAGAGACTCATCCTAGCATGAACTGCACAGCAAAGAGGGCCAATGTGATGGTGGAACAATACATCCGGTGTTATGTGGACGATGAGCAAGACAACTGGTCGGACTTGCTACCCTTTGCCGAAGTGGCGTACAACGATGCGGTCCATAGCAGCACTGAATTAACTCCTTTCCAGATTACCAGTGGCATGGAATTTGTTGCCATGCCTGAGTTGCCTAGAGAGCCTCCCTCCTCCATGTCTTTGAATGAATGGATGGACACACTAAAGAAAGGATGGGAAAGTACGATGAAGGCTCTAGCAGATGCAGAAGAAGCCTACAAGAAGCAAGCTGATAAACACCGCTCGCTCCAAAACGCCTTTTGTGTGGGGGACAAAATGATAGAAGGGAAAACACAATCTGAGGTGGAAAAAATCGTAGACTCCAGGCTGAATAGGGGTCACTTACAGTATTTAGTGCATTGGAAGGGTTACCCTTTGTCTGAAGCTACTTGGGTGAAAAGCTGGAATCTAAAAGTGGAGAAGTTAGTAAAACAATTCCATGAGAAGTTTCCCGATAAGGCAAAGGGTCCCCCTGGGAGTGGGGGAAGAGGTGGCTAGTTTTGTTATGTTAACTTTTATGTTATTCTCTTTTCAGGAAACATTTTTTTTCTGAGGAAAGGCCGCCTGTCAGGCCTGCAGTTATATTCCTTTTTAGGATCTTTGGCCTGCCAGACTCTCTATTATTTCATTATGCTGTTTCATTAGTGTAGTAATTGGGAGGGGGAATAGAAAGGAGTAGAATTGTGGAATGTGTTGTTGTCATTCTTTTCTAGAAGCCCAAGGTCATATTTTGTCTCCACACCTCTGCATCTAACCAGAACCAGATGTGTGGAGATGCCAGCGTGGCCGAAGAAGATTGGACCATGTGATGGATTTATGGGTGTGGGGATAAGATCATGAACTTTCAACTGGGTGGAATCCCAGGAAGCTTTTAGATTTGGGATTCCACAGATGTGCCAACATGTCTGTCTTATTAAATTGGAATTTTAAGGATAGCTCTGCCTTGGACTCTGATTTAATTCTGCATGATATTTGGAACGCTGACAGGGGGTTCCATTACTGGAGGCTTTCAAGAAAAGATTGGGGGTTGGACTAGAAGACCTTCAAAGTCCCTTCCAGACCTGAGGTATTCTATCTTTTCTCCTATTAGTTCCACCAACATTTTGGGGAGCCTTCAGTCTCTTAGGGCTCCCAGGTTGTGATGACACCACTCCCTTGATCAGGGCCACCTTACTTGCACTGGTGAAGAAAAACGCAGAGGCCAATGAATAAATAGACCCCAAAGACAAACAATGTCATTTTCCAGGGGTCTCCAAGGAAGTTCTGGGGTCTCTCACTGGAGGGCCACATCAGCTCATTTTGATCCATTTCTGAAAGAGAAAAGGGATGGAGGGAGAAGAGTCAATTTCTGGTTTTGATGGTTGGTGGTTCCCTCCAAGACTCTCCATCCCAAGGCCAAACTCCCAAGGAAGAAAGAAAAATACCCGAGACTAAAAACCAAGTCCTGCTTATCTACAGAATGGATTTTATCCATGTGTCTCTCTGTATCTATCTATATACCTATCTATACAGCTATCTGTGTATCTGTGTAACTATCTATGTAACTATCTCTGTAACTAAACCTTGTTCAGGAGCAACTTCCCTTCCCTGGTGAAGAAAAATACAGAGACCAACCATCACAGAGATCCCAAAGATGACTAAACTTACATTATGCTTATTGTGTTTTCTTTATACATGTATGCAGTACATATATAATACATACACTGTAATACATCTTGAATTCAATTGCTTGTTTATATTTAGACTCAGGGCTCTAATAAAGAAATTTGAAAGTCAGGATTGCTGTCTGAATATTTCTCACCTGTTAAGTTCATCTTTCAGATCCTTGTTTTCTTTTGGGAGTTCTGCCTTCTCCCATCTTGCTTTAGACCCAAGCAAAGGATACAATTGTTCTCCCTTCTAAGATTTTCTATCTGCAAAGCTTCATTTGAAATATTTCTTCTTTAAAATATCCAGACCAGAGTAAAATTAGCCCCCTTAGGTTTTTACTTGAATGATCAGGCTTGTTTAAAATAAAACCTAATTAAACAATAGTTTGTTTTTTATACGTAGCCTTACATTTTCATTAATGTAGTTTTCCTATGTTTTGAAGAAGTCGAAAAGAGTCACCTCTTATTTTCCCCAACTTTGTTTCAGGCAACACAATTCAACTCAGAACATTAGAGGATATTTGTTTATGGAAGGAAGCTGTCGAGAATTTAATATGAAATTCTGGGAGAAAAGCTGGGGTTGCTATCTAAAAGTTCTCAATCTCTCTTCCAAATCTATGCAGAGCTCTTCCTTCTCTGCAATTAGTTGGAGATTTTTCTGTTGTGTTCCTGTCAGTTATGGAGAACAGAAAGCAATTAGACTCCATTTTTTTAAAAAAAACTTGGAACACTTTCTTAAATTACAAATATTAAATATAACTTCATGTAGTTGTGTGTGTGTGTCTATGTGTATAGAAATCCAATTTTGCTGTTTTTCTGTTATAACAACCAGCAGTTTCTCCTGTAGGAAGTTAGCACCCACCTCTCTCCTAGAAAATGAAATATTTTGGGAAATATTAAAGGGCAGAATATTTCTTCCTAAAAGGGAGGAAGAAACTCATCCCCCCCACTTTTGGCAATGAGCCATTAAGGCCTGGTCCAGTCTATTCTACATAACAAAGATCTCTCCCCTTCAGCTCCAGGTGGTCCTGTCCACCATTAAACCTTTTTGAGTCTCATTAATGCCTGAGCATGTCACAGTTCTGAAAAATAGCTGCCGGCTGAGTTGGAAGAAAACAATATTTTATTTTGAAAGCTAATGCTCAAGAGCATCACTGGAAAAGGGCTGATGCAATAGTGCAGCCAGTCTGTTGAACAAAATCAACTTTAATGAAAAACTAGTTACCAGAACTTTGCAGAGTTAAAAAAACAACAGAGAGACAGAAACACAGAGAGAAGTGAGGAAAAAAACAAGTGAAAAGAGATGGTGAAATCAAGTCTGCCTCTCACCTCATGGATGGATGGATGGAAGGAAGGGAGGGAGGAATCCATTTACAAGAGTGAAAAATCAGTAGCAACTTACACTCCCTCTTCATCTGTAAACATTCAGGGAAGACCTTTCCTTTCATTCATGTAAGGATGACACAAATTAGGCTTTTTAAACGTGTGTATTTAGGACAGTCATTGCATAGCTTCAACAGAAGTGTACATGTAAGATACATGCAAGGAGATTCGTCATTTCCAGTTGCTTTCACAGCCTTCCTGGGCACACAGGTTGTGCTGGATTGCTTTCCTGGGGTGTAGACAGTGGCGTAGCGTGGGGGGTGCAGGGGGGGCCGGCCGCACCGGGCGCAACATCTGGGGGGGCGCAAATCCGATCCGAGCCACCGGGTCGCCGCCCACTGTGGAGGGGGGGGGGTGCCAGCAGTGGCGTAGCGTGGGGGGTGCAGGGGGCGCAAATTACTTGCCTTGCCCCGGGTGCTGACAACCCACGCTACGCCACTGGGTGTAGAACAACACAATCCATTTCTCTCGGGTGGAATGAGAACAAGGGATTCCTTCTGTTGATGTACCCCAGCTGGTCATTCTTGAAAATTGCCTCTGACATTTTTCCTAATTTGACTTGGACCCAAGCATAGAGGTAGTCCTCACTTAACAACTGCCCTGTTTAGCCATTATTTAGCAGTTATGACAGCACTGAAAAAGTAACATTACGGACAGTCTTTGAATTTATGAGAGTGTCCCCCTCCCCCATCCCACAGTCATGTGATTTCCATTTCCATGCTTCCCTGCTAACTTCCACCAAGCAGTCAATGAAGAACCTGATGTGAAATTATAAGGTGGAGTTATGGGGTGGCTTGCTTAATTGTGTTGCATAGCAACAGAGTTTCCCCTCTCAATTGTGGTAAAGCAAGAAGGATCTGTATTGGCAAACATTCAGAGTCATAAATACACACTCCTCTCTGTTTGAAATCTGTACTTTTTGTACTTTGAGCCCATCAACTGCTTTCATTTTCCTATTTAACATATGTATTTATTTAGCATATTTATGTTACTTCACACTCTATAATGTGGAAGTATTATTACCCCCAGGATGAGAAGGGCAGAGATAAACATTCCCTCAATGAATCACACACGAAATTCAATCTTGATCAGTCATTTTAACCCAAGGGGGGGTAATCTATGTCTCCCCCCCCCCAATTTAATCTACTCTGAAGAAATCAAACATTTGTCATCGAACTTCAAAGGATCTGGGGCTTTATAGCCCTTTGAAACCGGCTCCCCACATATGAAGCTTTTAATGAGACAAAGGAGGCATGCAGAGGGTCTTACCTGGATGGGCGATGGCTGCAGAAGAGCCAGCCAGCCAACAGGTGAGTATTTTCCTCCCTCTTTCCTCCCCCAAAGAAGAAGAAGAAGAGAGCCCCCCTCCTTTACTTACCTGCCAGAATCGCAGCTCCTCCTTTCCCTTCACTCTGCCCAAGAGTTCCAAAACTCCCCCCCTTCCCACAGGAGGCGCCCTTCCTCCCCATTAGCCGAAGTTTTCAGCCCCACCGAGGGACTCGTGAGCTCTCCAGCGGCCGCTGCCCCTGCTGCCTCCCCCCAAGGACTCTGCAGCCCCCGAGACCTCCGGTTCCAGCGCCCTTCGGACTTCAGCCTGGCAGCAGGGGCGGAGCTGGAGGGCCAGAAGGGCCCCTCGGGGAATGTGCAGGTGGCCCTCCGTGACGGCCATTCAGACAGCTTCGCCTCCCTAGGAAGCTCTTACTCCCTCCGCTGGATCCCTTTCTCTTCCACTCCGTCTTCCCGGGGCTGATCGAGGCTCCCGGGGATTTTGGGTTGGTGGTTGAGTTGGACTGGCTGGGTGGGTTTTGCTCAGCTGTGTAAGAGTGACGTAATAAGAGGACGTCACAGATAGGCTCCTCCAGGCACTCCGTGGCAGCTGATGAGGGAGGAAAAGGGGAGGAAGGAAAAGACGGGAAAGGGGGGGGGGGGGAGACCAACAAACGAAGCAAAGAGAGCTGCATGGGGGTCTTTTCTGAAGAGGCCATCTGATTGGTTTGATCTCTGAAGTTGTGAGCGGGTCAGGCTGATTCTTCTTCAGTTCTTTGTAGTTGCAAAATAATCCGAAGGGAAGGAAAGGTGAAGGGGTTTATTTCAGTTCTTCTTCCCCTTTCTGTTCCCCTTTCTCTTCTTCCAATTTCCCTTCTGCTTCCTTTTCCCTTTCCTCTCCCCTTCCTGCTTGTTTCCTTTTTACTCTGTTTCCCTTTTCCCTTTCCCTTCTTCTTCCCCCTTTCCCATTCAGCTGACACAGAATTAAGGCAAATTCCTCAATCATTAGGATAACCTCGAGTATCTCGTTGGACAGGAGACCACACAGAAAAGAGACTTTATTTAACAGAGGGAGATGGGCATTCATCATCATTTCAGGCACTTATAAAATGTATGAGAGAAATAAAAAAGGAGCTGAGAGAGGCCCCCCAGGACCATTTCTTGCATCGCTATTAGCCCAGGGCTCCCATTCAGACGATCGGAGGCTGGGAGACTCCAGACGGAGAGGAACCAGCTCAGCGTCTCTTTGAGGCTGGGAAGAGGCCGGGAGACTTGCGATGCTCCCTACAAAGGACTCTGTTCCCTTGAGACCTACCAGTCCCTCTGGGGAGGCAGCGCTCTGGATAAATGGGGGGGAGGGGGGCAAGTGGGAGCTGCCCTGGGGGGCGAGTCCTGGAGCTGCCGGGCAGAGCGGAGGGAAAGGAGGAGCTGGGATTCTGGCAGCCTGGGGGGGGGGGGAGGAAAGGAGGGGCTTCTCTTATTCTCTGGGGGAAGAAAGAGGGGGATTTAATCCTGCTGGGATTGAAAAGAAGCCCCAAGGGACCCCGGTCAGTCGGTCAGTCAGTCAGGGCCACTCAGGAGCCTTCACGGTCTTTGGGGGCTGCGAAGGTCTGGAGGGGGAGGGACCGGCTTCACCTCAACCCCATGAAAAGCATAGTTTTGCCCCCCCCCATGTGATGTCCTATCATTTTTATGCACTCCCCCCAAGTGAGAGGACACCTCTCCTTCTCCGGGGGGGGGATAGTTGGGGGAGTGAAGAAGGCCGGCTGTGTCATCACTCCCCCCACCTGCCCCTTCTAAGGATACAGAAGATGGGGCGGGGGGGGGGAAGAGAATGAGCTGAGGGGCCTCAACGCAACTGCCGCTGGGAAAAGCAGAGGCAAGAAAGGGGGCTTTTCTCTCCTTGGGGGGGCAGCGCCCCTCGGCTGCCCCTCCAGGGGCTTCTCGGCAGGCAGAAGGACCGCCGCCCTCGGAGTGCCCGGTCGGACAAAGACCGGGAAAGTGATGGGGGGGGGGAACGGGGGTGGTGGAGAAAGTCGGGTCATCCTTTCAGATCATGGGGGGGAGGCAGAATTGAGAAAGCGCAAATCTGCGGCTGAGGAGAAGCTCCAGGGGATGCGGCGGCTCTTCTAGCCTTATTTGGATGCAGCCAAGAAAAGGTGGGATGTTGACACCTTCAACCCCCACCCCCAAAGAGGATATTCCCTTCCCTCCCTCCTCCCCCTTCCAAGAGCCTCCAACGTTACACTCACCCACCCCCACCCCCACCCCCGCCGCTGCTGCTCTTGGCCTCTCCTCCTCCCTCCGCGGAGCCGAGCGCCGTTTCTCCCCCGCCCGACAGCTGCACCCTTGGACGGAGAGAACTTGTCCCAGAGTCCGGCGGTGCCTGATGTGCTCCTCCCAAGACCGGCTTCCCCGCCGCCCCCTCCGCAGTGCCTGCCCACTTTGCAGAGTCTGCCCCCCCCCCCAGAGACTCTCCTCGGTCGCAGCCTCTGCAGACGGAGCCCCGACGTGGCCCGGGAGGCAAGAGGCCCCGGCTCAGAGAGACCGCCTGCCAGGGATGGCCCTGCCCGACCTGAGAGCGAGGCAGCGGGGCATTATGGGTGTGCGACGCCCGCAGAAGACCCCCCCCCCTTTGCACTCCCCCCCCCCGCTTTTGCCAAAAGAGTTTTGCCATCACTGGTGTAACTGAAAGATGCTCAGACAAAAGCTTGGAATCTTTTCAGGGTTATTCCAGAGAGTCAGTCCTGGTAACATGAACTCGGGGACAAGAGAGGAGATTCTGGCCGAATGAGAGGGGGGAAATCCTGAAAGGAGGAGCCCTTTGAAAGCTGAGTGGATAAAAGCATCAAGTTTGGAGTGTGTGTGTGTGTGTGTGTGTGTGTGTGTGTGTGTGTGTGTGAGAGAGAGAGAGAGAGAGAGAGAGAGAGAGAGGGAGGGGCTCGACATGGAAGCGCAGAGGAGAAAGTTTGCAGGAAGCCCTTGAGTACAACTTCTGCCTTGAGAGATCTCAAGGGACCTGTGGCAGCAGAAAGCAAAGTGGGGGGGGTGTCAGAGGGAGGCCCCCTACCTCTCCGTGCAAGGAGACCAGGCTTTGTAAGCAAAGCATCCCCAGCAATAAGATGGGCGACCCAGCAGGAGAGGAGGGGGCAAGGGGAGAAGCTGCCCACTAGCTTCGGCAGAGAGAGAGAGAGAGAGAGAGAGAGAGAGAGGGAGGGAGGGAGGGAGGGAGAGAGAGAGAGAGAGAGAGAGAGAGAGAGGAGCTCGCCAATGAGACGTTCTTCTCCCCATCGCAGGCATCCTTGGCATTTGGGAGGCAGAGGACGAGGCTGCTGCACATGGAAGCACAGAGGAGAAAGTTTGCAGGAAGCCCTTGAGTACAACTTCTGCCTTGAGAGATCTCAAGGGACCTGTGGCAGCAGAAAGCAAAGTGGGGGGGGTGTCAGAGGGAGGCCCCCTACCTCTCCGTGCAAGGAGACCAGGCTTTGTAAGCAAAGCATCCCCAGCAATAAGATGGGCGACCCAGCAGGAGAGGAGGGGGCAAGGGGAGAAGCTGCCCACTAGCTTCGGCTGTCTCGAGGGAGCTGGGTCGGGATGGAATAAGTTGCACCAGCTAAGTCAACATGGAGACAATTGCCCCTTTTCGTTCCATCGCCCCCTTGATAAACGAAATTAGTCCCTGGGGGGCAATATCACCCAGGTTAAGAACCACTGCTCCAGATGACAAGGGATCTCAAACAGCCAGATTTTTACTGTTTTTACTACTTAAATTCATTTTTCAAGATGACTCTGTTGCCCTACCTGGTTGATGCTCTTAGGACAAACCATATAAAATATATACCATCCTCATTCTGATACTGTTAAGTCTGCTCTTCTCTATAATCTTAACACAGATAATAAGATTTGTACTGTCCATGTGATGAGTCAAATGTATAGAAACATAAGCGAGGGCATCTTGGTGGCTGGTGCTGAATTATGTGCAGTCCCCCCACCATACCACCTGCTGTAAAGTCAGACATCCCCCAAAATAAGATTTAATATCCATTTTTTTATATTTAAAATCTTCATTAGGGCACAGAACCCGTTGTTACATTATTTGAATCCCACCACTGCTCACAGTTGGGTGTCCCATCCGAGCATGTCCAGCACTGGCAGGGGGCCTGACCATCTCCATGAAACGGACCACATTTCCCACCAAAGTGGTACCTACACTCTGTGCACAATTATTAGGCAAGCTGTATTTTGGAGGATTAATTGTGTTATTGAACAACTCCAGTGTTCTCGGTCAATCCAAAATGTTAATAAACCTCAAACCTGAACATTGAAGAAAGTAAAAGTGAGGTTTTGGCTTTCTTAGGAGAATATCTGTGTCTGCACAATTATTGGGCAACTATGAGTCTGCAGAATTATTACACAACAAAATGAAAATTTGCCCATACACTCATTTATTTACAGAATAATAAACAAACAACTCAAAATGTACAAATAAACATTTATGAAAGTTCACAAAAAGAAATAAGTAACCAATATAGCCACCATTCTAACCAACCCTAACCCTAACCCTTCCATTCATGGAGTCTGTCCATTTCTTGATCTGTTGAGGATCCAGTTTGTGCAGCAGGCACCACAGCCTCCCAGGCACTGTTCAGAGAGGTGAACTGTTTCCCTTCACCATAAATCTCCCCTTTAAGGAGGACCCACAAGGTCTCAATGGGGTTTAGGCCAGGTGGGGAGGTCACCTCTGAGTCGAAGTGGAGCTCTGTGCTCGTTACTCATCCAGCCACGGGTCCATCCATCAGGTCCACCTGTCAGAACTGGTGCGGCCATCCAGTGAGAGTCCTCAGAACTTCCTCGGAGACTCTGGAAAATGACTTTTGTCATCCTTGGGGTCCATGTATGATTTGGCCTCTGCGTTGAAGGTGTTGCAAGTGTCACCAGAACCACTGAAGATGAGGAGGCCTCCATCACAGTGGAACCTCCATACCGGAATCCATCGATCCCAACATCACCATCATTGATGGGAGACGATGTCAGACGTTCAGCCCTGGTCAACAATGTGATGGTTGCTGCAATTTGTCCTGTGGCAAAAGAAACACGGATTGAATATTTTAAGAATAATGAAATAGAAACAAAACAATAAAAAACAGAGCAACCAAATTAAAGGCTCCTACTTTTCTTTCCTATTAGTATCCATAGTTCAACCACCCCCACACAAAACCACAAAAGCAAGAAATGCAAAACAACAAAAGGTATTAAGAATTAAATAACAATAACAACAACAACAATAATAACAACAGAATACCTTTAAAATAGAAAAATAAAGAAAACCTGACAACCAAATTAGGTCACTTACCAACCATCACATTGTCGTGCAAGGCAGAACGTCTGACATCCTTTGCTCATCAATGATGGGGATGTTGGGGTAAATGGGTTCCGGTATGTACGGTTCCACCGTGATTATGGCGGCCTCCACATCTTCATTTCGTTGTTCTGGCGACACTTGCAGACACCTTTTTCTGGGGATTAAAGAAGAAGAAAAGAATCAAATATAATTGAATGGTACATTGTTTTCTTAATAATGATAACAAAGATAATTCTTAAAGGGGGCTCTAGATTTTCAAGATTGGGGGTTGGACTAGAAGACCTCCAAGGTCCCTTCCAGCCCTGGGGGATTCTATACTCTCTCCAATTAGTTGTACCAATATTTGGGGGGGCTTTCAGTGCCCCAGGGCTCCCCAGGTTGTGGTGATGACTCCCTTTAACAGGAGCAACTTACTTGCATAGGTGGAGAAATACGCAGAGGCCAACGAATACATAGACCCCAAGGACGAACAAAGTCACCTTCCAGGGGTCCCCAAGGACGTTCTGGGATCTGTCGCTGGATGGCCCCAACTGTTCATTTGGATCCATTTCTGAAAGAGAAAAGGGATGGAGGAAGAAGAGTCAATTTCTGGATTCAATGGTTGGTGCTTCCCCAACAACTAAGGTATTCATCCCAAGGTCAAACTCCCAAGCAGGAAAAAAAATACCTGAGACAAAGAACCAAGTCCTACTCACCTCTCAGTCTCTCTCTATCTTTCTCTTTCTGTTTCTCTGTCTCTCCTCTGTCTCTCTCTCTCTCTCTCTCTCATCCAGTCAAGCTTTTATAGCCTGCATGGCCCCACCCATCAACAGAAAAGAGTCCCAACAGAATCCAGGTATCCAGGTAACCTAGAGGTCAAACAACACTTCTCCCTCTACTCAACCCTTGACCCCTCCCTCCCTTGGAATCTCCCCCCCCCCTTTCAGCTCAGAAGGGAAGGTTGACAGTTGAGTGTCACTCAGCAGTGGGGAATCCATGGGGTTCTGCCTAAGCAGGGGGTTGGACTAGAAGACCTCCAAGGTCGCTTCCAAGTCTGCTATTCTGTTAAATTCTGTCTGCCTGAAACCGCCAGCAACCAGTTGTGGCAGGGAAAGCACAGGTGACCCCCCTGCTCAAGGATGGGAGGCTAAGAAGGCCTGACAGGCTCACCTGCTCTTTGCAAAGGGAACCTCCTGCACAAGACCTGAGGTGCAGCCTAAAGGGAAGGCTCTCCCACTTCATCCCTTTTCCTTCTTCAGCCACGGAACAGACTCCGAAAGCCCCATCCCTCTTTGGGGCATCTTCAGTGCACATCCCAAACGGGCTTTTCAAAAGACAGCTGGAATTTCTTGGATTTTTTTCCTTGAAAACGTTTCACTTCTCCTCCAAGAAGCTTCTTCAGTTCTGACTGAATGGTGGGGAATGGAAGGATTTGTCCTCTTTGCAGCCGTTTGGTGGTTAGCCTTGTGAAGGTCAGCCATAAGCTCTCTGAGAGGCCTTGAGGCCACCTGGGGGTTTATCTGCCCCCTCAGGGTCACCTGAATCAGAGGGCAAATGGGGGGGGGGATCTCCTTGGAACTGGGGAAAGGACCGTGTTGCTGTCTTGGGAGAGAGAGCAAAGTTCACCCTCTGGACAGAGGAGACCCCTGGTTGGAAAGAGGGGTCCAAGAGGCCATCTATCTTAAAACTGAACAGCCCTCTATAACAGAAAGGGAGGGGTACGATCCCCCCCCTCTCTCCTGTCTACCACACAGTCCTCCTCAATCCACCATCTCCCCTCCCTCCCTTCTCCATCATGGATCCTCTCGTCTGCTCCTTTCTTAGAACTGACTCCATTCCCTTCATTTCCCTTGAGGTTTCCTATTTTGTGAGGTGGGAGGTTGGAGGCAGACGGGGCAGCTGGGAAGGTCCAGAATTGGAGGAAAAATCGGATTCCAAAGTCTTTTTGGCCCAGAGGCAGAAAACCTCTTTCCCCCAAAGGGCCCAACAGACGGAAAGAACAAGCCACGCACACCCCTCCACCGAACATGAAGCCGCACTTTGGGGAAGAGCCCGGCGGTCGCCCCTTCAACCTCCCACCCGCGGAGGACACGCCACGCTCCACGGCCAATTAATACACTCACACCTCATTTTCTCAGCTTCCCATTCTTCTAGCCCTGGTGGTGTTACCTCGATGGGTCATGAAACGTCTGCAAGAAAACAAGGAAGCTCCGAGAGCCCCAAGGAGCCTCAGGTCAACCCTGAGCTACAAATAGTCTCCTTCATTGGCTCCCAGTTTTGCCTCTAGGAAAAACACGCTTTCTTTTAATCCTCTATCAGACCCCAAACAGCATTCAGGAGGGCAGAGACCTCTAAAGAATGGGGGGGCTGCTGAACCCACAGGAAGGTGGGTGACACCAGAGGAAAGGAAGGCCTGATGGAAATGGATTTTATCCACATCATTTTAATGAAAGTTTAACTTTAAAAAATGCATTGAAGCTCAACTCTTTTTTTATTTATTCAAAGGCACTAGAAACCCCTTTCACATAAAGCATCGATTGGAACAACTGTCTGAGGTTTCACTTTGGGTTTGTTATTATTTAAGTATCTACCTTTTAGAAATCCCCACCTTTTCCTTCCTCATCCAGAGAATGAAAATAGCAACATCTAATCTGTCCCTTTAATTTCCCACTCTATCATTTGTCCAAAAAGCCTTTCCCTGCTTCTATCCCAAGTGGGCTTGTGTGTGTGAAAGGCTGGAGAAGAGGCCCAGGGGAAAAAGCCCTTGAGACTCTCTCCCAGAGGAGGTTGAGGGGATCCTGTGTAGAGGCAGCCTCAAATGCTCTGGATTGTGGCATGAGAGCGCTCAATACAGTGTATTCATCCAGGTCCAAGAAGGGAGGGGAGAGGGAATAGGGGGAGGGGGCACATCCAGGCTTCTAGCAAGAGGCACCCTTGGAAAATCTTCTGCTTTCCAACCACAGAGATTGTGGGTGGATGAGGAGTCAGCCTGAGGTTTCAGAATGGCTTCTGATTGCCACTCGGGTCACTTTGCAAATTCCATTTTAAGCAAGTAAAAAAGATTTGATGGACCAGACTAAGATCAGTCCAAAATCCATGCTGACCCCCCAGATGCCACGGGTTCCCTAAAACTGCTTGTTAATTGTATGAGCAGTTCAGCCAACCGGCTGAATTGCCTCCGCCTGCCCCCAACCCCCTACTGAGGGTGTGCCCCCCCCCCCGCCCCGAGAAAACGGCCTGTCTCAAGATCCTGTGGATCACTTTGGTTCAGGCAGTGGATTTCCCCACTGGTTCCCTCTCTCCGCAAAGCGAAGGAATCGCAGAAACTCTGCAGAACCCACAATGGGGCTTCCTCGAACTTCGGGATTGGGAGGGTCCAGAAAGAGCAGGAGGACCAATGGGAAATCTCCCTTCATCAGCGTCATCGGTCTCCGGGCAGAGTCTCCCGTGACTTCACCCAGTGCAGGAGAGCGTCCCAAGCAGAGAAGAAGCCCCAGTAGGTTCTTCAGGCCAAGATCCCCCCTCCCACTTTCCCCGCCTCTCTCACTCCTCAGAACTGGCTCTCCTCCTTCAGATGAAGCCCCCAAGGACTCTGCCCGGAGACCGATGACGCTCAAGCAGGGAGAATTCTCATTGGTGCTGCCTCTAGTTCTGGCCCAGCCCTCCCACCTCCGAAATCTGAGACAAACGCTCCACCCCTTCCAAATTCCTCCTCTGGGGCTGGGAGCATCAGGGGAGACCCACGCAGGCACTGCCGAGCGCAAACTGGGGCTTCAGACGACGCAATGCCTGAGAAACGTGGAATGTGCAGAGAAATGCAGGCAAGCGAATTGTCTTTTCCCAGGATCCGACGAAGCCCCAGCGGACCAATAGGAATTCTCACTACTGTAGCGTCATCGGTCTCTGAGCAGAGTCTCCCTTGACTTCACCCGATGGAAGAGAGAGTTTGGTGCCGAGAGAAAAGAGAGGGAGGGGGAATATGTTCAGTCTTGGGGGAGGGGGGCAGCTCAAGGGGGTTCATGCCAGCCCTGGAGGGGAGGGTGGACTTCCTTTTGCCCCCCCCCCCGATCCAGCATGGAGTGGGGCTGCAGTGGATGAGTGAAAGGGAGGCGCAGCCCCACAGCCAGCGGGGACTTGGGGGTCTCTTAGTGGGCTGGCTGGGGAGTCCTTGGGCACCTTCTCTCTCTCTCTCTCTCTTTCTCTCTCTCTCCATCATTGGAAGTGCCCCTCCCCCAACTCTTTGGGGCCACTCCTCTCCCTCTCCCTCCCGGAAGCTTCTCCCTTTGATCCCTTCCTGGCAAAGGGGCTGCCGGAGGGCCACTTGTACCCGAAGGGCTGTGGGGTTTTCTGACCCACTGCAAATAACAGCTCGATTTGGGGTTCAAGAATCACTGTTGTGGATGTCGGGGGGGGGGGAATAAGAAGGGGGGAAGTGGGAATCCCTGGCTGAGAAGCGTGAAGAGAGCAACAGAAGTGGAGGGTCCTGTCTGGGTCTGCCATGAGCCCCCCCTTGAGCTGCATCCCCCCCAAATACCGAACGGATCCCCCTTCCCAATTTCTCCGCTTCTCTCTCTGCCCAGAATGCCCTCCTCCTTCAGGTGAAGCCCCAAAGGACTCTGCCCAGAGAGTGATGATGCTCGAGCAGGGAAAATTCCCATTGGTGAATGGTTCTGGCCCCTCCCACCTCCAAAGTCCGAGATCAATGCTCCAGGCTCCCAGGAAGCAAGCAGAAGGGAGAAGAAAGGGAAAGTTCTGATTATGAGACCCTGAACGTCTCTGGAGATAAATTCCAATGGACTATCAGGCAATAAAGCTAGTCCTCCACTCATGACCACAATTTCTGTTGCTAAGTAAGTTCTGTGTCATTTTACAATCTTTTTGCCACAGTTGCTAAGCAAATGAGTGCAGTCGTTAAGTAAATCAAGCAGTCGTTAAGCAAACCTTATAGTGATCCCATGACTCCAAGGTACTGCAACTCTCATAAATACACCCCAGTTCCCAAGTGCCTGAGTTTTGATCACGTGATTTACGGCAGGTGCTGCAGTGGTCGTAGGTGGTCATGGAGGCCACGCGACTGAAAGATGGCAACCCTGGCAAATGCATGCTGGCTGCCAAAGGCTGATCATGGGACTGTGAGAACGTTGTGAAGGCCGTAACTGTGAGGACCTTTTTCAGTGCCCCTGTAATTTTGAAGGGTCGACAAAGGTCTGGTTTTCCATCGAGGGCTGCCTGCCTTTCGGCCTCCTTCAGCCTTCCTGTCCTTGCTCCAAGGGGTCTCCGCAGAAGAGCGGGGAGAAAGAGACCTCAAATTAAGTGAAAACAGCGGTTTTCAAAGTCTATGGGAAATTGCATTGGTCTTAGTTTGAGTCCCCAATCTCTCTTGAGGTGAAAACGGTGTGAAATAGAGTTCAAATTAAATCAAAACATTGGTTTTTAAAGTCTACGGAAAAATGCATTAGCTATAATAGCCTGCCATCTCGTGGCCATTTTGCGTATGGTAGCGGAGACAAGAAATCACAAAAGTTAATATAAATAAAAATAATCAGGGTGGGGATCGGGCAAAATCCGACATGGGTTCCTACTCTGAGTCCCCAATCTCTCTTGAGGTTAAAACGGGGAGAAATAGACCTCAAATTAAATGAAAAATCAGTTTGTAAAGTCTATGGGAAATTGCATTGGCAATAATAGCCTGCCATCTCGTGGCCATTTTGCATATGGCAGATGGCAAGGTGTAATTCCAAAAGTTAATATAAATAAAATAAGGGTGCAAATCGGGCGAAATCCGACGTAGGATCTTAATGTGAGTCCCCCATCTCTCTAGAGGTGAAAACGGGGTGAAATAGACCTCAAATTAAATGAAAACGTGAATGAGAATTTAGTCCTGTGTAGCTGATGCTCTACTTCCCTCCTCTACATCTAGGAGACAAATGTGTCTGTCCCAGTTCTTGTCAAGATAGTTAAAGTCCCCCATTACTATTAGAGTGTGCTTTCTGCTGCATATCTTAGATAACCGATTAGCAAAACAGTCATTTATATCAACCATCCCACTAGCAAGTAGCATATGCGGGGGGGGGGGGGATGACCTCCTGGGACATAATTTTACCAAAAGTATAATTTTACTTAGATTCATATAGGTACAGACCAGTGGTGGATTCCTACTGGTTCAGGCTGGTTCGGCCAAAGAGGTAGTGATTTGGCGGCCTGGGTCACTGGAACCAGCAGCGACTCAGGCCTGCCACGCCCTCAAACTGGTTCTCCTGGTGGTGCCATAGGCTCCGCCATCTTGTTTTTCACTTTTGCACATGTGCAGAAGCATTTTTCTTGCATTGCGCATGCCTGTGCAGCATGCATAAAGCATACGCGCGAGAGGGGTGCACGAGGCGTGCACGAGCGAACTGGCAGTAGAGCCTGCCGGAACCCACCCCTGGTACAGATGAAGTGAAGCCAAATCTAAAGGTTGCCACAGTCAGCTGCGTAGGTGAAGTTCTCCTTTTCCCGCTGTCCATTGTTTGCCAATCCAACACAATCTTTGTGTTTTGGAAAAGAGCCTGCGCCGTTTAAAGAGGACCCGTAACAGAACCTTCAAGTGAATGAACTTCCACAGGGTGCGGCTGGCTCTCTTGAGTCCTCCCCCCCTGGGCTTCCACCCCCTCCCTTCCGATTCTGTTGTCAAGCTGCGAGGAAAATTGCAGGCAGGGATAGAATCCAAATCAGTGTTGATGTTTCCTCTGTTTGGAGAGGGGGGTCTGTAGAATACACCTATGGCAATGTCATTCCTTTCCCCTTTTATATTAACCCAAAGGGATTCAAGGAAGCCTTCATCCCTTTTTCCCTGCATTTCTAATGAAATGTAGCTACTTCTTCTATAAAACGCAAATCTGCCACTCTTTGATTACATACTGTTAAGTAATTGAGCTCCCTGTTAGGAGAGCGAGTATGCAGAGAAGCGTAATGAGAGTGATGTGGAATAACACGCACAAACCAGCATACAGAGACACTGAATAGTATAAAAATATAGTAGTTTACTATGTAGAAATATAGAGGTATTCAGAGTCCGGTTAACAGTCCAAGTCATACACGGTTCAGTAATTCAGTTATCAAAATAGTCAGTCTAACACTCAAAGTAGCTAACAGTAGGAAACCACAATACCTCAGTATACACTGACCAGCATCTAACAAACAGAGAGCTAAAAGCCATTCTGGCTCCCTCTTATGGCTACATTGAGGTAACAAACCAATTACATTTCTTAAGCATTTAAAGTAACAGTAAAGTAATCATAGCTTATATACATTGCCAAGCCAAGCCTAGGGTTACATCCCAAACAGATACGTTTCTTTCGAATAATTTAAACCCTCCAGCTAGATGTTGCATGTTCTACATCTGTACAGGACACGGTGGCTCAGTGGCTAAGATGCTGAGTTTGTCAATCAGAAAGTTCGGCAGTTCGGCGGTTCAAATCCCTAGCGCCACATAACAGAGTGAGCTCCCGTGACTTGTCCCAGCTTCTGCCCACCTAGCAGTTTGAAAGCACGTAAAAAGTGCAGTAGAAAAATAGGAACCACCTTTTGTGGGAAGGGAACAGAGTCCCATGTGCCTTTGGCATTGAGTCATGCCGGCCACATGACCATGGAGACGTCTTCGGACAGCACTGGCTCTTTGGCTTTGAAACGGAGATGAGCACCGCCCCCTAAAGTCGGGAATGTCACTCCTGGGAATATGTGAAATGGAAAAGCACATTATTGTATAATAAATAATAAATACATTTCCATAGTATTTGGAGCTTTCTTCCACAGTTGAAAAAAAGCCCCAAAGATCATGCATTTGAGGGCAGTTTCTTTGTCGAGTGCCAGTTTCACAAGCATTATTTCCGCTGTTCTCCCTTCCAAAAATGCCTTTTCACAGGAATTCACAGTCGTGTAAAGAAAAGAAGTTTTTCAGGGACCAAGACTTTGCTTCTTGCTTTCTAAGGAAGCCTCGGTCAGAACAAGTTGCTCCTGTCCTGCGAAATGGGATTTTCTATGAGATCCACTATCTTCTCTCCATCCCCTTATTGGTTATTTTGCAACCGGTTCTTTTTGGCCAACACATTGGGCTAGCGTGAGCCTGGAGTCCAGGAGACGTGGGTGGAGAAAACCTGGGGAATGAGTCACACCACATGTTGACCAGAATGGACTGCCTGTGGCTGCACCATGTGAATAGTGGCAAGCAGGAGATTGGGAGTATCGCAAACTCCCTCAACCCTTCCAACATGACAACATCTAGGAGAAGAGCCGACTCACTCCAGAATTCCCAGTTGTTTCTTTCCGTAGAAATGGAGAAGGTTCAACGACCACAACCACCCCTGCGGTCTGTGAAAACCCTTTCTGAGAGAAGCAATAAACAGTTTTGCTTTCTCAAACTTTGGTCTACCTTTGCACACTTGAACGACAGTCCAACAAGTTATTTGTTTCCAACTGTAGACCAATAATGGGTCTACGTCTACATGGAGGGACGTAAGCAGTGGGGCACCACGAGGTTCCGTCTTAGGCTCTTCAATGTCTTCATAAACGACTTGGATGAGGGAATACAAGGGGAACTTAACAAATGTGGAGATGATACTAAGCTGGCAGGAATAGCCAACACCCTAGAAGATAGGCTCAAGATCCAGTTGGGTCTTGACAGACTTGAACAAGGGGTCCTATCTAACAAAATGAAATTCAATGTAGAGAAAAGTAAAGTCCTACACTTAGGTAAGAAAAACCAAAAGTACACATATAAACTGGGTGAAACCAGGCTTCATAGCAGTGACTGTGAGGGGGATCTTGGAATCTTGGTGGACAACCAGTTAAATATGAGCCAGCAGTGAGCAGCGGCAGCCAAAAAAGCCAATGCAATCCCAAGTTGCATTAACAGAGGGATACAATCAAGATCAAGTGAAGTACTAATGCCACTCTGTAAAGCCTTAGTAAGACCACACCTAGAGTAATGCATCCAGTTTTGGCCACCACACTGTAAAAAAGATGTTGAGACTCTAGAAAAAGTGCAGAGAAGAGCAACCAGGATGATGAGGGGACTTCTTCTCTGAGATTTTGGGCCCACTTAATATACGTTTTGTACACTCATTCCACAAGTTCAGAGATGCCTTTCTTGGCCCCCTTTTTTTACCCTAATGTCATCTGCAGAGTGCTTTGTGAGTCTGGAGTCTGGGTCAATCTGGCCTTTGGTGGTTCAAAAAAAAAAAGGGGGGGGGAAATACTCTGAACAATGGGTGGCAGAGGTGGGGTTGACTGAGATTCCAGGAGACCCCTAAGTGCTCCCAGTGCAAAGGAAAAGAGCCTCAGCTGTCGTGGGGGGGGGGGGAGAATTTCGTCCAGGGAGATCTTATCCCCTCCAGGCAATGGCCTCCGAAATGCCCAGAGTTCCTCCTGGACCATCTGAGATGGGAGAGGCCGAAGGGGGAGCTGCTCCTGTGGATGTCAGGATCGGCCTCTGCCTGATGGGGAGTCCCAGGAAGGAGGGAAGACTCTGAAAAGGGCTCTGATCCTGATCCTTGGCCTCACAGGATCCCAGAAGCCTCAGGAGGAAGACAGAGCTCACTTCATCAAGAAGGAGGAGGATGGGGGGTGGGTTGGAGGGAGGTGGAGGATCCCTTGGAAGGCTGAAGGGGTGAGAGAATAGTTTTGGGGGTTGTTGGATCTCATCAAGGGGACCCAGGCTCAGAGAGACGCCCCTTCTCCTCCAGCAGCTACTGAGCTAGATAGGAGGGGGGGTGGGGTCCCAAAGGGTTTAAAATATACCAACAGAGAAGGAAGACATTGAAGCATTTTTACCATAGTTGAGGGAGTTTCTGCCTGCTGTAAATGCCCCTCCCCCATCCTCAGGACAACCACCTGCCAATCAAAGGGCAGTGATGGACAGGCTGGGTGGAGGGCCAAGATGGGAAGAAGAACACAGGGGCCTCTCACCTGCTTAGGCCTCCCAGAGGCCATGTATCCAGTCCCACAAAAGATGAGCAAAGCAGGAAGTCCTTGTCAGAAATTGCCAGCACACTTAAACAGCTTCACCAGTTGAATTGTCGCCTGAGGCTTATCATGTGAGGCTTTAAAATGGAAATCAGATAAGATCACTCAACAAGGTTCCCACCATTAAATCCAGTGGAGCTTTGTCTGACTGAAAAACTTCCTATGAACCACACATAAAACCACAGAGTTAAAAAATGATCCCAGAGGTCATCTAGTCTGACCCACACTCATACATGGCTTGGCTCCCAGTCCCAGAATCTGCAAGCTGCAGCAGGAGCATCCCTTGTCTATAACAACTCTCTGACATTTTCAGCAGAGAAATTGATCAAGGAACTACTTAATGGACCCGAGAAGACAAATTTCCCAATGCGATGCTTTTCAGAAATATCAGAACTACAAGTCCCATCCTCCTGAGCCACAATGGGCAATGGAATGCTGTAAGAGAAGGTGGGGAAGTAAACCCAAAGGTTGGAGGTGTCATTTAATAAAAAGGTGTGTGATTTTCTCAAAGGTTTGAACTTTGAGTGACAAGCTAGGAGTAGGACTCAGCCAAGTAGGCAGGGCCATGAGAAATAAATAGAGGGGCCAATTGAGCCCAATGACAGCAAATTAAAACTGCACCAGATTCAATATTGGTGCACAGCCCAGGGAAATCTGTTGATTATTTACCTTTGCCACTCCACTGCTGCATGAGATGGGAAACATATATCATTATTTCTTAGCGTTTATCTTTTTCCCTAGTCTTCCTCGTCTCTCTCTCGTTTTCTGAGTCTAATGGAACTCAGACCCACTTAGGGATAAAAACAAACCTCCGTCTTTTGTGGAAAAACAAGAATGGCCTGGCAAGGAGGGCTTAAATTGTCTCGCACAGGACCCTCTTCTGGGTCCCCAGGGGGCTGGTGGGGAGCGAGAAACTGGGGGGTCACGAAGGGAGATGTGGCCGAAGGAGACCCAATAGCTCTTTCCCAAAGACAGGGGTTCTCAGAACTGAAGGACCTCCAAGGAGGGGCAGGTTCAAATCCCAGGTCACCTTTTCCCTCATTGGATGGTGGCAGAAGTGGGATATTGAACACTAGAAAATACCAGGGAATCAAGGAGTTTTCTCTCTTCTTTCATAGAAGACTATTTATTTTCATTGTCAGCTAGCAGAACTTGTCTTTTTTCATAAATTGGGTATGCTTCGACTTATGACTGCAACAATTTATGATGGGAATTCCAGTCCCAATTGTGTCTTTACATCGAGGAAGCCCAGTAAACAAAATTAGGAAGGGGTTCCCTTAATTTTGAACCAGGGAATACGTGAACCTAGTGCCTTTTGGCCCTTTGCAGGTCAGCTGGGGAAGGTCTTCTCCCTCTGGGCCTCCAGGGCAGGTTCCTCCCCAAATGTCACAGGATTTTACTAAGACTGAGTATGAACACAAAACAAAATCTGATAATAAAAGTAAGATAGAAAACCTAACTCTTCTGGATTTATTTTTCAGGAATGTAATTTAATGTGTTTAATTTAATGCATTGCAAGGAATTTAAAATGGGCTTGGGGGTGATAACATGTACAAAGCTATCTGCAAAGAAAATACGTTTGGGTCTATTTTCCTTTTGTATATTATGTCACAGTCTATTGTGGAGTCATAATCAGCCTCTCACTGATTTCATCAGAGCAATGAGGAAAGCGGGACAGTGAAATGGGAAAGCCGCCTTTTGATTCAAACATGACAGACAGACATTTGCAGGTTTCCACAAGTTGCAAAATGAGAGAAGCAGTGTCTGCTTTTGGCCTCATCCTTCATGATTGCCCTGGAGATGCTTTGTTGTGAAGGATTACAGACTGCCCTGATCTTTAGTGGGGAGGGAAGTCCAAAGTCTCACATTATCTAATGACACCTTTTGCCTAAAGCCAAGTCCTAAAGCAGGAAAGGTTTCCACTTCGGGCCTTCGGGGTCAGTGGGAGAAGGGGGCTGCGTCTGCCTCCCTTTGTCTGCCCAAAGTCTCCCCTGGAGGATTCAGCCAAAGAGCAGAGCTGAAACTTTTCTGATAATTCTCCCTGTCAGGAGGGATCCCTGGATAATTCAACCAGTTCTTGGACTCAAAGGTTGTTGGGCATTTCTCCAGAGAGAAATGAAAAGGAAATAACCCTGACATGGCCCATAATGTTAGGGGCAGAGATCAAATTAAATTGGTCACCTAGAATTGAGAGGTTTAGGAGCTCCATCCTTGAAATTGGCTCCAGTGGGAACACTGGAGAAAAAGAAAAAGAAGAAAAGAAGAACACTGAAGAAAAAGAAATCTGACAATGATTGGCATAGGTGGTGAAATGGAAAATCCCAGGGGCCGGTTAATTGCCGAAGCATGTCAGGGATCTCAACTAGCTCTCTTCTGAGTTAGAGGCAAATGTTACTTTATTTTGAAAGTTCATGCTCAATGGCACTACCACAAAATGACTGTTCTGATAGTGTGGCCAGTATCCAAGGACAAAATTAACTCAGTCAAAACTAGTCATCAGATCTTTGCAAAGTTAACTAAAAATCATACACACACAGGCAGAGCATTTTTCTGTCTTTGGAAATGAGTTCTTGTTTACAGGCTCACTCCCAGCTCTGCAAAGGAGCCATGACAGATTTCCCATATCTCCCCTATAATTATGGAAACTCTGGGGATTTCTTCCTCCTTCTCGTCTCTTCAAGAAGTTTTCCACCTGTCACCTTGGAAACAGCCTTGTGGATGGGAAATACAATGCAATGTTAAACTGCTCTCCTCAATGTAAATAATAACTGGCTTGGCCTAAGAAGTTCCGTAGATATTGTGTGTCTCTGAATACCTTTCTGTTCTCATACTTCTTTCCCCCTTCAGACGTGTATTTCAAACAGTGATAAAACAATTCTGCACAATTCATTTCAGTCCATTTCCAGATAGACATTTAAAAGAATTGTTGTTTTAACCCATCTTGACCCAGGCAGCCTCATGGACACACTGAAAATACAAGGCCACAAAGGACCCTTTTGTCTTCATAATATTAGAAGTCCATCCCAAGTTGTAAGATACATTCCCTCTCTTCTTTCATCAAAGTCATTGATTAAAATGTTGGTGTATTCAGTATCCAGAATGTGACCAAATTGAATGCTTTATGGTCATTTCCAGAAGAGTGGATGAGGAGCCTCCTTGGGAGGATTTCTCAGCCAGCTTAATAATAATAGTCTTCATCCCACACTAACCAATAAAGAGATTGGCATTCCTCCATTCAATCTTTATTACGTATAACACATCCCTCCATCTTAAGAAAGCTGCCTGATTAGAATATCTACTGGGATACTTTCTTGGTGGCTGTTCTAACACTGAGCTCTGCCCTTCTTGAGTAATCTGGCTTGACTCCAGTTTCCCAGGTTCCCCCAAGTTAAAAGATCCGTCAGCCCGTTTCCTTCAGGATATGGAGAGCTAAGCAAGCATGGAGGTTGTGGGTTCTCCCTACCTGGAGATTTCTAGGAAGGGGCTAGGCAAATGCTTCCCATAGATGGTCTGAATGGGCTTCTTGGATAATACAGGGGGCTCCTCTAGATGGTTTTTGTATTTCATTCCAAATCTACTGTTTTATTTTCTCTAGTATTCCTGACTATGTTTATCTACTTATTCATTTATTAGTAAGTCAGTTTACCTATTTTTCTATATACAAACACCTTTTATTTGAAAAGTGAATTTTTTAACCAGTTGAACATCTGGCACATAACCCAAGAAAAGAATCATTTTTTGTATATTCGATTTAGTTTCTGCCTCATTCAGAATGAACATGTTCATATGTCAATATAACAAACAAAATCCAAATGCAATGCAAATCAAGATTAAAAAAAGTAGATGGTGAATCCACCAACAGTGAATATAACAGAATAACAGAGTTGGAAGGGACCTTGGAGGTCTTCTAGTCCAACCCGCTGCTCAGGCAGGAAATCCTATACCATTCCAGAAAGATGACTGTCCATATCTCTTCTTGAAAACTCCAATATTGGAGCATCCACAATTTCTAAAGGCAAAGCCATTCCACTGATTAATTGTTCTTATTGTAAAATTTTCTAGGTTTCTAGGTTTGTTTTCTCCTTGATTAGTTTCCATCCATTGCTTCTTGTTCTGCCTTCAGGTGCTTTGGAGAGTAGCTTGATTCCCTCTTCTTTGTGGCATCCCTGAGATATTGGAAGACTGATATCATGTCACCCCTAGTCCTTATTTTCCTTAAGCTGGGCATACCCAATTCCTGCAACTGTTCTTCATATGTTTTTGCCTCCATCCCCCTAAATATCTTTGTGGCTCTTCTTTGCATTCTTTCCAGAGTCTCAACATCTTTTTTTTTTTAGATCGTGGCAATTAAAACTGGATGCAGTATTCCAAGTGTGGCCTTACCACAGTGTTATAAAGTGGTACTAAGACCAAAAGAAATTGGAAGTCACTGTTTATTTGTTTCTCTTTTTTTCTTCACTGTATTCCTCTTTCCCCTATTTTGCATTGTCTTTATTTTCATTTGTATTTTATATTAAGAAAAATAATATTTTAAATAGACATCAACTAAGGAGGGGAGGTTGGAAAAAACAAATTATTACCCCAAATTAATTCTATCTTTATCCATTTCTGTTTATTTGTTAGGCCATGGGCCAGAAATCTTTAACAATACTCAACTTTCTTTATTTATTTTTCTGCCATTCACAGGGAGTTTAATCCTGCTGCATTCCTTCCTCTGGATCTGAAGAGCTGCAAAACCCACAGAAGCTGATGCCTCCCATTAAAATTTCAGAGGCAGAATAGGTGGCTCCGGACTCCAAGAGACGAACATGGTTCTCCTCCACACAGTGAAAAACAAAGAGTGATTGGAATGAATACGAGAGATGCTACTCTTCTGTTTTTCAGATACAGATTCTGTCCCAGGTGTCCAGAAGATTAGCATCCCTACAAGAGAAGAGGTCAATGTGTACCCCAAAATCACAACCTTTCTGCCCTAGGAGGAACATCTGGGGAACATCCTGGTGTCAGGCCTGCAGCCATATTCCTTTTGGATCTTTGGCCTGCCACACTTTCTATTATTCTACTATGCCATTTCTATTATGGGAAAATGGGAGGGGGGATGGTATGCAGTTAAATGCTATGTAGCCAAAATAAAATTCCTTTTAGATTGCCAAGGTCATCCTTTGTCTCTACATCTCTGCACCTGACTGGAACTGGATGGGTGGAACTGCCAGCGTGGCAGTGGAAGATGGGACCATGGGATGGTTTTGTGGGTGTGGGGGCAAGATCTTTAACTTTCAACTGGATGGGGAAAACCGGGAAGCTTTCAGATTCAGGTTTTCCCAGATGTGCCAACATGGCTCTCTTAATAAACTTAGAGCAATACTTTGCCTTGGACTCTGATTTAATGTTGGATGTTATTTGGAACCCTGACATTAACCCGAATCTCCCTTAAAATACTTCACCAGCTACCCCAAAATTTGGGGTGCTGTTCGGGGTTCTGAGTCCCAGCACTGACCCGAACTTGGACAGTGCAAAAACTCAGTGAAGATGGAGGAGGAGGAGAAAGCCATGGGGAAAGCAGCAGATGACGGATCACCTATCTATGTTGAGACCATCTACGTGCCTTCCAAAGCTGTGGTAGAGGCGGCAGAGGCCACAGAGAGGGAATGCCAGCTGGGAGCCAGGCACAAGGAGCCAACCCCTAGGCCTCCCTCACAATCGGAACTAGCTCTGCAAGATGAAGCCTCAGGATTTATTGCCTCTAGGGAGCTGTTGGAGCCACAGGGAGGTGCGAGGGCAGCTTCGATACACGACTGGAGGAGACCAAAGCAAATGTCAAATGGCCACCGCGATGACTGGGGATCCCAGCCACCCTCACGCAGGCAGCCTCTGACCGGCCTCCCAGACCAATTTGGAAAGCTGAATGTGAGTGAAATCAACCCTTGCCTTAGCTCTGAACCACCCAAGTGGACCATGGCCCAGCCCATGTTCACCTTCCCTGGTAGAGACTCTGCAATGCACTGGAGTGGAGATTTATGCTCCTTCCATACAGTGACAAGCGGGTCAGGCCAACACTTTGCCGCTGGAGTAAGACCAACTGCACTGCCCCTCCTCCCTGGGGAGCAGATAGGCCCTCAACCAGGATGGGGAAGTCAATCCAGCCAGCAGCAAGGGAGATGGGGGATTTCTCCCCCTAGCCAGCCACCGATGTTTGGGCTGCAGCCTGAAAATCAAGCACCACTGGGGTGGGCTTTCTTCCCGGGCATGGATGGGGGCAATACCAATAGAAGCCTGCCCCTCCTCAGCAGATGGCACCATTTCAGATAACTGGCCGGGGGCAACCCCAGGGACTGAGCCCTCAATCAGTTGCAATGCCCCAACAGGGAGAACCAGAAGACCTGAGAACAGCAGCTGAAGATCTGGGAACAGCAGCTGAGCTGCCCTTTTCCTCGCCCCCACCCACGTTGGCACAAAACCAGTGTCAGGCATGGGGGCTCTGCCCCCCTTCACAAAGCAACAGGGGGGAAAAGCTTGGGAAGCTCGAAGGGGAAAGGGCTCCCCCTTCCAAAGATGATTCTCTGCCAATAGCAAGACAGGGAAAAGTGCTGAAGGGACAGCTCCTCCAGGAACCTCAGCCGGCAGAGAGGCAAATGAAGCTGCCTGGGAAAAGAGAAGCTGCTAAATTTGCCAGATAAGCCTCAGCCACACAACCTCTTCCCCAGGGATCAATGGAGGCCCAGCCGAAAGGCCCTTGTCAAGCCCAGATGAAGGAAGCAGTGGAGGATGACGACCCGATGGTAAGCGCACCCACCCGCCCCTTTGCCATCAAAGCCAAGCTCATAGTGCCCGAGACGGGGGCAGAAGGGGAAGTTGAGGCAATTGTGGACAATGGCTGCACCCAATGCTTAAACAGCATGCCTATTGTGGAGCAGCTAGGCATATACACAAGATCCCTAACCCATCCCATTCGGTTTGAGCAGGTGGATGGGACACTAATTGGAGGGGCCCCGGCCAAACTAATTACTGACTTGGTAAAGTTGCAGATAGGCTGCCACTATGAACTCCTCAGATTCATCGTAGCTCCAAAGATGTATGAATCAATTATCTTGGGGCTTGCATGGCTGGACAAGTGGACACCTACCATAAAGTGGGAGGACGGAATTTGGAAATTGATCATAAGCTTTGGGCCGCTACCACCCATGAAGCCAGAGGGCCACCTGTGGACTATCAAGCCCAATAAAGCAGACCGCCCAGTGCCTGCAGCCCCCGCAGCAGACACAAGATCCCCAGGCATCCAGCAAGTGTCAAAAGAGTACTGGGACTTCTCAGGGGTTTTAATTGAGGAAGATTGCAACTATCTCCCCCCTCATCGGCCCACCTATTGCGCAAAAGAATTCATACCTGGGGCTACCCTACCAAAGCTGAAAATGTACTCCATGACTCCCAAAGAGATGGTAGAATTAAGAAAGTACATTGACATCAATTTGAAGCGGGGCTTTGTTGAACCAGCTAAGTCAGAAATAGCGGCCCCAGTGCTCTTCAAAGAGAAGAAAAATGGTGGAGTTCCTCTCTGCATTGATCTGCGGGGGATAAAAGCCATATGCGTAAAAAACACCTACCCCATCCCCCTCATGAAGGATATGTTGAACCACTTGGCTAAAGGCAAGGTGTTCACCAAACTAGACTTGAGAGAGGTGTATTACCACATACGTATCAGGGAGGGAGATGAATGGAAGACCACATTTGGCAGTTTCCAATTCAAAGTTATGTCATTTGGGCTACAAGAGGCCCCTGCAGTCTTCATGTAGTACATAATTGAGGTGCTACATGAGCAACTATAACAAGGAGTGCTCGTTTATCTTGATGACATCTGAGTTTTTTCTGAGACCCTAGAAAAGCACACAAAGCTAAAAAACTCCTAGCCACCAAGCTATACGCAAAGTTGTCGAAGTGTGAGTTGTCAATCTTCTACAGGCAATTTATCCCAGCTTTTGCAGAAACTGCTCTGCCTTTGACTGAACTGTTAAAGACTGGGCCTTCCCCGCCAAAGCCAGAGGCAAACCAATCCCTTGGGTGGACAATGGACTGTCAAAAAGCATTTGAGAAATTAAAACGGCTCTTTGCCCAAGGGCCCATACTGCAACTCCCCGACTCAGAACAGCAATTCATAATCCAGACAGATGCCAGTGATGTGGCTGTAGTGGCAGTGCTGTTGCAAAAGAATAAAGAAGGACACATCTTGCCATGTGCTTATGTCTCAAAAAAACTCACCACTACTGAAGGGAGCTGGGCCATTTGGGAGAAAGAAGCGTATGCTGTCAAGTGGACCCTGCTCACTTGGAGACATTTCCTGGAAGGGGGGAATGTGCCATTCGAGGTCTGGACCGACCATAAAAACCACAAAGCCCTCAAAAGCCCTCGAAGATTGTCCCCAAAGCAAGTTTGCTGGCACAATATTTAAGAAAGTTCATATTCAAACTGAAGCACATCCCTGCTGGGAAGAACTTGCTGGCGGATGCCTTATCAAGAAAACCGCAGTACGACACTAAGAAGGAAAAAGTGGTTCACCCCATCCTTTCTCCTTCCCACCAAAAGGTGGCCCAAGACACCACCTGAAGCCAGGATAAGCTGACGACAGTGATGAAATCAGTGCTTTCTGTGTGGGGGATAAATTTTCTTGTCTACCAAATATATAAGATTAAGAATGCCTAGTAAGAAATTCAGCCCAAAGTTTCTAGGTCCATCCCGCATAGTGAAGATAATTAACCCAGTTACGGTTCAACTCAATCTACCCAGAATTCTAGGGAACATTTACCCAGTCTTTCATTGCAGCTTAATGAAGCCAGTAATTGGGTCCAACATAAGACCATCCATCCACCCAGCCTCCCCCTCCTCCTGTAGTGATAGAGGGAGAAACACTATGAGGGGAAAATATTTTAGATTCCAGGTTGTATAGAGGTTGTTTACAATACTTAGTGCATTGGAAGGGGTACCCTTTGTCCGAAGCTACTTGGGTAAAAAGTTGGAATCTAAAAGCTGATAAGGTAGTAAAACAATTCCATTATAAGTTTCCCGATAAGCCAAAGGGCCCCCCTGGGGGCAGAGAGGTGGTTAGTTCTGTTATGTTAATCCCTACTTTATTCTCTTTTCAGGAATTGATTTCCTTTTAAGGAGAGGCTGCCTGTCAGGCCTGCAGCCATATTCCTTTTGGATCTTTGGTCTGCCATAGTTTCTATTATTATACTATGCTGTTTCAATGGGGGGGAGGTATTGGAGGACCACATCCACAAGCCATTACATGGTCCAATCTTCCACTGCCATGATGGCAGTTCCACTCATCCAGTTCCAGTCAGGTGCAGAGGTGCAGAGACAAAGGATGACCTTGGCAATCTAAAAGGAATTTTATTTTGGCTACATAGCATTTAACTCCGTACTATCCACTAGGACTCCAAAATCCTTCTCACAATCAGTATGGAAAGACAACAAAGAAAGTGTCAGGGGAAAAAAAAACTACCATCCACTCTACGACTTTCTCCCTATTTACCCAACCATACAATCCACAGCCTATCACATTCATGCCTCTTAGTCAGCTCTCATCCAAAAGCTGATATTTTGCTAAAAAAGAAAGGAAAGGAAATTTCACTTCAGGTAGAAGCAATTTTAAAATCAGTTCCAATCTAGGATTGATATATAGTGATCTAACAGAAAAGAAAATTCTTTTCTCCTTTAAGGTAGATTGAATAGCATTGACAGCTTCCTTGGCATTAGAAGACAGGCAGCAACAGAGTTAAGTGACCTCAACCTAGAGTGGCACCAAAGTCCATAGCTCTGGGTGACCTTCCCCAGCAGACTCTGGAGACAAGAGACCTTGTTGAGGGACAACATAATTTAATTTCCAGATGTTGAGCTATCTTTCTCCAGCATCACTTTCTGGATATGTCCTGACAGGAAGGATCAACAGCACTACAGAACAGGGTCCCCAGGAGTGTACTTGTGGTTTTTTTCCTCACAGGATTTTCTCCTGAAGCCCCTCCTCACATGGAGCCCTGGAAGAACTTCAGAAGCCCCAGATGACAATTTGGCTTTCCCTGTGATTAACATCATCCCATTCTTTGACACCTCCTCTGCTACTCCTCCCGTGTTTGCCTTGGAGGTAAAATCAGATTGAAGCAACACGGAAGAGATCTTTCATCAGAAAAGCTTCAGGTCACACTCTTTGTGATACAAGATTTGGGGCAGGCGCAGTGTGTGCTCTTGAATGTATATCTCTCTCCTTTTCTTCTCTCTTCTTCCAGATGAAGCTCAGTTTGTCTCTCTTTGAATCAGGAAATCCACTGGAAGGATATTGCATCTTGTGAGAGTACTTTGAATTCTATTTTTTTCTTTAGGAACAGGAAGGGGATTAATAAAGCCCCATGAATGATGGACCTCCTGTTTCTGCTTCTGATGCTGCTTTTGTCCCAGCCAGTCTCTGGGAAACTGAGAATGAAATGCCCGCTGAGTTTGGAGCACCAGTATAGAAAAACTCCAAGGAGCTATTATAGGTCAGGAGACCATCTCATTGGTATAGTCGTAACTGCAACAAAAATATTGCGTACAGAATTTTCTTTCAACACAGCTCCTTATAGTCAGCTTGACTTGTAAGTCCTTCACTGTGATAGTGTGGCATTTCCGCTTTTTGGAGTTCTAACACTCTCCTTCTTTTCTTCTTATTTCACTAACTCTTATATTGCAGGATCTAGATAATTTTCTGAATCAGTAGGATTTCCATGGCTTCTCTCTTTTGACCTATTTTGTGGAAATAACTGAAATCCAAGGATAGGGCAAAATAAAACCTTTTAAAACTCCGGATTATTTTCCTTTCTTCATCCAAAACTTGAGTTCACCACTTGAATGCAAACTTTTGTTTAAGGTAGTGATTGAAACATGTGTAATTGTCTGTGCCCAGCTCAGTTCCATATTTTTATAACAGCTCATTGATGTTCAATTCCTGATCATTTCAGAAATAAATGACCTTTTTAGAATTGCTAAGTTTCTGTCACTTGCTTAAAACGCTCTTTCTTTTATGATGCGCCTTCTCAACAGTCATTAAATCACAGTGATGGGTGACAACTGTTTGCCTCTGGTTTTGGGTCAGTATTGGGTTATCCCTCAGTTGGCATGTGGATGAAGAGGATGAAATTGGCAACAAAAGTGTTTTCTTCATTCTGTTCATGATGATAATAACAACGTGAACATTCTTTTACAGGAGAATGTCTAACGGTCTTTTGCAAATGCTGGGCTATATTTTTGCCATTCAACTGGTCAACAAGAATCCACAGCTCTTGTACAATCACACCTTGGGCTATAACATCAAGGACAACTATTTGTACACACTTGGCACGACAGATGCCTTGCTGGACATGCTCTCTACTGGAGAAGGCAATGTCCCCAACTATGGATGTGGAAAGATGGATGACTTTTTGGCTTTTATTGATGGGGCTGACAGGGACATCTCCATCCATATGTCAACATTAGGAGGCATCTACAAAGTCCCCCAGGTTTGTGTGTGTGTTTCTTTGTTTGGTAGACTGAGAGGGGTGGTGATGGGTGAGCCATAGATCCAACCATATCTTCTCCATGGAATTCGAGAGCTGCTTTTCCCCATGGCCATTGTAGGAGTCATGGATGGAGATGGGGATCCACGTGAAGAGGGGGAAGGATCAAAACATACATGTGCTATCAGGACCTCATATCCATTGCTTTGGGGGCTTCTGCTGCCCACGTGAATTGGTAGGACAAGAGTGAATAGATGAACCATTGTTATGACTTACCAGGACTAACGAAGGATCATGAAGTAAACGTGCTAAAGAGCTAAATCCCTTTTTATGGTGGTGATATAATATTATATTTTGAGTTGGATAGTTTGTTGGTTCCTACTGTTGTAATAATTCTCTGCTTATTAATAAATCAAAGTCAAAATTTAAAGTCTTTGGAAAATGACATCATTGCCATTGATATCTATTTGATGGTGGGTCAATAGAGCAAATCAACATCTTTCCTTATTAGGGGTAGTTTTCTCTGCAACTGGATGTTAGCTCCCTCTTCATCAATGAAGCTCATTTTGAGCAATGTCCTAAGTGAATTTGCTGCTTTTAAAAAAAAACATAGCTATCCAAGCTTCCTTAGCCCTTAATATTAAAGTTTGTATTGCAAATGTTATCCCAAAGCTCTTATATGAAACTGAAGTTTGGTAGTTAAAATACATCACTATTAGAATAAGCCCAATCATAGTTTCCAAGAAGTATCTTGGAAATGGATAAAAGGACTTTAGCTTCTGTCCTCAGAGCTGATTTCGGAATTTATACAATTGTTTTTCTCTAAAATCTGGTCTATGGAAACTGAAATTTGGTCTGTTAGAAGAAACAAAATTTCAGTTAAGGCCTTTTCTATTATAGATCTGACAAATGACATTAGGAGTTATGATCTATTGTATACTCAGGGAACAAGCTCAAGATATGGCTGCCCAAAGAATCTGGGATATACAAGAAGAGAAAGATACCGCCATCTTGACTAAGGTTGGCACATTGGAATGGATGAGCTGCTATAAACATGCCTTCCAAATTTCAAAGAGTTTCAGTGGAAATAGGCATAGACATCTTTGGGTGACATTTCATTGACCAGGATTTGAGAAGCTGGAAATAATGGTTGAATATGAAAGATTTAACTGAATTCCTTATAATTAACTTTTATTTATGGAGCCCCAGAGATAGAACGCATCTATTATTTCAATAACATTTTTGTAAGAAAGCGAGAGATCAGTCTCTTGAACCACTCATTAGCCAAATGCTCTACTGAGATCTTTATATGCAAAAAACCCACAACATACTTTCTGTATGGTCAGAATTCAAAACTAGGATATAATTTGCTCCCTTACTTGAACAAAACAGTTCAGTTGAAATCTGCATACGTGGCTCTTGTAAGGTGATATATTTGCATTCTTCAGTCTTATTTTTTTTCTTAATTGTTCTTGCATTTTGCCTTTATACATAGACTTATTTATATTCTGTGTTCTACATCTTCTGGCTAATCTAGAATAAATTATTATAATATGTTTATGAAAATAAAGATAATCTAGAAAAATTATTATAATATGTTTATGAAAACAAAGATGTATTTATTAAATGCTCATATTTTGGACTTCATCTGACCTCCAATACAACACAGCATTCTTCATTGCTTCTTCAGACCGCTTGTAGAAGTTCTTCAGATACTCTGAGTAATAAGAGTCAGTTCCCTTTTTTCCACCGGATGCTCCCCAAAGAAGGGTTCCAGTACCCAGGAATTATCCGACTGCTGCTCCATTTCAGATGGACCTTGATTGGCCTCTTTGCTTCAGACACAGAAAATGGAGAGAATTTCATGAGGACATTCACTCCTATGCTTGTGAGGAAAGGAATTTGTGTTGTTATATCACTACGATTCTCAATGACTGTTCATATAGCACCCCTCAGGGAGGCCCTCTCTAAGTGGAGACAAGTCAACGTCTTTGTTCACTTCATAGAGAATGTTCCCCTTGTGGACAGAATTCGTCCTTTCCATTTAATACTTACGCGTTTTCCAAGACCCATTGAAGGGAAAGTCTGGATCATGGCAATATTGGCAATATTTGTAATGAAAAAGACTGAAGTTTTGAAATATGTCCATAGTGTTTGGAGCTTTCCTCCTCAGGTGAAAAAATGGCCTAAAGATGATGCCTTTGAACCCAGATTTCTTGTGGAATTCAGGTTTCAAGATAAGTATTTTCTCTGCTCTTTTTCCAAGCACACCAGTTCTGTCAAAGGCCGGAGAGTTTGCCTCCAGAAAGCACCGCTGGTGACACACGGGATATATAAAGGCTTTCGGATGAAGAATGATGAGACCATTTACACCATCGTTAAGGCTCTGGCCAACATCCTGAATGCTGCATACTCCTCCCGATCCAGGAGGAAAAAGAAGGAGGGCAAAGAGAGGTTGGGGGCTCCAAGGCTGCAGCCATGGCAGATATTGGGGTCCCGACACAGATCCATCAATCAAGTTTCTTTGGAGAAGGAATCCAGGGGGAAAGGAGGGGAACCCTCTCAACCTCCTTGTGCTACAAAATGTGATCAGGTTTGGCCAATCTCAATTGCCCGGGACACAACGATCCAAAGAAACTGCACCATGATGGGGAAAATTGAAAACTATACATACATTTTAAAATAAATTGGTGTAGGTAGAGGTTTGGAATTAGCATCATACATTTTTACATTTATAATTTTGAAGGAGACTGTGAGACCACATAGCCTAACTCCTCCTCTCTGCAGGAATCCCAGTGAAAGCTATTCTAATTGATGCCTGCTTGGTGTTCCCATTAACACTGTAGGGATGTGCAGGCTGAGCCCAAGAGCGGGGGGCTTAAGCGCATCATCGGTTCAGAATTGTTACATCCCCACAAAGAATCCAAGTCCAGCTCCTCATGGATTCCATTGACTCTTATCTAGCACCAACTTGGCTTGATTGTTAGTAGGTCAAGCTAAGGGTGCAGTTTGTGTAGAGGTAGCATGATGTGATCAACCTTTAGTGCTTTGAACTCAACTCCCTTTACTGGTTACTTGCACCAGACAAAGACAAACAATGAAGGGGAGACTGAACTTCTCTGCTTTCCTGAATTTCCTCTCTTGCAACCAAGTTCATTTTTCCATGTCCGACACTCTGGAATACCAGTAAATGGATCTTCTGTGTAACATCTGTCAGTTATGGGCAGAAAGTTGCATCTTCCCTTCTCCAATGAGGAACTTTTCCTAGTATGTCTAGTCTGTGGAAAAGAAGGATTGGGGGGGGGGGGCATGTTAGCCGTCTTCAGTACTTGAGGGTGTCATAAAGAAGAGGGATTTGATTTATTCTGTCGAGCATCAGAGGGCAGGACAGGAAGTAATAGGTGGAAGCTTGTTAAAGAGAGGTCCAGTCAAGAAGGAAGGAGAAGTTGTCTGACAGTGAGAACAATTAATCAATGGAGTAGCTTGCCTCCTGGTGTGGTGGGTGCGGCATCAATGAAGGTTTTCCAAAAGAGTCTGGACAACCTTTTGACTGGCTCCTGCCTTGAGCACCTGGTTGGACTAGAAGACTTTCTGTTGGGAACTCAAAGAATATACAGGAATCTCCCACGTGGGTCTTCCATCGCTTTATGGCCTCTGAGGGCTGTTGTGCTGAAAGAGAGGAACGGACCATACCCGTAGTTCCTTATTTTCTCTATTTACTATGCAGAAGGGAAAGCTAGAATGGAACATTATTTTAAAAGCAATATTTCATATTCCACCATCTCGGGAACCAATCTCAAAGCGGCTTCTTTCTCCCTCCCATCCCCAAAGGAGCCTCTAAGGACCAATGGTCTCATCCTTGGTCGGCCACGAAGCCTTTGAAAATATTGACTGAGATTTTGAAATATGTTTAGTCCGTTTCACACATTTGGGTGCCTGGGAAACTTCCCCCACCCTGTGTTAATGTGTGAAGCAGGTCATCAGGCTAACCTGGCATCTGATTCATGCATTCTGGCATGGTACATTATGCCAACATAGCCGTTCTCTTTCATGAACCTGGATTAAGGGTGTTGTATGAACTCCCCTAGATTTACCACTAACCAGCTATGCGATGATGGCCAATGCAGTCTGTTTGCACACAGGATAGGAAACCTTTTATAGGATCTGCTTTTGGCTTCAGAGTTTTCCGCAACCCACTGTAATACATTGTTTAGCACATTGTGTGAACCGATTCCAGGTTTGGCATTCAGGCAATAGAGCTGGGATAATGGGAGAGAGACAGAAATGAACCTTTGTGGATGGAGGGAGTCAGGGATTTCCCGTAATGTCTGGACAAAGCTTGCTAGAGACTTGCAGAGATCTGTCCATGTGTCTTCAGAGGATCAACTGGGGACTTTTAGGCTCTTTCTCCTGCTTGGAGCCTCACAGATGTTTTTGGATGCTGGTTTCCAGAATTCCCAGTTAGGCCAGGCCTCAGGATACTGGGGTTGCTCACCACAGCAGAAAAGCTGGGTGTTTATGGAGCCAGATTTAAAAGGGGGATGTGGTTATTACCCTCACTGGGTTGGCTTCAGCTCCCTCTCCTGCCAAGCGTTGGGAGAAATAATGGATGCTGCTGCTTTCAAGAGTCTTTTTCCAAGTTCTGTTTATGGATCTCTGTCGTGCCTGAGCAGCCACAAGCTGCCTTCCCATGTGCACCTTCCAAATGTGTGGACTCCAGCTCCCATAATCCTCAGCCACAGCTATGCAGTTAGCAGAGACAATTAGCAAATGGCAAAGATGGAGCTTTAGAGAAGGATGTTCTCACCCATCCACCCTGATGTCATTTTATACCCTATGCGCATGCATGAAATGCTCTTCATATGTGTGGTGGTGCACACTCACATTTGCGAACTGGTAGCAAAGATAAGTGAATACCACCCCTGCAGGGGAACATGGGATATGGGCAGTGGTGGGATTCAAAAATTTTTTACTACCGGTTCTGTGGGTGTGGCTTGGTGGGTGTGGTGGGACTTGCTGGGTGTGGCAGGGGAAGGCTACTATAAAATCCCCATTCCCACCCCACTCCAGGGGAAGGCTACTGCAAAATCCCCATTCCCTCCCAATCAGTTGGGACTCGGGAGGAAGAGAATACATGGGGGTGGGGCCAGTCAGAGGTGGTATTTATTGGTTTTCCAAACTACTCAAAATTTCTGCTACCAGTTCTCCAGAAATGGTCAGAACCTGCTGAATCCCACCTCTGGATATGGGCTTCTGCATTCCCAGGTCTCTGAAGATGGAAGTTGGATTTTGCAGATCAGCTTTCCATCTGCAGCAAGAGGATCCTGAGCTCCCCTTCCCTCCTTCCCTCCCTCCCTTCCTCACATGGGGTGAGAGGCAGCCTTGGTTTCTCCATCTCTTTTCACTTGGTTTTTTTCTAACTTCTCTCTGAGTTTCTGTCTGTGTTGGTTTTTTTAAACTTTGCAAAGTTCTGGTAACTAGTTTTTCAGTAAAGTTGATTTTGTTCTTAGAAACTGGCTGCACTATTGCATCAGCCCTTTTGTGTGGTACTTTGAGCATTAACTTTCAAAATAAAGTAAATTTTGTTTCCTATTGGTAATAGCTGGCAGCTATTTCAGATCTGTGGCATGCTCAGGCATTAACTGCCCCTGGAGTTTTGTCTTTAACCACAATGCCAATAAATGTCACATTTCTTTTTGTCTTCAGCCACAGGTGCCGTGTATTCTCTCTGGGGCCAGTTTCAAGCCTGGAGACCCCAAACGTCTCAATTCTAGATGATGGATTTAATTCCATCTCTGCCCCTCTTATTATGAATCACGTGGGGATTATTTCACTTTCATTTCCCTCCAGAGAATTTCTCAACAACCTTTGAGTCCAAGAACTGGTTGAATTATCCAGGGATCCCTCCTGAGAGGGAGAATTATGATAAAAGTTTCAGCTCTGCTCTTTGGCCGAATCCTCCAGGGGAGACTTTGGGCAGAGAAATATGGAGTTTGGGGACAGGCAGGGTCTGTGCTCTTGAATGTCCGTCTCTCTCCTTTCCAGGTGAAGCTGAGTGTTTCTCTGTGTTTCAATCAGGAAAGACACTGGATCATATTCCACCTTGTGAGAGTCCTTTGATTTCTTCTAATTCTTCTTTAGAAACAGGAAAGGGATTGATTGGTTCACCCCATGAATTATGGACCTCCTCCTTCTGCTTCTGCTTCTGCTGGTGTCCCATCCACTCTCTGGGAAGCTGAGAATGAAATGCCCGCAGAGTTTGGAGCACCAGGATGGAAAACGACCACAGAGCTTTTACAGCCCAGGAGACCATCTCATCGGTATAGTCCTCACTGGAAAGGAAACATTGCATACAAAGTTTCTTTTCAATGAGGCTCCTTCTCTTCATTTTCATGATCAGTAAGTCATTCAGGGTGATGGAGTTACACTCCCTCCATTCTAACACTCTCCTTCTTTTCTGTTTTTATTTTTCATTTATTCCTATATTGGGGATTATGTCTAATTTCCTCAATGATTTTGATTTCCATGGCTTCTCTCTTTTGTCTGGTTTTGTGAAAAAAACTCAAATCGAAAAATAGGCCTGAAAAAAAAGCTGAAAGGGCTGCAGGTTATTTTCCTCTCTCAGTTCAATCCTTAATTTATCACTCGAATAATGAATTTTATTTCAAGTAGTGGTGGAATAAGTTGTAGTTGCTGTACCTCAGCCCTTTTCCATATTTGTGTAACTGATCATTGGTTTTGAATCAATGTTGGCTTAAGGCTCAGTAGGCATCTGGGGGATTATATATTTCTTTAAAAGTATTTGTTGGTGCTGTTGATTATAATAACTTTTTTTTAACAATAGGGATATTTATGGTCTTACATATGGCCTAATATTCATTTTCAACATTCAAGTGGTCAACAAGAATTCCCAGCTCCTGCACAATCTCACACTGGGCTACAACATCCATGACAACTATGCCAGCACTTTCCGCACTTCAGATGCCTTGCTGGACATTCTCTCCACTGGAGAAGCCAATGTCCACAACTACGGCTGTGGAAGGAAGGAGAACCTCATGGCTCTTATTGCTGCAGCTAACAGGGACATCTCCATCCAGGCGTCAACATTAGGAGGCAGCTACAAAGTCCCACAGGTTTGTGTGTTTTTTTTCCCATCTGGTAAAGTGAGGGGTGGGTGGTGGTGGGTGAGCAATAGATGCAATCATGTGTTCTCCATGGAATTCAAGAGCTGCTTTTCTCCATATTAGCAAAAAAGTCAATATTTTACCCCATTATGTTCATGTTGAGATTAATCATAAAAGGCCTGAAATGCAAGCAATACATTCCCCGGAGAAGACATTCTACCAACTAACTGATAAAAAAAATATCCCTGGTTGTTGGGGCCTCTATTGGCATCTTCATTTCCACATATAAATAATATCCAGTCGGATTGATAGAAATAGTAGCATTTTATCTATCTAAAAAGTGGAATAAAAATGACTCTAGCAATTATAGGCCAAATAGATTAGCAGATGTTGTGGGTAAAATGTATGCCTGGATCCTCTTAGTTAAAGTTGAGAAAAATGCATTCCTTGCAGAAGAACCAGAATGTGTTATGTAGTGAATAGCTATATAGATTTTATAAGAAATATTACATGTCAATAATCTAATATTGATAATAAATTTGTTTTGAAATCTCTCATCTATATCAGCAAACTAAAACATGGTTTGTTGGCTTTCTAGATGTTAGTGCATTTGTCATAATTAACAGAGAAATATTATATAGGAAATTGATTGCCCTCAAAATGAAGCTCAGCCTGTTGGCCCTGATCCAGGCTCTTTCTCCAGGTCCTTGTTTGAGAGGGAGGTTTGGGCTCAATGGAGCAATGAGAAGAAGGATTGATACTTACCAAGGAGGAAGGGAAGGATGCATATTTGAACCCTTGTTATTCTTTCTTCATATTGACAATTTACTTCAACTAATGAAGGATCCAAAAACACATCATAAATAAATGTTATTTCTTTCTTTGTCAAAAATTACTAAATTAGTGGACCAGCGAAATGCACTGCACATAGTATACAGTACTTGGATTTTAGAAAGGCTTTGACAAAGTAAATGACCATCTACTTCTTGGTAAGCTAAAAATATGTGGGATAGACAGCATCACCTCCAGATGGACTCAGCCTGTGGTCCTCAGTGGAACTACATCTACATGAGGGAAACAAGCAGTGTGGGACCAGAAAGTTCCATTTTAGGCCCAGCACTTTTCAACATCTTCATCAATGGTTTGGATGAGGGATAGATGGGGAACTCATCAAATTTACAGATGACACTAAACTGGCAGGAATAGCCAACAGCACAGAAGATAGGCTCAAGATCCAGATGGATCTAGAGAGACTTGAACCCTGGGCCTATCTAACAAAATGAAATTCAATGTAGAGAAAAGTAAAGTCTTACCCTGAGGCTAGAAATACCAAATGTACAGGTACAGATTAGGTGAAACTGGCTCAATAGCAGGAACTGTGAGAGGGATCTTGGAATCTTAGTGGACAATCTCTCAAATGTGAGCCAACAATGTGTGGCAGCAGCCAAAAAAAGCCATTTCAATCCGAGGCTGCATCAACAGAAGGATAGAATCCAAATCACGTGAAGTATTGGTGCTGCTTTATAATGTCATGGAAAAACCACCCTTGGAATAGTGCATGGATGGAGAACCTTTTCAGCACCAAGTGCTCTTGTCAGGGATGCAATCTGGAAGAGGAGTTGCACAGTGTGCATGCCAGTGCGTACATGTGCACCAGGCAGCTCCTCTTCCGGTTTCTGGCATGCAGCCACATGACAATCAGCTGGCTGGTGCGCATTTGCTCGCAGAAACCGGAAGACCAGCTCTTCCAGTTCCTGGCACTACTGTACACACAGAGGCCAGCTGATTGTTGCACACACATGCACACCAGAAACCCAGAAGAGCAACGGGCAAGGCTGTGCATGCCAGGTGACATGGCTGTGCGTTCCACTCATCCCGAGCTAAGAAGCTGAGGCAGACGGAGCCATTTTCCCCTCCTGGGGCCTCTGTGCATCCCGTTTTTGGCTTCCCCAGTCCCAAGAAGTAATGTGCCGTCCAAAAACTTTGGTCTTACTTTGCAGCTTCAGTCTGTGGGGCTTGCGAAGGTAAGGCCTGTACTCAGCAGGTGGGTGGGGGCTGGAGGGTGGGCGGGGTGATTCGGGTGGGGCAGCCTCATGGTCCCACGTGGGCCAGATTAATGGCTTCAGTGGGCTACATCTGGCCTGTGGCCTGTATTTTGAGGACCCCTGGTATAGGGTCTCCTTCTTGAGCAGAGGGTTGGACTAGAAGACCTCAAAGGTCCTTTCCAAACCTTCTATTTTGTGATAAGTTCTGTTATAGGTACATATGTTTAGCATGCTAAATATCTATTGGATAATATTTAGCATGCTAAATATCTATTGGAACATGCTGATTTACACTGTGATATATACATTGGATTATATACCCTGTGAGGAAGACTTGGGTTCTTTTGTCATAATAATTATCTGATAATTAATAAATCAACTTCAAAAGTTATGGTCTTTGGGAAATGACATCCTAGCCATAGATGGTCAGCCAATAGAGCAAGTAAGACCTTTCCTTACCTGGGGTTGTTTTCTCTGAGACTGAATCTTGTCTCCCTCATCATCAAAGGAGCTAAGTTAGATCAAAGACATGAGTGAAAGTGGTGCTTAAAAGAAAACCTCAAAGCTCTCCAGCTTCCTCAGCCCCAATTATTGAAGTATATGAGGCCAAGGTTTCCCCCCTGTTCTTACATCAATCTGATGTTTGAGGCTTCAGAGAGAAACCACCAGCAGAACCAACCCAATCACAGCCTCCGAGGAGTATCTTGGGTTGGACAAAAGGACTCCAGCTGTGTGCTGCCCCTCAGAGCTGATTTGGGAATTTACACAATTTCTGCTTTGCCTAAAATCAGAAAATATGGGTATTGGCATTAAATTTAATCTATGGAAACTGATAGACTCCAAAAATTGTGGCTGTTAGAACAGACAAAATTTCAATTAAAGACCAATTTTGGATTGCATTACTGACAAATTGTATTAGGAACTGAGGTCTCCCTGTTTCTTGTACAACTGGAGAAGAAGCTAAAAAGATTCCTCCACAAAGAATCTGGGCCATAGAAGCATTAAATTATGCAGCAATCCTCAAAATTATAGTAGGCCATTTATTGGAATAGAATACTGCAGTTGGCATTTGCACATGTTAATCTAATTGAATTAAATTTTAGTGGTGAGATACAGTAATTTGATGTACATTGTTTATAGTTATTTAATTTATTTATTTTTCACTTTTATAATACAATCTTGCTAATATTCTGTCTTTAAAATTTTAAAACAACATCTAATTAACAAATTAGTCTAATGCCTTCATGAGAAGAAGATTGGATTTATTAAAATCTAATATTGTGGACTTGATCTGACCCCAAATATAACACAGCATTCTTCGTTGTGTAAGGTTTTTGAATGCAGCTCAGAATCTGATAAGTCCAGTGAAACTCTGAAGACGAAGCTATGGATTATCAGCTTTTATTTCTGCAGAAAGCAAAAGACTGGATGACCTTTTCGTCTCCCACCTTAACAGAGCAGGCAGAGAGAGAAAAACAGGCCAAAAACCTTTCCAAACATCTTACAGCTCACACAGCTTGCACAAAACGTCATTGCTATAGAAACATAATTTGAGATCACACGGATTTCATGATTTTAGTGCTCTGAAAACAACAGACTTTAGAAAGGAAAAGAAACACATTTTCTGGCAGATAACTCATAGCTTTGCTGGGGAATGCTGAACACACATTTTAAGGTACAAGCAAGGCTATTTGGCAGAATCCACATTCTACTTTTCACAAGAAGTTACTTTGCTAGGCTAAGCTTGCCAATTCGCCTAGAAGTTTTATCTATGTAGTTGGCACGTTAGGTTACAATGGAGCTTCTCTCAACAGCAATTTAACAAAAGCTGAATTAGGTTATACTCTGTGTATGCTCTAATGCAGTGATGGCAAACCTTTTAGCGACCGAATGCCCAAACTGCAACCCAACACCCACTTATTTATCTCGGAGTGCCAACATGGCAATTTAACCTGAATGATGAGGTTTTAGTTTAGAAAAACAACTCATACATGATTATCGTCTTTTCTCTGAAAAAAACCACATAATAACAGTGCTTTCAATGATACAAACACCTTTTTATTGAAAGGTAAACATTTGCCTTTGGCATGCTTTTGATTAATGTGACCTTTGCTGTTGAATGCAAACTGATAATTTTTCTCACCTTGACTCATACTTTATAAGTTTGAGAGCAACACATGCAGCACTCAGGTCATCTGTTAGTCCAGGGGTGTCAAACTCAATTTCAATGAGGGCCCCATTGTGGTTGACTTCGGAGGACATGGTGGGCACGGCCAGCTCCCACTGCTGCTGTGCTCACTCTCCTTGGTTGCCCATGGGGAGTGCAGGAGGTCAAAGTATGTGGGTCAGAGGGAGGCCCACTCCCTCTCCTTACGAGACCTAGCTTTGTAACCAAAGCATCCTCAATGATAGGATGGGAGACCACCAGGAGAGGTCAGGAGGATGGGACAAGGAGATGGTAAAAGGCAACAGGGCTGTTGGTGATCAAGCGCTAAGGCAGGATTTACCTCACAACCTCACTCTCTCTCGTTATAATCTCCTTCCTTCCCTTCTTTTTCCTTCAGTCTTCATTCTTCCTTCCCCTCTTTCCTTCTTTTTGCTTCCTTGCTCTCTTCTCCTCTTTCCGTCTTTTTCTTGGTCTTTCCTGTCCCTTCTTGGATGCTCCAATGCAAAAGGGGAAACATTCCTTGCCTTGTGATCAAATGCCACTTTTGCTAGTAGTTTGTGGCCACTGAAAAGACTGAGAACAAACCAGGCTCAGTTTATTCCATGCTTGCATTTCATGGGGACAGACTACAGGACAGCAAAACTGTCAAAATGATGGCTCTGGTAGTTGATCAGAGCTCCTCTGTTTTTTATGTGCAACAGCTTTAGCATTTAAGAACAGAGCTAAGTTAGTTGCTTTTCTATGAATACATAATGATCCTTAAAAGATCTCTTCTGTAGGGCCCCTGCCATGGTCTAATTCAGACTGGAAATATAGCAAAGGAAACTATTTCCCCAATTGCTTTGTCCTTTCCCCCCCACTGGAAACAGCTGTTTGCAACCCACAAGGAGGGGATACTTTCCTAAGAGCTCAGAATTCAAGGATACCAATGTGCCCATGACCACCACCAGATGGATTCGTAACTGGCTGACCAACCGCACTCAACATGTAGTCCTCAATGGATACAACAAGAAGCAATGGGTGGAAACTAATCAAGGAGAGAAGCAACTTAGAACTGAGGAGAAACTTCTTGACAGTTAGAACAATTAATCAGTGGAACAGCTTGCCTCCAGAAGTTGTGAATGCCCCAACACTGGAAGTCTTTAAGATGTTGGATAGCCATTTGTCTGAAACGGTATAGGGTCTCCTGCCTGGGCAGAGGATTGGACTAGAAGACCTCCAAGGTCCCTTCCAACTCTACTATTGTATTGTATCTCAGGGTGGGGAAGACCATGGGGGTCCTAGTGATAGAAGAGACCCTCAAGGCCTCCCCAAGCCACTAAGATACCTCCTGCTTCTCCCTCCCTTCCTGCAACAAGGACTCACTTACTTTCCAAACCTCTGTCTCCTCTCTTGTTTCTCGGCTTCTTTGCCTTTGAAGAAGGGAGAGGAGAGTTGGCTGGGAAATGCTTTTTGTGCCGAGATTGGACGCTCCTGGGTGCTATAATATTGTGCAGATTCAGGCACCCATCTTCTTTTGCAGAGTCAGGGATCCAGAAACTTTCATTCTCGGGGGTGGGTGGGTGGGGAAAGTGGTTACCTGCAGGTCTCCTGCTCCTCCCCTCCCCCCAACTACTTTCCACTTAGCTACTTAATGAGGCTTCTTTGTCTCAAGGAGCAGCAAATGGGGCCAGACAGAGACTGGCAATCCAAGTGTGTTTGGCAGAGAAAGCATACTTCAGCCAAGGCACCCAAACTGCTGCCAAAGGTGTGGGCGACAGCTGAGCATGCAAATGGGGCCAGACAGAGACAGGGAGGGAAAGAGAGAAATCTAAGTGTGTGTGTGTGTGTGTGTGTGTGTGTGTGTGTGTGTGTGTGTTAGAGAAAGAATGCTTCAGCCAGGGCACCCAAACTGGTGTGGCCGACACCTGAGCAGGGAGGCAGGGTGTGTGTGTGTACTTTCATCCCCATTCAAGCAGGGCCTCTGATTTCCTCCCCAGCACAGTTGGGGCATTCAGGCTGCTGCCACCTAAGCACCATGATTGCCCCCTCCCCAGCCAGCCAGCCAGCCCCACCTGACCTGCTCCCTGCCGGCTCCTGCAAAGCCTCGCCATTCTCCTCCTTCTCTTCTTCTTCATGTGGTTCTCCTCCTCCGCCCAAGTGGCAGTGGGCTCCACAGGACAGGTTTTCATTTGTGCCCTGGGGCAGAAAACTCTGGTGGGCTGGAAGTGAGTGTGAATGGCCTGGCTCTCCAGGGCTTCCTGGGCCAGTTGGAGGCTTCCTTCAGCCTTCAAACAGTTGCAGGGCTTGTTTGGGGTTTTTTGCTTCCAGGTTGGTGCAGGAGGCTTTCCAGGGCCAAAATGGAAGAAAAAAAACCCCTGTGCTTTCTTCACCCCATTTTGGCCCTGGGAAGCCTCCTGCACCAACCTGTAAGCAAAAAAATAAAAATAAAACCCCTGCAACTGTTTGAAGGCTGAAGGAAGCCTCCAACTGAGCAAGAAAGCACTGGAGGCCCAGACCATTCACTTCCAGCCCAGCGGACTTTCCTGCACAATGTGAGCGCACACACACACACACACACACACACACACACACACTGCATACTCATGCATCCCTCGCCCTTGGCAATTTAAAAAACCCCCACTGTTAGCAACCCACAAGGAGGGGATTCTTTCCTAAGAGCTCACAATTCGGGAATAACAGGGGGGGAAACCCTGCGCTTTCCATGCTCCATTTTGGCCCTGGAAAGCCTCCTGCACCAACCTGGAAGCAAAAAAAACCCCAAAACCCTGCAACTGTTTGAAGGCTGAAGGAAGCCTCCAACTGAGCTAGGAAGCACTGGGGGGGCGGGGGGGGAGACATCCACAGTCACTTCCATCCCGCCGGAGTTTCCTGAGCAATGTGAGCACCCCCCCCCCACTGCATTCTCACACGTCCCCCGCCCTGGCCCTCCACAAAGGCCCGAAAACCACCTGGCAGGCAGGAGGTGAGCCTGCATGTGGATGCTAGTGGAGCTGGGCTGGGGCGGATGGAGTGCCGGGAGAGGACGCTCTGCATGCCACAGGTTCCCCATCACGGCTCTAATCCTTTCAATTCCTTTTTCAGATCAATTATGAAAAAGCTTCAGAGGCTCTGAGTGATAAAAGCAAATTCCCCTTTTCCCACCAAATTCTCCCCAAAGAAGGATTCCAGTACCCAGCAATTGTCCAGCTGCTCCTCCACTTCAGATGGACCCTGATTGGCCTCTTTGCTTCAGACACAGAAAATGGAGAGAATTTCATGAGGACTTTTACTCCAATGCTTGTCAGCAATGGAATTTGTGTGGTTATATCACAACTGTTCTCAACTGGACATACAGCAGCCCTCAGGGATTCCCTCTCTAAGTGGAGACAAGTCAACGTCTTTGTTCACTTCATGGAATATGAATTCATTTGGGGCAGAATTCTTCCTTTCCATTTAACACTTATGCATCTCCCAGGACCCATTGAGGGGAAAGTCTGGATCCTCACAAGTTTTAAAGCATATCAAATAAACAAGTGCAGACTTCTCAAATACATCCATAGTATTTGGAACTTTGGTTATCTGGGAAAAGAAAGGCCAATGGATTCTGCCTTTAAACCCCATTTCTTTGTGGAAGAAAAGTTTCAAGATCATTATTTTCATTGTTCTCTTTCAAAGAATGTCTTTTCTGTCAAAGGCCGCAGAAGATGCACCCAGAAAGCCCCACTGGAGACCCAGTGGAATTGGGACAGAAAAAGGGTCCCAAATCAATACCAACGTTACAGTTTCATGAAGACTCTGGCCCAGGCCCTGAATGCTGCCTATTCCTCCAGATCGAGGAGGGGAAAGAAGGAGGGAGAAAAGATGTTGGGGTCTCCAAGGCTGCAGCCATGGCAGGTATGGGGGGGTCCCGATATGGATCCATTAATCTTAGATCCTTTGGAGAAGGAAAGCAGAGGAGAAGGAGGGGAACCATCTCAACAGATCTGGCCAATTTAATTACTCAGGGAATTAATGGTTCCAAAGAGTAGATACCATGGCATTTTTATATTTAGCAGTGCTAATGGAAAATGCTGTATTCTTTTTAAAATAAATTCCTGTATTTGTGGGTTTGTGATAAGCCTGGTGGAATTCTACCTTCCTTCCGTCCCCATTGCACGTGGGTCTGTGTGCAGCTGGACAGGCAGCTAAGCCCCCCTATTCTCCTCCAATGAAAGGGAGCCTGGCGTGGATCTGGCTGCTTTATTGGGAGAAGAGGGCAGGTGAAACTGAGGAGATGCAAATGGTGGGAATCAAATAGAAAGACGAGATAAGGCAGCATTAACTAACAGCCAGCAAAGAAGCAGCTGGAACCTCCCCAGCGATGCTCCGTGTGAGGGAGGGAGGCATCTCCGGATGACAAGGGGTCTCGGTCAAAACGGCTGCTTCCGTCTTCTCCAAAGGCTGACAGAAAATGGAGTCTGGCTTCAGACATTAAAGTTAGGCTTATCTGCCCCCGGCCACTAGGTGGGGCTAGAGCAACAACAGCACAACAGTTACCATATTTTTCAGAATATAAGACACACCTTTTTCCCTCAAAAAAGAGGCTGAAAATTTGGGTGTGTCTTATACAACGAATACAGCATTTTTTGCCTCACGAAACCCCGCCCCTTCAACAAAATGGCTGTGCATACCCTTATGGAGGCTTTCAGAGAGCTCCTGGGGGCTGGGGAGGGCAGTATGGAGCAAAAAATGGACCATTTGTGCCCCCCCAACCCCCAGGAGCAGTCTATAAGTCTTCATAAGGCTATGCATGCAATTTTGTTTGACAAAAAACAGGCTTGTTTTTGAGAAAAAACTGGCTTTTTTTGATCATTTTTGCCCCACCCCCACCCCAGGACCACTCTGCAAGCCCCCCCCCGCTATTTGTGATTTTTTTTAAAGGGGGGGGCGTTTTCACAAAAACAGGCTGTTTTGGGGAGGTTTGTAGAGTGTAAAAACTTTTTTCCCCCTCTTGGAAAGCTCTTTAACTGGTTGATGAGAATTATATTGATCAAGTGCTTTGCCAGCAGAAACAAAGACTTAGGTGCTGCAGATTGTCAGCAATTTCCTTCTCCAGCACATGGATAAATACACCTGGAAACATCTACCTATCTACCTACTCTCCCTCCCTCCCTCCCTACTGTATTTCTCTCTCTATTTCTTTTTATTTCTCTCTATATATCCCTCCATTTACCTACCCTCTCTCTCTCTACCCCTACCTACCTACTGTATTTCTCTGTCTCTATATCTCTCTCTATTTCTCTCTATCTCTATCCCTTTATCTACCTCCCTTCCTCCCTACCTAACTACTCTCTCTCTCTCTCCCTACCTACCTACTGCATTTCTCTCTCTTTCTCTCCCTCTACCTACCTACCTACTTTTTTAAAAAATTGCCTCTTCAAAAGCTTGGTGCGTCTTATACTCCGGTGCATCTTATGCTCTGAAAAATATGGTACATGTTGTGGCATGACAACCTTTATAAATTTGGAGGAGACCCTGAGACCATCTAGCCCAACCCCCTCCTCTCTGCAGGAATCCCAGTTCAAGCTTTTCTGACTGATGGCTGCTCAGTCTTTGCTCTCGGATGATCCATGAAGAGGAGGCTGAACTTCTCTGCTTTACTGGCTCAGCTCTAAAACAGCTCATCCTTTTATCATATTTTCCCCTCATTCAGCTAAAATCTCCTCTCTTGTAACTGAATTCACTTTCTCCATGTCTGACACTCTGGAATAATAGTGAGCGGATCTTACACTCGTGTGTAACAGAAGTCAGTTATTGGAAGAGGGTTGTATCCAGTGTTGGGATTCAAATCTTTTTACTACTGGTTCTGTGGGCATGGCTTGGTGGTTTTGTGACTGGGTGGGTGTGGCTTGGTGGTCATGTGATTGGGTGGGCGTGGCCAACTTGACATCAGTCACGTCAAGGGATACCTTGCCTGGCCTCTCCTTGCGTCTATAAGATACAATTTCCCTGTCTATTTATTTACTACTAATGAACATCCAAAATATACAATTTAATCCTATGTATATATGCCATATGTGTACATACATATTACATAGTGTAGTGTGTGTATAGGCACACAAAAAGATACATTATCTACTTTGTACACTGCATGTGTATGTACACACAAAGACACACACACACAGCTCTTCTAAAACTATACACATTCAACCTCACTTATTGCGCTTGGAAAAACACACCCAGAGTCCACTTTCTGCCACACATTTAACTATCACTTCTGCACATTAGAACATTACACAGGCCTTCAGATGTTCTTCCCTAGCCTGCACATGACTGTTAGAGCCAGGAGATGTCATGGATTGAGTAAAATGTGGCAAAGCTCACTCAACAATGCTCTGGCATTGCAACCAAATTGTTGGGCTCAATTGTCATAAGTCAAGGACTGTCTCTGCCTTCCTCTGCATGGCAGCCTTGTCCTAGTAAACTCCTTCCCTTTTCTGTCAATTTTCCTCTCTGTTAGAGGCACCAAAATAATCCAGAGGATATAAGGTCTCCAGCTGGAGCAGAGGGTTGTACTAGATGGCTTCCAAGGTCCCCTCTGACCCTACTAGAGCAGGGCTTGGAATAGAAAATGACCTCCAAGATCCCTTCCAGCCCTTTCAAACATTGTTGTGCTGTTTGAAAGAGTCCTCTGAAGCCATAGTTTGTGTTTCTTTCCTTCCTCTCATTTTCTCTCTTTCCCTCCCTCCCTCCCTCCCTCCATGTATCTATTGACCCATCCATCCAACTATATCTCATTCACTTCCTCCTCCCCCCCTCTTTCTTTCTTTCCCTTCCTTCCATAACTCCCTCTTTCTTTCTCTCTCTCCTTTCTTTTCTTTTCCTTTTCTTTCTTTTTCCTTTTCATTCATCTCTCTCTTTCTCTCTCTTTCTACCCCTTCCTTTCATCCTTCCAAAGCTAGGAGATCCACCTGAAACAAAAACTCCTTTGGATGAAACCGCCCATTTTACACACACACACACACACACACACACACACACACACTCACTCACTCACACACACATGCACACGCTCTTCCAACCAGCTCTGTGCCTCGCCTCATTGTATGCTTTTAGTGTGGTCTTTCCTCAAGGCTAAGAGCAGTTCCTTTGATCTCTTCCTTGGCTTCCTTGTCCTTCCCTGAAGTTCACGTAGATTTTGTGCAAATTCTCCTCCACGTGTGATGCCTGTAAGGGGACCTGGTCCTTGAGTTGGGCTCTCCCCAAACCAGCACGTTCACTTCCTGAGATTCTTATGGCTGCATTTGCCTTCTTTCCATGAACATCTCCCTGCTGACTCAGATTCTGTTTCCAGTTAACTACGATTTTGAGATCATTTTCACAAACATACATATCAAGTTTGGTATCCCTCATCTTTCTTCTAGTCCATCATTCATCTTCTTATATGAGACTCTATTGTTAGTCAAGTCCTAGTAGCTAAAAAGCAGATATTTTCCTACTGTGTGCTAATCATAAATATTTTTTCGGGAAACTTGATATTCCTTAATAAAATTTTATTTTATTCCAAAAGGTAAAATACAAGTTTTGGAAAACTTTTAAAATGAAGTTTCAAATAAGGCTCCTAAGTTGAAAGACTTTATATTCTTTAAATCACATCAAATTGGTTACTTTAAGATAGTATTAATGACCATATTAATGACAACATAGAAAAATTGATGACCAATGGCAAATTGTTATCCATCACATTCAGGTTTTATGGAAATATTAAAAAGGGTTAAACATTATTTGAGTTTCATTTTGAAGACAGTTTTTATCCACTTTCATACCACCCCTCAGGTTTCCAATCACATCAAAAATTGTTTGTGAGTCCTTTACTGAAATCCAGTTCTATCACCAGAGTTCCCATAATCTACGTGGGAAGTGTGATGATATGTGAGAATGACTTTTGGGATGAGGGGAAGAGAGGCTGCCTAGGGAAGGATCAGATAAGAGGGGAGAATCCTGCAGCTGCATAATGGGAGAGAAAGAAACTCAGAAAGGATCCTCGATAACTTTTCAAGCTGAGAAAAGAGTTGGTGGGAGATTTGTTCTTTCAGATCTGCAAAATGTTGTTAATGTCACATCACAATTAATTAGAATTTGCACATCTGGAGATATTTTCCATCAGGATGACCAGGGAGAAGATTAGCTTGACAGGTTTCTTCTTGATCAACCCATGCTTTCTGGGAATCTATCTGTTGTTTTCAAAAGGTTTATGGATCATCTTTTTTTCTCTGTTCATTTTATTTGTCATCTGCTGTAGAATGTTCCCTATAATTGACCAACTGTGTCAATTATATTTTCTCTATATTTTGTCAGTATATGATTGGCATTTTTTTCTCAAACTTTTTCAAACTAATTAAGATAATGGCAGTATTTGCATCCTATTTAACCATATTTGGAGATTAGGCAATTGTAGAAGAAAGATTCAATGTGGGATAAGAAACAAAGTTTTCTGTTTTTCAAATTCCTGGATGTTCCCATTCTAGTTTCATCCCTTTCTGGAGAAGAATGAATTTTGGAATATTACTGACATTAAACTGTACTTGGACCAAAATGGAGAAATAACAGCAGATTTGGGCATTAGCAGCTTCTTGGTTCTTGGTGCCAAGAGAAAGACTTTGGCGTATTTTGAAAGACAGAAACTTTCTATCGACCAAGATGCTCTTTCACGGCTAAAGTTGTTCAATAAGGTGAGAGAAATTTTGGTGTCTTTTCTCTGTTTCCCAAAGCCTGAGGTCCCATTTCAAGTGGGCAAAGCCTATAGTCTCCAGGGTGGTTGGCCTCCCATGCCAGTTGTTGTCATCTAACGGAAGTTCTACAACAGACGGGACCTAAGTGGAGGGGCTTTGTCATGTTTTATGGAAACCTTTCAAGATCTTACTGGTCAGAGGTTTCTTTTTTCATCATATTAATTTCATAATAAAAATCTAATGGAATAAATGTTTCCTAAATCTTTTACAATAAATTTTATTCTCAGTTTTAATATGAATATATCATCATATGTACATCATTTTTCAATCCCATCTCTGCTGACTTTATTAAGTAGAAAAGTACTTTATTGTAATGTTAAATGCCAAAAGCAAAAGGGAGGAACTACGTGAAGAATCTGCCAGTACTTAGTTATACCTCCTGCATCTTCTTAGAAGAAGTCAAATATTTCATATTTACTTACACGAAGACCAGAGGCTATTTGGCTAATGTCAGTGTCTATCTCTATTTTCCATGAATGTTGACTACTAACACATTTTCTTTGGCATTCTTCATTTTTCTGCTCAGTCTCTGCCTCAGTCCAGATGTGTGGAAAGTTGTCATCCTGGATTTGTCAAGAGGGCTCGAGAAGGAGAGCCAGTTTGCTGCTATGACTGTGTTCCTTGCCCGGAGGGGACCTTCTCCACTCAGGAAGGTGGGTCACATTGAGGAAAATGGGAGGCTTTGTGGAACTGGATCCATCTAAACATTTTCATGGAAGTGCAAGTTAAAAGACACAAGCTCACCTTTTTTTTTAACCTGCATAATTTCTTATCTAACAGGAAATAAATCAAAAAGACTTTGAAGGAGGGTGTTAGCGGTATCTCCATTGGGAGATACCCAAAATAGTGCAGCGGAATGTACAGCTAGAGAAAAAGAACGTTGCTAGTAGAAAAAACACACGAATAGAGTTTCAGACATTGCTAGTAAAAACAAGTCGCTTTACTAATAATAATTGCTTCACAAGCAGTGATAGTAGATATATGTCCAAACACAATTCAAAGAACAAACAATTGCTTACAGTCGCAGTTTACGTTCCAGTCATCAAGCGAGCAAGTAGTTATCAAGCATAGGACAAGCAGAGAGAAAGAGTGAGCTCTCTTGATTCCCTCTTATTGTAAAGTTAATTACAGCTGGTAAGTACATTCACCCATTTAAAGCAACAACAACCATTTGTTATTGTATATAGATATATATTGCCTACCCAACACTAGGAGTATACTCCCAACATTCTCCCCTTTGGGTAGCCAATATATATTCACAATTTCAGTCCATATCGTTCACAATTTTCTTTATGTTTAATTGCACCCTGGGCCTTTGTGAAATGGTCGGCTATATTATCCTCTGACATACAGTATGTTAATTCCACTAGCTTATTTTTAATACTCTCCCCTGGTTTTATCAATCCTTAATCCTAAATACTGACGTATTTCACCCAGATCATTTATGGTGAAATGTTTCTTCAACTGTTCCATTATATGAATAGCCTCTTGTTCTGTCTTAGTTAACAATGCTATATGGTCGGTAAATAAAAGAAGTAATGAAACTTTTCCATCCCTTTCCATTCTAAACAGACATGGATCAGCTAAACCAGCTTTAAATCTGATGCTAGCTAAAGCATTGACTACACACTGGTTCCACTCATAACCAGACTGTTTTAAGCCATAAAGACTCTTCTTCAGAAGCCAACATTCAGACGTGTCATTGTCTTTGATTCCTGCTGTTTTTTTTTTTAATATAGATTGTGTGTTGTAATGGTGCATGTAGATAAGCTGTTTCTACATCTAAGTGTTTAATCAAATACTTATTTTTTTGCAGCCCAAACTAAAGCGGCTCTAAGTGTAGTGGATTTCAGACTAGGTGCGAACACTTCACCTTAATCTGTGGCTGTTTGGTCAAAACCCTGTGCCACTAGCCTAGCCTTAATATGTTATGGCTCCGTCTACTCCAGTTTTTATTTTATATATCTACTTACTACCGATTGTAATCTTACCTGGTGGTAAATCAGTGTTTTCATATACTTTCATATTCTGCAAAGATTTAAGCTCTTTAGTCATTGCAGTTCTCCATTCCTTTTGATCTTCTAGAGGAAATGTGGTCAATTCATGGTATGTTGCAGGAACTTTGTTAATCTGAAAAGCCATAGTTGCCTGATACCTATCAGGTGGCTTAGTTACTCGTGTAGAACGACTTGGTAACCCAGGACTTATTACCGGACTTTCTATTTTTACTTGTTCCTTCTCTACTATTCCCTCTTCAGTAGACAACTCATTTTTATTATTCAATGCTGGTTTCTCATCATCTTCATGAGTGCTAGGCTTGGTTTCTATAATCACTTCATTATTTGGATCTAACCTTTTCCACCCTATATGATCCATAAATTTGGCATTTGCACTGCTAACAACCTTTGTTGATCCTTTTTGCCAGAATCTGTAGGACCTGGGGTTAGAATTATAGCCAATAAAATTAGCTGTTGAGCTCTTTCCTGTCCTTTATGTCATAATTGCGAGGGAATATGAACCCATGCTGGAGTTCCAAATATATGTATGTAACTGAGGTCTGGTTTTTTTGCCCTACCATCTGGTAAACGGTATTTCACCAGTTGTGGTGTTAATTACGTTGTTTAAAATATGATTTCCACACATCATCACCTCATGCCACAATGATTCAGGCAATCCAGCATCAGCCAGCATCGTTCTAACCATAGATTGCAATGTCTGCCCTCTTCTCTCCACAAATGCATTATGCTGTGGGCGATAAGGTGCAGAACGTTTATGTTGTATACCAGCCTTTTGAAACATAGTTGTAAAATTGGAGTTTATGAATTCTGTACCATTATCAGTCACTACGGTGATAATCTTATGATTTGTTTTCCTCTCTACAAATTTAACCCAATTAGTGAACCGTTGAAATGTTTCTGTTTTGTTCTTTAACAAAAAACAAAAACCATATCTGGAATAGTGGTCTAAAATGCTTAGTACATAACAGGCACCCCCCAAACTAGGTTTCATTGGCCCTATTAAGTCTGCAAATACCACTTCTAGTGGTTTCTTGGTCTTAAACCCATTTAACCTATTAGCCGGAGTAGCTCTACTCTTCTGTTCATTACAAATATTACAATTTATATATTGACTACATGGCTTTATCTTCACTCCATCAACTAACTTCACTGTTTTTTGCAACATTTTGAAACTGATATGTCCCATTCGCCTCTGCATTAAATGAATACATTCATTGTGGGGTTTAACATTTGAATACACAGAATTAACAACATAGGAATCAGACATTACATATAACCCATCTTATAGCTTAGCAGTAACCTTAATACCCCCTTTTTCAATAAAACAATTATCCCCTTTAAATGTTACAATGTAGCCATGATTAACCAAAACTCCAACTGAAAGCCAATTAAACCTAATTTGTGGTACATATAACATATGCAATGTTTCGGCAATACATGGACATTTAGCAATACCTTCACCCGATACCTTTAGCCTCCACCCATTCGCTAAAGAAACATGTTGTTTACTTGTGACCAACTTTACAAAGTTGTTTCTCTCTTTAGTAATGCACATCGACGCCCCACTGTCAATAATCCACAAATTGTGGTTAAATGATGCATTATTATCTATAGTCACATTAATCTCATGTTTTCTAGATTGTAGAGGTTTCTGTGGTCTTGACTTTTTGCAAAACCTGGCAATGTGACCCTTCTTATCACAATTATAACAGCATTTTACAGTATATACATAATTAGGTAAATCACTACTCTTGGCGTCCTCTCTCTTAACTGTTTTCTATCTTCTCTTCTTCTAGACTCTTCCAGCAGGTGGGAGGAGGGGGTTGCAGACTGGGCAAGCTTTACTAGCAACAGAGGAAACATCTCCCCTGCTGATGGATTCAAAGTCCAGACATCACAGGGTTCATTCCAAGTTCTCTGTCTGCCTCTTGCAGAGTTTATTCTTTTTATACTGTTTTCACAAGCAAAGCAAAGAGCATATAGCAACAGCATCTTATTGGTGCATTCTCCTTGTCAATCTCTAAGAACATCCCAGCCAGGATAGAGTCTTACATATCTAGATGATGTCTGGCACTGCTAATTAGGTGAGCTCATAGGAATCTGAGGTAACCAGCTACTGAGATCATGGTAGTGTGCTGCGCATGTCTGTGCGTAACCTTTCCTCCATTCCTACACCCTGCTTTCTAGTCTGGATATGTGCTGCTAAGTTCACCTTTCTAGGAAGATCTGAATTCTTTGAAACTTGATGAATTGTTTTAGGTCCACCTTCTGAAAGACCTTGCAATTCACTGTATATTGGATCCTCCCCTTGAGGATCACTGAGAAGGTGTCACTGGTCCATAATATGGTGCTGTGGATAGTTATGGGAGGGGGGACTCATTACACAAATATTCTGCCTGTCATGTAGATCAATCAATCAGTAGAGAGCTGGAAGGGACCTTGGAGGTTTTCTAGTCATATCTCTCAAGCAGGAGACCGGATACCATTTCAGACAAGTGACTGTCCAGTCTCTCCTTAAAAACTTCCAATGTTGAAGCACCCACAGCTTCTGAAGGCCAGCTGTTCCACTGGTTAATTGTTCTCACTGTTAGGAAATTTCTCCTGAATTCCAGCTTACTTCCAGATGTTAAAAGATACTGTAGATTTCCTCTAAGTCCAGTATAATAACTGCCATGTGGCAGGACACAAGATGTTTGCCTAAAAAGATTATATGATTCATTATTAACCTCTAATAATATAGCTTCCTATGAGTTACATTACACCAGAAATAATTAACACCCTGGGAATTTCCTCAACTTCATATACCTAGCTACTTTTTAAAAAGATTACATCCTTTTTATGCTAGTTTTAACAAAAAATAAAAGGACAGAATTTTAAAGAAAATTAATTTTTGGTTTCTCAGATGCAGAAAAATGCACCAATTGTCCAGATGATAAATATCCAAATGTGGACAAAGTCCAATGTATCCCCAAAGTTGTAACTTTCATGTCTTATGAAGAACATCTGAGCATCATCCTGGTCTCTTTTGCCCTACTCTTCTTCCTAACTACAGGCCTTGTTTTAATCATCTTCATTAAACACCGAGAAACACCCCTTGTCAAAGCCAACAACCGCGACCTTTCCTACATCCTCCTAGTCTCCCTCCTGCTTTGCTTCTTGTCTTCTTCTCTCTTCATTGGTCAACCAAGGAAAGCCACCTGCCTTCTCCGACAAACGGTCTTCAGCATCATCTTCTCTGTTGCTGTTTCTTCTCTCTTGGCCAAAACCATCACGGTGGTGCTGGCCTTCCTGGCTACAAAACCAGGAAACCGAGTGAAGAGATGGTTGGGGAAGAGCTTGGCCAACTCCATCATCCTTTCTTCTTCTGCTGTCCAAATTATCATCTGCTCCATCTGGCTGGGAGTTTCTCCCCCCTTCCCTGACTCTGACCTCCGCTCCCAGCATGGAGAGATCATCCTGCAATGCAACGAAGGGGCCGATGTCATGTTCTACATCACCCTCAGCTACATGGGCTTCTTGGCTGCCATCTGCTTCACGGTGGCTTTCCTGGCCAGGAATCTGCCTGGGGCCTTCAACGAAGCCAAGCTGATCACCTTCAGCATGCTGGTCTTCTGCAGTGTCTGGGTGACTTTTGTGCCCACCTACCTGAGCACCAAAGGGAAATATATGGTGGCTGTGCAGGTCTTCTCCATCCTGGCCTCCAGTGCTGGTCTGCTGGTCTGCATCTTCATCCCCAAGTGCTACATTATCCTCCTGAGGCCAGACCTGAACACAAAGGAGCATCTCACAGCCAGAACAAATGTGTAAATGTGAGACTGAGGAATTTCAACTTTTAACATGTTCCACAGTCTAAACCAGTAATTCTTAATCTTTTTTTTTGGCCATGCTCCACCTAAGCATCTTTAAAATCCTGATCCCCCCTCCCTCCTGTGACATATAATTCTTACTTTACTCAAAGAGTGAACTTTACTCACGCGGAGGAAGCTTAAAAGGTCATTAAATTGGTTTATACAAGATTCAAATTTCTTCCATTAAAAATCAAATTGCCCCCATGTGGAGCATGGGCCCCACGTTGGGAGCCACTGGTCTGAACATAGAAAATGGCCCATTCTGTTCGGCATGCATGAGTGGGCCAACTCTTTTTCTTGAAATAAATCAAGGGTGTGTGGAAGGTTGTGAGGAGACAATTTTTTTTGGAGAAATGGCATGTTGGCAAGACAGAAATATAGAAGGAATGTAAGGAGCAACGTTGATGCCCTCATTTCTCAGTACATTTCACCCAAACTGTTTTTATTTACACAATAACTCTTTCTTGAGATTAGCAACAATACAAGGGTGGGAAGGTAACTTGAACTCTCACTAATTATGAATATTCAAGCTTACATCTATTAAATAAACTATGCACATGTATGATTGTCATTTTCTCCTCCTTTCCAGGAATGTATAATTTGTGTGCATGCTTTTGTCTGTAAGATTTCCTCTCACTATTTTATGGAGGGAAATTCCTCCAGTGGAGACTGAATAAATAAATCCACTGAGCTTGGATTATTGGGTTTTTGGGTCCTGCGTTTGATTCCACAGAAACTGGTGTCAGCAGTGGGATTCACAGTCTTAGATCTGCCACCAGGGACAGCAGATGGGAAACCCCTATAGGGGGACTCTTGTGAGATTGATCCCATATCCCTTCCCCCTGCCCCATAAAGGCCCCATTGAGGAGCTTCTGGGAGGCCACAGTCTGTGCCTGAGAGTCTGTTGTGGCTGGGGAGGCTTGAAGAGGGTTTGTGGTCCCTTCCATCCCAATTCGCAGCCTCGCTGGCCCTGCTGCGACCTCAGCTGAGCAACGGAGGCTGGAGGTGTCCAGGAACCGAGGGGGAATTTGGCTTTGGGGACAGGATCAGTGTGACCTTTCCATGTGGAAGAACGGAGACTGACCCAGAGACTCTGTCCTAACCCCCTTTTTCCTATTGTCTGAATGGAGGAATTCAGCTGATCCTAGGCAGGGAGGGCAGTGGATGATGGGGCTCAGGAAGACTCTGCTTGGGGAAGGAACCTTTCCCAAAGAAACAGAGAAACCGGCTGTGTCCCAGGGCTGGGAGAGGGTCTGGGGTCCTCACTGGTGCCTCCACAGGAAGCGAAAAAAGGAATGAGAGAAAATGGAAGGGATGATTTAAAAAAAAACTCTTCCTCCCTGGTGAGAAGAGAAATTCCTGGATCGGCACACGGCCAGGACAGATTCCATGCAAACAGAAGCAGGAAAGTCCGTTTTTATTTTTGTTAGATTTTTCCCCATTGTTTTATTATTTTTTCAACTACCTAAAGGAGGTGAACATGTCCAACTCGTCTTCCTCTTCCTCCTCTTTTCCCCACAACAATCACCCTGTGAGGTGGGCTTGTCTGAAAGAGAGCATCTGTCCCGAGGTCAGCAAACAAGCTTTCAGGGCTAAGGCAGGACTCGAACTCAGGATCTCCTGCTTCCTAGTCTGCTGCCTTAACCCTTGTCAATGTTAAAGCAAGGTGGATTTTGGGCAAAGGTCCTGCTGGTCACCACTGCCACCTTATCTTCCAGCAGGACCCCAAGTTTCCCCCTGGGTCCTTCTGGGGTAGAGCAGCCCCATCCGAGAGCAAAGGAGAGAAACTCCTGGACACAGAGAGCCCCTCCCTCCCCCAGTCACAGCCCCTCCCTCCTGCCAGGGTTCAGCTGAAACTTACTGACTGTAGGGGGCAGCATAGAGTCTGGCCCTGAATTCCTAGCTGGGCCCTGGGAATTGAAATCAGAGCCTCCTGGTGATTGGCTCAAAGTCCCCAGCTGCCTTTGATGCCTAAGGCGGAACTAGAACTCAGAGTCACTTACTGATTGGGACAAAGTCACTAAGGGGCCCCACCTAATTTTCTTCATAGCAAGATAGGGTGGCCACTGCCTTCTTCTCAACCTACCCCTGGCATTTCCTGGTGGTCTCCCATCCCTGCTTAAATCCCGGCCTGCTTAAGCTTCTCCAAACCATCCTGCTATTGCATCCTATGGGTAGTCCTCGACCTACGACCAGAATTGGGATCAAAAATGCCATTGCTAAGCTAGGCAGTCATTAAGTGAGTTGTGCTGAATTTTACAATGTTTATTGCCACAGTTGTTAAACGAATCATTGCAGTTGTTGAGTGAATCCTGCAGTCACGAAACAAACACCATTTCGCCCACTGATTTTACTTGTTCTAAATCCATGTTGATTGCCAGGCACCCAAGTGGCGACTATGTGCTGCACTAGTCGTAAGTATGAGGACCCATCATAAAGCGCTTTATTCAATGGCCGTGGAACTTGGAACAGTCGCTAAATGAATGCATGTAAATTGAGGACTATGTGTAGGATACTTAGAGAATGTATATAATTGGATCCATTGTTTCTTCAGGCACTTTCTCACAAGGCCTTTTAAAGAAGAAGAATATTTTATGCATATTTCCCTTTCATCATCTGGGGAGGTGCAGGAAAACCTGGATTCTCTGGATCTCTAATACCAGATTCCAGATCCAAGGGACAAGACTCCCAATCTGCAAGACTCCCAAGAGCAGCACAGTTTTCTCAAGCAGACAGTGGATCAACTTCACAACAGAAGACCTGCAGAAAACTCTGCTGGACAACAAAGGAAGCTTGGACCATGCCAACACGATGACCCACCAGTTAGAGTTAGAGAAAGAATCTTTGGTGAAGAACTCCAGAAAGAAATGTCTGAGGTTACTACCCAAGTGGCCATCCTCAAACTTGAGAAGGCTGCCTTACAATCTTTGAGAAGCTCCTCAAAGAGGCCTGGAACCTTCTTAAGAACTCAAGAAGCACCTCTAGAGTCTGCAGCATAAACTGGCTGAGGTGGACCAAAGTTCCACTTTGTGGAGAAAAGCCACTGAAGCAGAAAGTCACCATTCTTCAGAATGTGAGGGGAAATGAGAAGAAGCAACTCAACAATCTTCAGCAGCAGCAGATCTGTGTTTACCAGGCCAGAATGGAAGACCTGCAGAAAATTCTGGAGGACAACAGAGAAGGATTGACCCATGTCAGAATGGCCATCCAGGAATTACAGCTACAGAACAGGTGTTTGGAGAAAGACAGGGAAGATCTCCACAGGGAGGTCACCAGCCAAGTGGCCTCCTTCAGAAATGACGTTGGCACTCCTGAGTGAACAGCACATGGGACAACCTTGCTGACACTCTCTCTCTCCCCAGACCTGAATGGAGGAATGGCTGCCTTTTACCCATTTGAAAGAGAAAAGAGATTCTTCCCCTCCCTTCCCTTGACTTGCCACCCAGTGTGCCAGGGGACTCGGGGGGGGGGGGGGAGAGAGAGAGACAGACAGACCCCAAGTTCCCGCTGGCTGTGGGGCTGCACCTCCCTTTCACTCATCCACTGCAGCCCCACTCCATGCTGGAGGGGGGGGGCAAAAGGAAGGGATGGCATGAACCCCCTTGAGCTGGGGGCCCCCTCCCCCAAGACTGAACATATTCCCCCTCCCTCTCTTTTCTCTCAGCACAGAACTCTCTCTTCCATCAGGTGAAGTCAAGGGAGACTCTGCCCGGAGACTGATGACGGTACAGTAGCGAGAATTCCTATTGGTCCGCTGGAGCTTCATTGGATCCTGGGAAAATGCGATTCACTGGTTTTAGTCTGCATTTCTCTGCACATTCCGCGTTTCTCAGGCATTGCGTCGTCTAAAAGGCCCGTTCTGGGCTTGGCAGCGTGTGTGTGTATCTCCCCGGCCTGATGCTCCCAACCCCTGAGGAGGCATCTGGAAGGGGGTGGAGCATTTGTCTCGGATTTTGGAGGTGGGAGGGCCGGGCCAGAACTAGAGGCAGCACCAATGAGAATTCTCCCTGCTTGAGCGTCATCGGTCTCCGGGCAGAGTCCCTTGGGGCTTCAGCTGAAGGAGGAGAGTCAGTTCTGTGGAGGAAGGGAGAGGTGGGGAAAGTGGGAGGGGGGATCTTGGCCTGAAGAACCAACTGGGGCTTCTTCTCTGCTTGGAACGCTCTCCTGCACTGGGGGAAGTCAAGGGAGACTCTGCCCAGAGACTGATGATGCTAACCCGAAGTTCGAGGAAGCCTCAGGAGGGAGGTGAGGGGGCACACCGAGGCAATTCAGCCGGTTGGCCGAACTGCTCATACAATTAACAAGCAGTTTTAGGGAACCCGTGGGAACTGGCTGAATACCTCCCCTACCTGGTTCCATATTGGCCAAGTGATACGTCCCTCCCTCCTGCTTGTGGGCAGACCAGAGGCATCTTGGGGTGGGGGGTGTCAGTGTGGATTTTGGACTGATCTTGGTCTGGTTCATCAAAGCTTTTTTACCTGCTTAAAATGGAATTTGCAAAGGGATCCGAGTGGCAACCAGAAGCCATTCTGAAACCTCAGGCTGACTCCTGATCCACCCACAATCTCTGTGGTTGGAAAGCAGAAGACTTTCCATGGGTGCCTCTTGCTAGAAACCTGGATGTGCCCCCCCCCCTTATTCCTCCTCCTCCTCTTCCTCCTTGGACCTGGATGAATAGGCGGCATTGAACGCTCTCATGCCCCAATCCATAGCATTTGGTCAATTTGATTTACTGGGAATGTTCCGGTTCAAAAAGATTCTGTCCTACAAAGAGGGAACCCGGAAGTCAAAAGTTACAATTTGTTGTAGTTTAACTCATCAAAGGAAAGTAGAAAGGAAAGTTTACCTGGATAGAACAGAAAGTCAGTTATATAAGCTAAACAGAATAACCGAATCGCAGAACAAGAGCCTTGGAAGGGACCTTGGAGGTCGTCTAGTCCAACCCCCTGCTCAAGCAGAGAACCCTCCACCATTTCAGAATAGTCGCTCTCCAATCTCTTCTTAAAGACCTCCAGTGTTGGGGCATCCACAACCTCTGGTGTCATTTCATTACTTAATTCTTCTAACTGTCAGGAAATTCCTCCTTAGTTCTAGGTTGCTTCTCTCTTTGATTAGTTTCCACCCTTTGCTTCTTTTTCCTGCCTTCTGGTGCTTTGGAGAATAGGTGGACCCCCTCTTCTTTGGGGCAGCCCCTCAAATATTGGAAGACTGTTTATCAGATCCCCCTTAGTCCTTCTTTTCACTGGACCAGACATACCCAATTCCTGCAATCGCTCTTAGTATGTCTCCATCCCCCTAATCCTCTTTGTTGCTCTTCTCTGCCCTCTTTCTAGAGTCTCAACATCTTTTTTTCATGGTGGCGACCAAAACTGGATGCAGGATTCCAAGTGGGTTCCTACCAAGGCCTCATAGAGCGGTATTAGCACCTCTTGTGACCTTGAGCTTCTGTTAATGCAGCCTAGGACTGTGTGGGCTTTTTTGGCAGTTGCAGCACAAGGTTGGCCAAAGTGTCATTTGTTGATTTAGGACGTGAATGAAAAAAAAAAAGAAGTCATAAGGTTACTTAAGAGTCCACAAAGAGAGAGACCACATGCTAATTAAGACAGAAGGAATTCTTGGCATAGAAGAGAAGAAACTATGGGCATCCCATTATCTAAGCATAGTCCTCCTTGGCAAGGAAAAATAGCTTATCCTACAGGTAGGGAATCTTATAATGTATCAATAGTACAGGTGGTCCCCGACTTACGACACTTCATTTAGTGACCAATCAAAGTTACAATGGCACTGAGAAAAAGAGACTAATGACATGATCGAAATTAGGACACTTGGCAACTGATTCATATTTATGACGGTCACAGCGTCCCAGGCTAAGATGATCGATCCCCTTTTGCAACCTTCTGGCAAGCAAAGTCAATGTGGAAGCCAGATTCTCTTAACAACCATAGTATTCACTTAACAACTGCAATGATTCACTTAACAACTGCGGCAAGAAAGGTTGTAAATGGGGCAGCACCCGCTTAACAAACATCTCGGTTATTTACATAAATTTTGGGCTTAATTGTGCTCGGAAGTCCACAATTTATTTACCTGAACACACCATTGATCCTAAGGATATTTAGCCTGAAATGTGTGCAATTAAAATTTTCATATCTCGTCCGATCTTTCTTTGGCTCTCCGTCTCCCCATTCCCACTCCTGGTTCGCCCTCCCCAAATACCGTCATTGCATCATTGCAGTGTCACCTAGCAACAGAAATTTTGGGCTCAATTGCGATCGTTAGTGGAGGACTTCCCGTTCCCTTATTTTTTTATCCCTTGTGGGTTTTCTAATCAAAATGTGATTAGCCAAACAATAATCTAATAATCCCATTTCTGAGAGGAAAAGCATTCTAGGTCCCAGCCTCAAAGTTATTGCCATCCTTTCAACATTGCCTTGGCAAGAGAGAAAAATGAGGCCAATCAAGAGCCAAAGAAACCCCGGGCTACTTAGCAAGAGCAACAGCATCAGGACCCCCATGTGGTGGGCACTACAAAGTCCCCCGAGTCCAAGAGAGCTGACGGAGGGGGCAGGAGGCCAGCCGAGGGGAATCTCCCACCCCTTGCTAGAGGCTCGGCTCCCCTGCAGCCATCCAGCAACCGCTCAGTTAGGGCATCCTAAGGGTGGGAGGTCTGTGTGGGGAGGAGGGCAGCCCCCCTGCCACACCTCTAGCAAGGACGGAGGGGGTGTCACAGGGCTCTGCACCATTGACCCAAACAACACAAATAGGCAGGAATCAGGGGGAAAGAAGCGAGGAGGCAGGACGGCCGGAGCACCTGTTTTGCCAGACTTCCTAAGATGCCTGCCGGGATCCCTGCGGTGTCTCCCTTTTGTCTTCTCCCCTTGTCTTCATCTGCTCCATCCAGAACAGCCCCAAAGGAGGGAAAGGGGCCCTGCCAGAGCCACCTGTCAGAGGGGTAAGGCAGAGCATCCCAGGTGTTTCTATTTACCCTGCCAGTCTTCTTCCTTAAGGGAGAATCCCATAGCCTTCCCTTCCCTCTCCTTGTCCTTTCCTTGTCTGTGTTAGCAAACCTTTCCTTCCCAGCAGGGTGGTAGCTCTGTCCATGAGGCACACCTGTGGCCTGAAAGGTAATCTTCCTCCCCCCCCCAATGCAGAGGTGGAAGAGCAGTAAGAGAGTTAGAAGGGACCTCAGAGGTCTTCTAGTCCAACCCCCTTGCTCAAACAGGAGACCCTGCGCCATTTCAGACAAGTGGCTGTCCAATCTCTCCTTGAAAACCTCCAGTGATGGAGCACCTGCAATTTCTGGTGGCAAGCTGTTCCACTGGTTAATTGTCCTCACTGTCAGGAAATTTCTCCTTAATTCTAAGTTCCTTCTCTCCTTGATTAGTTTCCACCCATTGCTTCTAATCCTGTCTACTTTGGAACCCCCCCCCTTTCCTTGTGACAGCCCCTCAAATACTGGAAGACCTCTATCATGTCATGCCAGGGCCTTCTCTAGACAAGCCATACCCAATCCCTGCAACCGTTCTTCACATGTTTTAGGCATATGTCATTTAGCCATTTGGCCACGTCATGCGTGCAAATTCATTGGAAAAGTCAGTGATGCTAGGAATGGTTAGTGGAAGAAGCTGAAGGGGGAGCAAAGAACACGTTGGCTTGATAACATCAATCTGACCCAACAGTCGGGGCTTCTCAGGGCACCATGGAAAGCAATGGCCTACAGGTGTTGGACACGACTGAACAGGAGTTCTCTGAACAAGAACTCAGAATAATCTCTCCTCCTGCAGATGTGATCAAAGTTGACACAGTGGGAGCACAGAATCCTTTAGCCACAATTTCCACAGGTGTAATTTCCTGGATGGAAGCTTTCCTAGCTGTCAGACGGCTTCAAGCTTGGATTCAAAGGTTTCCAGAATAGACTAGACTAGACTAGACTAGACTAGACTAGACTAGGACTAGAATAGAATAGAACAGAATAATAGTTAGAATAGAATAGAATAGAATAGAATAGAATAGAATAGGAGCCGGAGGGGACCTTGGAGGTCTTCTAGTCCAACCCCCTGCTCAAGCAGGAGAACCTATACCATCTCAAGACAAGTGACTGTCCAGTCTCTTCTCAGAAACCTCCAGTGATGGAGCAGCCCCAACTTCTGGTGGCCAGTTGTTCCACTGGTTAATTGTCCTCACTGTCAGGAGGTTTCCATTTAATTCTAGGTTGTTTTTCCTCTTTGTTTAGTTTCCATCCGTTGTTTCTTGTCCTGCCCTCTGGTGCTTTGGAGAATAATTTGACCCCCCCCCCCTCTTCTTTTGTGGCAGCCCCTCAAATACTGGAATACGCCTATCATGTCACCCAAATCCCTCCTTTCTTTAGACTAGCCAGGCCCAGAAAAGAGTCTTTTTTAAAAAAAACACGGGAGATTGATCCCCTGAGGTGGCCATTTGGGGACCCTCCAGGTTGAGCAGCAGTCTACCTTGAATGCTTTGGGATTTAGCAGCGGGAAGGAGCCAGGGCTCCTTAGCAGGAACTGATGCCTCCAGGTGTTCGTCCTCCTTGTTTCATTTCTCCTTTTCCTTTTTAGTGGACCCCTTGTGGCCATGGCAACAGAGGGAATTGCTTCAGGCCGAACTCTGTTGCCCAGAAAATGCCCCAGGTGCTTTGGTGGGCCTGCAGCCAGGCTGAGTTGCCAGAAGGAGGCGCCGTTCCCATTTCCCTGCCAGGATCCTGGGATGCCCTGCGGGGGACGAGGCCGAGGCCTTTGCTGCAATGGGGGTATCTATGGACGGAGAACCAGGGGTGGGAAAGGGGAGACGGAGAGCCAAAGAACGACCGGACGAGATCGAAATATATTTCATTGCACCGATTTCGGGCTAAATACCATGATGATCAATGCTAAGGTGACCAACTTTTTTACAATGAAAAGGAGGACAAATAAATTGGAAAAAATATATCGTAAATAAAAGAAATATTTTATTCATTGCAACAATAATACACTGAAATATGATATATGCATAATAAAAACAGTTGCAACATTTTATATTGCAATTATGCTTACATGCCTGTTAATTATTATTTAAATGAGTACTTTTCCATTGAATTAATATTTTTGTCAATGTATCATCTTCTAACAATATATTGGAAATATCTGAACAAGAAATATCCTTCATATTGAATTTTACGGCAAGTGCTGCAGCTAGAGTATCAACATTCAATCTCGATTTCTCACTTGTCCAAAAATCATTGGCAATTGAAAAAAACTCTTTCAACTGCTGCATTAGTTCCAGGGCAGCACAACGTAAATTGAACAAGTATAAATAAATGTTCACATGGAATATGTTCATTTTTGAAATGGCTGAAAATATCCACCCATCTTTTAACTAGGGCCTAGTTACCTGCGGGATCGTGTCCTGCCCCATACATCCCTGCGGCCCATTCGCTCACACAGAGAGGGTCTCCTCCGGGTGCCGTCCTCTAGAGATTGTCAGAGGGCGGTGCCCAGGAGTAGGTCCTTCTCTGTGGCGGGCCCTACCCTTTGGAACGACCTCCCCCCAGACATTAGAACAACAACCGATCTCCGCTCCTTCCGCAGTAAACTGAAGACTCACCTGTTTCGGCTAGCCGGCCTGGCATAACTCGACAACTTATCCACCCCTAGGTCATTTTTAATTGTTAATTTTAGTTTTTAAACTATTAATGTTATTGAGGTTTTAACCGTTTTCAGCATTGTAATTATTTATTTATTTTTTACCTCCTCTGTATGACACTGTGTTGACTGTTGCTTGTGTACGTCGCCCCGAGTCCCTGTGGGGAGAGGGGGCGACTAATAAGTTTAAATAAATAAATAAATAAATAAATAATAAATTATCAATTTCAACATATTGATTTTCCCATTGTATTAAGTTTTCAGAATTTAAATATACATTCAGTCTTCTAATTTCTTCAAAGAGACAATTGTCGTCTATTTTAATGTCTAGCATTTCTTTAGATAAAAATTCAACACAAGATTCAATATCTGTTCAATATACTTGCGATGAAGTAAAAAAAACACCATTAAAAACTGTTTAATAAAATACGTCACATAACGCGCAACAGATTAGCCTTCAAATATCAAAAAGGAGGGCATGTAGGAGGACACTTTTTGAGGGACGACAGAACTTACAAAAGAAGGACTGTCCTCCCTAAAGGAGGACGGTTGGTCACCCTATCAATGGTGTGTACAGGTAGTCCTCAACTTACGACCGCTATTGAACCGAAATGTTATGTAACTAACCAAGATGTTTATTCAGTGAGTTTTGCCCCATTTACGACCGTTCTTCCTGCAGTTGTTAAGTGAATTACTGAGGTTGTTAAGTTAGTTATACGGTTGTTAAGTGGATAAGGGTTCCCCATTGGCTCTGCTTGTCAGAAGGTGGCAAAAGGGGATCACGTGACCCCAGGACACGGCAACCGTCATAAATATGAACCCACTGCCAAGCATCCAATTTTTGATCATGTGACCACAGGGATGCTGCAGCGGTCACAAGTGTGAAAAATGATCATGTCAGTTTTTTCAATCCCATTGTAACTGAATGGTCACTAAATGAACTCTTGTAAGCTGATAAATACCTGTAGTATTTTTTAACAATGCGGAAAAAAAAACAGCTTAAGAAGAACAAACCTGTTCAACCCCCCTCCACCCAGTGAGGGCAAAACACACACACACACACACACACACACACACACACGGCACAGAAGAAATCGATCTTTCTATTTTTATGGTGACTATGATCATGATTGATCACTTCTTTTTTTTATGTACAATGAGAGCTTATGCACCGAAGACAAATTCCTTGTCTGTCCAATCACACTTGGCCAATAAAGAATTCTCTCTTCTCTTCTCTTCTCTTCTCTTCTCTTCTCTTCTCTTCTCTTCTCTTCTCTTCTCTTCTCCTCTTCTCTTCTGCTCTGCTCCAGTCCAGTCTGATCCAGTCCATATTTTCTATTCTATTCTATTCTATTCTATTCTATTCTACATTCCTATTCCTATTCTATTCTACATTCCTATTCCTATTCCTACTCTATTTATTCTATTCCTATTCCTATTTATATTCTATCCTATTCTATTCTATTCTATTTATTCTATTCCTATTCCTATCCTATCCTATCCTATCCTATCCTATCCTATCCTATCCTATCATACTCTATATTCCTTATTCTATTCTATTTGTTCTATTTCTATTCTATTCTATTCCAATTCTATTCCTATTCCTATCCTATTTAACCTATCCTATCCTATCCTATCCTATCCTATCCTATCCTATATTCCTTATTCTATCTATTTATTCTATTCCTATTCCTATCCTATTCTATTCCATAGGAGACCAGAGCAATTAGTAATCTTTGCAGCCTCTCTTTATCCCTTAATGTATTTTATTTAATAACTGGATTGATTGCAGTCACTGAATGAGAAGCACTTGAATCCACATTTTCTCTCTCTGTCATGACCAGCTTTTTCAGCTCCCTAGGAAGACCGATAATTCTTTAGAGGTAATCCTCTACTCACGACTACAATTGAGCCTGAAATTTATGTTATTAAATGTTAAGTGAGTTTTGCCCCATTTAATGACTTTTCTCGCCACCGTTTATTTATTTATTATTTATTGAATGTCTATTGCACGGCTGTTAAGTGAATCATTGCAATTAATAAGTTATTAACAAGGTGGTTAAGCAAATCTGGCTTCCCCATTGACTTCGCTTAACAACTGTCTTGCTTAGCAACAAGTCGTAAGTTCAGGACTACCTCTATGCTGCCTAGAGAATTCTGGGAGTTGATGTCCACCCATCTTAAAGTGGTGAAGGTTGAGGAACACTGACTTAGTCCCAGAGGGGAATATTTTCCATCAGTGGGGGATGTTGGAACTCATTGTTGGAATCCCAAAGGTGCTTCCCCCCCCCCCCCCAAGAGGCAACTGGACTTTCTGATTTTTCTTTGAAGATGTTTTGCTTTTCATCCAAGAAGCTTCTTCAGCTCTGACTGGATGGTGGGGAATGGAAGGATTAGTATAAGCATCAATCCTTCCATTCCCCACCTTCCAGTCAGAGTTGAAGAAGCTTCTTGGATGAGGAGTGAAGTGTCTAAAAAAGAAAAACCAGAAAGTCCAGTTGCCTCTTGGCGGGAGGAGTATCTTTGGGAAAACCATGATCTGGATGCCTCCAAAGGCATTGTTGGAATGTATTTTTATGCAACAACTACAGTAGTATTTAGCCAGTATAGTGTTTAGAAGTTTGGAACTATGGTATAAACACTATGCTCTTTTGTTCTGAGTTTCCTGTTTCCTGTTACAGTTAGATAATTGAGCAGTAAAGCACATGGTGATTGTACTCTGTTTGTTCTGTGGTGCTTTATACACACAGAATTTCTACCCAGGGACTATCCTAACCTCACCCAGAGTGAGTTGCTTCTAAAACCCCACAAACAAGAGCTAGGGAAAGCTTTGTTTGTCTTGCCTGCCTGCCTGGGACTTACCCAGGAGGCATCGTGGCAGTGCCAAAACGTAACGGCTTCTTCTCCTCCCCATCCTTTCACAGCCATCTGCATCGGAGATCCCAGCTGCAACTAAAAGGATAGCGACAGAGAACAGATGTAACCTGAGGGCCACAGAGGATGGACTTTGTAATACTTGAAATGTGGCTATTGTAATACTGTTTTCTTGTATTTTAAATTTGCTTTTTCAATTGTATTGCTGATCATTTCACATAACCTTCAAGAAAAAGCCTCTCTTTCGGGAACCAGGACTGGCAGGGGAGCATTCAATACATTGTAGACAACAGTTTCATTTTTAGCTGTTCTCAAGTCTCTGTGAAAGAAGAAGATAGTCCAGCCCAACCTTGGGAAGCGCAGAGGATATATTTTTCCCAGCCCCATTTTGATGTTTCCCCTTTTCAAATGTTTCTTTTACTTTATTCAGAATATAATTCTCTTTTCTATGGCAATGCTGTCATTCTTATGATGTAACTGAACAGATGATTACCGTATTTTTCACACTATAAGGCTCTCCAGACTATAAGACACCCCTAGCTTTTGGGGAGGAAAACAAGGAAAAAGAATCTGTTTCTGCCTCCCAGCAAACAGCCTGGTCAGCTTCAGCACAGTGTGATTTAGCACAAGCAGCTGATTGGCAGTTGGATCAGCCTCTTTCCAGGCGGCAGTGATTCACTGCCTGTAACAGGCCAAAAATGGGATGCACAGAGGCAAATTGCTGGGAGGCAGAGTCCAAAGGGTGGGGGCTGGCAGGTGGGCAGGGCTTCAGCAACATTCACTCTATAAGACGCACAGACATTTCCACCCATTTTTTTGGGGGGTGTGTGCGTCTTATAGACTGAAGAATACGGTATTTCTAAACCAATCAACTTTTGCTTTGAAGTTTTTTGTGGTATAAACTATAAAAGCAAGTGAAATCCATTTCTGGAGGTTCCCCCTTTTCATAGAACACACTTTATCAGAGTAATAAATTGCTCTTAAATGAACTTCCGACTCGATTGTTTATTGGAAAAGATAAACTTGAGGCAGAATCTAAGGCCAGATTTGGCCATTGATAAGTTCTGGGCAATTGAAGGGAGGTGAGGCCTGGGTGACTTCTAACAGCTCTTTATTTACTGTGAGGCAACTGAACTCCCTGGCTGACACAGCTCCTTTTATAGGAAACTGCTCAGCCAAACAGCCAATCAGGAGAGAGTATTTTCCCGCTCCAAGAGAGGACCAGACAGAGAACTTCAACTGACAACTATATACAATACATAACACCCCTTCCCACCAAGATGGAGCATTATGGTGATTAAAATAATAACAGGTGTAGTCTTTTAGGTAGGCAGGGCGGTGATGTGTCCGTCCCAACCTATGAGGTACCATCTCAAGACCAGTAGCTCCAAAGCCTTGACTAGGCGGAGTGGCTGCTTCAGGTATAGCTTGCAGTGGCAGCAAGGACTCGGTCCCTGGTGCTTCCTACACAAGAGGAACTGAGTCAGCAGGCATCTGTCATTCACCACAGTCCCTTGTCGGTATTGTTGTTTGTGGCAGTGGAGTCCCTTCTGGCTGGCAGCAGACTGAGGTTCCAAGGCAGCCATGCAGTTGGTCAATGTGGTGGCACCACAACCTGCCATCTTTGAGCACCACCCTGTAGAAATGCAGCCCAATAATGTCCACTACATGGGCAGGAATCTAGGAAGGGCCCCTGGCATAGTTGTGGGCATAGACAAGGTCCCCAAGTGAGAATGACCGGAGCTGGTTGGTCAAGTTTGCAGGAGTTGTCCGAGGAGTAGTCCAGGTGCAGCCGGTCCAAGCGGTCTGCAGGCGGCAACCCATTAAGAGTTTGGCCGAACTCCTGTGGTTGGTGGACAGTTGCCGTACCTTAGGGTCATGGGATCACTATAAGATTTGCTTAATGACTGCTTGATTTACTTAACGACTGCATTCATTTGCTTAGCAACTGTGGCAAAAAGGTTGTAAAATGACACAGAACTTACTTAGCAACAGAAATTGTGGTCATAAGTGGAGGACTACCTTTATTGCCTCATAGTCCATTCTAATTTATATTCAGAGACTTTCAGGATCCCATAATTAGAACTTCCCCTTTTTTCTCCCTTCTGCTCGCTTCCTGGGAGCCGGGAGCAAACTCCTTCTGAAGGGCTTATTTCTGGGGCTTCTGGGGCTGGAAGCAGCCTGAGATGACTGAAGGGAACCCTCAGATCAGGCCTCCAAGGGTTGCACTGCTGGGCTTCCCACATTGGAGAGAGAGAGAGACACTCTTTCTTTCCTCTGATGGAGTTTGAGACACAGCCGATCTCCTGCTTGCAACTATTCACCTGGTGCAGCCCAATCTCCTCAGGATGCAGTCTGACTCTCCTGTGGGGTTTCTCCACCCACATCTTCTGGACTCCAGTCTCAACCTGGCCCATGCATTGGGGAAAAGAACTGGATGTTTCTGCTGTCCTTATCACCCAATGAGGAGATAGAGACAGGATGGTGGATCTCATAGAAAAGCTTCTATAATAGGGCAGGAGCAACTATGGGAAAGGTGAGCTAACTAGATTGCCAGGGTGGAAATTCAGCCCTGTTCCCCCCTGGGGTAATTGTATTTAATGAGGGATGAACCGTGGTTTTTCCTTGAAGTATACTTCATAATTAAGAAAAATAAACCCGAGATATATTCTAAGAAACACATTTTATTGTAAAGAAAGTGAAAACAAAACTTACTAGCTAATGATTACATTTTGGTAGTGTTCCTGCCTACCTTCTTGGGGGGGGGGGGGAATAATGATGTGGAAAAGAATGTGGACATGAGTAGTGAGATTAGTGATAAGAGTCAGATCAGTCTACTGTATGTCTTAGAGTTTAAGCCAGCTGGCAAACAAAAAAAAAACACAGTGACATCGATCTCGTTGGATGAGGACATCTAAGCATCTGGCTTGGTGGGATGGCCAATGGTTCTCATGGAGATTATCAAATAACATGGTAGTTGGAGCTTGGCTCCCATAGAATCTATCTTACCACTTTTCCTATTCATTCTCTCACACATACACTTTTAGTGCTGTCCATAGGAACCATTTTAAAAAAAACGTTTTTTAAAAGGTGTCAAATTCATTGGCAGTTGGTGAACAACAAATTCCTCTGAATGACTTTCACAGAGTTCTCTTTAGCAAGATTTATTGAGGTGAAAAGAATTAAAATCCTTCAACAATTTCCCATTTGGAAACAGGTAGATATGTTCTTTGATTCCTTCATACTATCTAAGTGGAAATAATTCAGGTATTTGCTCAAATAAATGGACATTATACCATTCTTAAATATCATGGTATTTTTTCTTCTGTTTTTATATTTGTTCTGGCTGTGAGATGCTCCTTTGTGTTCAGGTCTGGCCTCAGAAGGATAATGTAGCACTTGGGGATGAAGATGCAGCCCAGCAGACCAGCACTGGAGGCCAGGATGGAGAAGACCTGAACAGCCACCATGTATTTCCCTTTGGTGCTCAGGTAGGTGGGCACAAAAGTCACCCAGACACTGCAGAAGACCAGCATGCTGAAGGTGATCAGCTTGGCTTCGTTGAAGGCCCCAGGCAGATTCCTGGCCAGGAAAGCAACCGTGAAGCAGATGGCAGCCAGGAAGCCCATGTAGCTGAGGGTGACGTAGAACATGACAACGGCCCCTTCGTTGCATTGCAGGATGATCTCTCCAGGCTGGGAGTGGAGGTCAGAGTCAGGGAAGGGGGGAGAAACTCCCAGCCAGATGGAGCAGATGATAATTTGGAGAGCAGAAGAAGAAAGGATGATGGAGTTGGCCAAGCTCTTCCCCAGCCATCTCTTCACCCGATTTCCTGGTTTTGTGGCCAGGAAAGCAAGCACCACCGTGATGGTTTTGGCCAAGAGAGAAGAAATGGCAACTGAGAAGATGATGCTGAAAACTGTTTGTCGGAGAAGGCAGGTGGCTTTCCTTGGTTGACCAATGAAGAGAGAAGGAGACAAGAAGCAAAGCAGGAGGGAGACCAGGAGGATGTAGGAGAGATCCCGGTTGTTGGCTTTGACAATGGGAGTTTCTCGGTATTTAGTGAAGATGATTGAAACAAGGCCTGCAGTTAGGAACAAGAGTAGGGAAAAAGAGACCAGGATGATGCCCAGATGTTCTTCATAAGACAGGAAAGTTATAACTTTGGGGATACATTGGATTCTGTCCTCATTTGGATATTTGTCATCCGGACATTTGGTGCATTTTCCTGCATCTGAGAAAAAAAAAACCATATTCCCTTACTATTCTCTCCTTTTACCTTTCAGGAAATACCTTATTTGGACAACAAGTGATACCAGGAGATATTGTCTAGGACATATTTATTAGTACCTCTAGTGAGAGACGGTAAGAAGTATAAGACTTTTTTTAAAATCAATTTTTGTTTAATCGTCTATGAAAGTGAGAGAAGAATTGGGACCCGAATAATTTCCTGTGTGATGTTCAGAACCAAACTTTATTATTTGATGTATGTAAAGAATGAGTTCCACTTCCTTTCCTCCAGTCTCACCCACCTTCCTGAGTGGAGAAGGTCCCCTCCGGACAAGGAACGCAGTCGTAGCAGCAAACTGGTTCTCCTTCTTGAGCCCTCTTGACAAATCCAGGATGACAACTTTCCACACATTTGGACTGAGGCAGGGACTGAGCAGAAAAACAAGGAATGCCAAAGAAAAGATGTTAGGACTCTCCGTCCATGGAAAATGGAGGGGGAAATGGATGGAGACAAGTAGCCTCTGGTCCTCAATGAGGTCAATATGAAATCTCTGACTACTTCTAAACAGATGCAGGAGGTAGAACAACTGGCAGATTCTTCATTTAGTTCCTTCCTTTTCCTTTTAGAATTTAACATTGCAATAAGGTACTTTTCTACTTAATAGTCTAGAGGGATGGAATTGAAAAAAAGATTTAAGTATGATGATATATTCATATTAAAACTGAGAATAAAGTTTATTCTAAAAATTTTGGGAAACGTTTATTCCATTAGATTTTTTAAAGATAGAATAAAACTGTGATGAAGAAAGAAACCTCTGACCAGTACGATCTTGAAAGGTTTCCATAAAACATGGCAAAGCCCCTTCATTTAGGTCCTGTCTGTTGAAGAACTTCCATTAGATGACACCAACTGGCTTGGAAGGCCAACCACCCTGGAGACTGTAGGCTTTGCCCACTTGAAATGGGACCTCAGGCTTTGGAAAAAAGATGAAAGACACCAAAATTTATCCCACCTTATTGAGCAACTTTAGCTGTGAAAGAGCATCTTGATTGATAATAAGTCTCTGTTTTTGAAAATCCGCCAGAATATTTTCCTTGACATCCTCCTTGGGGAAAACCAAGAAGCCCAAAATGCCCAGATCTGCTGTTATCTCTCCATTTTGGTCCAAGTATAGTTTATAATGGGAAATATTCCAAAATTCATTCTTCTCCAGAAAGGGATGAAACTAGAATGGGAACATCCAGGAATTTGAAAAACAGAAAACTTTGTTTCTTATCCCACATTGAATCTTTCTTCTACAATTGTCTCATCTCCAAATATGGTTAAATAGGATACAAATACTGCCATAATCTTCATAAGTGAATGAAAAAGTTTGAGAAAAATTTATCAAACTATAGAGAAAATATAATAGACACAGTTGGTCAATTATAGAGAACATTTTAGAGCAGATAACAAATAAAATGAACAGAGAAAAAAAAGATTATTCATAAACTCTTTGAAAACAACAGATTGATTCCCAGAAATCATGGGTTGATCAAGAAGAAATCTGTCAGGCCAATCTTCTCCCTTGTAATCCTGATGGAAAACACCTCCAGATCAGAGGTGGGTTCCTACCTGTTTGGACCAGTTTGGCTGAAACGGTAGTAACCTGGTGGCCTGGGTGGCTGGAACCAGCAGCAACCCAGGCTGGCGACGCCCCTGAACCGGTTCTCTCGGCCATATTGTTTTTGGCTTCTGCGCATGCGCAGAGCAACCGGCAGTAGTGGTAGCCAGAACCCACCCCTGGCTCGATCCCACTTAGGGACCTCAGTTTACTCGTGAGCCCCATTGGCCTTTCTCCCTGCCTCTCCTGGCCAATGTTGCTCACGAATAAACTGCAGCTAGGTTCTCCCGCGTGTTGCACACCCAAAAACGGCATGGAGGCATGGGAAAAGCTGGGAGGGGGGTGCAACACACGGGATGGGACCTGGCCAGCCCTGCTGTTGCAGTAGCTGCCTGGGCGAGCCACTCCCCGCCTCCCCAGACCAGGCCCTCAGCTCATGTCAGACTGAGGCCGCAGCCGCCACCTGCTCCTTTGTCCACCCAGCCGGCGGGAGCCACAGCAGTGCCTGTCATGGCTGAGAGCTTTCTTTGCCAGCTGGCAGCCGAAAAGTTCTCCCTCTAAAAAGCCTCCAGTGATGGAGCATTAGGATCCAACCACACTTTAACCAACCAACCAACCAACCAACCGGGGCTTAGTTTGGAAACAGAAGAAGAAAGAACCGGTGAGTGTCTGTGCCCAGGCATGGGGGAGGTTGGGGGGGAGGCTGGGGGGGGGGTGAGCAGGAGGGTAGGAGGTCTCTGAGCAAATGCTGGACAAGAAGGCGGTGGATGACCCCGCTTTCCAGTCGCCGGTGAGTGGCTGCATTCAGCCGGAGGATCAGAGGAGGCAGCTGAGCGAGTGCTAGGCAAGCAGGCAGGAGGGAGACCTCGGAGGGTCATTGTCAACCCAGCTTTGCACCCAGTTGGCTCTGGTTGCATAACCATCAGTTGGCTTCACGGTCGGACACGGAGAGTTTGGGGAAGCTGCTTGGCAGGAGCGGTTTGGCTCAGTTGTTCACTGAGCGGCAAAGCAGACCGACTCAAAAAGGATGAAGGGGATCTTCGGTGGAGCCGGTCGAGGGAGCAACCCCTGGCCTATTGAGTCTAATTGAGTTGATGGGCCTTGCCTTGGGGTGAGGTGTGGGCCCAAATTGCACCCCACTGCAGGCGTCTCTCAGCCGTTGTGTGCAGGGAAAAACCTTGCACAGTAAAGAAAACCTTCTCGTGAGTGTGAGGTAATTGACAATTTCTCGAACTCTTGGGAAGTTTTTCTTTACTGTGGAAGGTTTTTCCCTGCACACAATGGCTGAGAGACGCTCACAATGAGGTGCAATTTGGGGGTGGCGGGTGGGGCAGGGGATGGGCTGGGCCAGGCCATGAGATGCACATCTTACTGGAGACTGGCAGCTCCGGATCTTTTTGAATGCCACCACTGGATACAACCCTCCTCCAATAACTGACTCCTGTTACACACGAGTGTAAGATCCGCTCACTCTTATTCCAGACTGTCAGACGTGGAAAAAGTGAATTCAGTCACAAGAGAGGAGATTTTAATTGAATGAGAGAAAAATATCATAAAAGGATGAGCTGTTTTAGAGCTGAGCCAGTAAAGCAGAGAAGTTCAGTCTCCTCTTCATGGATCATCTGAGAGCAAAGACTGAGCAGCCATCAGTCAGAGAAGCTTGAACTGGGATTCCTGCAGAGAGGAGGGGTTGGGCTAGATGGTCTCAGGGTCTCCTCCTAATTTATAAAGGTTGTCATGCCACAACATGTACCGTATTTTTCGGAGTATAAGACGCACCAAGGTTTTGAAGAGGCTTTTTTTTTTAAGTAGGTAGGTAGGTAGAGGGAGAGAAAGAGAGAGAAACACAGAAGGTAGGTAGGGAGAGAGAGAGAGAGAGTAGTTAGGTAGGGAGGTAGATAAAGGGATAGAGAGAGAGAAATAAAAAGAGATAGAGAGAGAAATACAGTAGGTAGGGAGAGAGATAGATAGAGAGTAGGTAGGTAGGTAGATGATTTCAGGTGTATTTATCGATGTGCTGGAGAAGGAAATCGCTGACAATCTGCAGCACCTAAGACTTTGTTTCTGCTGGCACAGCACTTGATCAATGTAATTCTCATCAACCAGTTAAGGAGCTTTCCAATAGGGAAAAAATTTTTTACACTCTGCAAACCTCCCCAAAACAGCCTGTTTTTGTGAAAATGCCCCCCCCGTTTTTTAAAAAAGTCACAAATAGCCATGGGGGGGGGGGCTTGCAGAGTGCTGCTGGGGAGGGGGAAATGAGAAAAAAATGGCCCATTTTTTGCAAAAAAGCCTGTTTTCTGTCAAAAAAAATTGCATGCATAGCCTATAAGCCTTAGGTTTATAGAGTGCTGGTGGTGGTTGGGGGGGGGGGGGCAAAATGGTCCATTTTTTGCACATTACTGCCCTCACCAGCCCCCAGGATCTCTCTCAAAGCCTCCATAAGTGTATGCACGGCCGTTTTGGTGAAGGAGGCGGGGCTTCGGGAGGGAAAAAATGCTGTATTCGACACACCCAGATTTTCAGACTCTTTTTTGAGGGAAAAAGGTGTGTCTTATATTCCAAAAAATATGGTAACTGTTGTGCTGTTGTTGCTCTAGCCGCACCTAGTGGCCGGGGGCAGATAAGCCTAACTATAACGTCTGAAGCCAGACTCCATTTTCTGTCAGCCTTTGGAAAAGACGGAAGCAGCCGTTGTGACCGAGACCCCTGGTCATCCGGAGACCGCCTCCGTCCCTCACACGGAGCATCGCTGGGGAGGTTCCAGCTGCTTCTTTGCTGGCTGTTAGTTAATGCTGCCTAGCTCGTCTTTCTAATTGATTTCCACTCTTTGCATCTCTTCAGTTTCACCTGCCCTCTTCTCCCAATAAAGCATCCAGATCCATGCCAGGATCCCTTTCATTGGAGGAGAATAGGGGGGCTTAGCTGCCTCTCCAGCTGCACACAGACCCACCTGCAATGGGGACGGAAGAAAGGTGGAATTCCACCAGGCTCATCACAAACCCAATACAGGAATTAATTTTGAAAAGAATACCGCATTTTCCAATTAGCAGTGCTAAATATCAAAATGCCATGGTATCTACTCTTTGGAACCATTAATTCCATGAATAATTAAATTGGCCAGATCTGTTGAGATGGTTCCCCTCCTTCTCCTCTGGATTCCTCCTCCAAAGGATCTAAGATTAATGGATCCATATCGGGACCCCCTTACCTGCCATGGCTGCAGCCTTGGAGATCCCAAGATCTTTTCATCCTCCTTCCTTCCCCTCCTCGATCTGGAGGAATATGCAGCATTCAGGGCCTGGGCCAGAGTCTTCATGAGACTGTAAGGTTCGTAGTCATTTGGGATCCTGAATCTGTCCCTTTTCCACTGGGTCTCCAGTGGGGCTTTCTGGGTGCATCTTCTGCGGCCTTTGATAGAAAAGACATTCTTTGAAAGAGAACAATGAAAATAATGATCTTGAAACTTTTCTTCCACAAAGAAATAGGGTTCAAAGGCAGAATCTTTTGGCCTTCCTTTTCCCAGATAAGCAAAGTTCCAAATACTATGGATGTATTTGAGAAGTCTGTGATTGTTCATTGCATATGGTGCAAAATTTGTGATGATCCAGACTTTCCCTTCAATGGGTCCTGGGAGACGCATAAGTGTTTCATGGAAAGGAAGAATTCTGTCCCAAATGTTTTCAAATTCCATGAAGTGAACAAAGACGTTTACTTGTCTCCACTTAGAGAGGGAATCACTGAGGGCTGCTGTATGTCCACTTGTTGAGAACAGTTGTGATATAACCACACAAATTCCATTCCTGACAAGCACAGGAGTAAAAGTCCTCATGAATTTCTCTCCCTTTTCTGTGTCTGAAGCAAAGAGGCCAATCAAGGTCCATCTGAAGTGGAGGAGCAGCTGGACAATTGCTGGGTAGTGGAATCCTTCTTTGGGGTACATGTTGTGGAAAAAGGGGAATCGGCTTTTATCACTCAGAGCCTCTGAAGCTGGTGCATCATTGATCTGGAAAAGGAATTGAAAGGATTAGAGCTGTGATGGGGAATCTGTGGCATGCAGAGCGTCCTCTCCTGGCATGCCAGCCACCCCAGCCCAGCTCCACTAGCATCCACATGCAGGCGCCCCTCCTGCCGGCCAGCTGGTTTTCGGGCCTTTGTGGAGGGCCAGGGCGGGGGACGCTTGAGTATGCAGTGGGGGGGGGGGACTCACTTAGCGCAGGAAACTCTGGTGGGCTGGAAGTGAGTGTGAATGGCCTCCCCCCCCCCCCCCGTGCTTCCTGGCTCAGTTGGAGGCTTCCTTCAGCCTTCAAACAGTTGCAGGTTTTGGGGGGTATTTTTTGATTCCAGGTTGGTGCAGGAGGCTTTCCAGGGCCAAAATGGGGTGTGGAAAGCGCAGTGTTCCCCCCCCCCCCCCGTTATTCCCGAATTGTGAGCTCTTAGGAAAGTATCCCCTCCTTGTGGGTTGCTAACAGTGGTGGGTTTCAAAATTGCCAAGGGCCAGGGCGGGGGATGCATGAGTATGCAGTGTGTGTGTGTGTGTGTGTGTGTGTGTGTGTGTGTGTATGTGTGTGCGCTCACATTGTGAAGGAAACACCGCTGGGCTGGAAGTGAATGGTCTTGACCTCCAGTGCTTTCTCGCTCAGTTGGAGGCTTCCTTCAGCCTTCAAACAGTTGCAGGGGTTTTATTTTTTATTTTTGCTTCCAGGTTGGTGCAGGAGGCTTTCCAGGGCCAAAATGGGGTGCAGAAAGCACAGGGAGTTTTTTCCCCACCATTTTGGCCCTGGAAAGCCTCCTGCACCAACCCGGAAGCAAAAAACCCCAAACAAGCCCTGCAACTGTTTGAAGGAAGCCTCCAACTGACCCAGGAAGCCCTGGAGAGCCAGGCAATTCACACTCACTTCCAGCCCACCAGAGTTTTCTGCCCCAGGGCAGAAATGAAAACCTGTCATGTGGAGCCCACTGCCACTTGGGTGGAGGAGGACGACCACACGAAGAAGAAGAGGAGGAGGAGAATGGCGAGCCTTTGCAGGAGACGGCAGGGAGCAGGTCAGGTGGGGCTGGCTGGCTGGCTGGGGAGGGGGCAATCATGGTGCTTAGGTGGCAGCAGCCTGCATGCCCCAACTGTGCTGGGGAGGAAATAAGAGGCCCTGCTTGAATGGGGATGAAAGTACACACACACCCTGCCTCCCTGCTCAGGCAGGGACGTGCGGTCAGGGGACGCAGGGGAAGCAGAGCCTCACCTCTCTTCATGAAATAATAGTATAATATTATATACATCCGTCCGGCCGCACCCGGGAGCTGCAGAGGCAGAAATGTTGTCGGGGCTCCCGGATCCTGGGTTCCCTAGTTGCTTTCGTGCCTTCGTCATCCGGGAGCGGCGACAACATTTCTGCCTCCGCCCTCCGCAGCTCCTGGGCACTGCCGGACGGATGTAGCCACAGCGATACCGAGGCGGTCCGGGCGGACGAAAGAGCGAGCGAGGCAGCCTGATCCTCGGTCGCTCGCCCGCCGGACTGCCTCAGCACCATTCTGGCTACCTCCGTTCGGGCGCGCCCAGGAGCTGCGGAGGGCGGAGGCAGAAATCTTGTCGGCACTCCCGGATGATGAAGGCACGAAAGCGACTTCGGAACGACGAGAACCTTCCTGCCTCTGCTGGATTTCACGCACTCCTTGCGACTGCAATATGCAGTTGCAAGGAGCGCGCAAAGTCCAGCAGAGGCAGGAAGGTTCTCGTCGTTCCCCAGTCGCTTTCGAGGACTGCGGAGCGTGAGCCGGCGGAGCACGCTCAGGAAGGCGGGGAATGGGATCACGTGTGCTGGAGGCTGAGGCAGCCTGAGCCTCCAGCACACGTGGTCCCATTCCCCGCCTTCCTGATGACGTCACCAGCCTCACCAGCCATAAACCTCACCGCACGTCACTGTGCTCAGGTGTTGGCCACACCAGTTTGGGTGCCCTGGCTGAAGCATGCTTTCTCTGACACACACACACAGACACAGACACACACACTTAGATTTCTCTCTTACCCTCCCTGTCTCTGTCTGGCCCCATTTGCATGCTCAGCTGTCGCCCACACCATTGGCAGCAGTTTGGGTGCCCTGGCTGAAGTGTGCTTTGTGAGCTGAAGTGTGCGAGAATGAAAGTTTCTAGATCCCTGACTCTGCAAAAGAAGATGGGTGCCTGAATCTGCACAATATTATAGCACCCAGGAACGTCCATTCGCACCACAAAAAGCATTTCCCAGCCAACTCTCCTCTCCCTTCTTCAAAGGCAAAGAAGCCGAGAAACAAGAGAGGAGACAGAGGTTTGGAAAGTAAGTGAGTCCTTGTTGCAGGAAGGGAGGGAGAAGCAGGAGGTATCTAAGTGGGTTGGGGAGGCCTTGAGGGTCTCTTCTACCACTAGCACCCCCATGGCCTTCCCCACCCTGAGATACAATACAATAGCAGAGTTGGGAGGGACCTTGGAGGTCTTCTAGTCCAACCCCCTGCCCAGGCAGGAAACCCTATACCGTTTCAGACAAATGGCTATCCAACATCTTCTTAAAGACTTCCAGTGTTGGGGCATTCACAACTTCTGGAGGCAAGCTGTTCCGCTGATTAATTGTTCTGTGAGGAGGTTTCTTCTCAGTTCTAAGTTGCTTCTCTCCTTGATTAGTTTCCACCCATTGCTTCTTGTTCTACCCTCAGATACCTTGAAAAATAGTTTGACTCCCTCTTCTTTGTGGCAACCCCTGAGATTTTGGAACACTGCTATCATGTCTCCCCTAGTCCTTCTTTCTATTAAACTAGACATACCCAGTTCCTGCAACCGTTCTTCGTATGTTTTAGTCTCCAGTCCCCTAATTATCTTTGTTGCTCTTCTCTGCACTCTTTCTAGAGTCTCCACATCTTTTTTTACATCGTGGCGACCAAAACTGAGTGCAGTATTCCAAGTGTGGCCTTACCAAGGCATTATAAAGTGGTATTAACACTTCACGTGATCTTGATTCTATCCCTCTGTTGATGCAGCCTAGAACTGTGCTGGCTTTTTTGGCATCTGCTGCACACTGCTGGCTCATATTTAAATGGTTGTCCACTAGAACTCCAAGATCCTTTTCACAGTTACTACTGTTGAGCAAGGTACCATCTATACTGTACCTGTGCATTTCATTTTTGTTGCCTAAATCTAGAACCTTACTCTTTTCACCATTGAATTTCATTTTATTAGATAGTGCCCAATGTTCAGGTTTGTCAAGATCCTTCTGTATCTTAAGCCTATCTTCTGGAGTGTTGGCTATTCCTGCCAGCTTGGTGTCATCTGCAAATTTGATGAGTTCCCCATTTATTCCCTCATCCAAATCATTGATGAAGATGTTGAAGAGTACTGGGCTCAAAACAGAGCCTTGGGGTACTCCACTGCATACCTCCCTCCATGTAGATGCAGTTCCATTGAGGACTACATGTTGAGTGTGGTTGGTCAGCCAGTTATGAATCCATCTGCTGGTGGTCAATGTTCCCTCTAATTTTTTTTCAGTGTGTGCGGAAAAATATAGCATTTGAGCGGCACATTTTCATGCCTGAGCACCTGATTTTTTTTAGCCATAATTGCCATCAGAGCAGATGTTGGGGAGGGGGGTAAGGAGGAAAAGAGTCCCCTCCCTCTCCCTCAGATCCCCAGGAAGGAAGGAAGGGAAGGGAGGGGGAGGGAAAGGAAAGGAAATGGGAAAGAAGAAAAGGAGAGGAAAAAGGAAAGGAAATGGAAAAGAAGGAAAGAAAAGAGGAAAGAAAAAGGGAAAGGAAAAAGGAAAGGAAATGGAAAAGGAGGAAAGGAAATGGGAAAGATGAAAGGAAAGGATGAAGAAGGGAGGGAAAGGAAAGGGAAAAGGAAAAGGGGGAAAGGAAATAAGGAAAGGAAAAGAGAAAAAAAAGAGAAAGGAGAGGAGAAAGGAAAGGGAAAGGAATGGAAAAGACAAAGGAAAGGAAAAAGAAAAGGAAAGGAGAAAGGAAAGGAAAAGAGAAAGGAAAGGAGAAAGGAAGAAAATGGAAAAGAAGGAAAGGATGAAGAAGGGAGGGAAAGGGAAGGGAAAAGAAAAAAGAAGGGAAAAGAGAAACAAAAGGAAAAGAGAAAGGAAAGGAGAAAGGAAAGGAAGTGGAAAAGAAGCAAAGGAAAAGAGAAAGGAAATGGAAAAGATGGAAAGGAAAAAGAAAAGGAAAGAAGAAAGGAAAGGAAAAGAGAAAGGAAAGGAGAAAGGAAGAAAATGGAAAAGAAGGAAAGGAAAAAGGAAAGGAAATGGAAAAGAAGGAAAGGAAAAAGGAAAGGAAAGGAAAGGAGAAATGAAAGGAAAAAAATGAAAAGGAAAGGAAGATAGAAGAAGGACAGAAAGGGAAAGGAAAGCGTGGAAATGATTGGTACTGCTCAAAAATCCAGTCTCAAGATCCCGTGGACCCCTTTGGCTCAGACAGCCAATTCCACGCTGGTTCCCTCTCTCCCCAAAGCGAAGGGATCGCAGAAAGATTGCCCAGTCCAGAATGGGGCTTCAGACGATGCAATGCCTTAGAAACCCCCGATATGCAGAGGCTACAAGCAGCGAATCACGTTTTCCCAGGAACCAATGAAGCCCCAAAGGACCAATGGGAATTCTCCATTCTGCAACGTCATCGGTCTCTGGGCAGAATCTTCCTTGATTTCACCAATCACCAGATGGAAGAGAGAGTTCGGTGCAGACAGAGAGAAGGGAGGGAGGGGGAATATTTTCACTCATATTTTAAGATATTATTTATTTATTTATTTATTTATTTATTTATTTATTTATTTATTAGCGTTTATATACCGCCCCCTCTCCCGAAAGGGACTCGGGGCGGTGTACAGTCCGTATTAAAATACAACAGATTAAAACGTAGAAATAACTATATAAATTAAAATACAACAGATTAAAACGTAGAAATAACTATATAAATACATGTATGTATAAGAGGAGGGTAAAATATACCAAACTGTACAGCTAATAAATAAATCAATACAAAAGTTTAAAATATCAAGTTAAATTTAAAACAATATCCCTCTAAAAACCAGTAAGAATGTGTATGCCAGGAGGTAGACGTTAAAATTATGCCAAACCAGCCAGTCGGAACAGGTGTGTCTTCAGTTTCTGTCGGAAGGAGCGGAGGTCAGTAGTGGTTCTAATATCGGGGGGGGGGTCATTCCAGAGGGTTGGGCCCATCACAGAGAAGGCCCTACTCCTTGGTGTCGCCCGTTGGCATTGCCTCGTGGACGGCACCAGGAGAAGGCCCTCCCTGTGAGAGCGGATTGGCCGCAGGGATGTATGTGGGAGGATGCGATCCCGCAGGTAACTAGGCCCTATGCCATGGAGCACTTTAAAGATGGTGATCAGAACCTTGAAACGCACCCGAAAGACCACAGGTAGCCAGTGCAGCTCGCGCAGGAGAGGTGTTACGTGGGAGTACCTAGTACTCCCCATGACTACCCGCGCGGCTGCGTTCTGGACTAGCTGCAGTCTTCGGGCGCGTCCCAAGGGAAGCCCCATGTAGAGAGCGTTACAGTAGTCCAGGCGAGACGTCACCAGTGCATGAGTGACTGTGCGTAGGGCATCACGGTCCAGAAGGGGGCGCAATTGGCGCACCAGGCAAACCTGGTGGAATGCCCCCCTTGCCACAGCTGCCACATGATCATCCATTGACAGCCGGGCGTCTAGGAGGACACCCAAATTGCGCGCCCGTTCCACAGGGGGCAATTGTTCGCCCCCTTTGGCCAGTGATGGAATCAACTGGCTGAACCGAGGCGCCGGTAGCCACAGCGACTCAGTCTTGGAGGGGTTGAGTTTGAGTCTGTTGTCCCCCATCCAGACTCCGACAGCTTCCAAACACCGGGACATCACTTCGACAGCCTCGTTGGGGTGGCTTGGGGTTGAGATGTACAACTGAGTATCATCAGCGTACAGATGGTACTCAACCCCAAAACCATGGATGATCTCACCCAGCGGCTTCACGTATGCGTTGAACAGAAGGGGCGAGAGGACCGACCCCTGCGGCACCCCACAAGAGAGTGGCCTCGGGGTTGACCTCTGCCCCCCAGTCAACACATATTGCATCCGGCCGGAGAGGTAGGAGCCGAACCACCGTAAAACGGTGCCTCCGACTCCCATCCCCTCCAGCCGGCGCAGTAGGATACCATGGTCGATGGTATCAAAAGCCGCCGAGAGGTCTAATAGGACCAGGATAGAGGAGCAACCTCTATCTCTGGCCCTCCAGAGATCATCCACCAACGCGACCAAGGCTGTCTCGGTGCTGTGCCCGGGTCGGAAGCCGGACTGGCGTGGGTCTAGATATACGGATTCGTCGAGGTGACGTGGAAATTGCTGCGCCACCACATTCTCAACAACCTTCGCTAAGAAGGGGAGGTTGGAGACTGGACGATAATTAGCTAGCTCCGTTGGGTCAAGTGAAGGCCTCTTGAGCAGGGGCCTCACCACCGCCTCTTTCAAGACGGTAGGTAAGGATCCCTCACCCAATGAGGCATTCACTAGGCCCAGAAGCCAGCCTCGCGTCACCTCCCAGGATGCCAGTACCAACCAGGAGGGGCATGGGTCCATTGAACATGTGGTGGGTCGCAGCCGTCCACGCAACCCGTCTAAATCCTCGGGGGCAACAGAGTCAAACTCCTCCCAGAGTGGGCTCACAAGACTCACTGATGTCGGCTCGTCCGGTCAACTGCGTGCAGTTTGAAACTTCTGCGAGGCGTTTTCTTGTTATGTGCGCGGCCGCGTAGGCACGCATATTAGAGGGAGCATTGGTGGTGGTCATGGGCACATTGGTATCCTTGAATTCTGAGCTCTTAGGAAAGTATCCCCTCCTTGTGGGTTGCAAACAGCTTTTTCCAGTGGGGAAAAAAGGACAAAGCAATTGGGGAAATAGTTTCCTTTGCTATATTTTCAGTCTGAATTAGACCATGGCAGGGGCCCTACAGAAGAGATCTTTCAAGGATCATTATGTATTCATAGAAAAGCAACTAACTAAGCTCTGCTCTTAAATGCTAAAGCTGTTGTACATAAAAAACAGAGGAGCTCTGATCAACTACCAGAACCATAATTTGACAGTTTTGCTGTCCTGTAGTCTTTCCCCATGAAATGCAAGCATGGAATAAAATGAGCCTGGTTTGTTCTCAATTTTTTCAGTGGCCACAAACTTTTAGCAAAAGTGCCATTTGATCACAAGGCAAGGAATGTTTCCCCTTTTGCATTGGAGCATCCAAGAAGGGACAGGAAAGACCAAGAAAAAGACGGAAAGAGGAGAAGAGAGCAAGGAAGCAAAAAGAAGGAAAGTTTCTGGATCCCTGACTCTGCAAAAGAGACACCCCTGGACTAACAGATGACCTGAGTGCTGCATGTGTTGCTCTCAAACTTACAACGTATGAGTCAAGGTTAGAAAAATTATCAGCTTGCATTCAACAGCAAAAGTCAGATTAATCAAAAGCATGCCAAAGGCAAATGTTTACCTTTCCATAAAAAGTTGTTTGTATCATTGAAAGTGCTGTTATTGGGGGGGGGGGGTTTCAGAGAAAAGACATTAATCATGTATGAGTTGTTTTTCTAAACTAAAACCTCATTATTCAGGTTAAATTGCCGTGTTGGCACTCCGAGATAAATAAGTGGGTTTTGGGTTGCAGTTTGGGCATTCGGTCTCTAAAAGGTTTGCCATCACTGGATTAGAGCATACACAGAGTGTAACCTAATTCAGCTTTTGTTAAATTGCTGTAGAGAGAAGCTCCATTGTAACCTAACGTGCCAACTACATAGATAAAACTTCTAGGTGAATTGCCAAGCTTAGCCTAGCAAAGTAACGTCTTATGAAAAGTAAAATGTGGAATCTGCCAAGTAGCCTTGCTTGTACCTTAAAATGTGTGTTCAGCATTCCCTAACAAAGCTATGAGTTATACTCCAAAAATGGATTTCTTTTCCCTTCTACAGTCTATGGTTTTCAGAGCGCTGACAAAAATCATGAAATTTGTGTGATATCAAATTATGTTTCTATAGCAATGACGTTCTGTGCAAGGTATAAGATGTTTGGAAAAGTTTTTGGCACATGACTGTTTTTCTCTCTCTGCCTGCTCTGTTAAGGTGGGAGACAAAGAGGTCATACAGTCTTTTGCTTTCTGCAGAAATAAAAGCTGATAATCCATAGCTTTGTCTTCAGAGTTTCACTGGATTTATCAGATTCTGAGCTGCATTCAAAAACCTTGCACAATGAAGAATGCTGTGTTATATCTGGGGTCAAATCAAGTCCAAACTATTATATTTTAATAAATCCAATCTTGTTCTCATGAAGGCATTAGAATAATTTGTTAATTAGACATTGTTTAAAATATTAAAGACAGAATATTAGCAAGATTGTATTATAAAAGTGGAAAATAATAAATAAATTAAAAAACTAAGGTGACCAACTTTTTTACAATGAAAAGGAGGACAAAACACGTTCTATTGTCCAAAATGCTAAGGTGACCAACTTTTTTACAATGAAAAGGAGGACAAATAAATTGGAAAAAAATATCGTAAATAAAAGAAATATTTTATTCATTGCAACAATAATACACTAAAATATGATATACGCATAATTAAAACATTTGTAACATTTTATATTGTAATTATGCTTACGTGCCTGTTAATTATTATTTAAATGAGTATTTTTCCATTGAATTAATATTTTTTGTCAATGTATCATCTTCTAACAATATATTGGAAATATTTGAACAAGAAATATCCTTCATATTGAATTTTACGGCAAGTGCTGCAGCTAGAGTATCAACATTCAATCTCGATTTCTCACTTGTCGAAAAATCATTGGCAATTGAAAAAAACTCTTTCAACTGCTGCATTAGTTCCAGGGCAGCACAACGTAAATTGAACAAGTATAAATAAATGTTCACATGGAATATGTTCATTTTTGAAATGGCTGAAAATATCCACCCATCTTTTATCAATTTCAACATGTTGATTTTCCCATTGTATTAATTTTTCAGAATTTAAATATACATTCAGTCTTCTAATTTCTTCAAAGAGACAATTGTCGTCTATTTTAATGTCTAGCATTTCTTTAGATAAAAATTCAACACAAGATTCAATATCTGTTCAATATACTTGCGATGAAGTAAAAAAAGCACCATTAAAAACTGTTAATAAAATATGTCACATAACGCGCAACAGATTAGTCTTCAAATATCGAAAAGGAGGACATGTAGGAGGACACTTTTCGAGGGAGGACAGAAATTACAAAAGAAGGACTGTCCTCCTTAAAGGAGGACGGTTGGTCACCTTAAAAAAACTATAAACAATATAAATCATATTACTATATCTCACCCCTACAATTTATTGCAATTAGATTAACATGTACAAATGCCAACTGAAGTATTCTATTCCAATAAAGGGCCTACTATAATTTTTGAGGATTGCTGCATATTTTAATGCTTCTAAGGCCCAAATTCTTTGTGGAGGAATCTTTTTTAGCTTCTTCTCCAGTTGTACAAGAAACAGGGAGACCTCAGTTCCTCTTACAATTTGTCAGTAATACAATCCAAGATTGGTGTTTAATTGAAGTTTTGTCTGTTCTAACAGCCACAATTTTCAGAGTCTGTTAGTTTCCATAGATTAAATTTAATGCCAATACCCATATTTTCTGATTTTAGACAAAGCAGAAATTGTGTAAATTCCCAAATCAGCTCTGAGGGCAGCAGCTGGAGTCCTTTTGTCCACCCCAAGATCCTCCTCAGAGGCTGTGATTGGGTTGGTTCTGCTGGTGGTTTCTCTCTGAAGCCCCAAACATCAGATTGATGTAAGAACATGGGGAAAACCTTGGCCTCCCATACTTTAATAATTGGGGCTGAGGAAGCTGGAGAGCTATGAGGTTTTCTTTTAAGCACCACTTTCACTCATGTCTTTGATCTAACTGAGCTCCTTTGATGATGAGGGAGACAAGATTCAGTCTCAGAGAAAACAACCCCAGGTAAGGAAAGGTCTTATTTGCTCTATTGGCTGACCATCTATGGCTAGGATGTCATTTCCCAAAGACCATAACTTTTGAACTTGATTTACCAGTATTAATTATCAGATAATTATTATGACAAAAGAACTCAAGTCTTCCTCACAGGGTATATAATCCAGTGTGTAAGTATGATAATATCACATTGTAAATCAGCATGTTCCAGTAGATATTTAGCATGCTAAACATATGTACCCATAACAGAACTTATAACAAAATAAAAGGGTTGGAAAGGATCTTTGAGATCTTCTAGTCCAACCCCCTGCTCAAGAAGGAGACCCTATACCAGGGGTCCTCAAACCACGTACCTTCGGCCGGATACAGGCCACTGAAGCCATTAATCCAGCCCACGTGGGACCATGAGGCTGCCGTGCCCAAATCACCCCACCCACTAGCCAGTCCCCACCCACCGGCTGAGTGCAGGCCTTACCTTCGCAAGCCCAACGGTCTGAAGCTGCAAAGTAAGACCAAAGCTTTTGGCCGGCAGAGTGCTTCTGGGGGCTGCGGAGGCCAAAAATGGGATGCACGGAGGCCCCAGGAGGGGAAATGGTGCCCTCTGCTTTAGATTCTTAGCTTGGGCTAAATGGAACTCAAAGCCATGTCGACTGGCACGCGTGGCCTTGCCCGTTGCTCTTCTGGGTTTCTAGTGTGCATGTGAGCATGACGATCAGCTGGCCTTTACATGCGCGGCAGTGCCAGCAACTGGAAGAGGAGCTGCCTGATGCGCATGTATGGACCAACATGCACACTGGTCAACTCCTCTTCCAGATTGCATCTCTGACAAGAGCACTTGGTGCCAAAAGGGTTCGCCATCAATGCCCTATTCCAAGGGTGGTTTTACCAGGGCATTATAAAGTGGTACCAATACTTCACGTGATTTGGATTCTATCCTTCTGTTGATGCAGCCTAGGATTGCAGTGGCTTTTTTTGGCTGCTGCCACACATTGTTGGCTCACATTTGAGAGATTGTCCTGTAAGATTCCAAGATCCCTCTCACAGTTCCTGCTATTGAGCTAGGATTCACCTAATCTGTACCTGTACATTTGGTTTTTCTAGCCTCAGTGTAAGACTCAGGGGTTGCCACAAAGAAGAGGGAGTCAAACTATTTTCCAAGGCACCTGAGGGTAGAACAAGAAGCAATGGGTGGAAACTAATCAAGGAAAGAAGCAACTTAGAACTGAGGAGAAATTTCCTGACAGTTAGAAGAATTAATCAGTGGAACAGCTTGCCTCCAGAAGTTGTGGAAATCTTTAAGAAGATGTTGGATAACCATTTGTCTGAAACGGTATATCCTGCCTAGGCTGGGGATTGGACTAGAAGACCTCCAAGGTCCCTTCCAACTCTGCTCTTGTATTACTTTACTTTTCTCTTTACTGAATTTCCTTTTGTTAGATAGGCCCAGGGTTCAAGTCCATGTAGATCCATCTGGATCTTGAGCCTATCTTCTGGGCTGTTGGCTATTCCGGTCAGTTTAGTGTCATCTGTAAATTTGATGAGTTCCCCATCTATCCCTCATCCAAACCATTGATGAAGATGTTGAAGAGTACTGGGCCTAAAATGGAACCTTGGGGTCCCCCACTGCTTGTTTTCCTCATGTAGATGTAGTTCCACTGAGGACCACAGGCTGAGTCCATCTGGGGGTGATGCTGTCTATCCCAACTATTTTTAGCTTACCAAGAAGTAGATGGTGGTTTACTTTGTCAAAACCTTTCTAAAATCCAATTACTGTATACTATGTGCACTGCATTTCACTGGTCCACTAATTTAGCATTTTTTATCAAAGAAAGAAGTAACATTTATTTATGATGTGTTTTTGGATCCTTCAACAGTTGAAGCAAATTGTCAATATGAAGAAAGAATAACAAAGGTTCAAATATGCATCCTTCCCTTCCTCCTTTGTAAGTATCAATCCTTCTTCTCATTGCTCCATTGAGCCCCAACCTCCCTCTCAAACAAGGACCTGGAGAAAAAGCCTGGATCAGGGCCAACAGGTGGAGCTCCATTTTGAGGGCAATCATTTATTTATTTATTTATTATTTGAACTTATTAGTTGCCCCCTCTCCCCACAGGGACTCGGGGGGACGGACACAAGCAACAGTCAGCACAATGTCATACAGAGGAGGTAAAAAATAAATAAATAATTACAATACTCAAAAACCCCAATAACATTAATAGTTTAAAAACTAAAATTAACAATTAAAAAATGACCTAGGGGTGGAAAAGTTGTCGAGTTATGCCAGGCCGGCTAGCCGAAACAGGTGGGTCTTCAGTTTACTGCGGAAGGAGAGGAGATCGGTTGTTGTTCTAATGTCTGGGGGGAGGTCGTTCCAAAGGGTAGGGCCCGCCACAGAGAAGGACCTACTCCTGTGAACCGCCCTATGACAATCTCTAGAGGACGGCACCCAGAGGAGACCCTCTCTGTGTGAGCGAATGGGCCGCAGGGATGTATGGGGCAGGACACGATCCCGCAGGTAACTAGGCCCTATGCCATGGAGCGCTTTGAAGATGGTAACTAACACCTTGAAGCGCACCCGGTAGGCCACAGGAAGCCAGTGCAGCTCGCGCAGGAGAGGTGTTATATGGGAGAACCTCGATCTCCCCATAATTACCCGCGCGGCTGCATTCTGGACCAACTGCAGTCTCCGGGTGCACCTCAAGGGGAGCCCCATGTAGAGAGCATTACAGTAGTCCAGGCAAGACGTCACCAGCGCGTGAGTGACTGTGCGCAGGGCCTCCAGGTCCAAAAGGGGTCGCAATTGGCGCACCAGGCGAACCTGGTGGAACGTCCCCCTCGCCACGGCTGCCACATGATCTTCCATAGCGAGCCGGGCATCAAGGAGGACGCCCAAATTGCGTGCCCGTTCCACCGGGGCTAATTGTTCATCCCCGATGGCCAGCGATGGAATGTGCTGGTTGTACCGGGGAGCTGGAAGCCACAGCCACTCTGTCTTGGAGGGGTTGAGCCTGAGCCTGTTGTCACCCATCCAGACCCGCACAGCTTCCAGACAATGGGACATCACTTCGACAGCCTCGTTGGGGTGGTTTGGGGTGGAAATATACAGCTGATTTGAAATATACAAATCAATTTCCTATATAATATTTCTCTGTTAATTATGACAAATGCACTAACATCTAGAAAGCCAGCAAAACCGTGTTTTACTTCGCTGATATAGATTAGATATTTCAAGACAAATTTGTTACCAATATTAGATTATTGACATGCAATATTTCTTATAAAATCTATATAGCTATTCACTATCTAAAACCTTCTGTTTCTTCTGCAAGGAATGCATTTTTCTCAGGTTTAACTTAGAGGATCCAGGCAAACATTTCAGCCACAATATCGGCTAGTCTATTTGGCCTATAATTGCTAGAGTCCTTTTTATTCCACTTTTTAGATAGATAAAATGCTACTATTGCTAACTTCAATCTGAGTGGATATTATTAATATGTGGAAATGAAGATGCCAATAGAGGCCCCAACAACCAGGGATATTTTTTGATCAGTTAAATAGTTGGTAGAATGTCTTCTCTGGGGAATGTATTGCTTGCATTTCATGCCTTTTATGATTAATCTCAACATGAATGTAATGGGGTAAAATATTGTCATTTTTGCTAATATGGAGAAAAGCAGTTCTTCAATTCCATGGAGAAGACATGATTGCATCTATTGCTCACCCACCACCACCCATCCCTCACTTTACCAGAAAGAGAGAAACACACACAAACCTGTGGGACTTTGTAGGTGCCTCCTAATGTTGACATCTGGATGGAGATGTCCCTTTTAGCTACATCAAGAAGAGCCAGAAGGTTCTCCTTCCTTCCACAGCCGTAGTTGGGGACATTGGCTTCTCCAGTGGAGAGAATGTCCAGCAAGGCATCTGAAGTGCAGAAAGTGCTCAAATAGTTGTCATGGAGGTTGTAGCCAAGTGTGAGATTGTGCAGGAGCTGGGAATTCTTGTTGACCATTTCAATGTTGAAAATGAATATTAAGACATCATGAAAACCATAAATATCCCTATTGTAAAAAAATGTTATTATAATGGGCAGCAACAAATACTTTTTAAAAATATATAAGCCTCCAAAAGCCTACTGAGCCTTAAGCCAACATTGATGCAAAAGCAATGATCAGTTATACAAATATGGAAATGGGCTGAGGTACAGCAACTACAAATGGTTCCACCACTACTTTAAATAAAATTCATTATTCAAGTGATAAATTAAGGATTGAACTGAGAGAGGAAAATAACCTGCAGCCCTTTCAGCTTTTTTTTCAGGCCTATTTTTCAGTTTGAGTTTCTTTCACAAAATCAAGCAAAAGAGAGAAGCCATGGAAATCAAAATCATTCAGGAAATTAGGCATAATCTCCAATATAGGAATAAATGAAAAATAAAAACAGAAAAGAAGGAGAGTGTTAAAATGGAGGGAGTGCAACTCCATCACCCTGAATGACTTACAGATCTTGGTAAACAAATTGAAGAGAAGGATCCACATTGAAAAGCAAGTTTGTATGCAATGTTTCCTTTCCACTGATGACTATACCGATGAGATGGTTTCCTGGGCTGTAAAAGCTCTGTGGTCGTTTTCCATCTTGGTGCTCCAAACTCTGCGGGCATTTCATTCTCAGCTTCCCAGAGACTGGATGGGACACCAGCAGCATCAGAAGCAGAAGCAGGAGGTCCATCATTCATGGGGTGAATCAATCAATCTCCTTCCTGCTTCTAAAGAAGAATTAGAAGAATTCAAAGGACTCTCACAAAGTGGAATATGATCCAGTGTTTTTCCTGATTGAAACATAGAGAAACACTCAGCTTCATCTGGAAAGGAGAGAGACGGACATTCAAGAGCACAGACCCTGCCTGTCCCAAAACTCCCTATTTCTCTGCCCAAAGTCTCCCCTGGAGGATTCGGCCAAAGAGCAGAGCTGAAACTTTTATCATAATTCTCTCTCTCAGGAGGGATCCCTGGATAATTCAACCAGTTTTTGGACTAAAAAAGTGTTGGGAAATTCTGTAGAGGGAAATGAAAGGGAAATAATCCCCATGTGATTCATAATAACAGGGGCAGATATCGAATTAAAGCCATCATCTAGAATTGAGAAATTTGGGGTCTCCATGCTTGAAACTGAGCCCAGAGGGAATACACAGCACCTGTGGCTGAAGAAACAAATAAATCTGAGATTTGTTGGCATAGTGATAAAAGACAAAACTCCAGGGACCAGTTAATGCCAGAGCATATCACAGACCTGAAATAGTTGGCAGTTGAGTTGGAACCAAAATGTACTTTATTTTGAAAGCTAATGCTCAAGGGCATCACACAAAAGGGCTGATGCTATAGTATGGCCTGTCTACAGGAACAAAATCAACTTTATTGAAATACTAGTTACCAGAATTTTGCAGAGTTAAAAAAAAAATGAGAGAGGGAAGGGGAGGGTGGGGGGAGGGAGAGATGTTAGAAAAAATGAAATCAGGGCTGCCTCTCACTCCATGGAATGAACACAGGAAGGAAGGAAGGAGAGGGGGAGAGGGTGGGGGAGAAAAGTTTAAAAAATGAGTGAAAAACAAGGCATGAAGTAAGCATGCCTTAGGAGATAAATGCCTCTTTGCTGATGTTATGATATTATTTTTATAGTTTCAACTTGGGTTGTTGAGAAGATTTGGTTCCTACTGTCACAACCAACAAAATTTCAATTACAGACCACTTTCCTTGAACATCTGACAAATCCTATTAGGAGCTGTGGTATCTCTGTCTCTTGCGTCCTCGGAGAACAAGTTCAAGAGAAGGCTGCACAAAGAATCTGGGATATCCGAGCAGAGAAAGATACACCCAACCTCAGTAAGTTTGGCACATTGAAGTGGATGAGCTGCTACAAACAGACCTCCCAAATTGCCAAGTATTGAGACACAGAAATGCCTCAATATCTCAGGGTCGTATTTATTTGAGCAAGATTTGAAAAGCTAGTCATAATGGTTAATTAAAGAAATATAATCAACTGCTTATAATGAAAAGGATTTTATTTGTGGAGCCCCAGTTAAGAAGATGTCATGCATCTTAATACATCTGTTATTGGAATGTCTACTGTCTAAGAAAGAGAAAGATCTTGGACTGCATTGTTAGACAAATGACCAATTGCTTAAATCCAAACAATTGATTTCCTGGGTGGTCAGAATTCCAAAATTACATATAATGCAGCCCCTTATTGGAGGAAAACTCTTCCATTGAGAACTGGATATGTGGATTCAGACTAAACTAATTTATCATGATGAGGAAGGGAGAATACTAATCGTGGAAATAATGTTAAACCAAAAAAAAGTGTCACTGGTTGTAATATATGCACCTAATGAAGGCCAGGAAAAATTCTATCATAGACTACATAGCATTATTCGAGAGATGGGAAGTGAAAATGTTTGTTTACTGGGTGATTTCAATGCTATAGTTGACCCGAAACGGGACTATAAAAGTGGAAAGAAGAGAAAAGGAGCTAGGAGAACTTTGCCAAGGTCATTCTTCCAAATGGCTGACTTAATTTGTTTGATGTATGGAGAGAAAGATGTCCAGAGGGTAAGCAATATACCTTCTACTCGAATAGACACGAATCCTGGTCAAGGATAGATATGGTCTGGCTGCCGATGGAGCTAATCTCAGAAGTGAAGGAGATTGATATAGAAACCAATCTATGGGCTGACCACAATCCCATGAGGATTATTTGGAAAAAACAAAAGGGCAGTTATCGTTGGTTACTCAATAGGTCAATTCTAAAAGACCAGGAATATATTAAAAGAGTCAACCAAGAATTAAGATTCTTCTTCAAAGAAAACGGACCAGGAGACACATCCATACAGAACCTATGGGATACGACTAAGGCATTTTTAAGAGGGGTCACAATATCAGCTACAGCCAGGAAGAAAAAAATCAAGAATCTAAAAATAGGAGAGCTGAAAGAAAGGTATAGAAATTTAGAGAGTGAACTGCAAAAGAAACCGCAGAACAGAAGTATAAAAGGAAATATGGAACTGAACATGAATTGGCTATATTTGAAAAAGCAAAATTGGCACAATCTATAAAAAAAGCAAAACAAAACTTCTTTGAGAATGCAAATAAACTGGGGCGATGGCTATCCTATAGGTTGAGGAAGCAAAAACAAGAGAACTGGATCAATAAACTACAAGATGAAAAAGGCGAGATCTGCTACCAACTAGAGGAAAAGAAAAAGATTATCCAAGAGTTTTATGATCAATTATATAAAGAAAATCGAGACTATACAAAGGAAGGAATATTACAGTATTTGGAAAAGTCAGATCTGCCAAAGGTACCAGAGGAGATTAAGGACATGTTCAATGAAGACATTAAAACATCAGAGATAACTGTGGCCATACAAAGACAAAAGAATAATAAAGCTGCAGGGCCGGAAGGGTTGCCAGCGGAAATTTATAAAGAATTCCTGGATATACTTGTCCCAATGTTGTTGGAAGTCTACAACGCTGTGTTGAAAGAGGCAAAGACACCGTTATCATGGACGGAGTCTAACATTGTACTATTACCTAAGGCGGACACAGACCAGGTGCTTATACAAAACTACAGACCAATCTCACTGCTAAATGCAGATTACAAAATCTTTGCCTCAATAATAGCAGAAAGGCTGAAAAAAATTCTTACATCGTTCATCCATACAGATCAAAACGGATTCCTCCCCAGAAGACAAATTAAAAACAATATGAGAATTATGTTGGGCATTCTTGAATATTATGAAGTGCACAATGACAAACAGGTTGCACTAATCTTTCTCGATGCCCAAAAGGCATTTGATAATGTCAACTGGGAATTTTTGCACCAACAATTAGAATATATGGATTGTGGGGATAAATTTATAAACACGATCAGAGCAATTTATACAAACCAAAAAGCCAAAGTAATAATCAATGGTGAACTAACACAAAGTATTGTAATCCAGAAGGGTACAAGACAAGGTTGCCCCCTATCCCCCCTGTTGTTTATACTAACCCTAGAAGTACTAGCCAGGAATATACGTAAAGAGGTACAGATAAAGGGACTAGAAATTAAAAAGGAGCAATTTAAGTTACAGGCCTTTGCGGACGATCTAGTGTTTCTGCTAGAAGATCCTATGAAGTCTGGTACGAAACTCATTGAGGAACTGACAGAGTATGGGAAAATAGCGGGTCTAAAGATAAATATGACAAAGACCAAAATGCTGACTAAAAATATGACATCAAAAGCGAAAGAGGAGTTAACGAAGGAATTGGGTATCCAAATTGTCAAAAAAAGTTAAATATCTTGGTATACATTTATCTGCGAGGTGTGTGACCATCAAAGAAGATAATTATACTAATTTGATTAATAAAACTAAGAAAGATCTAGAAAGGTGGAAAAACCTACAACTGTCCCTGATGGGTAGGATCGCAGTTATAAAAATGAATGTATTACCAAAATTTCTTTTCCTATTTCAGAATATTCCCATTAAATTAGAAAAAGGTGTCTTCAAGGATTTGAATCAATTGGTTTCGAAATTTATTTGGCAGGGAAGAAAACCAAGAATAAAACTTAAGGCTATGCAAGACACTAAGGAAAAAGGAGGATTTGGCGTACCAGATTGGGAACTCTATTATACTGCAGCCATATTAACATGGCTAAGGGAATGGATAATGCTGAGAAATAAAAGATTACTCAAATTGGAAGGTCATGATCTCCATGCAGGCTGGCATGCCTTCCTCTGGTATGAAAAAGGATCTGCACACAAATATTTTAGTAGACATCACATTAGACAATCTCTGTTAATAATATGGAACAAAATTAAACATGACCCCAAAGCAAAATACTTATTTGGCTATCTACGATGGAAGCATACATACACCCAAATTTAATTAATGTGGGAAATATAGTCACATATAAAGAGCTATTGAACAGGCAGGGGGAGATCAAAACTAGATCAGAATTGACATCACAAGGAATACAAGTAGAATGGTGGTCTTATTTACAGATACAATCAAGGTATGCACAGGATAGGAAGAACGAAGGTATTGCCAAAGACTACACAATATTAGATAAACTGTTGATACAGACAGAAAACAGACTGATCAAAGTGCTGTATAGATTTTTGTTGGAATATAAACTAGAGGAAGAACATGTCAAACAAAACAATGGTCGCCTGGGCGAAAAATTTCAGTTACAATGTGGAATTGGCTAAGTGGGAAAAACTTTGGATACTTAATCAGAAATTAACATTGGCTACGGCATATAAAGAAAACCTTTACAAGATGTTCTACAGATGGCATCTCCCGCCAGCACGGCTTTCTAAAATGTTCAAAAATCTGGCCCCAAATTGTTGGAAGTGTAAAAAAACACCAGGCACTTTCTACCATATGTGGTGGACGTGCAATGAGGCAAAAAAATATTGGAAAATGATCCAGTTATGGTTAGAACAAATGGTGGAAGAACAAATTATGTTTAAACCAGAAACTTTTCTCCTAGGCATAATACCGGAGGGGTTTAAGAAAGATACACTCTATCTAATTATACTGACTGCAGCGCGCATAACCTATGCACAGTATTGGAAAAAAAGAAAATACACCATCAGAGCTAGATATAATCAGAAAAGTGTTGGCCTGTGCAGAAGCAGATAGGCTCACTTTGGAACTTAAAAATAAAGGGGAATCAGAATATTTTGAGGTATGGAATAGATTTTATGACTGGTATAAGTTAAGATGACAAGACTGGAACAAATGTATATATTGTGATCGAACAGAAGGACACACAATGTATTAAGTAGATTAATTGTTAATGGTTGAAATTAGCTGTACATAATGTGAATATATGATCACCCCGACTCCGGGGTATTGCATTGTTTTAAATGTAAAAACAATAAAAATATATATTAAGAGAACTGGATATGTGAGTATGACTGTGGCAAATTTTAAGGGTAATGCATAACTATGTTTTCCAGTCTTTAGTCATATTCTTTCTCATTTATTTTTTTAATTACTTTCCATTTTTTATATATGGACTTATTGATGCTCTGTGTTCTACATTATTCATCTTGACATGGCTTAAGGGCTAATTGACAATAAATTATTCTAATAGGTTCCTGAGAACCAGGTTGGATTTATTAAAATGTTTATAAAAACATTTTGGATTTGATCTAACCCCCAATATAACACGGCATTCTTCATTGCTTTTTTAGATCAGTGATAGAATCGCTTCAGAGACCCTGAGAGATAAAAATCAGTTCCCATTTTTCCACCAGATGTTCCCCAAAGTAGGATTCCAGTACACAGCCATTGTCCAGCTGCTCCTCCATTTCGGATGGACCCTGATTGGCCTCTTTGCTTCAGACACCGAGAAGGGAGAGAATTTCATGAGGATTTTCACCCCTATGCTGGTCAGGAATGGAATTTGTGTTGTTATATCACAACGATTCTCCACAGATGGAAATACAGCTCCCCTCTCTAAGTGGAGACAAGTCAACGTCTTTGTTCACTTCCTGGAACATGTTCCTCTTGCAAACCGAGTTCTTCCTTTCCATTCAGCACTTGCCAGGACCCACTGAAGGGAAAGTTTGGATCTTGTCAATCTTGGGTGAAGCAACAATGAGAAGGCACAGGCTTTTCAAATATGTCCACAGTATTTGGAACTTTGCTTTTCAGGAAAAAAAAGTCCTAAAGATGATCCCTTTCAACAGTTTCTTTGCGGGACCTCAATATCAAGATGAGTATTTTCACTGTTCTGTTTCAAAATCCATTTTCTTGGTGAAAGACAGGGGGAGATGCACCCAGAAAGCCCCACTGGAGACCCAGTGGAAATGGAACAGGATCCAGGTCCTAAATAACCCCAATGTGTACAGTATCACCAAGACTCTGGCCCAGGCCTTGAATGCTGCCTATTCCTCCATTCTGAGGAGGAGAAACAAAGGGGTCGAAGAGTGCTTGGGGCCTCCAAGGCTGCAGCCATGGCAGGTAAGGGGTCCCGACAAGGATCCATCAGATTTCCTTACTTTTTAGGAAGCATCCAAAGGAGACGGAGGGGAACCATCAGTACAAAAGGCCAAGAGTTTGGGACAATTTAATTATTCATGGAAAGGGATGTTAAACACTGCTAATTTTAAAACCATGCATACATTTTTCAATAAAATACTGTAGGCAGGGGTTTGAAATTAGCACCATAGAATTTTATATTTATACCTTTGAAGGAAACTCTGAGACCATCTAGCTCAACCCCTCCTCTCTGCAGGAATTAAAGCTTTTCTGTCTGATGACTGCTTTGTCTTTGCATGAAGATTGTAGGAGCTGAGCAGGTGGGGGTTCAATGCATCATCTTGTTAGAAACATTATATTCCAACAACTCAATTCCCCCCCCCCCCTCATGGATTTTGTTGACTTTGAGATCAACTGCTGTTCTTGGCTACTTGTGCCTGAGAAAGACAAACAGCGAAGGGGAGACTGAACTCCTCTGCTTCACTGAGTTTCCTCTCTTGTAACTGAGTTCATTTTTCCATGCCTGACACTCTGGGATAACAGTAAACAGATCTTAAGGTTCTGTGTGACATCTTTCCATCATTGGAAGAGGGCTGCATCCTCCATTCGCCAATTGAGAGATTGTCCTAGAACAGTGGTTCCCAAAGTTTTTCTGTCCACCGCCCCCTTGGTGCTACAAGCTGATCCTCAGTGCCCCTCACCCAGTGGTGGAATTCAATTATTTTTACTGCCGGTTCTGTGGGCGTGGCTTGGTGGGCGTGGCTGGGGGGGTCATGTGACTGGGCGGTTTGTACAACAGAAGAAAGATAGTAACAGTAAAATTCAAAACTGTAACAATTAATTGCACATTTATTCAAAATCCAATTTAAAAACCTTTTTAGTTAATGTTAATTCAACAAAATTGTTGAATATGATCCAGTGATGCCAGGTTTTCAAAGTCTGATAGTCATTTATCAAGAACCTTAGTAACTAGTAACTTAGTAAACTCGGTAAAATTTAGTAACAACTTCACTGTTCTTAGTAGATGATAATTCCTGTGTAGATATTGAAAGAAGTAATCTCAGTAAGGTATTATCACAAAGCACAAAACTGCAACAGATCTCATTAAGATATCACAAACTTACACAAAAAGATGTTCTTGTAAGAAACCCAAAATGGATAATAAACACTTTTGTCTTTTATTTAAAGTTTTTCATCTTTAGATCAATGACCTTAATTATTCTTTCTCTCTCTCACAAACATACACATATACCAGTGGTGGGTTTCAAAATTTTTTAGAACCTATTATGTAGGTGTGGCCTATTTTGTGGGCATGGCTTGGCAGTCATGTGACCGGGTGGGAGTGGCCAACTTGTAAAATGTGGTGAAACTCATTTAACAATGCTCTTGCTTAGCAACCAAAATTTTGGGCTCAATTGTGATCATAAGTTCTCTTTCTCTTCCTTCCTTCCTTCCTTCCTTCCTTCCTTCCTTCCTTCCTTCCTTCCTTCCTTCTTTCTTTCTTATATCTCTCTTTCTTTCTTTCCTTTCTTTCTTTTTCTTCCTTCCATCCATTCTTTCTTTCTTGTGTGTGTGTGTCTCCCTCTTTCTTTCTTTTCTTCCTTTCTCTTCCTTCCTTCCTTCCTTTGTTCCTTCTTTCTTTCTTGTCTCTGTCTCCCCCACTTATTTTCTCTTTCCTTCTTTCTCTTTCTTTCTTTCTTTCTTTCTTTCTTTCTTTCTTTCTTTCTTTCTTTCTTTCTTTGTCCCTCTCTCTTTTTTTTCTCTCTCTCTTCCTTCCTTTTATTCTCTCTTACTCTCTCTCTCTCGCTCTCTCTCTCTCTCTCTCTCACCCCCACTCTCTCTCTCACACACACATACCTTCTAGTTGGCGAAAATTTATGTTTTGCCAGCTGGGAAGCTGGCAAAGAAGCCTTGTTTTCCCTGCCACCTGCAGCTCTTGGAGGAAGGATGAAGGGAAGCGAGCCCGGGGTCTCATCTCTGCCTCCTTTCTCGAGAGCTGGCTTTGGGTATGGCCACCCTCTCCCATCACTGCACCCTTCACTCGCCTTTCACCCGGAGACTCTGCTAGCAGGGTGCCTGCCATTTCACCTCCCGAGAGAAGCTCAGGAGAGACAAGCAAACGGCCGCAACTCGAGGCTCCTGAGGAGGATGCTGGACACCGGAGGCGGCAGTGGTGCCCGCTGCTGCTCTTCTGCAGCTCCCGGTAATGCAGGCTTCTTGGAGAGCATTAAATTGCAGGCGCACCGATTCCAGCAGCTGTGTTTTCCCTTGAAATTTGCTGTCCCAGCAACCCAAAGGGGACATTCTCCCAGCGGCATCTCAGGCACTCCTACCCTTAGCCGCGAGGAAGTGAGGACAGCTGGGTGCAGTTTGGCACCTCCCGGCTCCCCTCAGATCATTGAGGGGCCTCGCATGCCTGCTCGTTCACTTGGCCTGCGTAATCTTAATGTAGTAGGGCAGTGGGGTGGGGGCTGGAGCAGGAGGTTAAATAAACAAATTTGGCTTCGCTTCCTTCCACGGCAAGAAAGAAAGTTGCCTGAGACGCTGCGGGAGAATGTCCCCTTCGGGTTGTCCCCTTACGGTTCCCCTGCTCCCCCCCTTGCCTCTTAGTGCCCCCCTAAGTCATCCCACCCCCACCCCCCCAGCAGGGCGGTACCGCCCACTTTGGGAACCACTGCTCTACAGGGAGAACTTAGCAATAGATACTGGACACAAGGAGAGAGAATCCGGCCTCTGCTGGCAGCATTATATAAAGACCTCTTAAAGACTTTTGGGGACCCCTTCATAGTCTTCAACTGATTCGTTTTCAATGCATCAGCCTTACAGTTGCATCAGCTTTTACAGCTGGTCAGCGCTTAAATCACCATACCTTAAGACACAGTTTCCTATCTAAAGGGATGAGTAAAAAAAGGACCATGAAGTGGGGGCTGAGAAGTGATGGGAGGAATGGCAGATTCCCCACATTTTCAAGGAATATCAGAATTCTTGGAAACTTGAGGGATTGTTTCAGGTGCATCTCCTGGAAGGATTGTTGTGATGTGTTCTACAGGGTCCTCCCCTTCCGAATCACTGAGAAGGAATCACTGGTCCTCAGTGAGGTGGTGTGGATAATCCTCAGTGCGCCTTATTACACGTATAGCAGCAGTGCTCCTAGTAGCCAATCTAGATTACTTGCAGGACTTGGCCAGCCAGCTGGATGTCAAAAGGAAGGCATCTTCCTGGTCCAATATTGATTATGTATTTATGTACTTACTTTATTTATATCCTGCCTTTATTATGCTTACAAATAATTCCTGGTGGCAAACATATCCAACTCACCTTCCTCCTCCTCCTCCTCCTATTTTCCCCACAATGACCCCGCAAGATGGATTGGGTTGAGAGAAAGTGACCAGTTCAAAGGGACCCGGCTGGCTTTCATGGTTGAGGGAAGACTTGAACTCCTTTTCTAGCCTGATGCCTTAACCACTAGACCAAACTGTCTGTGTCAAGAAGTGCCCTCCGTCAGGGTTCAGGTGGTTTACATGGAAAGGTTAACTGATTCATTATTTACCTCTAATAATGCTTTTATGAAGGTTCAGCACATTACACAGGAAATCTTTCAAGTCTTAAGACTTATCTTAATATCCTAGACTTTACCTATAAAGATATTTTAAAATGATATTCTTTTTATCTTTTTTCTGTGGAATTGTTAAGAAATGCATCTTGGGAAATATGCTTGTTTTCTGCTGTTGTCCCAAAAAGCTATTTCCTGAAATGTAAAAGAATGTTAAAAAATATTATTTTTTGTTTTTTCAGATATGGAAAAATGCACCAAGTGTCCAGATGATAAATATCCAAATGGGAACCGAGTCCAATATATCCCCAAAGTTATAATCTTCCTGTCTTATGAAGAACATCTGGACATCATCCTGGTCTCTTTTGCACTATTCTTGTTCCTAACCACATGCTTTGTTTTAACAATCTTCATTTTTTTTATAAAAGTTTTTTTATTTTTTATTTTCAAAACAAACACAATACAAAGAATCCTCCTTCTTTACATACTGTAGAAAGTGTATCAGTTGGTTACAATAAGCTTTCGTGCGTCTCTTCCACTGTCATCACCCAAAATTCGTATTAAATCAGATATTTTTATACATATTACCCTCATCATACCTCCATTTTCATTTGACTATAATTGTTTAAATGTCCTTCATCATAAAATGTATCAAGATTTAAAACCTGACCACATACTGGCATTTCATTTGTTATTTCTAATATCCTCCAATAACACTATATCCTTATGGCCTATTCTGGCTAAACATCAGTAATATTTAGTAACAAAAATGTCTAATCCTCCTTTCCAAATCGCTGTTTACAATTTACATCCAATTTCACTAAATTTAACTATTTTTAGATTATGTACTTTCATCTATCAACCTGTATCTTTCCAGTAGCAAAACAATCTCATGTCTTCTGCCATTTGTGGTATCAGTCCTCTAATCATCTCCTTAATCACATTTGCAGGGACTCCTCTTTGCAACTCATTGCTTATTGAGTCTCTCATATAATTTAGATGCCCTTCTTCTGTTTCCTTGATCAGCTTATCTTTGATTGTCAGTGATGTTATCAATGATGTTGCTGATAAGATTTCTCTCTTTCAATCCATAAATTCTTTTGTTTTTTCTTCTTCTGTGTCTTGCCATCTGGGGTAGTGTTCCCATCCATTTAGTTCCCCTTTCCGTATTCCACTCTTTCCATTTCCAAACACAAACCAATCACCATAGATATCAGCAGATTTGATTTCTTTGTTATCATTTTTCTCTTCGGTTTTTAGGACTCTAACGTCCACTTTTTCCACTTGATAAACATCTCCAACTTCTTCATCGTATTTTACTGTTAGATGCTCTAGCTTTTCCAACTTCTTCTCCATCCTCTCAAATGTATTTGATAATTTCTGAATTTCAAACATTATCTTTTGCAAAGTTTCTTTCTACCGTTGAAACTGTGCCATAATTTCCAGCTGACAAATACTGCTGCTCTGGCTTGAAGGGTTTTTACAAGGTTAAACATAAATTCACAATAAAATCTTATTTTCACTTTCTCTGGTTAAAAATATGGTTCAAAAGAACACCAGTATAAACAACTCATCCTTTTCCTCTTATCACTCTCCATAAACAAACCGTGAGACTTTGAATTGCCAAGCCGGACTGTTCAGTGAGGAAAGTGAAAGTACCTTGCCTCCAATATACAAACCTCCAGTACTGACTTTCCCTTTGTTGTTAGAATTCTCTTTGTTTCCTTTTGTATCTTTTTTTAAATATTCCAAGTTAAAAAAATAAAAATCAAATTCTTGAATAAAATAGAGGAGAAAAGGGGGAAAACACACACAGTAATGAAGAAGGAGAATTTTAATCCATAGGTTGCAATAATAAAACACTTTGAACAATTTTGAATAAAACACTTCATTTGAAATTTGCACACGTAAGTCCAATTGCGATAAATTGTAGGGGTGGTACAGCAATGTGATTTGCATTTTTATATTGTTATTTTTTACTTAATTTGTTTCTTATATTCCATTTTTATACACAGTTTTGTTAATATTCTGTTAGTATTTTAAACGATGGCTAAACAAAGTATTCTAATATGTTCATCAGAAATAAATCAGATTAATTTAAAGCTAATATTTTGGGCTTGATCTGATCCTATATAACACAACTTTCCTCATTGTTTTTTTCAGATCAGAAATAACATTGTTTCAGAGGCTCTGAGTGATAAAAGTCAGTTCCCCTTTTTCTACCACATGTACCCCAAAGAAGGATTCCAGTACCCAGCAATTGTCCAACTGCTCCTCCACTTCAGATGGACCCTGATTGGCCTCTTTGCTTCAGACACAGAAAAGGGAGAGAATTTCATGAGGATTTTTACTCCTATGCTTGTCAGGAATGGAATCTGTGTGGTTATATCACAACGATTCTCAACACATGGATACACAGCACCCCTCTGGGATTCCCTTTCTAAGTGGAGACAAGTCAACGTCTTTGTTCACTTCTTAGAATATGATTCCCTTTGGGAGAGAATTCTTCCTTTCCATTTAGCATTTATGCGTTCGCCAGGACCCACTGAGGGGAAAGTCTGGATCCTCACAAATTTTGCAGTGTATACAATGGAGAAGCGCAGACTTCTCAAATACATCCATAGTATTTGGAACTTTGGTATTGGAAAAGAGAGACCAAAAGATTCTGCCTTTGAGCCACGTTATTTTGTGGAAGAAAAGTTTGAAGACCATTATTTTGACTGTTCTCTTTCAAAGCATATATTTTCTGTCAAAGGCTGCAGAAGATGCACCCAGAAAGCCCCACTGGAGACCCAGTGGAAAAGGGACAGAAGACGGATCGCAAATTGCTACCAATATTACACTATCATAAAGACTCTGGCCCAGGCCCTGAATGCTGCTTATTCCTCCAGACCGAGGAGGAGAAGGAAGAAGGGAGAAACGACTTTGGGGTCTCCAAGGCTGCAGCCATGGTAGGTATGGGGTCCCAATATGGATCCATTAATCTTGGTTCTTTTGGAGAAGGAGTCCAGAGGAGAAGGAGGGGAACTATCTCAAACTTCTTATGCTGCAAAAAGTTGGACAGATTTGGCTAATCTAATTGCTCAGGGGATAATGCTCCAAAAAGGAGACACCATGACAGATAAATTTTCATATCCAACATAACTCATTTTAAAAGGCTGTTATGCATTTTTAAACAAATCCCTGTATGTGTGGTTTGGTGATTACCATTGTGGAACGTTACCCTTATAAACCTGAAGGACACCCTGAGACCATCTAGCCCAACCCTTCCTCTCTGCAGGAATCCCAGTTAAAGCCTCTTTGACTGATGGCTGCTCAGTCTTTGCCTTAAGACAGACATGTCAAATTCAAGGCCCACAATGTGGTTAGTTCTGGCCCTGGGACTTGAGTCCAAACCAGGATGTTGACTTCCTGGGAGTCTGATGGAGGCATTTGTCTTCTTTTCTGCTCACTCACGTTCAGTTTGCAATCCTCTAGTATTCCGATATTGTTTTCAAAATAATATTGGTATCCCTCATCTTCCTCCCAATGCTTCATTATATGAGATACTTTAGTTTATCAGGTCATAAATATCAGATGTTTTTCCACTGCTTTTTACTCATGCACTCCATTAGGAAATCAGAAATAATTCCTTAGAAATGTAATACTCTTTAAACCACATCAAATTAGCTTTGTCTGAAAATTGTTATAAATGTTGCATCAAATCTTGAATTACAGAGATTTATCAACTCTTCTGTATTGACAGCATAGAAAAAGGACAAGTTATTATTTATAATTACCCAGTGTTGTGATAAATATTAAAAACATGAAAAGTTATTTGAGTACACTTTTTATGACAGTTTTTATCCACTAAATTATACCATTGACCTCTCATTTAACTAAGTTTCTAGTCACATCACAAAATTGTTGATTAGTACTTTACTGAAATCAAGTTATATTACAAGCATTGCCATAATCTGGGAGATTTGCAGCTTCAGATGTACAAACTTCTGTTAAAGTAGCATTACAATAAAATTGAATTACTGAAGTTCATCTGGTGGTGTTTCCTGTCTGGTCTACCAGGAAGAAGGTTAGCCTGACAACTTTCTTGCTTTCTGATAATCAACCTGTTATTTTCAAGGAGTTTATGAATAATCTCTTTTTATCTGTTATTCATTTTATTTGTCACCTACTCTAGAAGGTTCACTATAAGTGACCAATTGTGTCAATTATGTTTTCCCAATATATATCTTCTCAGTATATGATTGACAAATCTTGCTGAACACTTTTTGTTTGTTTATGAAGATAATGTTCTCCTAACTAAGCATATTTGAAAGAAAATTGTAGAAGGCGGGGAAATCTGCACAACTATTCAATGGTTCCTTCTTGATGTCCTGATGAAACCGACTCTAGAGAAAGTGTGGATCACAGCAGCTGTTTTGGATTTCACTTTGGGGTCATTGTGTAGCTCTGTATTTTTTTCCTTTCCTTATTCAAGAAATAAAAGAGCAATATCTGACTATGTTCAGGCCCTTTAATTGTCCACTATACCACTTGTACCTAAAGCATTTTCTCTGCTTCTCTTCCAAGCTTGTCTTGTCTGTTAAGGGCTGGAGAAGATGTCCAGAAAAAGGGGACCTTGAGACTCTCCCCAGAAGGAGGTTGGAGGGATCCTGTCTAAAGGCAGCCGCATTATTGACCAGGTCACAAACCTTCAATGCTGCATAAGATTCATCCAGGTCCAAGAAAGGGGAGAATAAGGGGGGGGGCTTTGAGGTTTCTAGGAAGAGGCACCCATGGAGGCTGTTCTGCTCTCCAAGCACAGAGATTGCTGATTAATTAGAAACCAATTTTTATGTTTCAGAATTGCTATTAATTGCAAATCGAATCCCTTTGCAAATTCCAATTTAAGGAGACAAGAAAAGCTCTGATGGATCAGACGGAGGTCAGCCTAAGATTCTCAGTGAGCACAGAGAGGCCTCTGGTTCTCCCACAAGCAGAAGGAAGAGACCCAACACGCAAGGGGTGTTTCCCAAGAACTGAACTTTCTTCCATCACATCAGGCAGTGTTGGACACTCAGCCAACCCTCGATCAGATGTTCTGATACCAGAATTGGGGATTCCCAGATGGAGGGATGGCTGAGTGTCCAACACTGTCTGATGTGATGGAGGAAAGTCTAGTTCTGGGGAAACACCCCTTGCATGTTGGGCAAAGCAATAAGTCATTAATATGAGAACATTCATATGAGAAAATGTTTCCAAGTTTCACTCCTTCAATCATAAAGTCCTAAGGCATGACCGGAACTCAAGAGTCTCCTGGCGATTGGCCCAAAGTCCCCCAGGAAGCTTTCATGCCTAAGGGAGGATTAGAACTCAGAGCCAGCTGCCTTTGATGCCTACAATAGGACTAGAACTCCCCTGATGATTGGCTCCAAGTCCCCCATTTGGCTTTTGTTGGAAGGTGGGATTACAACTCCAGTGATTGGCACAAAGTCCATCGGGTGGCTTTGATTCCCCTTATCATCGCCAGGAAACTAAGATCATGGCATCCGGACCTCTCAATCCCTGGCAAATAGATGGGGAAGAAATGGAGGTAGTGACAGATTTTATTTTCCTGGGCTCCAAGATCACTGCAGGTGGGGACCGAAGCCAAGAAATGAAAAGAGGCTTGCTCCTGGGGAGGAAAGTTATGGCAAATCTAGACAGCCTACTAAAAAGCAGAGACATCACCCTGCCAACAAAAGTGTGTATAGTCAAGGCTCTGGTTTTTCCAGCTGCAATTTATGGCTATGAAGGTTGGACCATAAGAAAGGCTGAGCGCCAAAGAATGGAGGCCTTTGAAGTCTGGTGCTGGAGAAGACTCTTGTGAGTCCCTTGGACTGCAAGGCCATCCAACCGGTCAGTCCTAGAGGAGATCAACTCTGACTGCTCTTTAGAAGGCCAGATCCTGAAGAGGAAATTCAAATACTTTGGCCATATAATGAGAAGGAAGGACTCACTGGAGAAGAGCCTCATGCTGAGAACGATGGAGGGCAAAAGAAGAAAAGGATGGCAGAGAAGGAGGTGGCTGGATGGAGTCACCGAAGCAGAAGGTGTGAACTTAAATGGACTCCGGAGGATGGTAGAGGACAGGAAGGCCTGGAGGAATGTGGTCCATGGGGGTCACAATGGGTCAGACACAACTTCACAACTAACAACTACAATTGCCAGCAGGCACAACTTCTCACTTCCCACAGACGAAAACTGCTGTCCTCTCGCCTGGCCCAAAGAGACAGCCGTGGCACCTACCCCCTCCCTCGCACCCAGCTCCACCAAGGCCATCCCCTGCAGACCAGCTCCCGCCTCCCGACCACCGCGGCCTTGCCTTCCTCCCCTGGGGCTGGCCGAGCGCAGCGAGGAGCGGATCGGGGGGGGGGGGCGCCCGGTTGGGGCATCCTGGTTGGGCAGGGGGGCAGCCTCTGGAGGTCTGAGCCCACACGGGACCTCTAGGGTCTGCGGGGGAGGGCATCCGCATTCTGCACCTCCCCAAGGGAGGCAGGCGGGGCAGGCGGGCACCGGCGGAGGAGGGCGGCAGGGAAGCCGTTCTTGGGAGGAGCGGATGGGCCACCGCCGGGCTCCGGGGATGGATTTCTCTCCCTTGGAGGAAGGAGAGGCCAAGAGCAGCGGCAGCAACAGCGCAAAGTTGGGAGCTCTTGGAAGGGGGGGAGGCTCGGGAGAGAAGCGGAGGTTTTCTGGGGGGGGGGAGTAAAGGTGTCAACGTCCCCCCCTTTTTTTAACCTCCGTCCAGGTAAGCTTCCAAGAGCACCGGCCTCACCTGGAGCTTTTCACCAGCTGCAGATTTGAGGTCCCTCTATTCTGCCCCCTCCCATCTGAAAGGGCGCACCGACTTTCTCTGCCTCCCCCCCCCCCCCCCGCTTAATCCCTTCCAGTTCTCCTTCGGACCCAGCACTCCTAAGGCGGTGGTCCTTCTCCCGGGCAGCTGCCTGCTGAGAAGCCTTTGGAGGGTCAGCCGACCCCCCCCCCCAGGAGAGAAAAGCCCCCTTTCTGCCTCTGCCTTTCCCAGCGGCTGTTGCGCTGAAGTTCCCTCCGTCTCCCCCAGCCAGGGAGGATGAGCGCCTCCAAGCCCTCCCCTTCCTCCCAATATTGTCTCCAGCCTCTCTTCCCCCGTTATTTAGCGACCTCTGCCCTGTTCGGAGGGGTTTGTGCTTTGATGGGGTCACTAAAAGGAAGCCTGTTTCTCTAGGTGAGGTGCGGGGGGGGTAGGGGAGAAACTGCGGGAGGGATCACTTGATTGGCGTCGGAGCTGGGCGCGTTCTCCGCAGGTGGGAGGCTGGAGGGGCGACTGGGAGAGAAGGCTGCCCTACAAGGAGCTCCGAGGGGGTTTGGCAGTGCGGGGCAAGGACTTCGGGGTCGGTGGAAAGGGGTGGGGGCTGGTCAGGGGCTGGAGCGGCTTCTTCCTGCTGCCCCTCCCCCCCACGGTGCAAGGGAGCGGGGCGGGCGCGAGGGCTGTTTAGACGGGCAAGGCGCGAGGGAAGCAGGGAGGGGCAGGAGGAGGAGGAGGTGTTTGTGTGCGATCCCATCCAAGGACGCAATCAGGCTGATCCCAATGAATGGGGGATTTACTCTGACTCTGCGTCCTCTGAACGGAAAGAGTGAAATGGAAACGGAGGCAGGGAGGGAGGGAGGAAGCAGGAGGGGGTTGGGAAAAAGAAAGGAAAGGGAAAGGGAAAAAAGGGAAAGGGGTGTGAATAATCCCTCCACCTTCTCTTCAGTTTTAATTGTTTCCTAAGGACAAGTAACTGAATAAGTGTCAGCCTCCTCAAACTTCAGAGTTCAAACCAGTGAGGACGCTGCTTCTTCAGAAGGGACCCCAAGTCTTCTGGGCATTCCTTGGTCTCCCCATCCCCTCCCTCCCGCCTTTCCCTTCCACGGAGTTTCCCTCCCTCATCAACTGCCACCAAGTGCCCGGAGGAGCCTATTTGTGACGTCCTCTTACACAGCAGCCCTTACACAGCAGAGCAAAACCAGGCCAGCCAGTCTTGCCTGCACAACCAACCCAAAATCCCCGAGAGCATCAATCAGCCTCGGGAAGACGGAGATCCCAGCCACAGTGGGAGACAAAGGGATCTAGCGGGATACCAGCTACTTTGAGAAGTTGGACAGGAGGAAGGAAGAGGCTTCTGGGAGGGTGGAGCTGAATTTCCATCAGGAAGGGCCCACCTGCAGAGTCCCCCAGGGGCCCTTCTGCCCCGCCCGGCTGCTTGGCTGGAGTCCAAAGGGCGCTGGGACCGGAGCGTCTCTGGGGCTGCGGAGTCCTTTGGGGGAGGCAGCGGGGGTGACAGAGAGAGCAGCGAAGGGGCTGAATCATTGGGCTAATGGGAAAGAAGAGCGCCCCCTGTGGGAAGGGCTGGAATAGCAGGTGGAGGCAAAGAGGCCTCGGAGCGGTCAGAGTTTTGGGACTGTCTGGCAGTGCGAAGGGAAAGGAGGGGCTGGGATTTTGACGGGAGGGGAAGGGGAGACTAACGGAGGAGAAGGAAATCAGGGGCGCCGTTTCAGATCATTGGGGGGGGGGGCGCAGGTAAAAAAGGGAGGCTGAGGACCCTTCCCAGAGGCCAGGAGAAGATCCGCTTCCCTCCCGCCCTCTGCCCTCCTTCCGAGAGCTGCAACCTGGCCCTGGCGCCGCTGCTGCTCTGGACCTTCCCCAACCGCCGGCAACCAAGCGCCGAGCCGGGCTCCGTTTAGCCCCAGCTGAGGCAACGCAGCCTCGAAGGGAGAGGAACAGGCGAGGCTGCCCGGAGCTGCAGTCCGGAGGGGGTCGATCCGCTGCTCCCCGGAACCACTTCCTTTCCCCTTGCTCGCCTCCCATCCCCGACCCCCCAATCTCAGCAGCCCCGTCCCGCTGCCTGCCTGGCTGCCCGCTGCCGGGAAGGCCGAGTGAAGCTGTAGCCCCGCCTGGGGATACCGAGTTGGCTCTCGCTCACCCCCCGACTCCCTTCCCCTCGCCTGGGGGCTCCTCCCTCGCCTGCCCGTCTGGGGTCTCTTTGCCCGGCTACTCGGCGAGGTTCCCCACAGCCTCTGGAAACAGAGCCCCGACGTGGCCCGGGAAGGAAGAGGCAAAGAGCTGCCCGCGATCCCCGCAATTGGGCTGGGAGGAAGGCCGTCCAGGCGCCCCCAACTCCACGCCCCTCCCGTCGGGCTTCTTGGAGGGGCTCCGGGGCAGCAGGGGAAGGGCCGGGAGGGCAGGTGGGAGGCGGGAGCGGACCTCAGAGAGGCCACCCAGAGGACCAGGAGCCCGGAGAGCCAAACAAGGCAAAAAAGATATTAAAGAGGAATATTAATTAGAGAAAAGGGAGGGGAGGGAAAGGGAGAAACAAGCAAAGGCCTAAACATGAAGAATGCAAGAGAAAAAGCTCCCTGCCTGTCTTTGCATGGAATCCATCACAATCCTGCAGAGACCCAGGAATTCCTCCTCTTTACTTCTCTGATGGAAGAAAACATGTTTCGTCTGGAATCCAATTGACAGGGAGACAGATCGATTAAAAGAAATCATTACTTAGGTGTTTAATGGCATGATAGTATTTATCTGCTGATTTTTTTAGCTTTGCTGGCTTCAGATTTCAGCCTTATAAGGTAAAAGAATAATAACAGAATTGGTCAAATGACTGTCCGGTCTCTTCTTCAAAGCCTCCAGAGATGGAGCCCCCAGAGCTTCTAGAGGGAGGCCCTTCCATGGGTTAATTGTTCTCCCTGTCAGGAAATTTCTCCTTAATTCTAGATTGAATCTCTCCTGGATTAGTTTCCACCTGTTCTGCTTCTCCTGCCTTCGGGTGCTTTGGAGAAGATCTCAACCCCCTTCTGTTCCTTCCCATCCTTCTCTTCATTAGCCTAGAATATATTCTCAGTTCCTGCCATGGTTCACCATGGGATTCAGCCTCCAGATCCCCCCTCCTCTTTCTTGCTCCTCTCTGCACACTTTCTGGACTCTCAACACCTTGTTTGAATCCTGGTAACCAAAGCTGGATGTAGGATTCCAGGCCTGGTCTTATCAATATAAAGCACATAAAGCATATAGTATTGTTGAAAGAAATGTCCTCCTGGGTTCGGCTCCATGTGCGGAAAAAGACACTGAAGACATGGAGGCTGCTTGGAAAGATGGTTTTAATGGTGGACAGGACCACATGGCTTTAGTCCTGAACAGAAAAGGTGATCACATACTTCAATGTTGGTGGAGAAGAGAAGGCAGGACTGAGATGCTTAGTCCCTGGTTTTATGCCCTCTCTGGCCTTTGATCTTGATCTTGTCTTCTGATTGGTTGTCAGACTCCCATGAGGCCATGCAGGGGCAGCTCTCTAGGCTGAGTCCAGGTTTGGTTGAATTCTCAGAGTTCTCCTTTTGATCTTCGTCTATCTCAGGAATTGGCCGGCCTCCCCTTTGCTTTCCCTGCGCTGATTATTGTGGTCCTTGGATTCACATCTGGGGCTGTTTCTCTTCCCACCCAGGAGGAAGAGGTTTTTTTTAAATCTTCCCCTCCAATTTCACTCACTCCCTTTCTTTCTCTGGCTGTGGAGGTCCCAGATCCCGTCCCAGCCCTGGGCCCCAGTGAGTTTCTCTGTTTCTTTGGGAAAGATTCCATCCCCAATCAGAGCCTGCCTGAGTCCCATCATCCACTTCCCTCCCTGCCTAGGATCAGCTGAATTCCTCCATTCAGACCATAGGAAAAAGGGAGTTTGGACAGAGCCTCCAGCCACTCTCCATTCTTCCACACAGGAAGGTCACATTGACCCCTGTCAGGGTGTAAATTCAGCCCTGTTCCCCTCCTGGGGTAATTATATTTAATGAGGGATGAACCGTGGCTTTTCCCTGAAGTATACTTCATGATTAAGAAAAATAAACCGGAGATATATTCTAAGAAACACATTTTATTGTAAAGAAATGAAAAACAAAACTTACTAGCTAATGATTACATTCTTGGCAGTGGTTCTGCCTACTTTCTTGGCAGGCGAACAAAAAACAAGAAAAAAGTGTGGACATGCGTAGTTAGCTTAGTAATAAGAGTCAGATCAGAGTTCCGGTTCCGGCGGCGGCGGCGACGGGCAGCTCTTTGCCCGCTCCGGCTCCCCGGTGGGCTTCCCCACTCCTTGGGGGGCACAGGACACCCCGCAGAGGGGTCCTGCCGGAGGGGCGGCATCGCGGAGGTCTCCTGCAGCGGCGGCAGCCGGCGGGAGCTCTCTCGCGCGCCCAAGGCACCGGGGAGCAAGCTCGGAGGGCGCATCGCGTTTCCACGCCTCGCGCCTCGCTACAAGCCGACTGGAGAATGCTACAATTGAAGGAAGCAGCTGCGGTGCGGTGAGGTTGCCTCTCTCTTCATCCCTTACTTTGCATGAAGATTTGATTCAGCTTTTAAAACTTTAAAATAACTTTCGGAGCATTTTGGAGGTGCGGCTGGAGGGAGGGGGGTTTCCCCCCCCCCTTGGACAAGCGGCAAGAAACAATTTTGCTCTCAGCCCCCGGGGAAGGAGGAGGGGGGAGAGCCAACGAATGAAGCCTCACTTAGGCTGAGATGATTTTCTTTTCAATTTAATTTTACATATTACATTGATTTGAGGACTTTTGGAACTTTTTAAAACTTTGTTACGCCTCTGTGCCCAAAACTGGCAGGGCAAGATGGCACACTTCCGTTGTCTTTATGAACTCTGAAACCTGACTCCACCTTTAAAATTCAGGCTTCCGGTCTTTGTCTCCGTGTCTCCCAGAGGAACCTCTTGTGGATTGGTATTTTTTTAACCTTCTAGGGGAAATTTTCTATCTATTGCCAGACTTATTGGAGAGATTCTCTTCTGCCTGGTTATTCTGCTCCCGGATTCACCTGGCTACCCTTCTTTTCTAACTGCTTACTTCATATTTGGACTGAACTTTTAACGTTATAAAGGATGGCATCTAAAAGACCCCCTCCTGGAAAACCTGGCTTTGCCACTTCTGCTCCAACATCCGCAACATCCAGTCCAGCCACACAGTCAAAGATAACAGAACTGATGCAACATAAGACTACAGAGATGGACTTTCAACAAATGCTTCAACAAATTCTACAGGGCCAGGAGGAAATCAAGAAACAGTTAAGGGAAATGAAAGATGAAATTAAAGAAAATCAAGCCCAAATATATAAGAACTCACAAAGACTGAATCTTGTGGAAGGGGGGGTGGAGGAGGTGAGGGGGGGGGTGGAAGCTGTGCAGAAAGGGAACAAAGATCTTGACATCCAACAGATGAAATTAGAATTTGAGAGAATGTCCTATTATCTTAGATTTCAAAATGTTATAGAAGAAGATGGGGAAAATATAAGGGACATCATGACAAACATTCTGGCTGACTATACACACAAAGAAAAACAACAGATGGGGTGGGATATAGATCTGGTTTATAGAGTGAACTTAGCTTATGCTAGAACACACAATGTACCCAGGGAGGTTCACATTAAATTCCTTAGAAAAACCACAAGAGATGAAATTCTGGGTGTACAAAGGGGGCAAGCATTGACATATCATGATATGGAGATAACCATTCTGAAGCAGATCCCTAAGAAGATTAGAGAAAAAAGAAAAAATTATTCGCAATTAGCGAATAAATTATACCAGAAAGGGGTGTGGTTTAGATGGTTGATGCCTGAAGGTATGCTGATATTCTGGGAGGAGACAAGAATCAGAATTAATTCACCCATAGAGGCGCAGGCCTTTATGGAAAAAAATAAAACACTCCTAGAGAAACCACCAGACACTACAACGGACACGCAGGACACGGGAGGGGCCAGAGCTCTGCCAGTGGAGGGAGATGGGGCAATAGCAAGAAGACTCAGATCACAGAAATAAATATGAAAATCATATTATTATAAATTGACCGAAAGTGAAAATGGAATTATATTTGGATTTTATATTGTAATGTTTAATCTGATTGAATTTAATAATAGAACTAATATGCTGATTATAATCAATTATATACTAATGCATTATATATAAATGTACGCTATGGGTATGGAGGGAGGGGGGCCTCACACACTTTGCAACTGCCAAAATTTGTATACCTGTCCATTTACCCTTTTCCCTATAAATTTTGAAAAACCAATAAAAATTTTATTACAAAAAAAAAAAAAAAAAAAAAAGAGTCAGATCAGTCTACCGTATGTCTTAGAGTTTAAGAACAGCTGGCAAACAAAAAAACGCAGTGACAACCCCCACCCCAAAGCCAAATCCCACTTGGTTTCCTGGACACCTCCGGTCATTACTCAGCTGAGGTCGCAGCAAGGCCAAGTTGGCTGAGAATTGGGGTGCAATGGACCACAAACACTCCACAAACCTCCCCACCTACAACAGAATCTAAGACACAGACTGTGGCCTCACACACACTCCTAAACGGTGGTTTTATGTGGCATTAGGAAAGGTCATATGGGATCAATCTCACCACACTCACCCTCTAGGGCTGATCCAGCTTTTGTCCCTGGTTGCAGATTGAAGATTGTGAATCCCACCCCTGTTTCTGTGGACCTAACACAGAAACACAGGACCTAAAAACCCAATAATCCAGGCTCACTGGAGTTATTATTTGTTCAGTTTCCACTGGAGGAATTTCCCACTAGAAAAAAGCAGGACAGATTCCCACAGATAAGAGGATGCACTCATATTTATAAATTTCTGGAAAGAAGAAGAAAATGATAACCATCAGTATATATATATCTAATAGATTATATAACCATGAATATTCATAATCAGCATGCATCAGGGTACCTTCATGTCCACCCACTTTAAACATTCCTCAAGAAATATTGTTTAAATAAAAAGAAATATATCAGTTCCATTGCCACAGTATTTTGCATAAAATGAATTAAGAAATGAGGGTATGAAGGTTGCATATCCATTAACTCTTTATTTCAATCTTGTAAACACATTCTCATTCCTCCAAGAAATTGGTTTCCTCATAATCTTCCAGACACTCTTTATTTATTTGAATGAAAATAATTGCCCAACTCACGTATGGAGAATACTTGAAGTTGAAACTCTTCTGTCTCACATTTCCACATTTCTTCTGGCTGTGAGATGTTCCTTTGTGTTCAGGTCTGGCCTCAGAAGGATAATGTAGCACTTGGGGATGAAGATGCAGCCCAGCAGACCAGCACTGGAGGCCAGGATGGAGAAGACCTGAACAGCCACCATGTATTTCCCTTTGGTGCTCAGGTAGGTGGGCACAAAAGTCACCCAGACACTGCAGAAGACCAGCATGCTGAAGGTGATCAGCTTGGCTTCGTTGAAGGCCCCAGGCAGATTCCTGGCCAGGAAAGCCACCGTGAAGCAGATGGCAGCCAGGAAGCCCATGTAGCTGAGGGTGACGTAGAACATGACAACGGCTCCTTCGTTGCATTGCAGGATGATCTCTCCAGGCTGGGAGTGGAGGTCAGAGTCAGGGAAGGGGGGAGAAACTCCCAGCCAGATGGAACAGATGATAATTTGGACAGCAGAAGAAGAAAGGACGATGGAGTTGGCCAAGCTCTTCCCCAACCATCTCTTCACCCGGTTTCCTGGTTTTGTGGCCAGGAAAGCCAGCACCACCATGATGGTTTTGGCCAAGAGAGAAGAAACGGCAACTGAGAAGATGATGCTGAAGACTGTTTGACGGAGAAGGCAGGTGGCTTTCCTTGGTTGACCAATGAAGAGAGAAGAAGACAAGAAGCAAAGCAGGAGGGAGACCAGGAGGATGTAGGAGAGGTCCCGGTTGTTGGCTTTGACAACGGGAGTTTCTCGGTATTTAATGAAGATGATTAAAACAAGGCCTGTGGTTAGGAACAAGAGTAGGGCAAAAGAGACCAGGATGATGCTCAGATGTTCTTCATAAGACAGGAAGGTTACAACTTTGGGGATACATTGGACTCTGTCCACATTTGGATATTTATCATCTGGACAATTGGTGCATTTTTCTGCATCTGAGAAACCAAAAAATCATTTTTCTTTAAAATTCTGTCCTTTTATTTTTCATTAAAACTAGCATAAGAAGGATGTAATCTTTAAAAAGTAGCTAGGTATTTGAAGTTGACGAAAGTCCTAGGGTGTTAATTATTTCTGGTGTAATGTGTAATGTAACTCATAGGAAGGTACATTATTAGAGGTTAACAGTGAGAACAATTAACCGGTGGAACAGGTGGCCTTCAGAAGCTGTGGGTGCTTCAACATTGGAGGTTTTTAAGGAGAGACTGGACACTCACTTGTCTAAAATGGTATCGGGTCTCCTGCTTGAGCTGGGGATATGATTAGAAAACCTCCAAGGAAAACCTTCCAGCTCTCTACTGATTGATTGATCTACATGACAGGCAGAATATTTGTGTAATGAGTCCCCCTCCCATAACTATCCACAGCACCACGTTATGGACCAGTGACACCTTCTCAGCGATCCTCAAGGGGAGAATCCAATATACAATGAATTGCAAGGTCTTTCAGAAGGTGGACCTAAAGCAATTCATCAAGTTTCAAAGAATTCAGATCTTCCTAGAAAGGTGAACTTAGCAGCACATATCCAGACAAAAAAGCAGGGTGTAGGACTGGAGGAAAGGTTACATACAGACATGCGCAGCACACTGCCATGATCTCAGTAGCTGGTTATCTCAGATTCCTATGAAGGTTACCTCAGATTCCTATGAATTAGGAATCTCAGATTCCTAATTAAGCAGTGCCAGACATCATCTAGATATGTAAGACTCTATCCTGGCTGGGATGTTCTTAGAGATTGACAAGGAGAATGCACCAATAAGATGCTGTTGCTATATGCTCTTTGCTTTGCTTGTGAAAACTGTATAAAAAGAATAAACTCTGCAAGAGGCAGAAAGAGAATTTGGAATGAACCCTGTGATGTCTGGACTCTGAATCCATCAGCAGGGGAGATGTTTCCTCTGTTGCTAGTAAAGGTTGCCCAGTCGGCCACCCTCTCCTCCCATCTCCTCCCAGCCCCTCCTTCAAAGTCTTTTTGATTTGCTTCCTTTTAGATAAGAAATTGTGCAGGTTAAAAAAAAGGTGAGCTTGTGTCTTTTAACTTGCAGTTTCATGAAAATGTTCTGGATGGATCCAGTTCCACAAAGCCTCCCATTTTCCTCAGTGTGACCCACCTTCCTGAGTGGAGAAGGTCCCCTCCGGACAAGGAACGCAGTCGTAGCAGCAAACTGGCTCTCCTTCTCGAGCCCTCTTGACAAATCCAGGATGACAACTTTCCACACATTTGGACTGAGGCAGAGACTAATCAGAAAAGCAAGGAATGCCAAAGAAAATGTGTTAGTAGTCAACATTCATGAAAATAGAGATAAACACTGACATTAGCCAAATAGCCTCTGGTCTTCATGTAAGTAAATATGAAATATTTGACTTCTTCTAAGAAGATGCAGGAGGTATAACTAACTACTGGCAGATTCTTAACGTAGTTCCTCCCTTTTGCTTTTGGCATTTAACATTACAATAAAGTACTTTTCTACTAATAAAGTCAGGAGGGATGGAATTGAAAAAAGATGTACGTATGATGATATATTCATATTAAAACTGAGAATAAAATTTATTGTAAAAGATTTAGGAAACATTTATTCCATTAGATTTTTATTATGAAATTAATGTGATGAAAAAAGAAACTTCTGACCAGTAAGATCCTGAAAGATTTCCATAAAACATGGCAAAGCCCCTCCACTTAGGTCCCGTCTGTTGAAGAACTTCCATTAGATGACACCAACTGGCATGGAAGGCCAACCACCCTGGAGACTGTAGGCTTTGCCCACTTGAAATGGGACCTCAGGCTTTGGAAAACAGAGAAAGGACACCAACATTTCTCCCACCTTATTGAGCAACTTTAGCTGTGAAAGAGCATCTTGTTCGATAGAAAGTCTCTGTCTTTCAAAATACGCCAGAATCTCTTTCCTGGGATCCTCCTTGGGGAGAACCAATAAGCTCTTAATGCTCAGATCTGCTGTTATCTCTCCATTTTGGTCCAAGTACAGTTTTCTCTCAGAAATATTCCAAAATTCATTCTTCTTCAGAAATGGATGAAACTAGAATAGGAAAATCCAGGAATTTGAAAAACAGAAAACTTTGTTTCTTATCCCATATTGAATCTTTCTTCTACAATTTTCTAATCTCCAAATATGGTTAAATAGGATACAAAATATCTTAATTAGTTTGAAAAAGTTTGAGAAAAAAATGTCAATCATATACTGACAAAATATAGAGAAAATATAATTGACACAGTTGGTCAATTATAGGGAACATTCCAGAGCAGATGACAAATAAAATGAACATAGAAAAAAAGATGATCCATAAACCTTTTGAAAACAACAGGTAGATTCCCAGAAAGCATGGGTTGATCAAGAAGAAACCTGTCAGGCTAATCTTCTCCCTGGTCATCCTGATGGAAAACATCTCCAGATGTTCTAATTCTAATTAATTGTGATGTGACATTAACAAAATTTTGCATATCTGAAAGAACAAATCTCCCACCAACACTTTTCTCAGCTTGAAAAGTTAGTGAGGATCCTTTCTGAGTTTCTTTCTCTCCCATTATGCAGCTGCAGGATTCTCCCCTCTTCTCTGATCCTTCCCTAGGCAGCCTCTCTTCCCCTCATCCCAAAAGTCATTCACAAATATCATAACACTTCCTAAGTAGATTATGGGAACTCTGGTGATAGAATTGGATTTCAGTAAAGGACTCACAAACAATTTTTGTGATGTGATTTGAAACCTGAGGGTTGGTATGAAATTGGATAAAAACTGTCTTCAAAATGAAACTCAAATAATGTTTAACCCTTTTTAATCTTTCCATAACACCTGAATGTGATGGATAACAATTTGCCATTGGTCATCAATTTTTCTATGTTGTCATTAATATGGTCATTAATACTATCTTAAAGTAACCAAATTTGATGTGATTTAAAGAATATAAAGTCACGACTTCCGGTGGCACTGGCGGCATTGAAGGACGCTCCCTAGGGAACGCCAGCCCCGTGATTGAGTATCAAGCTGTTAGAACAGCATAAATCAGCTGTCTAGCGGCTTGAAAACTCCCCCCTCGGGAAAAGAGGGGACTTACTTGAGGAGACAGAAGAAATTATGGAACAAAGACAAACCCGAGCGGCTACTAAACGTAAAGAGCAAGAATTAAAGATGCAACAAGCCCAGACAATAATCTAAGATATTACAAATATAAATACAGAAGCTGTGGGGGGAGCAAGACCAAAGAAGAAATCCCAGCAAGATTTTCAGGTTGCTCTTAAAAAGCTTCAGGGGGCTGAAAATGACAATTAAATTTTTAACCTGGAATGTTAATGGTTTAAACTCACTACAAAAAAAGGAAAAAAAATATTTCACTCTCTGAAAAAATTTAAAAACGATGTAATTTGTCTACAAGAAACACATATTAGAACACAGGATCAGAAATATTTGACGAATGCAAGACTGGGACTACATTTTGTGGCATCTGCTCCGGAGAAGAAAAATGGTATAGTTATATACTTAAGAAAAGATCTAAAGGCTGAATTAATTGAAGCAGATCCTCAAGGAAGATATATTGCAATTGAACTATTAATAGAAGGAAAGAAAATACTTTTAACAGGAGTATATGCTCCCAATCAATAACAAGAAAATTTTTACAAGTTGCTTCATACCAAATTAAAACAATGGGATTATAGATCGTGTATATTATTGGGTGATTGGAATGGAGTATTGGACACCATGAAGGACAAGAAGGGACTTTTGCAAAATATTCAAACACGAGCAAGATTGCCTAAATCTTTCTTTGATATGATGGATGATATGGAATTGAGAGACATTTGGCGAGAACAGAATGTTAAACAACGGGACTTTTACATTTTTTTCCGATAGGCATCAATCTTTTTCTAGAATTGATTTCATATTAATTACAAATGATTTCCTTTCTAGGGTGAAGAAGACGAAGATATGCCCAAGAACTCTAACAGACCATAGTCCAGTTTGGATGGAACTGGAATATGGAGAGGGATCTAGAAGGTCTTGGAGGTTAAATGAAAATCTATTTAGATACGAGAGAAATGTTATAGAATGCAAACAATTATTGAAAGAATATTTTGCTTTTAACATGCATAAGGGAATGTCTATGGAAATGGTTTGGGACGCAAGTAAAGCATATATGAGAGGTGTTTTGATAAATGTGAATAACCGATATAGATGCAGACGGTGGGGAAAATAAAGGGAATTAGAAGAGGAGATAAAAAAGAAAGAGCACGGCCTTATATCTAATAAAGATGATAAGAAGACAAAAGAAGCAATTACTTTACTGCGAGGGCAATTCAAAATGTTGATGTCAGATCAAGTAGCCACTAATCTGCTATATGCTAAACATAATACTTTTTGTAATGCAAATAAACCAGGCAGATTAGCATACATGTTAAGGAAAAAACAAAAGTCTCGTACTATAGAGAAAATAGAATACAAAGGTAAAGAAGTCTATCAACAGGATATGATTAAAAAGGCTTTTTTAGAATTCTATATGAAACTCTACGCTGCTGATAAAATGCAAGGTTTAGATATAGATAGATATCTGGAGAAAGAGAAAATCCCTATAGTGACAGATGAGCAAAGGGAAAGACTGAATCAACCGATAACCACGGAGGAAATTATCTTGGTAATTAAGCAGTTAAAAATTGGGAAGGCGCCTGGTACAGATGGATTGACAGTAGTTTATTATAAAAATTTACAATTAGAAATGGTAGAACATCTTAAGGAATTATTTAATAAAATTCAATAGGAAGGAATAGTACCACCATCATGGAGAACAGCCTTTATTTCACTGATTCCGAAAGAAGATCAGGATCACACTCAGCCAAAAAACTATAGGCCCATATCATTACTTAATACAGATTACAAAATATTTACTAAAATACTCGCAAATAGACTGATGTCAGTTATACAACAAATGATTCACAACGATCAGTCTGGTTTTATACATGGGAGACAAATGAAAAGTAATGTAAGACAAATTGTTAATATATTGGAATATTTGGGGAAGAATAACCAAGTCCCCGCAGTGCTTATATTCTTGGACACGGAGAAAGTATTTGATCGAGTGAATTGGCAATTTCTAAGGAAAATAATACAAAGGATGCAGATTGGAGAGTACTTCACACAATCTATCAAGGCAATATACCAGAAACAAACAGAACAAATTTTAGTTAATGGTAGTCTAATAGAATCCTTTAAAATCGAAAAAGGAACAAGACAGGGGTGTCCCCTGTCTCCGTTATTGTTTATTTTAACTTTGGAGTTATTGTTGAGTAGAATACGTGGGTCAGATGATCTACAGAGAATTAAGATTAGGCATTATGAATACAGAGTACGAGCATTTGTGGACTACTTGGTTGTAACTTTAACCCAACCGGGGAAATCAGCTATAGGTTTAATGAATATAATTAATCAATATGGTAAAGTATCTGGGTTTAAAATAAATCTAGGGAAAACGAAGATGATAGTTAAAAATATGACTATAAATCAAAAAGAAGAATTAGAAAGAGCAATAGGATGTGAGATAGTAAAAAAGGTTAAATATTTAGGAGTTTATATTATAACCTCAAATGGGAAATTATATAAGTATAATTATGAATCATTATGGCATAAAATACAGACAGAGATGAATAAATATAATATAATTTGGATAATTTGGTAAAACAAATTAGGGACCAGAGTCAAATGCATATAAAAAGGTTGTATAATATACTTCTATCAGTATATTATACAACCTTTTTATATGCATTTGACTCTGGTCCCTAATTTGTTTTACCAAATTATCTGAACAGATTCTGAAACAGAGTTAGTTAAAGACTGTATGATAAAATGGGCACAAAACTTTGAAGAACCAATAATGATGGAAATATGGGAAAAGATTTGGGTAAGAAATGTAAAATTTACGCAAGCTCAAAACTTGAGAGAGAATTTCTATAAGATTTTTTATAGATGGCATTTAGACCCTAAAAAGTTAGCTTGTATGTATCCAAATTTACAATCTAAATGCTGGAGATGTGATTGTGCTGACACTACGTATTATCATATATGGTGGACTTGTAAAAAAGTTAAAGCATTTTGGATAAAAATGTGGATTATTCAAAATATTCTTAAAAAGAGGATAAAGTTCACTCCCCAGTTGTTTTTTGTCAGGGGAAGATTTCACCCTGAACTAAATGAGGTCTAGGAGTCGTGGCTTTTCCAAACAGGCATATTCTTCAAGAAGCGAAAAAATAAATAAAACCCGAAAATATGTTCTAATTAAAAACAAGCTTTAATACAAAAATAAGAAAATAGAAAATAAACAAATCTATCTAATTGTTACATTTTGGCAGAAGCAGTTTGTCTCCCAGCTTCCTGGCAGACGGACAAAGATCAAAAGGAAAGAAGTCTCTGGAATGTGTGATGTATAATTGGTTGCGCAATAAATCATTGTCAGATAAGGCTTATGACCTGCGCAGTAACTCTTTCAGTTCAGCTAGCAAACCAATTAACGCAGTGACACCCCTTCTTTTGCTAGTTGGGCCGATGTCATCAAATCATCATATAAGGCACATCTTCTTTCGCAGATACTCGTGTTGAACTGCTGCAAGTGGTTTGTTAAGCATGTCTGCAATCTGATCATGTGTAGAAACATATTGCAATTTAACAAAACCTTTCTTAACTAATTGCTTTGTGTTTTGATAACGAATGTCAATGTGTCTGGACCTAGAACCTGTAAAATGTGACTCAGAAATATAAACCACCGATACATTATCTTCCATCATGGTGATTGGTCGAATCGGACGTGTCCAGATTACTGTGATCAAAGCATCAAACCACGTTAGAGAATTACAAGCATCTGAAACACAAGCATATTCAGCTTCAGTAGATGAACATGAAACAAAACTCTGTTTTCTCACTTGCCAGTAAACAGGACATCCATTCAGGAACATCATGTAACCAGAAGTGCTTTTGCGTGATTTCTTATCACTTGCCCAATCAGAATCAGCATTACAACATAACTTTGGATGATCAGTGTGTGTTGGTTCTAGCAATAACTTCATGTGTTTAGTGTGCTTCAGGTATTTCAATAACTTTTTAATGCATGCCCAATGAAATTGTGTTGCCTTACCTACATGTCATGATAAAAGATTAACACTAAGTGCAATGTCGGGTCTGGTCCAACTACTAATGTATAATAGTGAACCAATGACTGAACGATAAAGTGTTTGATCCTCGAACTCAGGACTTGGTTCATGTATTAAGTTGTGAAAATCTGTTTGCATGGGTGTCTTTGTTGTGTTAGCATCTTTCATGTTGCAATGATGCAAAATGTGGTCAATTTTCTCTTCTTGTGAAAGACTAAACCCCTTCTGTGTCTTTTCAATCTGGACACCTAAATAAGTGCTAATGTGTCCTAAAGATTTCAGTGTGAAGTATCTCTGCAAACTTTTGGCAAAAATCTCACTCATTTTCTTATTTGGACCAATGTAAACAATATCATCAACGTAAACAAGAATGATCTCATATGCATTGTTAGATCTTTTTGTGAACACGCATTCATCAGTTTCGGACTTAATAAAGCCCATTGAATTTAGTTTGTCAGTAAGACATAAATACCACATTAAACCTGACTGTTTCAGACCATAAAGACTTTTCTTCAGGAACCAGGTATCTCCTTCTTGCTTTCGGAATCCTGGAGGGCTTCTCACGTAGATCTCTTCATCTAGATCTGCATGTAGATAAGCTGTGTCCATATCAAATTGGAAAACTTCTAAACCAAGAATAGTTGCAGTGGTTAAAGCAATTTTTACACTTTCAGTTCTGACTGTGGTGAGTAAGTGTTTGTGTAGTCCTCAGGATAACGTTGAGCGAAACCCTGAGCTACAAGTCTGGCTTTGTATAAAGACTCACCATTCGGTTTCTTCTTGATTCTGTAGACCTATCGAGTGCCAATGACTTTCTTGTTTGCTGGAGGTTTTGCAGGTGTGAATACATTAAGTTTCTTTAAACTGTCCATTTCATCCTGCATTGCATCATACCATTTGTCTTGCTCTGAATCAGGAAGCTGTTTGATTTGTGTGTATGTCTCAGGAGGAAGAGTAACGTTGCAAATCAAAGGCAATGGTGTTTTTGTCAGTTGCCACGAATATCGTTGTGGAGGGATTCCTTTTGTGACCCTCTTGGAACATCTCGGAACAACAGTCCAGTCTTCTTCTTCTTCTTCGTCCTCATCCTCACGTTCGTCGCTAGCATCAGCATCCGCGGCTTGCGAAGACAGAACATCAGGTTGTGAAGAACTGGTAGAAGGAATATCTGCCTGTGAATTGTTATCAGGCTGCATGGCATCTTCAACACCATCTCTAGGAAAATAAACTCCAGGATCATTGGAATGAATCCTGGACCAGTCAATATCTTCCTCAAAATTAGCAGATTGTGAAATGACAATCACATGTTTAGGATCAATGAATTTGCACCATTTTGAGTTATCATCAATACCCATAAATCTCAGTCTCTTTGCCACTGGACCTCCCTTTCTTCTTTGGGTTAAGGGAGTGTTCACCATAGCGTATGAACCAAAAAAGGGAGGTTCTTGAGATCAGGCTTGTAGCCATACAGCATGTAGAAAGGAGTTTGATTGATTACACTGCTCCAAGTACGGTTGAAAATGTAATTTGCATATTTGATTGCTTCACCCCAGTATATGCTACCGAGATTGGCATCTTCTAGAATACAACGCATCATGGTTTGTAGAACCACTTGTCTTCTTTCTACAACTCCATTATGAGCCGGTGTATATGGAGCGGATGTCTGATGAAGAATTCCATTCTTACGCATCCAGTCCTGGAAACGCTGAGACATGAATTCTGCACCACGGTCACTCTGGATTCTGGCGATGCGAACTTGGTATTGTGTAGAAACAAATGCTGCAAAGTCTTTAAAGATCTGAAAGGTCTCAGATTTCTCTCTCATAGGATATACAAATCCATATCTAGAATGATTATCTACAATTGTTAAAAAATACTTTCTGCCACCAAGGGTTGGTGGGAAAGGACCCACTATGTCAGTGTGTACCAAATCAAAAATGCGTGTTGACCGGCGTGTAGCGTGTTTGGGAATTGCAGCTGCTTTGGATTTAGCTTTCCTGCAAACTGCACAATCCAAAAACACCTTACACCCCTTTAGATCCAAACCTTTTGCGAACTCCGGCATCTTTCTAAGAACACAGAAACTGGTGTGTCCCAATCTTCTATGCCACTTGTGGATACACCTGGAATGCGAAGGTTTACCAGTTAGTGAATTCTCAACATTAACAGTTTCATGAGGAACCTCAGGCTTGGTCTGAGCAACCTGCTTCTGTTTTCTCTTTTTGTTTGTTTTAGGAGCCTTTGGAACAGTAATGGGTTCTCTCTCTGAACCAACTCTCTCTGGGCCCGTGCTGTCCCTTTTTGGGGTTTGCATATTTGCCTGTGCTTGCCCTTTAGGCTTTGGCTTTAAATAATAAACGCCACCAATCAGCATGGTTTCAGCAACAATATCTCCATCTTTAACTATGTAATTTGCTTTTTCGAGGTGGTGAACCTGGAACTTTAACTCTCTAGACAAGTGACTTTGACTAAGCAAATTACTGGTTACTGAAGGTATGTAATAAACATCAGGGATGAATGTATCGAGCTCTTCAATGTAAAGAGTTCCTTTTCCCATGACCTTGCAAGTGTGGTTGGAAAAAGTGTACAGTTCTTGATATTCGGGCTCTGGCTCGCCCATCTCTGTGAAATGTTCCTTTCTGTGGGTAACGTGTACAGCTGCTCCACTATCTAAAGTCCACAAAAGATGTCTGTCGTACTTTGGATCAGATTGTGGAACGTTGGTTATGGCCAATGTTGCGAGTGAAGCTTGTGGATCACGCCTTGGACCACGACGACCTTGTCTTCTGCCTCTACCTCTGCCTTTGGAGTCTGTTCCTCTGGGCTGGTATGTGACGGGAGCTGGAACTCGTTGGGGACAATCCCGGGTGTCATGTTCCACACGGTTACAGTTGTAACATTTTGGCATCCTTGGAGCGTAGCCTCTTTCTCGGAAGGGACATCTAGCTGGAGCCTTTGACGCTGGGGGTCGTTGCAGATGTGGCGTAGCTAATTTGATAGCTTCCTCCTCCACTAAAAGTCTGCAGACATGGTTAACTGTGCGTTGAGCAATTGGCACATAGTTAATCTTTTCAATGGCATCTTTCCATTCATAATTCAATGAGTTAATGATGATGCTAATCATTTGGATATCATCAATTACATGGCCACTTTCTCTCAATTCATTTCTCATTCTTTTCAGTTTGGTCAAATGTCCACCAATTCATTCACCAGGTTTCAACTTCGAACCATGGAACTCAGACATGAGCAATCATGAAGATTCAATTGAAATGGGCCTGTAGCAATCTTCCAAAATAGCCCAAATTTGTTGGGCTGTTGCATCAGGTGGAAAAGTAACCTGCAGTTCAGTGTCCATGGACATGAGCAAAGTTGTGCATGCCCTAGTCTCTAGGTCTCTCATTGCAGGAGTCCACGGTTGTGCAGAAGGATTAAAAACCATACAGTGGGTACCTTCTCTGTGAAGCAAGAGTGCGATCTCACTGACCCAGGCTTTATAATTCTCTCCTGACTCCTTTAATTTTGACTCACCAGTAAAGGAGTGACAGAAAATGCCTGCTGAGGGATATGCATTTGAAAAACTTGCTGTGCAGGTTTTAAAGCTGGTTGTTGAACCAGGGGGCGCTGTAATTGCACCATTGGTCTTTGTGTGGCAACATTAAATTGATTTGCTTGAGGGGGTGGCATTTGCCTTTGGCTTTGCCTTGTTCCATCTAGGGAAAATCCAACACCACCAGGGGGAGTTGAAGACTTAACCCTTGGAGGCCTTTGTATTGCATCTTTATCATCTGAACGACTTATAGATAGATTTGTCCAGGTTTGCTGCAATTCATTTAACTGTTGCTCTAATAAATTATTTCCGCCACGAGATGGCAGTGCAGCTTCACTTCTTGGCTGCACCAGACCTTTGTACATGGCAGAAGAAGTAGAACAAAGGAGATCACGTGACCTCGGTGATGTGTACATATCTCTCTGTTCTGATTCGCCTAAGGCAATGTCCTCTAGGGGGTGTGTCTTAGGTTGTTTAGAAGAAGGCAAGATGGCGTCCTCAGACATTTTGGAAGTGGGGAAACCCCTCCTACTTGCCTCTAATCTTTCATAGTGTTTTTTAGCTTCTAGGACCTGTTTTTCAAAGAATTCTATCCGATCACGATAGCTTTTCATATCTTCCCCAGGGCCTGAGAAGGATTCATAAGTTTTACTTTCTGTGGCGGGGGGGTGTTTTTCCTCTGCCGGCAGTTGCCGTGAGGGCTTTGGCCAGACATCAATCATTTCAAAATCTCCAAAAGTTTGGGAGTGAATTTGCTCTGGCAACGTGGAACGTTTTGGCTTTGCCCCGAGCATGTCATAATCTCTTGGAGATATTTGGGAACGTGCATAATCAGAAGGGAGTTTTACTGACCTCAGTCCGTAGATTTCACCTCCTGTAGCTTCTTCCCCCACAGCAGGGTCTTCATCCAGTCCGGTTACTGGAGTTTGGGAACTTGAAAGCCAGCGTGAAAAGTATTGCATTTCTGTGTCAGAAGAAATGGATCCCTCCGAGCGTGTTTCATATCTGTCTTTTTTCTTTTTCTTCCTTGGCATGGCTAGAAAGTTGATTTTTAAGCATACCTCAGTAGCCGGATCATTCTTTCTAATTAGCCTGGTCGCTTATCTCTTAAAGATAGCTTGGAAGGAAACAGCCATAAATTATAAACCATCCTTCTGCTGCCATTAATTGTCAGGGGAAGATTTCATCCTGAACTAAATGAGGTCTAGGAGTCGTAGCTTTTCCAAACAGGCATATTCTTCAAGAAGCGAAAAAATAAATAAAACCCGAAAATATGTTCTAATTAAAAACAAGCTTTAATACAAAAATAAGAAAATAGAAAATAAACAAATCTATCTAATTGTTACATTTTGGCAGAAGCAGTTTGTCTCCCAGCTTCCTGGCAGATGGACAAAGATCAAAAGGAAAGAATTCTCTGGAATGTGTGATGTATATAAACATGTTAAGCATACGCAATAAATCATTGTCAGATAAGGCTTATGACCTGCGCAGTAACTCTTTCAGTTTAGCTAGCAAACCAATTAACGCAGTAACATTTTTGTTAGGGATAATTACAGACTGTACAGTTATAGAGACGAATTTGATTCTGAATCTTACAATGGCAGCGCAAGATTGCTGGTGGCGCAGTACTGGAAGAAGGAAGAGTTGCCTACTACTCAAGAATGGACATTAAAAGTAGTAAATTTAGCAGAGATGGCCAAAATCTGAAGGACCATTCAGATGAGAAATACAAGTTGGAATGGAGAAGATGGATTGACTATATTCAAAACAAATATCGGACTAAGAAATTTCAATTAGCTTTACAAGGAATGTTCAATTTACCTAAAGTTAGCTTAATAAAAGGAGAGTTAAAGCACAAGAGGAGGCAAGATGTTAAAGTTAGTTAGCTTATGTTAGCATATGATTGTTAAATGTTTATACCGTGTATTTTGCTCTGGAAGGTTGGGGGGAGGGAGGGTTGGAGGGGAGGTGGGATCGGGGTGGAGGGAGTGGAGGGGAAGGGGAATATTTGTAAAATCTATTAAAACTCTTTAATAAAAAAAAAAGAATATAAAGTCTTTCAACTTAGGAGCCTTATTTGAAACTTCATTTAAAAAGTTTTCCAAAACTTATATTTTACCTTTTGGAATAAAATAAAATTTTATAAAGGCATATCAAGTTTCCTGAAACAATATTTATGATTAGCACAAAGTAGAAAAATATCTGATTTTAGCTACTAGGACTTGACTAACAATATAGTCTCATATAAGAAGATTAATGATGGACTAGAAGAAAGATGGGGGATACCAAATTTGATATGTATGCTTGTGAAAATGATCTCAAAATCGTAGTTAACTGGAAACAGAATCTGAGTCAGCCGGGAGATGTTCATGGAAAGAAGGCAAATGCAGCCGTAAGAATCTCAGGAAGTGAATGTTCTGGTGTGGGGAGACCCCAACTCAAGGACCAGGTCCCCTTGCAGGCATCACACGTGGGGGAGAATTTGTACAAAATCTACTTGAACTTCAGGGAAAGACAATGAAGCCAAGGAAGAGATCAAAGGAGTTGCTCTTAGCCTTGAGAAAATACAACAAGGAGAAGAGCTGAAGATCAGGAGGAGACTGGGAGCCCCTTTTCCAACTAACACAATCTCTCGGTTGGAGAAGGGAAGATACAGCCTGTGATGGGATTCAGATGGTCCAGCCCAGTTCAGGCGAATGAGTTGTAAAAATGCTGCCTGGCCACGTCTCTCCCCACCACTACTTGCCTCGCACGCCTTGGCTGGGGCCTTAGAGTCAAAGCTGCAGCTACTCTTTGGCTCCCTTGCCTCGACCACATGGCCACACAGCCCAGCCTGTTTGCCTATCTTTGCCGTGGCCTCCTGCTTGTCTTGGTCTGCTCCCGAATGCCCACCTCAGGCTGCTCCCGACCACTCCAGCAGCGGCCATTCTTCACCTTTTTCCTCTTTCCTTTCCTTTCTCTTTTCCTTTTTCCTTCCCTTCCCATTCCCTCCGTTTTTCATCCTTTCCTTCTTTCCCATTTCCTTTCCTTTCCCTCCCCCTCCCCTCCCTCCCTCCCTCCGTCCCTGGGGGTCAGGGGACCCCTTTCCTCCTTGACCCCCTCCCCAACATCTGCTCTGATGGCAATTATGGCTAAAAGGCCTTTGGAAGCTGGGGCTACCCCCTCCCCCTCCCCATTGCAAAAACTCCTCTTGCTGCAGAATTGGGATCTTTCAGATCTTCTCCTGCCCCCCCCCCTCTTCCCCCCCTGCACAGTCTCAGTTGCTGCTTGGAGTGGGGGAGATTTCTGGTTTTGCAGAGCTGAGAGGAAAAGGGGAAGGGTGAACAGGCCCTCCAAGGCTGCCCACCCCTTTGCCTTTCTGCAACCAAATTCTACCCCCAAACAGAGGACCCCCCCCCCCAAATACTGCAGGGAAGAGCAGGATGGGCCCATAACTGGGCAGCATGTTGGTGGAGAGGCTGCAGCAGCTCCGTGTTGACCGGAGGGAGGGAGGAAAGTTCGGCCAGGTCCAACCAGAGAGGGGGGGGGGATTGACCAGCTCAGCCAACAGATTTCAATCGTCCCTCCTGGCTCACCCGAGCCACTCAATTTTCCCCCTGTCCAGAGGCGCCTCGGGCTAAAAGCCCCTCAGTGGACACCCCACGCACATGCCCCCCAACGCAGAGTTCAGAATGACGCTTCTCCCAAAGAAGTTCTGGGGAACCCACCCACCCCCTGCTGCCCCTTCCAGAGCCCAGAAAACTCCCAGGGAAATCAGCACTGCCTCGCTCTCAGGAGTGGGGGAGAGAATGGATGGGAGGAAAGAAAAACTTGGGGAAGAATGAGGCGAGGCGCAGAGCTGGTTGGAAGAATGTGTGCATGTGTGTGTGTGTGTGTGTAAAATGGGTGGTTTCATCCAAAGGAGTTTTGGTTTCAGGTGGATCTCCTAGCTTTTGAAGGAGGAAAGGAAGGGGTAGAAAGAAAGAAAGAAAGAGAGAGACGAAAGAAAAGGAAAAGAAAAGGAGAGAGAGAAAGAAAGAGGGAGTTATGGAAGGAAGGGAAAGAAAGAAAGAGAGGGAGGGAGGAGGAAGTGAATGAGATAAAGTTGGATGGATGGGTCAATAGATACATGGAGGGAGGGAGGGAAAGAGAGAAAATGAGAGGAAGGAAGGGCACAAACCATGGCTTCAGAGGACTCTTTCAAACAGCAGCGGGCGACTACGAGCCACCACATGTTCATTGGACCCGTGCCCCTCCTGGCTTGTACTGGCACCTGGGAGGTTACACGAGACTGGCTCTTGGTGCTAGTGAACACTTCATTGGGCGAGGGGCTCTTACCAGCCGCCTTGAAAGAGGCGGTTGTGAGACCCTTACTCAAGAAGCCTTCCCTGGACCCAACGGAGCTAGCCAATTATCGTCCTGTCTCCAACCTTCCTTTTCTAGCGAAGGTTGTAGAGAGTGTGGTGGCCCAACAGTTCCCACATCACCTGGAGGAGAATGATTATCTAGACCTGCGCCAGTCCGGCTTCCGACCCGGACACAGCACAGAGATGGCCTTGGTCGCGTTGGTAGATGATCTCTGGAGGGCCAGGGATAGGGGTTGTTCAACCAGCTAATTCCAACACTGGCCATTGGGGGCGAACAACTGGCCCCCATGGAACGGGCGCGCAATTTGGGCGTCCTCCTGGATGCCCGGCTGTCCATGGATGACCATGTGGCAGCCGTGGCGAGGGGGGCATTCCACCAGGTTCGCCTGGTGCGCCAATTGCGCCCCCTATTGGACCGGGATGCCCTTCGCACAGTCACTCACGCGCTGGTGACGTCCCGCCTAGACTACTGTAATGCTCTGTACATGGGGCTCCCCTTGAGATGCACTCGAAGACTGCAGTTGGTCCAGAATCACCCTGCGCGGGTGATTATGGGAAGTACAAGATACTCCCATATAACACCTCTCCTGCGCGAGCTGCACTGGCTCCCTGTGGTTTTTCGGGTGCGTTTCAAGGTGTTGATTACCATCTTCAAAGCGCTCCATGGCACAGGACCTAGTTACCTGCGGGATCGCATCCTGCCCCATACATCCCTACAACTAATTCACTCGCACAGAGAGGGACTTCTCTGGGTGCCGTCCACTAAGCAGTGCCAGAGGGCGGCGCCCAGGAGTAGGGCCTTCTCTGTGATGGGCCCAGCCCTCTGGAATGACCTCCCCCCAGATATTAGGATTACCACCGACCTCCGCTCCTTCCGTTCAAAACTCAAGACCCACCTTTTTCAATTAGCAGGCCTGGCTCAACCGTAGTTCCATTTTACTCCTCCTGGCAATTTTTTAAATTTGTAATCTCCATGGGGTATTTAATTTTAACTTATTTTAATAATTCTATGTTATAATAATGATGTATTGTGTTTTTTATACCTCCTCCGCACAATGTGTAATTTTATATTATGTGTTTTATTTATTGTACGCCGCCCCGAGTCCCTTTGTGGAGAGGGAGCGGCTAACAAATTTAATAAATAAAAAAAAAATAGCACAACAATGTTTGAAAGGGCTGGAAGGGATCTTGGAGGTCATTTTCTAGTCCAACCCCTGCTCTATTAGAGTTAGAAGGGACCTTGGAAGCCATGTAGTCCAACCCCCTGCTCCAGCAGGAGACCTTATATCCTCTGGATTATTTTGGTGCCTCTAACAGAGAGGAAAATTGCCAGAAAAGGGAAGGAGTTTACTAGGACAAGGCTGCCATGCAGAGGAAGGCAGAGACAGTCCTTGACTTATGAAAATTGAGCCCAAAATTTTGGTTGCAAAGCAAGAGCATTGTTAAGTGAGTTTCACCACATTTTACTCAATCCATGACATCTCCTGGCTCTAACAGTCATGTGCAGGCTAGGGAAGAATATCTGAAGGCCTGTGTAATGTTTGATTGTGCAGAGGTGATAGTTAAATGTGTGCCAGAAAGTGGACTCTGGGTGTGTTTTTCCAAACGCAATGAGGGCTGCGGGGGCAAAAAAGGTCCATTTTGTGCTCATTACTGCCCTCCCCAGCCCCCAGGAGCTCTCTGAAAGCCTCCCTAAGGGTATGCACGGCCATTTTGGTGAAGGGGGCGTGGCTTCGGGAGGCAAAAAATGCTGTATTCAATGTATAAGACGCACCCAGATTTTCCGCCTCTTTTTTGAGGGAAAAAGGTGGGTTTTATATTCTGAAAAATATGGTAACTGTTGTGCTCTTGTTGCTCTAGCCCCACCTAGTGGCTGAGGGCTGATAAGCCTCACTATAAGGTCTGAAGCCAGACTCCCTTTTCTGTCAGCCTTTGGAGAAGATGGAAGCAGCCGTTGTGACCGAGACCCCTGGTCATCCGGAGATGGCCTCCCTCCCTCACACGGAGCATCGCTGGGGAGGTTCCACCTGCTTCTTTGCTGGCTGTTAGTGAATGCTGCCTATCTCGTCTTTCTATTTGATTTCCACTCTTTGCATCTCCTCAGTTTCACCTGCCCTCTTCTCCCAATAAAAGATCCAGATCCACTCCAGGCTCCCTTTCATTGGAGGAGAATAGGGGGGCTTAGCTGCCTGTCCGGCCTGGCCTGTTAATTTTAACTTATTTTAAATGTATTGTCTTTTAAATTTGGTTTTTTTTTTTTTGGATATGGATTTAATTTTTTTTTAAACTTTGGGGATGTGTGTTTTTTAATGTTGTACGCCGCCCTGAGTCCTTTTGGAGAAGGGCGGCATATAAATCCAAACAAAACAAAACAAAACAAAGCAAAACAAACAAACGTGCAATGGGGACGGAAGAAAGGTGGAATTCCACCAGGCTAATCACAAACCCACAAATACAGGAATTTATTTTGAAAAGAATAAAACATTTTCCAATTAGCAGTGCTAAATATAAAAATGCCATGGTATCTACTCTTTGGAACCATTAATTCCCTGAGTAGTTAAATTGGCCAGATCTGTTGAGATGGTTCCCCTCCTTCTCCTCTGGATTCCTCCTCCAAAGGATCTAAGATTAATGGATCCATATCGGGACCCCCTTACCTGCCATGGCTGCAGCCTTGGAGACCCCAAGATCTTTTCACCCTCCTTCCTTCCCCTCCTCGATCTGGAGGAATAGGCAGCATTCAGGGCCTGGGCCAGAGTCTTCATGAGACTGTAATGATTGTAGCTATTTTGGACCCATTTTCTGTCTCTTTTCCCCTGGGTCTCCAGTGGGGCTTTCTGGGTGCATCTTCTGCGGCCTTTGACAGAAAAGACATTCTTTGAAAGAGAACAATGAAAATAATGATCTTGAAACTTTACTTCCACAAAGAAATGGGGTTTAAAGGCAGAATCTTTTGTCCTTACTTTTCCCAGATAGCCAAAGTTCCAAAGACTATGGATGTATTTGAGAAGTCTGTGCTTCCATAATTGATATGCTACAAAACTTGTGAGGATCCAGACTTTCCCCTCAATGGGTCCTGGGAGACGCATAAGGGTTAAATGGAAAGGAAGAATTCTCACCCAAATGAAATTAAATTCTATGAAGTGAACAAAGACATTGACTTGTCTCCACTTAGAGAGGGAATCCCTGAGGGCTGCTGTATGTCCAGTTGTTGAGAACAGTTGTGATATAACCACACAAATTCCATTCCTGACAAGCACAGGAGTAAAAGTCCTCATGAAATTCTCTCCCTTTTCTGTGTCTGAAGCAAAGAGGCCAATCAGGGTCCATCTGAAGTGGAGGAGCAGCTGGACAATTGCTGGGTACTGGATTCCTTCTTTGTGGTCCATCTGGTGGAAAAAGGGGAATTTGCTTTTATCACTCAGAGCCTCTGAAGCACTTAAATGGTTGATCTGGAAAAGGAATTGAAAGGATTAGAGCCGAGATGGGGAACCTGTGGCATGCAGAGCGTCCTCTCCCGGCACACCAGCTGCCCCAGCCCAGCTCCACTAGCATCCACATGCAGGCGCACCTCCTGCCAGCCAGCTGGTTGCACCGCGTCCAGCTGCTGCCTCCTCCACCCCAGAGAACCTGCCTCATCGATGAACTGGTGCCCCTCGATGATCTGGAGGAGGACCAGGTAGACCGACTAAGAGCCATGCCCAGATGTCTACTGCCACAAGCAGCCAACCACTCTGCTGGAGCTGCCTGCTTGAGTTGTGGGGGCAACCATGCCCACTCTGAGCATTTAAGGCTGCTATTTGCTGCAGGTGTAACAAAAAGGGGCATATGGCCCAAGTCTGCTGCGCCACGTTACCGCCCGCCCCGCAACTGGAAGCCCAGCTTCAGCCAGCTGGCGCTGCCACACCTCCAACAACCCCGCCACCAGCAGCGGCAGAAGGACAACTACTTCGCCATCACTATAAATCCTCCGGACGCCCCTGTAGAGTCGGTCAGCAAGGCATCGGCTGACTCTAAGAAAATCTCCATATCCCTACTGCTGGAAGGATCGCCCTGCACCATGGAGGTTGACTCCGGCTCCTCCCGCTCCCTCCTCTCATCGGCCACCCTCTCCCAGTTGTGCCGAAACTTCGCCCTCGACCAGCTGACACCTAACGACACTACCCTCAAAGACTACCAGGGGACTCAAATTCCCACCCTGGGCTGTCATTCTATATGGCTGGATTATGGGGCTTTCCATGGTAGGCTACCCATCCTGGTTGTGGAGAAGCTATTGCCTGCCTTGTTGGGGCTTGATTGGTTCCCCTCGCTGGGCCTATCCCTCTTGGGGGTGCATAAAACCGTGGCCACCTCCCCTAGCATTGAAGATGTCATTTCAGACTTCGCTGACGTCTTCGATGGTAAGCTGGGGGAATACAAGGAGACCCCTATTTCCCTGAATTTGGACCCCCAGGTTGTCCCTATCAGGCTGAAGGCTTGCAGGGTGCCTTTTGCCTTGAGGGCAAAGGTTGATGCTGAACCTGACAAACTGTTGGCACAGGGCGTCCTGGAGCCCGTCGACCACTCCAAGTGGGAGACTCCCATAGTGGTCCCTTGTGAAGGCCGACGGGTCTATCAGGATCTGCACCGACTATAAGTCGACCATCAACCTCGGCCTCCAGGCAAACCCCTATCCAGTCCCTTTGGTGTAGCACCTGCTCCATTCCTTGGGGCAGGGCTGCATCTCTGCCAAACTGGATATGGCGCAGGCCTACCAGCAGCTTCCGGTGGATGATGAGGTCGCGGCGCCACAGACCATCATCACCCACCGTGGGGGTTTCCGTTGCCGCCACCTTCAATTCGGCATTTCCGTTGCCCGGAGATCTTCTAGAGCCTCATGGAGCGATTGCTCCATGGGCTCCGAGGTGTCATCCCCTACTTCAATGACGTCCTGATCGCTGCGCGCAGCCGCTCAGGTCTCATTGAGGTCCTCGAGCGTTTCAGGGGCACGGGCTTAAAATTAAAGTGCAGCAAGTGCTCATTTGCTGTGCCAAGGGTGGAGTTCCTGGTCTTATTAATAGATGCCCAGGGCATCCACCCTACCCCCTCCAAAGTTGCTGCCATCAGGAATGCCCCAACGCCCACCTCTAAGGCGGAGCTACAAGCGTTCCTTGACCTTTTAAAATTTTACGTGCCATTTTTGCCGCATAAGGCATCACTAGCTGAGCTGCTGCATCGGTTGCTCGACCAATCCACTGTCTGGTGCTGGGGCAGCTGTGAAGCACATGTGTTCGCGGCTGTCAAAGTTGTGCTTACGTCAGCAGCTGTCTTAGTACAGTATAGTGACAAGCTGCCGCTGACACTAGCATGTGACGCCTCCCCTTTTGGTCTGGGGGCAGTTCTGAGCCACGTCCTCCCCAATGGCTCAGAGGCCCCCATAGCTTTTTATTCCCAGACACTCTCTTCTGCTGAGAGGAACTACAGCCAGATCAACAAGGAGGCTCTGGCTGCTGTGTCTGGGATTAAAAAGTTCCATGACTATTTATACAGATGGCATTTTATGCTCTTCACTGACCACAAGCCACTCCTTGGGCTTCTGGCCGGTGACCGTCCTACCCCTCCCATTCTCTCTCCTCAGATCACCTGTTGGACGGAGTTCCTAGCAGCGTATTCTTATACGCTGCAGTACCATCCGGGCAAGCAGCTAGGGCATGCTGATGCCATCAGCCACTGCCCTCTCCCTACCACTGACCCGCAACCTGTGCTCTCGTTGTCTGTGCTGTCCATTGCCTCTCTCAATCTTCCACTGACAGCCTCGGACATGGCGGCCCACTCTCTATGGCTGACCCTGTCCTTTTCCAGGTCTTCTCATGGGTCTTGAGGGGCTGGCCTATGGGCACAGTCTCCGAGGAGTTTCGCCCCTTTAAAACCCACCAGTTGGAGCTGTCCATCCACAGCGGGTGTTTGCTCTGTGGGGATAGGGTCATCATTCCCCCCTCCCTTCTCCGCCAGGTGCTTGACCGCCTCCATGGGGACCACCTAGGCATAGCTTGCATGAAGGCGTTAGCTCCCAGCTATGTCTGGTGGCCCCGCATGGATGAGAAAATAGCAGCCTGGGTGGCCCGTTGCATCCTGTGCCAGTTGTCCCACCCCGCTCCGCCCCCCGGCACCACCCCGGGACTGGGAGGTTCCTAGAGGACCCTGGTCAAGGCTACACTTAGATTTCGCGGGTCCGTTTTATGGGCAGATGTTCCTGGTGGTTGTGGACACCTATTCCCGCTAGGTGGAACTTATTCTCATGTGTTCCACCACCATGGAAAGCATCTTGTGGGCCTTGTGGTGCCTCTTCACGACCCACTGGTTGCCGGACGTTGTCGTGTCCGACAATGGGCCACAGTTTGCGTCCACGGCCTTCCAGGAGTTCCTGGCCATGCAAGGGATCCACCACGTGCCTACCGCCCTGTACCATCCTGCTTGCAATGGCCGGATGGAACGTGCCGTCCGCTCGGCCAAAGAGGCACTCGGCAGGATGGATCGGGTGTCTGGCCGGCAAGGGTGGCCACTTACCTCTTGGGTCAGCACTCCACCCCTTGCCCTATCTCCAACAAAAGCCCCACTGAGCTGCTGATGGGCCAATGCCTGCGAACCACCCTGGACAGACTGCACCCACTCTATACAGGGCAGCAGCCTGGCAACCTGGGGACCCCTCCCCGCACCTTCAGGCAGGGGGACCTTGTCTATGCAGGGAATTTTACTGGGGATCCAAAGTGGGTGCCTGCCACCATCATAACAGTAACCGGTCCCTGCTCTTACAGGATTGGCTTCCCAGATGGCAGTGAATGGAGGCACCATGTGGATCAACTGAGGCGCCGCCTTCGACCCGAGGCATCCTCTCAATCCGGCCTGTCGGGTCCGGCCGCCATCGTCCAGCAGCTGGTCCCAGTTCCGCCACAACCCATGGTTCCACCATTGAATGTGGTTCCATTTGAGGCCTTCGCCCAGTCAGGCCTCCCCTACCCAGCTACCGCCTTCCGGCAGCTGTTCTCAGTTCCACCTCCATTCGTGAACGCTCCTCCTGGTTTTCCCTAACATGAGGCCTTCTCCTAATCAGGCCTCGCCTATCCGGCCACCGCCTTCTGGCAGCCCCAACCAGGTTCGCCTCTATCCAACGCGCCCCCTCACTGGACTTACCAATGTTGCAGGTTCCACCTTCGGGGGTAGGCCATGATGACGTCACCTGGAGCTACACTCCCTTCAGGGAGGAGCTACAACAGGGACCTCTTACCTCTTCAATGGCGTCTGCACAACTGAGGCGTTCTGGGCGGGTCCGATGCCAGCCCTCCTACTTAAGCGATTATGCATGTGCTTTGTTCACGCAGGCGCCCTCGCTGCGGGGGGGGGAGGAGTGTTAAGTCCTTGACTTGCGACCGGTCCTAAAGTCCTCAACTTACAACCGGCCGCAAGTCCTCGACTTATGATTGACAACTGGCAACAGCTCAGCCATGCCTGATTGGCTAAGGCACGGCTGGCTGAGCACGGGCTGCCCGAAGCACTCCCATTGGTCGCCCTGCTTGACAGCTCTCGTATAAATAGCTGTCAAGCAGGGTGAGGTGCTGAATTTGATGTACATAGTTATTGTTGCTGGTTTTACAATAAATCACTGTTCGCTTACCTCAGATGTCTCACGCCTCATCTGCTCCTTCGAGCATAACAGAAACAATACCTATTTGTTTCAGAGTATTTTCAGATTGATAGGCTGTCATGTGCTGAACTACCTGTTCTTTGTTTTGTGTACATAAATATAAAGTACAATCGATGCAACTGTTAACTCTTTATAATGTATATAATCTCTGGAAATGTAAAAGAGAGAAAACATAGGACTCCCCAGTCTGTCCCAACCGCATTTCAGCTTCTGCAACTTCCCTCCACCCTCAAAATCCAGAGCCAATAAGATATATTCCAATCTTACACAACAAAAACAACCTCCCCAAACACACACACACACACACACACACACACACACACACACTGTTTCCATTTCTTTGAAGGATTTATCAGCACCTGTCTCTGCCTAAAGAGGCTCAAGGAAAGATAATCAATTTCTTATTGGACTTGAAAGTACTTAGAAGTAGCAAAACTTCCCACTGCTTTCCAGTGTCTCAAAAGCCCATCATAAAGGCGAGAGTCCATCCTTCTGCTTCTCAGTGCAGAAATCCCTAATATGTTCCAGTAGATTTCAAAAGCATCACTTGGAAGCAGAAACAGCCAATGTGGACCCTCAAGTAGTAACAATTTATATATAGTATGCACAATTCTTTTAATTAACTTATTGCTGAACAATTTATAATAGTTGCATCACTGTTCTGACCCCCCTTCCTCCGTTGCCCACACAGCACACACACTCTGGAACAGTACAAGGGAACAAGGTTTATTATACGAACAGACAAGAGGTTCCGTGGCAGCAAGCCACCAAGACAAAACTCACAGGAAAAGAACACAAAAGCAGCTATCCAGCTTGCCAGGATCCCAGACTAGAGCTTCTGGCATAAGTCTTTTGTTGACTGCTGCGAAGGGCGTCTCCAGAGTCAACCCTTTTATAACCTAAAAAGGGCGCCGCCCAAACAGCACCTGAGAGCTCTTTACCGCCTATAATTACTCCCACGCTCCTTGCGTCTGTGGGCGCGCCGGTAACGGGCGTCTAGAAACTCCCTGCTGAGTCCTGAGTCACTCTCACGTGACTCTTCCCCGCTGCTCCAAGGCATGGCATCGGGAGTCCTCCTCTTCTGGCTCTCACCGCTGCTCCATGCCTCTGGCGCCTCCTGGTGGCCGACCAGACTCTCGGATCCTTGCTCAGCCTCCGAATCCTGTCCAGGATCGCCCATCTCCTCTGGAACTGACTCGTAGGGACTATCACTCTAGGAGTCTGGTGGCAGCGGCACCGGCACCGGCTGGGCCACAACACATCACAATATTATTCTAAGATATTTGCCACTACTACCCTTCTTCCTAGATGTTCACTATTGTCTCCCCCACCCCCCAGATTTTAGGGCATGTGAAATAGTTTTGATGAAAGTTGCATGATATGAAACTTCTCTCCTTTGAAATGTTTGGTTTTAATTCTCCAATGAATCAAAAGGAATGTTTCACGCTTCCTTGTTACACAGCATTTGTTTTAGCTTTCCATAGCTGTCCCCAAAACCAACCAAGGAAGATAAAACCACAGAAATCTAATACTGTTGTGCATGGCTTTGCACTAAATTATCTGTATAGTAAGCCAAAAATAGTTTAAGATTATAATTACCCCACCTGTTTCCCCCATTAATATGCAAATACATTTTTCTTGTTCAGAGACTGCATGAGAGATTTCCCAGTTCTTGCAAAATATCACATTAAATCCACATAACTACTCAAGTTTGTTTTCAGTATGCGCAAGGAAGGAGCAGGCACTATCTTTCAACACTTAGAAGTCCAACAATAAGCTTTTATTTTTACATCAAGTTGAGCCGACTTGCCCTTTCCAGAGCTAAGGTGTATTGTTTTACCCAAGCAAACAGGAATGCTTTGTAAGGTGAATTATTATTCCACCCACACAGCATACCATACTCACATTCCTCTCCACCAAGGGTTGCTAACGTATCTTTGCTTTCAATCAAGTGCAGATTTTCCTCTTCCCCCCAACCTTTAAATAAATAATAATTACTTCCTCACTCAAGCCTCAAGATTTGGGGGCATTCAGAATAAATCTTCCCAGTTTCCACAACTCACAGAAAACCGAACCTTACTTAGGAATAAACCCAGCTGGTTTCAGGTCTTTGTATCTTGTACTTTTCAAGTAAGGTGCAACCACACAACTCTATGCATGTTTATCTAGCGTAACTATTCAGAGACTGTTCTGCTCTAAAAGTTCAGCCAGGCTTGCCATTCCCAGTCAAACCACCGCAAAGGCAAAGAGATTGTTCTCCTCACCCTCCTGAGGGCAGCTGGTCACCATCTCCATAAGACCCATCATCCCCAGAGCTCCCCTAAGTGAAGCACTAACCTCTTAGCCAGGTAAGTTTGTTTTTTTTAAAGGAAGGGGGCACTACGAGGTGGAGGAACAGGAGAGCCACTTACCTCCCCCTCTGTTGAACTTTGCTAAACGGGGTGCCCCACTCCGCCTTTTGCCCCTTGGCGACAAAAAACAAAACAAAACAGGAAGAAGAGTGGGTGCTTACCTGGAGAGAGCCACATCGCTCAGGGCCGCACAGGTCTCACCGTCCATTTCTCTTTAAGACAGCTGGTAAACTCCACGTCGAAGTCCGGCGGAGGCAGGAAGGCAAAAATGACGCCTACTACTCCCTTGCAAGGGGAGCAAAGGAAACTGCCTGGGTCTCTGATCCCGACTCACCTGTCTGGAGCCGCCAAAAGCTTTAGACTCTGGTGGCGGTGCTGGTTTCCCGTGGCTTCAGCATCCCTGAAAGGCGACTCCGCATTCTCCCTTTCCTTCTCCCCTCCTCCCTTCAAAAGCTGTGAGGTGCTTTCTTAGCACCAGTTGCCCAGCTGGCACAGCCCTGCGTGCTTGCCTCCTCCTCCCTCCTCCTCCTCACTCCCGAAAGACTCTTCTCCTCCTTCCCAGAGCTAACTGGGAGCCGGGCACAAGGGTTGGGAGGCTGCTTTTGAAACCACACCTTGGAAAACTTCACAGGGAAGGGAGGGGGGTACCAGTCATGGGGGGGGGTACATCCTGGAACTTGCCTAGGAGGCTGGCCACTCTGTACAACCTACCTCCTGCTGCCCCCATTTTTTGCTGGCGACCAGGCCTCCTACTCCTAAGCAAGTTCGGGGAGGTCCTAGGAGGCCGGCCACGCCGTGAAAGCTATTCCCTGTGGGCCGCGATGTAACAGGCAGAGGGAGTGAGCGAGGGGGCCGGGGCAGGCATTCTGGTACTGTCCCACAGGACAAAGGGGTTATAAAATGTAAATTAGATTTCCGGAACCTCTTCTACCATACCAATTAGAACTGGGAACAACCCACCCCTGGTTGCAAACAGCTATTTCCAGTGGGGTAAACAGGACAAAGCAAGTGGGGAAAATAGTTTCCTTTGCTATATTTCCAGTCTGAATTAGACCATGGCAGGGTCCCTACGGAAGAGCTCTTTTAAGGATCATTATGTATTCTTAGTAAAGCAACTAACTTAGCTCTGTTCTTAAATGCTAAAGCTGTTGCACTTAAAAGCCAGAGGAGCTCTGAGCAACTACCAGAGCCATCATTTTGACAGTTTTGCTGTACTGTAGTCTGTCCCCATGAAATGCAAGCATGGAATAAACTGAGCCTGGTTTGTCCTCAGTCTTTTCAGTGGCCACAAACTACTAGCAAAAGTGGCATTTGATCACAAGGCAAAGAATGTTTCCCCTTTTGAATTGGAGCATCCAAGAAGGGACAGGAAAGAAAAACAAAAATAAGGAAAGAGGGGAAGAGAGCAAGGAAGCAAAAGGAAGGAAAGAGTGGAAGAAAGAATGAAGAGGGAAGGAAAAAGAAGGGAAGGAAGGAGATTATAAGGAGAGAGAGTGAGGGTGTGAGGTAAATTCTGCCTTAGCACTTGATCACTAGGAGCCCTGCTGCCTTTTACCATCCCCTTGTCCCCTCCTCCTGACCCCTCCTGGTGGTCTCCCATCCTATCATTGAGTATGCTTTGGTTACAAAGCTAGGTCTCGTAAGGAGAGAGTGGGCCTCCCTCTGACCCACATACTTTGCCCTCCTGCTCTCACCATGGGCAACCAAGGAAAGTGAGCACAGCAGCAGTGGGAGCACGCCCACTATGATGTCCGAAGTCAACCACAATGGGGCCCTCATTGAAATTGAGTTTGACACCCCTGGATTAACAGATGACCTGAGTGCTGCATGTGTTGCTCTCAAATTTACAAAGTATGAGTCAAGGTTAGAAAAATTATCAGCGTGCATTCAACAGCAAAAGTCACATTAATCAAAAGCATGCCAAAGGCAAATGTTTACCTTTCTATAAAAAGATGTTTGTATCATTGAAAGCGCTGTTATTTTGAGTTAGGGTTAGGGTTAGAGTTAGGGTTAGGTTTAGCTCGGGCTAAGTGGCACATAGAGCCATGTCACCTGGTACACGCAGCCTTGCCCGTTGCTCTTCCTGGTTTCTTATGTGCATATGTGCATGCCTATCAGCTGGTCTTTGTGCACATGGCAGTGCCAGAAACTGGAAGAGCTGGTCTTCTGGTTTGCGTGTGCTCATGCATGCCGGCCAGCTGATCGTTGCGTGTGTGCCAGAAACAAGAAGAGGAGCTGCCTGGTGCACATGTGCGCACTGGCATGCACACTGGGCAACTCCTCTTCCAGATCACATCCCTGACAAGATCACTCGGTGCCGAAAAGTTTCGCCATCAATGCACTATTCCAAGGGTGGTTTTACCAAGGCATTAGAAAGTGGTACCAATACTTCACGTGATTTTGATGCTCTCCTTCTGTTGATGCAGCCTAGGATTGCAATGGCTTTTTTTGGATGCTGCCACACATTGCTGGTTCACATTTAAGAGATTGTCTACTAATAATCCAAGATCCCTCTCACAGTTACTGCTATTGAGCCAGGTTTCACCTAATCTGTACCTGTACATTTGGTATTTCTAGCCTCAATGTAAGACTTTACTTTTCTGTACACTGAACTTCATTTTGTTAGATAGGCCCAGGGTTCAAGTCTATCTCCGCTCCTTCCGTCAGAAACTTAAAACCCACCTGTTTCAGCTAGCCGGCCTTGCCTAAGTCCAGCTTTCCCACCTCAGTTTTATTTTTAAATTTTTCTGATTGGTTTTATGGTCGAAGTTTTTAATTTTTATAAATTCATACAGGGGTTATTTAATCTAATTTTAGCTATGTATACTATTGTTTGTATGGTTTTTTAAATTTATACCTGTACACCGCCCCGAGACCCTTCGGGGAGAGGGGGCGGTCTAGAAATCTAATTAAAATAAAATAAAATAAAAAATAAATATCTAGATCCATCTAGTAGATGGTGGTTTACTTTGTCAAAGCCTTTTAAAATCCAAGTATACTACATGCACTGCATTTCTCTTGTCCGCTAATTTAGTAATTTTTGTCAAGAAATGAAATAACATGTATTTATTATCTGTTTTTGGATCCTTCATAAGTCCTGGTAAGTCATTCATATCTATACTGAATAACAAGGGTTCAAATATGCATCTTTCCCCTCCCCCTTGGTAAGCATAGATCAGTGGTGGGTTCCTCCCGGATCGCACCGGATCGCGCGCGCTCCCTTTCAGCGCTCCACCTGGCTCGCGCGCTCCCTTTCAGCGCTCCACCTGGCTTGCGCGCTCCCTTTCAGCGCTCCACCTGGCTTGCGCGCTCCCTTTCAGCGCTCCACCTGGCTCTCGCGCTCCCTTCCGGCGCTGAAACCGGAAGTACAGTTTTGCCCGGCCCTGGCGAAGCAACGACGCCTGTCTGCGCTCCACCAGCTCGGCTGGGAACGGAGATGTTTCCTCAGTGGAGCGGAGCGCCTGAAAAGTCTCAGTGGAGCGGAGCGCCTGAAAAGTCTTTTTCAGCCAGGTGGAGTGCTGAAAGGGAGCGCGCACGATCCGGTGCGATCCAGCAGGAACCCACCACTGGCATAGATCCTTCTTCTCATGGCTCCATTGAGCCCAAACCTCCCTCTCAAACAAGGGCTTGGATCAGGGCAACAGTCTGAGCTCCATTTTGAGGGCAATCCATTGTCTCCTTGTTTCTCTGTTTATTGAGTCAAATGCTGCAATAACAGCTAGAAAGCATGCAAACCTTGTTTTTCCTCACTAACATAGATTAGGTATTTCAAGACAAATTTGTTGCCAATATTAGATAATAATCTATGCATTATTTCTTATAAAATCTATATAGCATTTGTCAGAGTTTTGGCAGTGTGACTAGTAGTATGTGATAAACCCAGGAACAATAACACAGCACACAGGGCCTTAAGACAATTAACAGTGGTTTATCTACAAACGATATACAGACATATACAAGCAGGAGATAAATTCCCTTTCCATTCACTACAGACACAAGGAGAGAACTGAATACAGGCTGAGAGAGAGAAACACCCTCTAATGACCACCTATATATAGACTCCTCTTAAAACAGTAAATGACTTGTGTGGACCCCACCAGAGTCTTAAAGAGGCAATACCACAGCTGCAATGAATCAGCCTCATTGCATCAGCCACATTGCATTAGCTGACTGATTACAGCTTACAACTTTACATCAGCTATTACATCCTCAGTAACTTGACACATTTAACTCTACTAAAACCTTCTGATTCTTCTGCAAGGAATGCATTTTTCTCAAGTTTAACTAAGAAGATCATGGCATAATTTTTTAGCCACAATATCTGCTAGTCTATTTGGTCTATAATTGCTAGACTCCTTTTTATTCCACATTTTAGATAGATAAAATGCTACTATTGCCAACTTCAATCGGACTGGATAGAAAAGGCATTATTTATATGTGAAAATGTAGATGCCAATAGAGGCCCCAACAATCAGGGATATATTTTGATCAGTTAAATAGTTGGTAGAATGTCTTCTCCAGGGAATGTATTACTTGCACTTCAGGCCTTTTATGATTAATCCCAAAATGAACATAAAGGGATAAAATATTGACATTTTTGCTAATATGGAGAAAAGCAGCTATTGAATAACATGGAGAAGACATGATTGCATCTATTGCTCACCCACCACCCCTCACCACGCCCTTTACAAGATGGAGAAAAACACACACAAACCTGTGGGACTTTGTAGGTGCCTCCTAATGTTGACATCTGGATGGAGATGTCCCTGTTAGCTCCATCAATAAGAGCCAGAAGGTTCTCCTTCCTTCCACAGCCATAGTTGGGGACATTGGCTTCTCCAGTGGAGAGAATGTCCAGCAAGGCATCTGAAGTGCGGAAAGTGCTCCAATAGTTGGCATGGATGTTGTAGCCGAGTGTGAGATTGTGCAGGAGCTGGTTATTCTTGTTGACCGTTTGAATGGAGAAAATATACCCTAGGCCGTTTACAAAACTATAAGCATCCCTATTGTAAAAAAAAAAGTTATTATAATAAACAGCAACAACAAATACTTTTTAAAAAAAATATAATCCTCCAGAAGCCTACTGAGCTGTAAGCCAACATTGATCCAAAACCAATGATCAGTTACACAAATATGGCATTTGGCTGAGGTATGGCAACTACAACTGGTTCAACCACTACTTTAAATAAAATTCATTATTCGAGTGATAAAATAAGGATTGAACTGAGAGAGGAAAATAATCTGCAGCCCTTTCAACTTTTCTTTAGACACATTTTTGGATTTGAGTCTCTTTCACAAAATCAGACAAAAGAGAGAAGCCATGGAAATCAAAATCATTCAGGAAATTAGACATATCCCCCAATATAGGAATAAATGAAAAATTAAAAACAGAAAAGAAGGAGAGTGTTAAAATGAATGGAGTGCAATTCTATCACCCTGAATGACTTACCGATCATGGAAAATCAATTGAACAGAAGGAGCCACGTTGAAAAGCAACTTTATATGCAATCTTTCCTTTCCACTGATGACTAAACTGATGAGATGGTCTCCTGGCCTGTAAAAGCTCCATGGACTGTTTCTATCCTGGTTCTCTGAACTCAGCGGGCATTTCATTCTCAGTTTCCCAGAGACTGGATGGAACAAAAGCAGCATCAGAAGCAGAAGCAGGAGGTCCATCATTCATGGAGTGAATCAATGAATCCTTTCTTTTTCTACAGAATAATTTGAAGAAATCAAAGGACTCTCACAAGGTAGAATATGATCCACTTGCTTTTCTGATTGAAATACAGAGAAACACTCAGCTTCATCTGGAAAGGAGAGAGACGGATATTCAAGAGAACAGACCCTGCCTGTCCCCAAACTCCATATTTCTCTGCCCAAAGTCTCCCCTGGAGGATTCGGCCAAACAGCAGAGCTGAAACTTTTATCATAATTCTCCCTCTCAGGAGGGATCCCTGGATAATTCAAGCAGTTTGTGGACTCAAAGGTTGTTGGGAAATTCTCTGAAGGGAAATGAAAGGGAAATAATCCCCATGTGATTCATAATAAGAGGGGCAGAGATGGAATTAAACCGGTCACCAAAAAATTGAGAGGTTTGAGGGTCTCCATGTTTGAAACTGGCCCCAGAGGGAATACACGGCACCTGTGGCTGAAGAAATAAATAAATCTGAGATTTGTTTGCATAAAGATAAAACTCCGGGGGCCAGTTAATGCCAGAGTATGTCACATATCTGAAGTAGCTCCCAGCTGAGTTGGAACCAAAATTTACTTTGTTTTGAAAGTTAATGCTCAATAGTATCACACAAAAAGGCTGATGAAATAGTGTGGCCAGTTTCTAAGAACAAAATTAACTTTATTGAAAAAGTAGTTCCCAGAACTTTGCAGAGTTAAAAAAAATCACATCCAAACATAAACAGGGAAAGGGAGATGTTAGAGAAAGCCAAGTGAAAAGAGATGGAGAAATCAAGGCTGGCTCTCACCCCATTGAAGGAAGGGGGGAGGGGAGCTCAGGACCCTCATGTTGTAAATGGAAAGCTGATCTGCAAAATTCAACTTCCATCTTCAGAGACCTGGGAATGCAGAAGCTCATATCCCATGTTCCCTTGCCACCCTTTCCCATGCAGAGGCCAGGCAAGGGGGCTCTTGCAGGGATGCCAGACAGGACTCTGCCTGGCTGAGTGGGGAGCCCCTCTTGGGGAGAGGAAGCTGGGGAACCTTGTGTTGGGGAAGGGAAGCAAATCTGCAAAATCCCCCTCCAGGTTCCATCTTCTGAGTCCTGGGAAGGTGGGAGAACATATCCCATGTTGCATTGCCACCCCTTTCCATGCATGGGGCACTCAGGGGAAAGCAAAGCCCAGACCCACGGAGAAAGTCCAGGATGGCCAGGAAGGAGGAGGGGATCTGGAGCATTCCTGAGAAGAGACTAACCTGGTTTATGGGTCCCAGGGTTGAATCTTGGGGGGATGCAGCACCCAGGGTTTCTCCAGGTTCTCTTGGGCTCCTGGTCTTTCCAGGAGAGGCTCCTGTGGGGGAGAAGCCATGCAGGGCTGGGTCTTCCAAGGGGGTTTCCAGTGTTGCCCGGGAGGAAAAGGCGGCCAGCCTCACCCTGGAGGGGACCGTCCGTGGCTCTGAGAAGGATAGTGTTAGATATTAGCATATATCGGGATAAGTCTTCCCTCAGGTCCGCTCCTACAGCGGGAAACAGGTATTCCTCTGATTGGTCAATGGGCGTGCCTCATCCCTATAAAAGGGGAACCCTCCGACCACAGAGTAAGCTGGATCACTACTATTACTAATAAAGAGCTGTTAAGTCACGTCGTGTCCGCAGTCTGTCTCTCGTTGCCCAGATCTAACATTGGCGACGAGGGTGGGATTGAGAGACAGATAGGACGAAGAACGCTACTTCAAGAATCTCCGGATTTGATCCAGCCCAGGAATTCGGCAGAAATTCCGGCAGCCATCTCAGATCACCGCAGCGCGGCAAATTCAAACTGAGAAGATGGCGATGCATGCTCCCCCCGCTCCTTTCGACCCAGCAACCGACGAATGGGAAGCCTTCATGATTCGCTTCGAGTGTTTCCTCGAAGCAAATGAGTACACGGGGATCACCGATGCAAGAAAGAAAAATATCTTCCTCGGCTACTGCGGAAAGGAAGTCTTCAATACGGCCAGAGACCTCACCGCGCCTACTCCAATACAAGCAGTACCATGGGCGACGCTGAAACAAGCCTTGGAAACACATTACGCGCCAAAACCGTCCCGCCATGTCAGCCGCAAAGAGTTCAACATGAGGACTCAAAAGGCGGGAGAATCCATTAACCAATTTGTTGCAGCTCTACGAAGAATAGCAGCCCACTGTGAATACAGGGATTTGGAAGAGCATATCTTAGAGCAATTCATCTGTGGGGTAAGAGACATTTCGTTGCAAAAGAAACTGTTAGCCAACCCGAATCTAACCCTACAGTCAGCATTGAACAAAGCAAGAGCGTCGGAATCAGCGGAGAAATCAGCAGTGACCATACAACGAAGGGTCAACGAAACCCAGCCAGCACCGAGACAAACCAGAGTCCACTACGAAGACGCAAGCCCCGACTACGTGGATCCCGAGTTCGAGGACAGTCACCTAATGCAGAGCAGTCACTGGAGGCCTGGGGGGAAACCCGGATCCCGTTTGCCGCCCTGCGCAAGCTGCGGAGGGAATCACCCCAGGTCTACTTGCAGGTTCAGGAACGTTGTTTGTTCGCACTGCAACAAACTTGGGCACATCGCACGAGTGTGCCGGAGCGGAGTCCCTGCCTCACGGCAGCCACCCATGTACCGCCAACAGAAGCCCAACCCAGGGGCTTGGCGAAATCAAAAAGGGCGCCCAGAGAAAAATCCACAAGTGTTTACCCAGAGAGAAACTCCCCAAAGAGCTGAACGAGCGTATTCCCAGAGAGATTACTCACAAGAAAGTGAGCGAGCGTATCCCCAGAGAGAATTCACACAGAGAGCCGAAAGAGCGTTCTACCAAGACGCTCAACGAGAGTATTTTCAGGATATAGACGATGAGATAGAGTTGACCCAGAGAGAGGAGTTGCGAACGTATCTCACCACGATACATCAGGTCCGCCCTAAGCGGCCCAAAAGGCTGAAAGTCACAGTCCTCTTGGAGGGCTCACCCTGCGAGCTGGAGGTTGACACAGGATCAACCCTGACGATCATTTCATGGGCATCCATGAAACAGGCCATTCCCAGCCTCAGAAAGAGCCAACTGCGCGCTCCTGACGTCCTGCTACGAGACTACCAGGGGAACCAAGTCCCCATCGTGGGCCAAGGCACATTCCACATCCAGTTTAAGGACATCGAAGCCCAGCTGCCCGTGACCATCTCCAGCGCGCCATTGCAGAACCTCCTGGGGCTTGATTGGTTTGAAGCCCTGGGATTAGAAGTCACCGGAATCAACGCCGTGAGAAACAGCAGCGCTGAAAAGATCTTTAAGGAGTTCGAGGATGTGTTCAGCTCCGGTCTTGGTAAGTATGTGGGCAAACCAATATCGTTCAATTTAGATCCAAATGTGGCGCCAATCCGGCTTAAACCGAGACGAGTGCCTTTTGCACTCCGCCCAAAAATAGATAAAGAGATAGATAAGTTAGTGGAACAAGGAATCCTGGAGCCGGTAGATCACGCGCGTTGGGAGACACCTATCGTGACCCCAGTTAAGTCAGACGGATCAGTCCGCTTGTGCGCAGACTATAAATGCACAATTAATGTCGCGCTACAACAGAGCGCATATCCGGTGCCCGTAGTACAGCACCTATTGCACTCATTGGGGCCAGGAAAAGTTTTCGCTAAATTAGATATGGCACAAGCTTACCAGCAACTGCCAGTAGATAGCGCCACAGCGGAGGCCCAGACTATAGTGACGCACAGAGGAGCGTTTAAATGCAACCGGCTACAATTCGGCGTAAGTATTGCTCCAGGATTGTTCCAGAGCGTCATGGAACGACTGTTGCAAGGGATACCGGGAGTCGTCCCATATTTTGACGATATCTTGGTGTCCGCTGCAAACGAGGAGCAACTAAACAAAAGAGTCAGATCGGTTTTGGCCAGAATCAGAGAGAAGGGTCTCCGCCTGAAAAAAGAAAAATGCCAAATTAACGTGCCTAGCGTAGAATTCCTGGGTTATAGAATTGATGGTCAGGGAATTCACCCCACTGAAAAGAAAATTAAGGCGATCCAGGACGCCCCCACACCACGAAATCAAACCGAGTTGCAGGCCTTCCTCGGACTACTTAATTTCTACAGCGTTTTTCTGAGACAGAAGGCGACCGTTGCTGAGCCACTACACCGTCTACTCCAGAGGAACGCACCATGGAGATGGGGACGAGCAGAAGCTGCAGCATTCGCCGGGGTAAAGCGCCTGCTCACCACTGACTCACTACTTGTACAATACAGTCAGACCCTCCCGCTGGTATTGACCTGCGACGCATCGCCGTTCGGGGTTGGAGCAGTCCTCAGCCACAGGATGCCCGACGGGAAAGAAGCACCCATTGCTTTCTACTCCAGAACTCTTTCATCGGCCGAAAGGAACTACAGCCAAATGGACAGAGAAGCATTGGCTGCCGTTGCAGGTGTGAAACGTTTCCATGAATACCTCTACGGCCGCGATTTTGAACTCATTACTGATCACAAACCGCTGTTAGGACTTTTGGCGGGAAATCGCCCCACTCCGGTCTCCCTTTCTCCACGTATGACCAGGTGGACTGTTTTCCTGGCTGCGTACTCTTACAAGTTAATTCATCGACCGGGCTCCACTCTAGGGCACGCAGATGCGCTCAGCCGTTGCCCATTACCAGACATTTTGCCAGACCCCACTCCAGAAGTACCGGTATTGCTCATTGACTGTTTGGATTCGGGACCGGTTTCTTCTTACGACGTTGCAAGGTTCTCCTCGAAGGACAATTTAATAAAACAAGTGCAAACTTGGGTATGGAGGGGGTGGCCAAAGGGAAATGTGGGCCCGGAATTCAAAATGTTTTGGTCTAAACGGGACGAACTCTCCGTGTTACAGGGATGTTTGTTGTGGGGGGATCGAGTTGTTATTCCTTTTGCGCTACGAAAAAAGGTATTGAATGCTTTACATATGGGGCATCCGGGGATCGTGAGAATGAAAGCGTTAGCGAGAAGTTATGTGTGGTGGCCCAATATGGACAAAGAAATAGAGGAGTGGGTGGCCACTTGCGATCCATGCCAGGAGTCGAGACCAGCACCCCCGGAAGCGCCCGCCACAGAATGGGAGAAACCCAAGGCACCCTGGTCACGCATTCATATTGATTTTGCAGGGCCATTCCAGGGTCAAACCTTCCTCATAGTTGTAGATGCTTATTCTAAATGGTTGGATGTAGTCCTAATGACATCAACCACGGCAGAGGCAGTTATAAAGGTTCTTAGGCGGCTTTTCGCCACCCATGGTCTACCAGATCTGTTAGTATCGGACAACGGGCCCCAATTCACGGCCATGCAGTTCGAAACATTTTTAGCAGGGTTGGGAATCAGACACGCCCTCATCGCGCCATTCCATCCAGCGTCCAATGGTCAGGCAGAAAGAATGGTGCGGTTCGCGAAAGAGGCCCTCGCCAGGATGGGCCCGGGGGATTGGCAAACACGCATTGACCATTACCTCCTCATTCAACACATTACCCCGAGCGCAACGACGGGTAGAAGCCCCGCTGAACTACTAATGGGTCGCCGCCTACGATCTCACCTGGACAGGCTCCACCCGAATTATTCTACCTCGGCTCCCCCAGACTCTACAAGTAAGGTCAGATCTTTTAGAGAAGGAGACACTGTTTATGCTCAAAATTACACAGGGGGGACATTGTGGATACCGGCAAGGGTCATTGGCATCATGGGCCCTCGATCGTATTTGTTAGAGCTTGAAGATGGGCGGAATTGGAGAAGGCACATCGATCAGCTTCGAGGTCGCCTAGCACACTCCAACTTAAGGGATGAGGGCGAAAGTTTCCTGTCCACAGAAAGACAACCGCAGGGAAACTTCATCCCAGGAAACGACGACACCGGCGAGCTAAGCGGGGGACAGGACATCACGCACGCAGCTGAGCAACCCCCCGTCATCACAGCCGCTGAGCAAACCCCCGTCATCGCAGCCGAACAAGATACCAGGGAAAAGAGCATCGAAAACGCAAGACCTCCAGAAACAGAAAAAGCACCCGATCCTGCAACTACTTCAACCCAACAGGAAACCAATCCTGCAAGTACTTCAACACAACCTGAACTCCGACGTTCCTCCCGAGCAAGACAAACACCCACCTACCTAAAGGACTATGTCACCTACCGCAACGTCCCATCTAGGAGGGGAGGGGTGTTAGATATTAGCATATATCGGGATAAGTCTTCCCTCAGGTCCGCTCCTACAGCGGGAAACAGGTATTCCTCTGATTGGTCAATGGGCGTGCCTCATCCCTATAAAAGGGGAACCCTCCGACCACAGAGTAAGCTGGATCACTACTATTACTAATAAAGAGCTGTTAAGTCACGTCGTGTCCGCAGTCTGTCTCTCGTTGCCCAGATCTAACAGATAGGGATCCCCCATGGCCCCTCCAGAGTCCCCAGTTGAAGAGACCCTCTTCATTGCAGCCTTTTCTGGGGAAGGAGCTTAAGCCCCCCTCCCTCTGCAATTCTGGGAGGTTTTGCCTCTTCTTCATCCTCCCAAAAACTTTGGATTTTGCTCTTTATCCCCCCCCCCCCGCACAAACACTTTGGCTTGGCTTCTTCAGCCTCTTCTCCATCAGGCTGAGGGCAGGGAAGCTCCCAGGCAACCGTGTCCCCCCTCCCCTCATGTGATTGACTACAGGGTTGTCATGGCAAAGGGGGTGGGCCAGGAATAGAGGCAGCCACTAAAGAGAGAGGCGGGGGGCGGGATTTTTGTCTTCCCTGAGAACTGGAGGATTTGAATGTGAAATCTGCTTTCTTTTAGGAAACCCTTTATATTATTATGGAAAAGTAAAAAGTTGAGGTTCAATTTTAATGCTTTATTTTACTGCAACAGAGGAAGTCAGAAGTCAACGCTTTTTTTCTCTTCTCCCTCCTCCCTCATTTCTCTTTCCCCTTCTTCCCTCCCCCCAGTTTCTTCCCATTTGCTTTTTGTATTTTATTCTGTAATTAATAAAATGTTTTAAAGAGAGAAAAAAAGAACTGGAGGATTTGAATGCGAAATCTGATTTCTTCAGTTCAGATCAGAAGGAGGGAAGGGTTAGAGGAAATGAAGGAGTATTTTAAAATATATTTTGAAAAACAAAGGAACTTAGACTTTGACAGAAGAAAAATCAAAAGTGAACACCAAAACAAAAGAGAGAAAGAGAGACAAATTATCAAATTGTGTAGAAAAAAGTTGTTTAGCTCTCTAGAGTTTGATCCATGAAATATATAGCAATTAAAAGCAAAGAATGATAAAAGTCAGCCTTAAGCAAATCTATTGGAGACGCCGAGCAGAAAGATCGGAAGATGAAATTGGGAAATTGGACATTAAAGAAAACAGTGTCGCCAAGCAGCTTATGGAAAATAACTAAAATAGTTATAGGGTTAATGTTACTTTCTGCCTGGTTGAAAGAATTTAGAATTTCTCTTTGTTTTAATTTTAAAAATGTGTAAGCTTTCCTATTTGTAAAATAAAAATCTCACCCCAGTCATTGAAGGGAGAGACAAAAATCCCAAATCAAATTCAAGTTTCTAGTGCTTTGTGAGTATGGAGTTTGGGTCAATTTGGTATTTGGTGGTTCAAGTATATATATCATATACAGTATATATGACCCTTCCTGATGCCCCTTAAAGGCCCCATTGAGGAGCTTCTGTGAGGTCACAGTCTCTGTCTGAGAGTCAGTTGTGGCTGGGGAGGCTTGAAGAGGGTTTGTGGTCCCTTCCATCCCAATTCACAGCCACTCTGGCCCTGCTTTGAGCTCTGCTGACCGATGGCTGGAGGTGTCCAGGAACTGAGGGGGAATTGGGCTTTGTGGAATGAGTGTCATCCTCTGTGTGGAAGAACGGAGATTCACCCAGAGACTCTGTCCAAACTCTCTTTTTCCTGTTGTCTTGTAGGAAGTTATCACCTAGCTGATATTTTGGAGTGTTGACTCAAAGTACCTTTTTTTTTAATTGCAATTTTTTTAAAGCTGTTCTTCTTACCTCCCTCTTTTACACCTGTGCATTTTTAAATGTTTATGAGTCAAGGTGCTCTACTCTATGATATTTTATTTGTTTGTTTGTTTGTTTGCAACACAAGTTGTTGTCCCTCTTGGAAATTTACTCATCTTACTGCAAAAGTGTTTCAATCATACAGGCAGTGGGAATGTCATGTTCCATGAAATTTACATCATCTGCCTCCTGAAATAATGTTTGGATTTCCACACTTGGACAGAATGGGTGAGATTCCACAACATAAGACTAAAGATATGTCTGTAAAGAACTGTATTCTTGGCCTCTTTTTTTTACCTCAGAAACAAAGGACTGCTAGCTCAAACCATAACTCTCCAATTTGCTGCTGGTGATTGCCTCCTGATAAAACCTGACATGAGGAAAAAAACTTAGCCAAGCCTGGGACAGACTGCCAAGACTGACTGACCACTCTTACCAGCAAGCCAAGCCTAGTACCATCCAGCAGACATGAAAAAGGACTCTGAGATGAAGTAAAGACCAAAAGACTGTTCAATTCCCAGAAGATAGCTGTAAAACTACGGGGGAGGGTGAAAATTGTTTGAAAAAAGTTTTCTTTCTTTGCCTCCTTCACAGAAACCCATTGTAAGGTTTTCTTTCTTATCTCATTTATATTGTAATCAGTTTAATGTACTCATGTAAGAATTGTATTTGAGAGTGGTTGGCACAGCAAGATCTGAACACCTTAGATTTCTGTCTAGTGGGAGGGAAATTTTGTCCAAAATGTCTGTATTTTATGTATTATAGAAGTAGCCACACATACACACACACACACACACACAAAGAGAGAGAGAGAGAGAGGGGCTCCATTCAGAACTAGATTGAAACTATCTCCTTGACTTAACTCCACAAAGCTTTTCCTAGGTTGATTTTTGCCCTTGTACAAAAGCCTAAACAGTGATATCTCCCTTTTAATCCCATGGGGGAGGGTCAATTCCCCTCAGGCAATTCCCCCACTTGAAGAGTAGCAGAAAGGATCTTCAAAACTCAAACCCCGACTGACTCAAAAAAAAAATGATGCTGCCCAGTTGCCCAGTAAAGCAGGACATATTGCACTGGTGGTCTCTGATAGGAGTCCCTGGGCGCATTGTGTGTAATTAAAAAAAATACTAAATAGCTTGTATTGCACACTAGCTAACTCAATTTGGCCCCACTAAAATAAGAGCTAGGGCACGTTCAAGATCCATCCCTTTGAAATGGGCAGCCTGTAACTTAAAGGAAAAGCATGGCTGTGAAGAATTTTGGGATTTCTGTTTGCTTGTAACCTGTCTGGAAGCTCACAGAAAGTGATATCAAACATATGAAAATAATTGGCATGGTAAATTGGATATTGTAAATTTCTTTCCAGCAATTGTGCCCTGGTTGCTAGACCTTCATGGTTGAAAGCTCTCTGGGAGCCACTGAAGGGATCCTTCTGCTGTCTCTTTCAATGCCTTTCCATCAGAAAAATTAAGCCTCCCTGATCTGACCAATTTTTATCTTTTGTCAAAAACATGTGCGTTCCACGCACATGTTTTGGAAAAAAAAAAGGAGGGATTGTAGGAAGTTATCACCTAGCCCTCTCCCAGAAAAATGAAATATCCTAGGAAATATTGAAAAGGCAGAATATTATATTTTCCTGGATGTGAAAAAAGGGAGAAACACATTTTAAACACAAAGTAAATTCCTACAGCTTCCAGCCCATCCCCACTTTGTCAATGGGCCATTAAGAAGACCAAGCTAGTCCACTTTACATAATAAAGAGTTCTCCTCTTCAACTCCAGAGTGATGGGATAAGGCAGGATAATATAAGCCTTTATTCAACTGACCACATGGCATCTGAACTCAATCAAACCTGGATTCAAAACGGCCTGGGGGGTTGCCCCTGCGTGGGCCCATGTGAGTCTGACAACCAATCAGAATACATTTCTTACACAGGAACAGGAAACAGAGAGGTGGGACTGAACAGGTTATAAAAAGCCTAGCAAGCCCCTCCATTTTCCCTTCTCTTCCCTTCTCTTCTTCTCCACCAACATTGAAGCATGTGATCACCTTTTCTGTTCAGGACTCAAGCCATGCGGTCCTGTCCACCATTAAAACCATCTTTCCAAGCAGCCTCCATGTCTCCAGTGTCTTTTTCCCCACTTGGAGCCGAACCCAGAAGGACATTTCTTCCAACAGTCTGAAGGGAGGATTTCAGGTGATCCTAGGCAGGGAGGGAAGTGGATGATGGACTCTGCTTGGGGAAGGAACCTTTCCCAAAGAAACAGAGAGACCTGCTGTGTCCCAGGGCTGGGAAGGGGTCTGGGGTCCTCACTGGTGCCTCCACAGCAAGCGAAAAAAGGGAGGGAGAGAAAATGGAAGGGATGATTAAAAAAAACTCTTCCTCCCTAAGACAACTGGGGGGAATCTCCTTGGAAGTGGGGAAAGGACCGTGTTGCAGTCTTGGGAGAGTGCAAAGTCTACACTCTGGACAGAGGAGACCCCTGGTTGGAAAGAGGGTCCAAGAGACCATCTATGTTAAAAGGAACAGCCCTCTCTCAACAGAGGGTGGTGGGCTATGACCCCTCCTCTCTCCTGTCTACCAAACAGTCCTGAGGACATGGGGGGGGGGGTTGGAGAGGACCAGTCTGTGTGCAAGGAGTCAGTTGGGTCTCTGCAGGGTTCAAGAATGGAGAGGATCGCTAGAATAGCATAAGCACAATGCTGGAAAAAACCAGAAACCTGTGAAGATGATATAATAATAATAATAATAATAATAATAATAATAATAATAATAATGATGATGATGATGATGATGATGATGATGATGATGATGATGATGATAACAACAACAACATTCTGAAATGTGCAGAGATGTTTGCTACTATGACTGCATTCCTTGTCCGGAGGGGACTTTCTCCACTCAGGAAGGTGGGTGACACTGGAGGAAATGAAGTGGAACTGATTCATTACATACATCAAATAATAATGTTTTTTTTCTCAGATACAGAAAAATGTACCAAGTGACCAGATGATGAGTATCCAAATGAGGCCAGAGTCCAATGTATCCCAAAAGTTATAACCTTCCTATCATAAGAGAAACATCTGGGCATCATAACGATATGAATTTTTGACATATTTCAATCTGTGGAAGAATTTGACTAGAGCTTTGGTTGATCATCACAATAGTTAGTTAATTACACTGTTTAAGAGTCCCATTTTTTTTCTTATGAAATTGTATTTACAATGGAAAGAAATGTGATTTTGGAAAATGGCTTGAGGGAGAGTAAAGATGACAGGCTCCACAGAAGTTTAAATATCTCAGATGATACAATAAGAGGAAATTGTTCCACTTTGTCCTGCATATTTTATTTGCTTCTGAAATTTATTATTTGCCTGTTTCATTAACCTGCTTTCAAGAATTTTTTTTCACTGAGCAGCTTTGGAACCTTAAGAAAAAAATCATGCTGCAGTCTCTTTTGCCCTGCTCTTCTCCCTAACCACAGGCCTTGTTTTAATTACCTTCATTAAATACCGAGAAACTCCCATTGTCAAAGCCAACAACCGGGACCTCTCCTACATCCTCCTGGTCTCCCTCCTGTTCTGCTTCTTGTCTCCTTCTCTCTTCATTGGTCAACCAAGGAAAGCCACCTGCCTTCTCCGACAAACGGTCTTCAGCATCATCTTCTCAGTTGCTGTTTCTTCTCTCTTGGCCAAAACCATCACGGTGGTGCTGGCTTTCCTGGCCACAAAACTGAGGAAACCGAGTGAAGAGATGGTTGGGGAAGAACTTGACCAACTCCATCATCCTTTCTTCTTCTGTTCTCCAAATTATCATCTGCTCCATCTGGCTGGGATTTTCTCCCCCCTTCCCTGACTCTGACCTCCACCCCCAGCCTGGAGAGATCATCCTGCAATGCAACGAAGGGGCTGTTGTCATGTTCTATGTCACCCTCAGCTACATGGGCTTCCTGGCTGCCATCTGCTTCACGGTGGCTTTCCTGGCCAGGAATCTGCCTGGGGCCTTCAACGAAGCCAAGCTGATCACCTTCAGCATGCTGGTCTTCTGCAGTGTCTGGGTGACTTTTGTGCCCACCTACCTGAGCACCAAAGGGAAATACATGGTGGCTGTTCAGGTCTTCTCCATCCTGGCCTCCAGTGCTGGTCTGCTGGGCTGCATCTTCATCCCCAAGTGCTATATTATCCTTCTAAGGTCATCTTTGAACACAAAGGAGCAGCTTACAGCCAGAACAAATATAAAAACATGAGATATAAGAGCATTGTGATATTGGAAAAATTGTTAAAGTTTCTTTTATTTGAGAAAATATTTTCTTTCTACTTTGGTAGTATGCAGGAATTAAAGAAAAATATATGTATGTTTCTGGTACTTCCATTTCATTTCATTTCATCTTCATGAAGAGAAGTCTGAGTAGGTCAATGAACCTGACACTGTATAAAAAAATCATTTCAGCCATTGTTCCTACTGACAAAGGGCTAAAAGGGTAAATATATGTGAGAGAAAGAAGGAAAAGAGATAAGATGGAAGCCGTGGAAATTAATTTCAAGCATGTTAATCTCCGTGAGAACCATTGGAATGACAGAATGAGCTGGAATGCCATGTTTGACTTTCTCTCAGCAGGGAAGGAAATCTTCATTTGCTGATTTCCTGATAAAACCCTCTTTGCAGAAAATGTAGACTACAAATGCTGTCTAGGGTTTCACTTTGGAGTTGTTTTTATTTAGTTGTCTACCTCTAAGAACTTCCCACTCTATTTTTTTCTGTCTTTCTTCATCCAGAGAATTAAAATAGCAACAACATCCAAGGATATTCAGATCCTTTAATTGTCCACTCTACAATTTCTACCTAAAGCGTTTTCTCTGGTCCTTTTCCAAGCTTGTCTTGTCTGTGAAGGGCTGGAGAAGATGTCCAGAGAAAGGGGACCTTGAGACTCTCACCAGGAGGAGGTTGGAGGGATCCTGTCTAAAGGCAGCCGCATCATTGACCAGGTCACAAACCTTCAATGCTGCATAATATTCATCCAGGTCCAAGAAGGGGGAGAATAGGGGAGGGGGAGTTCTAGGTTTCTAGGAAGAGGCAGCCATGGAAGCTGCTCTGCTCTCCAACCACAGAGATTGTTGATCAATTGGAAATCAATGTTTAGGTCGCAGAATGGCTCCTAATTGGAAATAGAATCCCTTTGCAAATTTCATTTTAAGAAGATAAGAAAAGCTCTGATGGATCAGACGAAGATCAGTCTAAGATTCCCAGTGACCACACAAATACAAGCACAAGGCAGAGACTTATGGCTCTGCCCCACATGGAACACAATTTCCCACAATTTCACTTTCCTCCATCCCACCACACAGTATTGGACAATTGGCCATCTCAACACTCCAGGAATCCCCAACTCTGGTATCCCACATTAGTAGTTTCTATCCTTGGGCTGTCAGACTTTTAAATACAACCACAATCACTCCATGCAGACCCTAATTTTTTTTCTTTTTCTTTCTTTTTTCGTTTCAGCTATAATTTTGCACCAGTGAGGTTAAAACCAATTTCGCTGTATTTAAGTACAATGACAATAAAGATTATACTTTACACTTTATATTCTGAGAAAATGTTTCCTAGTGGTACAATTCCAATAAGCACTAAGGCGGGACTGGAACTCAAGAGTCTTCTGGGGCCCAAAGTCCCCCTGGAAGATTTCATACCTAAGGAAGGACTAGAACTCAGAGCTTCCTCGCGCCCAGGTCGGGCAACGCCACCCCCAGGCAGATGGTCTGCCTGAACCCCCTCCCCTCCCACTGCCGGTCCCCACAGAAGCCGCCTGGGGCCGGCCGGGAGCCTCGGCAGGGAGCCGGTCGAAGAGGCGCGGAGGGTCAGGCGAACGCCTGGATGGGCTCCCTCCCAGCCGGGCTGCGGAGATGACGGTCGGGGACTCCCTGTGCTTCTTCCTCACCGCCCCCCGGGCTTCGTTGGGGCTCCGCTCCAGACGCTGCGGGGTGACGCGCCAATGAGAGCGCTTGGAGGACCCGAGGGGGATGAGAGTGGCCCCCGGATCTGAGGAGAAGCCCCCGGGGGGAGCAGGCGGGTGGGCTCTGAGGCTCGGAGCCTCCGTGGGACCTCGAGGCAGCAACGGGGGCAGCCTCTGTCTCCCCCCTCCCCTCAGCCTCCACAAGGCAGACAAGTGGGCGAGGCGGGCGGCGGGGAACTCGGTCTTAGGAGCGGATCCAGCGCTGCTGGCCTCGGGGCAGGTTTCAGCCATTGGAAGGGCGCCCGGCTCCACGCAGGAAGCAGGCGAGGCGAGGAGCAGCTGCAGTTGCAAAGTTGAAGACTATTGGAAGGGGGGCGAGGGAAGCGAATCTCCTATTGGGGAGGGTGAAGGTATGAGCAACCCCTCCCCCTTTCTTGGCTGCATCCAGATAAGGTTGGAAGAGCCGCGGCATTGCCTGGAGGTTTTCCTTAGCTGTACATTTTGGGGTCTGTCAATTCTCCCCCTTCCCCCCATGATCTGAAAGGATCTCCTGGCTCCTCCCCCCCAACCACTTCCCCGGTCTTGGTCCGACCCGGCACTCTTGGGCGGCGGTCCTTCTGCTGGCAGCTGCCTGCTGAGAAGCCCCTGGAGGGGCAGCCGAGCGCTGCCCCCCCCCACCAAGGAGAGAAAAGCCCCCTTTCTGCCTCTGATTTTCCCAGCGGCAATTGTGCTGAGGACCACTACCCCCCTTGGGCCCCAGTCTGATCTTCTGTTTCTTGTGAAGCTGCAGGTGGGGGCTGTTAGATATTAACATATATCGTGGCAAGTCTCCTCTCTGGTCCGCTGCCACCGCGGGAAACAGGTATCGTTCTGATTGGTCGAGAGGCGTACCCGATTCCTATAAAAGGGGAACCCTCTGGCCACAGAGCAAGCTGGATCACTACTACTACTAATAAAGAGCTGTTAAGTCACTTCGTGTCCGCAGTCTGTTCTCTCGTTGCCCAGATCTAACATTGGCGACGAGGGTGGGATTGAGAGACAGATAGGACGAAGATCGCTACTTCAGAATCTCCGGATTTGATCCAGCCCAGGAATTCGGCAGGAATTCCGGCAGCCATCTCAGGACACCGCAGCGCGGCAAATTCAAATGAGGAAAATGGCGATGCACACTCCCCCCGCTCCATTCGACCCAGCGAATGACGAATGGGAGGCATTCATGATTCGGTTCGAGTGTTTTCTCGAAGCGAACGAATACACGGGGATAACCGACGCACGAAAGAAAAATATCTTCCTCGGCTACTGTGGAAAAGAAGTCTTCAATACGGCCAGAGACCTCACCGCACCTACTCCGATACAAGTGGTATCATGGGCGGCGTTGCAACAGACCCTACAGACTCATTACGCGCCAAAACCTTCCCGCCACGTTTGCCGCCAAGAATTCTACACAAGGAACCAGAAGGCGGGAGAATCAATCAATCAATATGTTGCAGCCCTACGTAAGGCATCAACTAACTGCGAGTTCAGGGATCTGGACAAGCATATCCTGGCACAATTTGTTTGTGGGTTAAGAGACATTTCGCTACAAAAAAGGCTGTTGGCAAATCCAAATTTAACCCTACAAATAGCACTAAACAAAGCAAGGGCATCCGAGTCACCGGAAAGATCATCGGAAAGCATACAACGCGGGTTCAACACAAGCCAACCAGCACCCAGACAAACCAGAGTCCACTACGAGGACACCAACCCCGACTACGAGGATCCCGAGTTCGAGGACAGTCACCTGATGCGGAGCAGTGACATGAGGCCTGGGGAGAGACCCGGATTCCGTTTGCCGCCCTGCGCAAGCTGCGGAGGGAATCACCCCCGGTCTACCTGTCGGTTCAGGAACGTTGTTTGTTCACTCTGCAACAAACTTGGGCACATTGCACGAGTGTGCCGGAGCGGAGTCCCTGCCTCACAGCAGCCACCTACGTACCGCCAACAGAAGCCCAACCCAGCGGCTTGGCGAAACCCAAAAGGGCACCCAGAGAGAAATCCACAAGTGTTTACCCAGAGAGAAAATCCCCAAAGAGCTGAGCGAACGTATTCCCAGAGAGATTACACACCAAGAGCTGAGAGAGCGTTCTATCAAGACGCTCAACGAGAGTATTTTCAGGATACAGATGCTGAGATAGAGTTGACCCAGAGAGAGGAGTTGCGAACGTATCTCACCACAATAAGTCAGGTCCGCACCAAGCGGCCTAAAAAGCTGAAAGTCACAGTCCTCTTGGAGGGCTCACCTTGCGAGCTGGAAGTTGACACAGGATCGTCCCTGATGATCATTTCATGGGCATCCATGAAACAGGCTATCCCTAGCCTCAAAAAGAGCCAACTACGCGCTCCAGACATCCTGCTACGAGACTACCAGGGGAACCGAGTCCCCATCGTGGGCCAAGGCATGTTCCAGATCCGTTTCAAGGACATCGTAGCCCAGCTGCCCGTGACCATCGCCAGCGCACCGTTACAAAACCTCCTAGGACTGGATTGGTTCGAATCCTTGGGGCTAGAAGTCACCGGAATCAACGCTGTGGAGAACAGCAGCGCTGAGCAGATTTTTAAGGAGTTCGAGGATGTGTTCAGCCCCGGTCTTGGTAAGTATGTAGGTAAACCAATCTCATTCAATTTAGACCCCAAAGTGGCGCCAATCCGACTTAAACCGAGACGAGTGCCTTTTGCACTCCGCCCAAAAATAGATAAGGAGATAGATAAGTTAGTGGAGCAAGGAATCCTTGAGCCAGTGGATCACGTGCGCTGGGAAACTCCCATTGTGACCCCAGTCAAGCCAGACGGATCAGTCCGCATTTGTGGGGACTATAAATGCACAATTAATGTCGCGCTACAACAAAGCGCATATCCTGTGCCAGTAGTACAACACCTATTGCATTCGTTGGGGCCAGGAAAGATATTTGCTAAGTTAGACATGGCACAAGCTTACCAGCAGTTGCCCGTGGATAGCGCCACAGCGGAGGCCCAAACTATAGTGACACATAGAGGAGCATTCAAATGCAACCGGCTACAATTCGGTGTGAGTATTGCTCCAGGTCTGTTCCAGAGCGTCATGGAATGGCTTTTGCAAGGGATACCGGGAGTCGTCCCCTATTTCGACGACATCTTGGTGTCCGCTGCAAACGAGGAGCAACTATTAAAAAGAGTCAGAACTGTTTTGGCCAGAATCAGAGAAAAGGGCCTCCGCCTAAAAAAGGAGAAATGCCAAATTAATGTGCCTAGCGTAGAATTCCTGGATATAGAATCGATGGTCAGGGAATACACCCCACTTCAAAGAAAATAAAGGCGATCCAGGACGGCCCCACACCACGAAATCAGACCGAGTTGCAGGCCTTCCTCGGACTACTTAACTTCTACAGCGTTTTTCTGAGACAGAAAGCGACCGTTGCTGAGCCATTACATCGACTACTCATCCCCTCATCCACGATCTAATTTTGGAGGGGGAGCCGGACCTCGCAGGAATAACTGAGACCTGGTTGGGCCACGAGGGAGGCTTACCCCTCGTGGAAATGTGCCCGCCGGGTTATCGAGCATTTCACCAGCCTCGGGCCCAGGGAAGGGGCGGTGGGGTAGCAGTGATTATCCGGGAAGACTTGGAGCCGAGAGAGTTCACGGTGCCGCAGACATCCGGGTGTGAGTCCCTGGTCGTGAGATGGGGCCCTGGGAGGCAGTTGGGCCTGCTGATAGTATACCTGGCTCCTCGCTATACATCAGCGGCCCTGCCTGAACTCCTCGAGCTGATCTCATCGGTGGCGGTTGAGACCCCCAAACTTTTAGTGATGGGGGATTTTAACCTGCCGTCGATGGGAGAAGCGTCTGAGGGGGTTCGGGAGTTCATGGCTTCCATGACAGCCATGGACCTGACCCAATTAATTCAGGGCCCTACTCACGAGGGAGGCCACACACTGGACCTTGTCTTTGTCTCTGGCCAGTGGACGAGTGATCTGGGAATAGGGGATCCAACTATTACTCCCCTGTCATGGTCAGACCACTCACTTCTCCGGCTTGACTTCCCTGGTGCTACCCCCCGCTGCGGGGAGGCGGAACCGGAAGGTATTAGATGGTTCCGCCCCAAGCGCCTGATGGAACCAGATAGGTTCCAGACGGAGCTTGGGCCACCACCTGTGGACCTGACCCGCCCCCGAGTGGAGGACCTGGTAGACGCATGGAATAGTGCGACTACCGGGGCCCTAGACCGGGTGGTGCCTTTGCGGCCTCTCCTGCGGCGACGAACCACCCTGGCCCCTTGGTTTACCGAGGAGCTAAGGGTGATGAAACGCCACAAGAGACGCCTAGAGAGTCGTTGGAGATCCTCCCGTTCCGAATTTGACCGAGCACAGGCACGAGCCTATTTGAGGACGTACCTCGTGGCATTAAGAGCGGCCAAACGTCAACATTGCGCCGCTCTTATTGCGTCCGCAGATAACCGCCCTGCCGCCCTGTTTCGGGTGACTCGCTCCCTCTTGTCTGAGAGACCGCGGGAAGCCCCTTTACAGGGCAGAGCAGAGGAGTTTGGGAAATATCTACAGGACAAAGTCGCTCAAATCCGGATGGGATGGGCCCCTTTCAGTGGTCCAGTAGAGACGCCCATGGCGAGTCTTGAGGGACCGCTTTGGGAGGAGTTTGACTCGGTTGCCATCGAGGATTTGGACAGGTTGCGTGGACGTCTGCGACCCACCACATGTTTATTGGACCCGTGTCCCTCCTGGCTTGTACTGGCATCCTGGGAGGTTACGCGTGACTGGCTCCTGGGCCTAGTGAACGCCTCGTTGGGTGAGGGGTCTCTACCGGCCGCCTTGAAAGAGGCGGTGGTGAGGCCCCTGCTCAAGAAGCCTTCCCTGGACCCAACGGACCTAGTCAATTATCGTCCAGTCTCAAACCTTCCTTTCTTAGCGAAGGTTGTAGAGAGTGTGGTGGTACAGCAGTTCCCACGTCACCTGGAGGAAAATGATTATCTAGACCCGCGCCAGTCCGGCTTCCGTCCCGGGCACAGCACGGAGACGGCCTTGGTCGCATTGGTGGATGATCTCTGGAGGGCCAGAGATAGGGGTTGTTCCTCTATCCTGGTCCTATTAGATCTCTCGGCGGCGTTCGATACCATCGACCATGGTATCCTGTTGCACCGGCTAGAGGGGTTGGGAGTCAGGGGCACCGTTCTACGGTGGTTTGGCTCCTTTCTCTCTGACCGGACGCAACGTGTGTTGGCAGGGGAGCAGAGTTCGACCCGGAGGTCACTCACATGTGGAGTGCCACAGGGATCGGTGCTCTCGCCTCTCCTGTTCAACACATACATGAAACCGCTGGGCGAGATCATCCGTGGTTTTGGGGTGGGATATCATCTGTATGCTGATGATACTCAGCTATACATTTCCACCCCGAACCACCCCAATGAGGCCGTCGAAATGATGTCCCGGTGTTTGGAGGCCGTACGGGTCTGGATGGATGGCAACCAACTAAAACTCAACCCTTCCAAGACGGAGTGGCTGTGGCTTCCGGCCCCCCGGTTCAACCAGGTGCTTCCATCTCTGGCCATTGGGGGCGTGCAACTAGCCCCCATGGAACAGGTGTGCAATTTGGGCGTCCTCCTAGATGCCCGGCTGTCCATGGATGACCATGTAACAGCCGTGGCAAGGGGGGCGTTCCATCAGGTCCGCCTGATGCGCCAATTGCGCCCCTTATTGGACCGGGATGCCTTACGCACAGTCACCCATGCGCTAGTGACGTCTCGCCTGGACTACTGCAATGCTCTCTACATGGGGCTTCCCTTGAGATGCACTCGGAGACTACAGTTGGTCCAGAATGCGGCCGCGCGGGTGATTATGGGGAGGACTAGATACTCCCCTGTAACACCTCTCCTGCGCGAGCTGCACTGGCTTCCTGTGGTCTACCGAGTGCGTTTCAAGGTTTTGATTATGATCTTTAAAGCGCTTCATGGCTCAGGACCTAGTTACATGCAGGATCGTATCCTGCCCCACACATCCCTACGACCAATTCGCTCACACAGAGAGGGACTTCTCCGGGTGCCGTCCTCCAAACAGTGTCGGGGGGCGACACCCAGGAGCAGAGCCTTCTCTGTGATGGGCCCAGCCCTGTGGAATGACCTCCCCCGTGACATCAGGATTATTTCCGATCTCCGCTCCTTCCGTGTACAGTTGAAGACCCACCTTTTCCAACTATCTGGCCTGGCTCAACCGTAATTTTTTTTTTTTCCGTTTTTTCCCGACTGTCTTTTAAATTTTAAATTTTTATTGCATATTGGGTTTTATTATGGGGGTATGCAAATGGTTTTAATTGTCTAAATGTTGTAATTTATTACCTCCTCCGTACGTGTATGTCTTTGTATATATGTATGTTTATATGTTTGTACACATGTGTTATGTTTTATATGTTTCTAGTGTACGCCGCCCCGAGTCCTGCTTGGAAAGGGAGCGGCTAATAAATTCAACATTATTATTATTATTATTATTATTACTCAGGAGGAACGCAACATGGAGATGGAGACGATCCAAAGCAGCAGCTTTCGCCGCAGTAAAGCGCCTGCTCACCACTGACTCGCTGTTAGTCCAATACAGCCAGACGCTACCGCTGGTATTGACCTGCGACGCATCACCTTTTGGAGTCGGCGCAGTCCTCAGCCACAGGATGCCAAACGGGAACGAAGCACCCATCGCTTTCTACTCCAGGACTCTTTCATCGGCCGAGAGGAATTACAGCCAGATGGACAGGGAAGCGTTAGCTGCTGTAGCTGGAGTAAAAGGTTTCCACGAATACCTCTACGGCCGTGATTTTGAACTGATTACAGATCACAAACCGCTGTTGGGACTTTTGGCGGGAAACCGCCCCACTCCAGTCTCCCTTTCTCCACGCATGACCAGGTGGACTGTTTTCCTGGCTGCGTACTCTTACAAGTTGATTCATCGACCGGGCTCCACTCTAGGACACGCAGACGCACTCAGCCGTTGCCCACTACCGGACCTTTTGCCAGACCCCACTCCCGAAGTACCGGTGCTGCTCATTGACTGTTTGGACTCAGGACCGGTTTCTTCCTGCGATGTTGCACGGTTTTCTTCTAAAGACAATATAATAAAGCAAGTTCAAACTTGGGTTTGGAGGGGGTGGCCGAAGGGAAACGTGGGCCCAGAATTCAAAACGTTTTGGTCAAAACGGGATGAACTCTCAGTGTTACAAGGTTGTTTATTGTGGGGGGATCGAGTTGTTATTCCTTATGCGTTACGTAGAAATGTGCTAGATGCATTACATGTTGGTCATCCGGGGATCGTTAGGATGAAGGCGTTAGCAAGAAGTTACGTTTGGTGGCCTAACATGGACAAAGAGATAGAGGAATGGGTGGCCACTTGTGATCCATGCCAGGAATCGAGGCCTGCACCCCCGGAGGCGCCCGCCACAGAATGGGAAAAGCCTAAAGCACCCTGGTCGAGAATACACATCGACTTCGCAGGGCCAGTTCAAGGTCAGACCTTCCTCATAGTTGTGGATGCATACTCCAAATGGCTAGAAGTAGTCCTAATGACTTCAACCACGGCAGAGGCAGTCATTAAGGTTCTACGGCGACTTTTCGCCACTCATGGCTTGCCCGACCTCCTGGTCTCCGACAACGGGCCCCAGTTCACGGCCATGCAATTCGAAACGTATTTAGCAGGTCAGGGGATTCGGCATGCCCTCGTCGCGCCATTCCATCCGGCATCAAACGGACAAGCGGAGAGAATGGTGTGATCCGCAAAAGAGGCCCTCGCTAGGATGGGTCCAGGTGATTGGCAAACACGCATTGACCATTACCTATTGATTCAACACATTACCCCCAGCGCTACGACGGGTAGGAGCCCCGCTGAACTACTCATGGGCCGCCGTCTACGGTCTCACCTGGACCGTCTTCACCCGAATTACTCTGCCACCGCACCCCCAGACTCCACAAGCAAAATTCGGAGTTTTAGCATAGGGGATTCGGTATACGCCCACAATTATGCAGGGGGAACATTGTGGATGCCGGCAAAGGTCATTGGCATCACGGGTCCACGATCGTATCTGCTAGAACTGGAAGACGGGCGGAACTGGAAAAGGCACATCGATCAACTACAGGGTTGCCTGGCGCACTCAGACCTTTGAACCGAGAACGAGAGTTACCTGCCAATACAGAATCAACCACCAGAGACCCCCAACACAGAGAACTACGACACCTGCGAGCCCAGGACAGAACAAGAGGAACAACACCAACACAACGAAAACCAACAGATCCCCGAACGCCAAAGTAACGAAAGCCTACAGACTCCCGAACACGAAACAGAGAAAGCAACCAATCCTGCAACTACTTCCGATCAACCCGAACTGCGACGTTCCACCCGAGTAAGACAAACGCCAACATACCTTAAGGACTATATAACTAACCGCAACGTTCCGTCTAAGAGGGGAGGGGTGTTAGATATTAACATATATCGTGGCAAGTCTCCTCTCTGGTCCGCTGCTACCACGGGAAACAGGTATCGTTCTGATTGGTCGAGAGGCGTACCCGATTCCTATAAAAGGGGAACCCTCTGGCCACAGAGCAAGCTGGATCACTACTACTACTAATAAAGAGCTGTTAAGTCACTTCGTGTCCGCAGTCTGTTCTCTCGTTGCCCAGATCTAACAGGGGCAGTGATTGAAGCAGCCTCCCCCAACTCTAGGCAGCCACACCTGGGGAAGGAGAGGTTCCGTCTGACTTGCGGGAGAGATGAAAAGGACAGGAGACCTGATCCAGGTGGGCAAAACTTCCCTTTTCTTCGGATTGAGGTGGAGCCGGTTCCTCCCCCTCCAGACCTTCCCAGCCTCCGGGCAACGCGGAGGTTCCTGGGTGGCCCTGACTGACCAACCAGGGTCCTTTGAGGGTTCTTTTTAACACCAGCCACAGATGAAACCTTTGGGTGTGGATGTCAAAAAGAAGCAGGAAAACCCCAACGGTGGAGACTCCCCACACAGCCCTCCATTCCCAGGCCAGGTCGCTCAGGCGAGGCCACTCAGGCGACCACCCTGTGTCCGGAGGCTGGGAGGGTCCGGATGGAGGGGAAGCAGCTCCCCATTGCTTTCAACGCGCGAGAGAGGGTGGGGCCGAGAGACTTGCAGGACTCCCCCCCCCTCTCTCTGAAGGTCCCTGTCCATCACACCCAGCGGGGTGGGCGGGGGCTGCCTCCAGGCGTCTCCTGCCAATATTGTCCTGAAATCAAGTTGCCTCCCCTTTTCTACAGCAGTCCCACCTCTCCCCCCATTATTCCCATATGCGGTTCAGTACCCCCCCCCCATTCTTTTGAGGTCTCTGCCCTTCTCAGTGCTGTTTGTGGTCTGGGTGAGATTATTAAAAGAAATCATGTTTTTCCTGGAGGCGAAGAGTGGAAGTTGAGGAATTGGGGGGGGGGGGGTAATTAATTAGTGCTAGAGCATGGCGTGTCCTCCGGGGTGGGAGGTCGAAGGGGTGAAGACAGATGAAGGCTCCAAGCGGCCAGGGGGTTTTGCGGCAGGGGGCAAAGGCTTCAGGGGAGGGGGAGGGGGCGCGTGGCTGGTGTGGTTTGTTCTTGCCACCCCCGGGTGCGAAGGAGCGGGGCAGGCGAGAAGCGGGCGCGGCGGCTGTATGTTCGGACAGGGCGAGAGGAGAGAAGGGAGGCGCAGCGACCGGAGGGGCGTTTTGTGCTGGGGGAGGGACAAGGCGTGGTGAAGGGGAGCGGAGTTTGCTAGTTATGGGCAAGGGGTTTGGGCTGGGAGGGGGGGTGTCTGGCCCTGTTGGTGGGAGGTTGATTGTGGGGTTTTTGTGGGTGCGTGTTGTCTGTGGATGGAGAGCGGTTGGAGGAGGAGGAGGGGTTTCAAAGCCAGGGAGGGAACGAGAGGGAAAGTGAGAGCAGCAGGAGAGAATCGGGCAAAGCGCTCTGGAAAGGCAGCAGAGGAGCCGCGAGAGAAGAGAGTTCAAGGGGCCAAAAGAACCGCCATTCTCCCGGAGCTGCTTCAAGGGCTCGGCTGGCAGGGTGCTTGGAGCGTCTCCGATGTTCAGCAGGGATGCTGAAAGTCTCACCTAGATGGGCGACCAGGGCGAGCGCTGCGGAAAAAGCAGAGGGGAGAATTTTCCTGCCTCTTTCTTCCCCCAAAGAAAAGTGGAACTCTCTGCATTCCCCCCCCCCCAAAAAAAAACCTTTCTCAGAATCCCAGCCCCTCCCTTCCCTTCGCTCACCCAGCAGTCCCAAAACTCCGAACACTCGGAAGCCTCTGGCCGCTGAGACTCAAGGCAGGTGGATGTGTTGCCCTTCCTCCCCTTTAGCCCCACTGTGGCCCTCTCTGCCGCCCCCTCTGCCCCCGCCGAAGGATCCCGCAGTCCCGGAGAGGCTCTGGTTCCAGCGCCCTTTGGGCTTCAGCCAAGCCGCCAGGCGGAGCTGAAGGGTCCCTCGGGGAATCTGTACGTGGGCCCTTCCTGATGGAAATTCAGCTCCATCCTCATAGGAGCCTCTTCCTTCCTCCTGTCCAACTTCTCAAAGTAGCTGGTATTCCGCTCGATCCCTTTCTCTCCCACTGTGGCTGGGATCTCCATCTTCCTGGGGCTGATCGAGACTCCCGGGGATTTGGGGTTGGTGGTTGAGTGAGACTGGCTGGCTGGGTTTTGCTTTGCTAAGAGCTGCCCAATAAGAGATGTTACAAGCAGCTGATCAGGCAAGAAAGCTCAGAGGGAGGAAGAGATGCGAGAGGGAGGGAGAAAGGGAGAGGGAGGGAGGGAGGGAGGGAGGGGGAGACCCAGCTGTGTGAGTCCCTTCTGAAGAGCCGATCTGATTGGTTTGCTCTCTGAAGTTGTGAGTGGCTCAGGCTGATTCGTTCAAAATAATCCAAACGGAAGGAAAAGTGAAGAGATTTATTTCAGTTCCCGTTCCTCTTCTCCTTCTCCTTCTCCTTTCTGTTTCCCTTTTTCCCTTTCTCTTCTTCCAATTCCCCTTCTGCTTCCTTCTCCCCTTTTCTTCCTGTTTGCTTCCATTTCACTCTCTACTCCCCTTTCTCTTCCTATTCCTTCCCCCTTTCCCTTCTGTCACTGCTATCCCGCCAAAGGACTGCGCAGCCGGGAGACTCTCCTGTTCCAGCGCCCTTTGGACTCCAGCCAAGCAGCCGGGGGGAGCTGAAGGGCCGCTCTGGGATTTGGCAGGATTCCCCTTCGTGTTGGCCACTCAAACGTCGTCCCAGGAGCCTCATCCTTCCTCCTGTCAAACTTCTCCAACTGGCCGTTCCTCCGGATCCCTTTCTCTCCAACTGTGGCTGGGATCTCCCTCTTCCCGGGGCTGGTCGAGGCTCCCGGGGATTTTGGGTTGGTGGTTGAAGTAGCTTGGCTGGCCGGCTGGGTTTTACTCTGCGTCACAAATAGGCTCCAGGCACTTTGTGGTAGCTGATGGGGGAGGTAAACTCCGTGGAAGGAAAAGACGGGAGAGAAGGAAAGGGAGAAAGAGAAGCAAGGAGAGATGGAGGAGAAGGAGGGAGAAAGAGACTGTATGGGGTCCCTTCTGAAGAGGCGATCTGATTGGTTTGCTCTCTGACGTTGTGAGTGTGTCAGGCTGGTTCTTCTTCAGTTATTTGTAGTTACAAAATAATCCAAAGGGAAGGAAAGGTGAAGGGATTTATTTCCGTTCTCATTCCTCTTCTCCTTTCCCTTTTCTCTTCTTCTTCCAGTTTCCCTTCCCCCTTCCATTCACCTGTCACAGAGCTCATGCAAATTCCTCAATCATTAGGATAACTTCGATTATCTTGTTGGACAGGAAACCACACAGAAATGACACCTTCACTTTATTTATTTATTTATATGAACATCCATCATAATTTCAGACAGTTATAAAACATGTATCAGGGATATAAAAAAGGAGCAGCAAGATGCCCCCCAGGACCATTTCTTACATTACTGTTACTCCAGGGCTCCCATTCATGCAACACACACACCACTCAGAGCCCTGTGCTGTGAGGCTCCAACTCACCTGTGTCTCTTTGGGCCCAGAGCAGGAGATTTGCCAGCTGCCACGGAGGCTCCCCACAAAGGACTCTGTAGCCCTTGAGACCTACCGGTCCCTCTGGGGAGGGGAGGGCAGTGCTCTGGCTAGGAGGGGGAGGGGAGGGGGCTGGGGAGGGGCAAGTGGGAGCTTCTCTTAGTGGGCGAGTTTAGGATCTGTGGGGCAGAGCGAAGCCCTCTTTCCGTCTGTTGGGCATTTGGGGGAAAAGAGGTTTTTTCCAGCTCTGGGCCAAAAAGACTTTGGAATCCGATCTTCCCTCCAATTCTGGACCAGACAGACTCTCTCCTCCCCAGCTGCCCCGTCTGCCTCCCACCTCCCACCTCCCAAAATAGGAAAACTCAAGGGAAATTAAAGGAAGAGAGATGCTTTCAGGAAAGGAGTGGGTGAGAGGACCCAGGATAGAGAAGAGAGCAGAGGTGGGATTCGGCAGGTTCTGGCCAGTTCTGGAGAACTGGTAGCGGAAATTTTGAGCCGTTCAGAGAACTGGTAAATATCACCTCTGGCTGGCCCCACCCTCATCTGTTCTCTGCCTTCCGGAGTCCCAGCTGATCGGAGTCTTTTGTTGCCCTGCACAGGAGAATGGCGCTGGAAAGCAGGTTGGCGGGGTGGGGAGGGAATGGGGATTTTGCAGTACCCTCCCCCTGCCACGCCCACCAAGCCTCACCCACAGAACCGGTAGTTAAAAGTTTTGAATCTCACCACTGGAAGAGAGGGAGGGTGGATTGAGAGGGAGATGTGTGATCCACTTGATCCCTTTCACCTTGGAGAGAGGTATTCAACGGTCATCTCTAGTGCCTGCAACAAACTCCTGCAGTCTTCAGAGTTCTTGGATAGGAAGCCAGTTAAGCTTCCCTTCCCTTCCCTTGGTTTTCTTCTTTTCCCCTCCCTCCTTCCCTCCCTCCAATCCCCCTCGCACCCCCTCCCCCATGTCATTTAGCACTTTGAGACCCTTCTGTGTGCTCAGTTCTTCTGGGAGCCTTTCTTATGGCTTTCACATGCACCCCTCATGTTTTCCTTTTATTCAACAAGCATTGCCTTTCTCAGGACCCCCCTCTTCCCTTGTGACACCCCCCCCCATATTGAGAGGTCCCCAGTTGCTGAGGGGTCTAGGAGGGGGCAACCCCCAGCATCTCCCCACAGCTGGATCCAAGACGATGATAGAAAAGGTCAGGGAGACTTTCCTGGGCTGATTGTGGGCTGGGGTATGTAGGTTCCCCCAACAGGGTTCCCTCTGAGGGTCTGCGGGGCTTTTGAGGGGAAGGCAACACATGGGGAGCCCCCTCCTCATGGAAGGCTCTGAGAGGATCCTGGTAAGGAAAACACCTCTGAAAGGGTCGCCCAGCAGGTCAGAGGTCGCCTGCTGGACATTGGAAACTCAATTGACCCACAAGAGAGACCCCCGTCCCTCCTTCCTTGCCCAGAATGGCTTCTCCTCCCCCTTTGGCCCTTTTATGGGGGAGGCAGAGAGGACGGAGGCCCCTTGGAGAGGAAGCCCTAAGATGGCCTCACCCAGCCCCTGTTTTCTAACAAGGCCATCAACTCCTTCATGGAAATGAGGTTTGGACAGAGACTGGCACTCTGCTTTGCAGCCCCCCAAGTCTTGGTTACCTGTTTTGCTTTCCGTAATTGGTTTTTCCATCCAAATTGGGTGGCAGAGACCTTGGTGGATGCCTGTCAAACTCTAGTTGCCAATCTGCATCTTACAGGCAGAGGAATTGTGGGATGAATGTAGGAAACACTAAGGAGACCTCAGCTATTCCTTGACCTCTCTTCTGACCAAACTTTGGGGGAAAGCTGGGAATAGCTGTAAATTCGATTGTTTGGATTTTAATTGACCAATCGCATTTTCCATTATTGTCAGTATTCCTCCGTTCCTTTAAATTACAATTTGCCCTGGCTGTCCAACAATTATCCTAAAGGATCGTTGAGGTTAAAAGAACTGGAAGCCAAATACATTTAGAATATTATATACTGTCCTGGATATTGTCTCTCAAAACCTAAATTCTGATTCCCCCCCAAAAAAATATATTAATGCTATTACTTTGTCTTCTGTCTGACAATTGTCACTATTTGGTGAAGGCATGCAACTTCCTTAGGAGAATGGGACTCCATGAAAAGTCTCCTAAGAGAGAAATCAATTCTTCATGGGCCACATTAAAGGCTATCAAAGTCTTTAATCCATGTCAGTAACTTTGTCCTTTTAAGTGCATTTTTTCAGCGTTGCAGGAAGAATAATCTGGACTTCCTGCAATAACCTCTATAAAGCATCTCTTTACCGATCCCAGAGGGTCATACTTGTGGGTCAGCCAGGAGTTCTGCCTCTTGTGCATTGCATGAAAGAGCCCCAATGTGAAGCTTGTCCTGGAAAGAGGAGCCCAAGGGGTCTCTGGGGGGGGGGGGGGGGCTCCTCCCACCAAGGAGTCTTCCTGCCTGCTGCATTGGAGGATGGAGGCAGAAAGCAAGTCAGGCTGGGATAAATACTCTCCGTTCTTTTTTTCAAGAATATTTTTTATTATTTTATATTGTATATTTCCATTTTATGTTGAGCAGTGTGTCTCTAGGTGTCCAAGGTGTTAACATACAAACGTACAAACATCATCATCATCATCATCATCATCATCATCATCATCATCATTATAATCACATATAATCGCAGCTGATAAGGGAAGAGAGCTTGTGGCTTAGAGGTTATTATAACTGCCTAACATGTAAAATAGCCCAAGTTCAAATCCCAGTAAGGGTATTGCTAGCTGATGAGAGCTGAATAGCTTGAAATAGATCTATACTAGTCTCCCTTCATTTATTTATCAATCATATTATAACGTAGATTATTGTATCAATTATATAACCATCAACAAAAATTTATTCATCTGTTTTTCTTTCTCATGTAAACCACATTTCACCTAATTCCACTCCTCTAACCTCAACATCTGTCTTTTAACCATTTATAGAATAGTTCCCATGTTATGAAATAATCTGAATCTTCTTTTCCTTTGATTCTCAGGGTTAACCTACCCATCTCTGCACATTCCAGAATTTTTAAATTAATATTATTATATCATCTGCAGGGGTTTCTGGGTTTTTTCAGCATTGAGCTTAATCCTCTCCATTCTGGAAGCCTGCAGAGACCTGGATGACTCCTTGCACACAGACTGGGACACCCCAAACCCCCCATGTCCTCAGGACTGTGTAGTAGACAGGAGAGAGGAGGGGTCATAGCCCCCCCCCTCTGTTGAGAGAGGGCTGTTCAGTTTTAAGATAGATGGCCTCTTGGACCCCTCTTTCCAACCAGGGGTCTCCTCTGTCCGGAGGGTGGACTTTGCTCTCTCCCAAGACAGCAACACGGTCCTTTCTCCAGTTCCAAGGAGCCCCCCCCCATTTGCCCTCTGATTCAGGTGAACCTGAGGGGGCAGATAAGCCTCAAGGCCTCTCAGAGAGCTCATGCCTGACCTTCACAAGGCTAACCACCAAACGGCTGCAAAGAGGACGAATCCTTCCATCCCCCACCATTCAGTCAGAACTGAAGAAGCTTCTTGGAGGAGAAGTGAAACGTTTTCAAGGAAAAAAAACCAAGAAATTCCAGCTGTCTTTTGAAAAGCCCCTTTGGGATGTGCGCTGAAGATGTCCCAAAGAGCGATGGGGCTTTCGGAGTCTGTTCCGTGGCTGAAGAAGGAAAAGGGATGAAGTGGGAGATCCTTCCTTTTAGGCTGCACCTCAGGTCTTGTGCAGAAGGTGCCCTTTGCAAAGAGCAGGTGAGCCTGTCAGGCCTGCTTGGGAGGAATTCAGTTTCTGCCCTGGGTGAAGGGTGTTATTTGATGGCCGAGTCCATGGGCAGAGGTGGGATTGAACCAAGGTTTGGACGGTCACTTCTTGGAAAGCCCCACAGAACCTGCCCATCCTACGGTCCACATTCAGGGCTCTGCTTCGTGACCCAGGCAAGGACACCAAAGGGGGCTCGTTCTTAGCCTCCCATCCCTGAGCAGGGGGGTCCTCTGTGCTTTGCCTTCCACGGCTGGTTGCTGGTGGTTTCAGGTAGACAGAATTTAACAGAACAACAGAATTGGAAGGGACCTTGGAGGTCTTCTAGTCCAACCCCCTGCTTAGGCAGAACCCCATGGATTCCCCACTGCTGAGTTCCACTCAACTGTCAACCTTCCCTTCTGAGCTGAAGGGGGGGGGGAATCCAAGGGAGGGAGGGGTCAAGGGTTGAGTAGAGGGAGAAGTGTTGTTTGACCTCTAGGTTACCTGGATACCTGGATTCTGTTGGAACTCTTTTCCGTTGATGAGTGAGGCCATGCAGGCTTGAGTGGCTCAGACAGAGAGAGAGAGAGACACACACACACACAGAGAGAGACAGACAGACAGACAGACAGACAGACAGAGACAGAGACAGAGAGGTGAGTAGGACTTGGTTTCTGGCCTTGGGTATTTTGTTTTCTTCCTGGGGAGTTTGACCCTGGGATGGAGAGTCCTGGAGGGGAAGCACCAGTGGTGTATTAACCACTAAGCAGGCTAAGCACGTGCTCAGGGCTCCAGGCCCAAAGGGGGAACCACAAAGTTGAGAAAGAAAAAAACAACCAATGAACCAGCTTGGCTTCCTTTGTCCAGTATGTAGAAAGGAGGGGGGGCACCAAGATTTGTCAGTGCTTAGGGCACCAGGGAGCCTTAATCTGCTACTGGGAAGCACCAACCATTAAAACCAGAAATTGACTCTTCTTCCTCCATCCCTTTTCTCTTTCAGGAATGGACCCAAATGAGCTGTTGCGGCCATCCAGGGAAAGACCCCAGACCGTCTTTGGAGAGCCCTGGAAAGTTGCATTGTTTATCGTTGGGGTCTATGTATTCGTTGGCCTCTGCATTTTGTACCACGAATGCAAGTAAGTTACTTTTGTTAAAGGGAGCATCATCACCACAACCTGGGGAGCCCTGGGGCACTGAAAGCCCCCCCCCAAATGTTGGTGGAACTAACAGGAGCAAGGATAGAATCCCTCAGGGCTGGAAGGGACCTTGGAGGTCTTCTAATCCAACCCCCAAACTTTGAAAATCTCCAGTAATGCAGCCCCCATCAAGAATAACCTCTATTGTCATTGTTAAGAAAACAATGTACCAGTCAGTTAGATTTGATTCTTTTCCTCTTCTTCCATCCACAGAAAAAGGTGTCTGCAAGTGTCACCAGAAAAACAAAATGAAGATGTGGAGGCCACCATAATCACGGTGGAACCGTACGTACCGGGACCCATCTATCCCAACATCATCTCAATTGATGAGCGAAGGATGTCAGACGTTCTGCCTTGCACGACAATGTGATGGTTGGTAAGTGTTTGTCCATTTTTCTTTATTTTTTTTATTTTAAAGGCATTTTGTTATTGCTGTTGTTATTTAATTCTTAATGCCTTTTGTTCTTTTGCATTTCTTGCTTTGGGCTTTTGGGTGGGGGTGGTTGGACTATGGAAGCTAACAGGAAAGAAAATTAAGAGCCTTTAACCTTAATTTGGTTGCTCAGTTTTATTGTTTTAACAGATGTTTTAACAGATTAAGAGAGTTGGAAGGGACCTCATAGGTCATCTAGTCCAACCCCCACTCAAGCAGGGGGCCCTACACCATTTCTGACAAATGGCAGTCCAATCTCTTCTTGAAAGTCTCAAGTGATGAAGCTTTTTTTTCTTGCTTACTTTTTATTATTATTAAAATGTTCAATCTGTGTTTCTTTTTCCCTAGGACAAATCACAGCCATGGGTGAACTTCCAGCCATCACATTGTTGACCAGGGCTGAACGTCTGACATCGTCTCCCATCAATTATGGTGATGTTGGGATCGATGGATTCCGGTATGGAGGTTCCACCATGATGGAGGCCTCCTCATCTTCAGCTGGTGATTCTGGTGACACTTGCAACACCTTCAATGCAGAGGCCAAACAAGACATAGACCCCAAAGGCGAACAATGTCACTTTCCAGGGTCTCCAAAGAACTTTGGTGGTCTCTCCCTGGATGGCCGCATCAGCTCTGTATCGGCTTGTTTGTTTTTAGCCTTGGGGCTCTAATAAATAAATTTTAAATTCAAGATTGTTCTCTGAATATTTCTTACCGGTTCTTCTTTGAGATCCTTGTTTTCTTTTAGGAATTCTGCCTTCTCCCATCCTGCTTTAGACCCAAACAAAGGAGACGATTATTCTCTCTCCAAAGATTTTCTATCTGCAAAGCTTCATTTGAAATATTTGTTCTCCAAAATATCAAGACCAGAATAAAATTACCCCCCCCCCAATTTTTAACTGAATGATCAGACTTGATTCAAGTAAAACCTAATTAAACGGTGTTTTGATTTTTTATATATAGCCTTACATTTTAAATTTAGTTTTGCTATGTTTTGAATAAGTGGAAAGGAGTCACCTCTTATTTCCCCCAACTTTCTTCCAGGCCACCCAATTCAGACAGACGTCCAATTTCCCAAAGTGTCTTCCGAATTCAAAGTGTTGCCCCTCCCCCTCAAGAGAGGGGGCTCCCAATGTGAGGCCTTCCTTCCCTTGAAGGGCTGGGCAGAGCCCCAGAGGGAGCCCCCTTGAAGGAGCCCCAGACAAAGTCAGCCCAGGAAAGATTTCCTGGCATTTTGCATGATGTCCTAATTGTGGATCCAGCTGTGGGGAGAGGCTGGGGGTTTCCCCTCAGAGACCCCTCAGCAACTGGGGACCTTGGAGTAGAAGCTCAAAGGGGGATCCTTAGGGGCCTCAGGCAGAGTCTCTTGCGCAAAAGAAGGGGGGGAAATGGAGGTGGGAAATGTACGGAAGGACCTCCAAGGCCCCCAGGAAGCTCAGCACACAGAAGGCCTTCAACCTGCTAAAGAACTTAAGGAGTGGGAAGGGAAGAGAGGGGGAGGGAGGAGAAGAAGAGGAGGAGGGAGGGAGGGAGGAGAAAACGAAGGGATGCTTAACTGGATTCCTATCCTTGAACTGTGAAGACTGCAGAAGCTTCTTCCAGGCACTAGAGATGACCTTTGAATCTCTCTCTCCAAGGTCAAAGGGATCAAGTGGATCACTCAGCTCCCCTTCAATCCATCATCTCCCCTCCCTCCCTTCTCTATCCTGGATCCTCTCGCCCACTCCTTTCTCAGAACTGACTGGATTCACTTAATGTCCTTTGAGATTTCCTATTTTGTGAGGTGGGAGGCAGATGGGGCAGCTGGGAAGGAGAGAGTCTGTCCGGTCTAGGATTGGAGGGAAGATTGGATTCCAAAGTCTTTTTGGCCCAGAGGCAGAAAACCTCTTTCCCCGAAAGTGTCTGACTGATGGGGAGAAGGAAGGAAGGTGGAAAGAGGGGTAAGGGGTGGGGGGCCCATTCCTTGAGGGATCTGTGGCCCCTGCAGAGCTCCCCATTCACCCCAATAGACCCCAACACCCTCTGTGGCCCTTTGGAACTTCCTCCCCCCCGAACCCAGTTTGGCCCCTGAAGTAACAATTGTGCAAGACCCTCCTTGGTTCAGGGAGTTTAATGACGGACCTTGATGTTTTCGGCACACTAAGAAGATTCCAGAAGTTTAGAGTTCCTTCTGAGCTAACCTGCTTGTCTTTCACTTCTACTTAAAGTTGGGGGGAGGGAGGGAGAAGAGGGAACCCCGAGATCCTGGACAGAAGCATCAGCTCCTCTCCGTAGTTTCCCAGGCATTTGGGAGGGGGCCACCACCAGGGCCCCCAGGCAGCCAGGCAACCCCTCCCCCAGTTGAGGTGCCCTGGAAACAGGCAGGAGGCCCTGAGTCGAGACTGGGATGGAAACCCCAAAGTTCCCTTTGACCTCCTGGGAGCCTCTGGGTGGAGCTTGGCGCTGCGTCCTCTGGAAATTGGCTGCCCTTCATGTCTCTCGGTTGTCATCCTTAAGCAGATCCTGGCACACAAGGGGAAATTGGGGGTGACCTTGCTTGAGGAGGATGCTTTTTAGGCTGTGCCTTTATGTTTTTGTTTAATTCACTTGAATTAATAATAAAGCTTAAAATCTCTTTTTTCACAGTGAGAATGGAATGGAATTCACGGTGAGAATGTAATAGAACAGAACAGAATAGACAGAGTTGGAGGGGACCTTGGAGGTCCTCAAGACCAACCCCCTGTTCAAGCCGGAAGCACTAAACTATTTCAGATAAATGCTTCTCCAATCTCTTCTTGAAAACCTCCCTCAATGGAGCAGCCACAACTTCCAGGATTCAAAGTCTTCCATTGGTTAATAGATTTTCACTGTCAGGGAATTTCTCCTGGCTTCTCGGTTGGATCTCCCTTTGCTGGGCTTCCATCCGTTGCTTCTTTTTCCTGCCTTCAGGGGCTCCGGAGGATGAAAGGAGCCCCTCTTCTCAGTGAGAGTCACTCAAGTATTGGGCGATGCTCTCCCATCCCCTGCAGCCCTTCTCTTCCTCAGACCGGACATTCCTGGTCCCTTCATCAGTCATCTCCTCGTTCAGCCTCCAGACCCCCCACCCTCTTCCTTACCTTTCTCTGCCCACTGAGGGAGTCGCCTTTAGCAATGGAGGCCGAGGGATTTTGGGTTGGGAGAGCTGACAGTGAAACTCCCCAAAGCTGCTCTGACAGTCCCATAAAGCCTGTTTTGAACCCAGAACCCTACTTTGTTCGTTAGGTAGCAAAGAAATAATTGCCAGACAGAATCCTGGGAGGGACGAAGGTTCCACCCGAGAGATCGACAGTTAGGGACTGTTGGCCTGGACACAGTTCCCAAAAGGAGCACAATTTTTAGCAACGCCTGGACTTTGCTGTGAGGACGGAAGAAAAGAAAGGAAAGAAGGAGAGTAGAATGAAACAAGCTTGTCCAAAATTGCTATCAGGACAACAGGGAGTCCTTGACTTATAACAATCTGTTTAGGGACTGAAGTTACAACGGCACTGAGAAAAGTGAATCATTACCAGTTTCATACTTACGACCGCTGCAGCACCCCTTGGTCACATGGTCCACATTCAGGCACTTGGGAACTGGTGTGTATTTATGACACTCGCAGTATCTGGAGGTCATGGGATCACCATAAGATTTGCTTAATGACCACATGATTTACTTAATAACTGCACTCATTTGCTTAGCAACTATGGCAAAAAAGGTTGTAAAATGAGACAGAACTTTGTTAACAACCATCTTGCTTAGTAACAGAAATTGTGGTCATAAGTGGAGGACTACCTTGATTGCCTGATAGTCCATTGGAATTTATCTCCAGAGATGTTCGGGATCTCATAATCAGAATTTCACCTTCTTCTCCCTTCTGCTCGCTTTCTAGGAGCCTGGAGAAAAGTCCCTCTGAAGGGCTTATTTCTAGGGTTTCTGGGGCTGGAAGCAGCCTGAGATGACTGAGGGGAACCCACAAGATCAAGGGTTGCACTGCTGGGCTTCCCACCTTGGAGAGAGAGAGAGAGAGAGACAGAGACAGAGACAGAGACAGAGAGAGAGAGAGAGAGAGAGAGAGAGAGACCCTCTTTCTTTCGTCTGATGGAGTTTGTGAGACACCTGATCTCCTGCTTGCAGCTATTCACCTGGTGCAGCCACAAGGAGCCCAATCTCATAAGGATGAAGTCTGACTCTCCTGTGAGGTTTCTCCACCCACATCTTCTGGACTCCGGTCTCAACCTGGCCCATGCAGTGGAGAAAATAATGGGCTGTTTGCAGTGTCCTTATCACCCAAATAACAGGATGGAGACAGGATGGTGGATCTCATGGAAAAGCCTCTTTCACAGGGCAGGAGCAACTCTGGGAAAGGTGAGCTAACTAGGTGTCATTGGATGAAAACCTCTGAGAAAGAGGACCTGGAGGCCCCCAGCGTCTCTGGCTTGGTGGGATGGCCAATGGTTCTCATGGAGATTATCAAACAACAAAGTTCGAGCTTGCCTCCCATAGAATCCATCTTAAGACTTTTCTGATTCATTCTCTCATACATAAACTTTTAGTGCTGTCCATAGGAATCATTGCTGAAATCATTTTTTAAAAGGTGTCAAATTCATTGGCAGTTGGTGAACAACAAATCCCTCTGAATGACTTTCATAGAGTTCTCTTTAGCAAGATTTATTGAGGTGAAAAGGAAGGCAGTTATAAGAATTCGAGTCATTCAACCATTTGGAAACATGTAGATATGTTATTTGACTCCTGCATACTATCTAAGTGGAAATAATTCAGGTATTCTTTCAAATAAAAGGACATTATACCATTCTTATAATATGATGGGTTTTTTTATCATGTTTTTACATTTGTTCTGGCTGTAAGCTGCTCCTTTGTGTTCAGGTCTGGCCTCAGAAGGATAATGTAGCACTTGGGGATGAAGATGCAGACCAGCAGACCAGCACTGGAGGCCAGGATGGAGAAGACCTGAACAGCCACCATGTATTTCCCTTTGGTGCTCAGGTAGGTGGGCACAAAAGTCACCCAGACACTGCAGAAGACCAGCATGCTGAAGGTGATCAGCTTGGCTTCGTTGAAGGCCCCAGGCAGATTCCTGGCCAGGAAAGCCACCGTGAAGCAGATGGCAGCCAGGAAGCCCATGTAGCTGAGGGTGACGTAGAACATGACAACGGCCCCTTCGTTGCACTGCAGGATGATCTCTCCAGGCTGGGAGTGGAGGTCAGAGTCAGGGAAGGGGGGAGAAACTCCCAGCCAGATGGAGCAGATGATAATTTGGACAGCAGAGCAAGACAGGATGATGGAGTTGGCCAAGCTCTTCCCCAACCATCTCTTCACTCGGTTTCCTGGTTTTGTGGCCAGGAAAGCCAGCACCACCGTGATGGTTTTGGCCAATAGAGAAGAAATGGCAACTGAGAAGATGATACTGAAAACTGTCTGTCGGAGAAGGCAGGTGGCTTTCCTTGGTTGACCAATGAAGAGAAGAGGAGACAAGAAGCAAAGCAGGAGGGAGACCAGGAGGATGTAGGAGAGATCCCGATTGTTGGCTTTGACAAGGGGAGTTTCTCCATATTTAATGAAGATAATTAAAACAAGGCCTGTAGTTAGGAACAATAGTAGGGCAAAAGAGACCAGGATGATTCCCAGAAGTTCTTCATAAGACAGGAAATTTATAACTTTGGGGATACATTGGACTCTGGCCTCATTTGGATATTTATCATTGGGACATTTGGTGCATTTTTGTGTATCTGAGAAAGACAAAAAGCAACATTTCTTTAATATTTTGTCCTTTTACCTTAGAGAAAATATCTTCTTCAGATAACAGCTGATACCACAGGCATTTTCCAGGGCGCTGCTCTGGAGAGTCCAAAGAAGGGTTAAACACAGCCAATCTGCCCAGAACTGAATTGAAACTTTAAGCCACGCCTCTGGTGCCGACTCTCCCCAGATTTTTTCAATTCAGCTAGCCCAGTGGACGCTTTAAGATTTTCTCCAGTTCTAAGATTGATTCCTTGGACTCTCCAGAGGAAGAATAATTTTTTAAAACAGCATATTTAAGGATTTTTAGAGCAGGCTGGTGAGTTTAAATTTAAGTTTGTTTTTTTCCCTTTTTAATTGGGTTTTTCTCACCCTTTCGGCTCTCCTGGAGTCCGGGGCTTTGCTCTGGCTCCTAGAAGCCGGAGGCAGCTGTTGGGGGAAGCACGTGGGTCGGAGTGCCGACGCCAGCGCTGTTGGGGCACCCCTACTGGGGGCCGATTCCCACTGGAAGCCCTCCGTTGCAATTTGTGCTTCTAGCAAGTCAAATTGCTGCGTGGGCTCCCAGGGCAGCCATTTTGGCTTCTTCCCTCTTTAAAATTGGCGCGAAAAGCTCCGGTGAGTTCCGGCCGCCATTTTGGATTGCGCAATCTTCCGGCTTTACTTTTAAAAGTTTTTTGCCGCAGCTGCCTGGTGCCTGGCTCTTTGCAGGAGCCGCGTGGAGTCAGACTTGCCCGGTGTGACCGGCGACCTGGGCCCCAATCCAAGCAAGTGATAGCGGCGTGGGATCGTGGCCTGCTGGGTCGCCTCCTTTACTCTCCTGCAGGTGCTGGGAGCGAATTCTGCTCGCGCCTAAGAAATTCCAAGCTACTTCAGGCCTTGCAGTTTCTCTGTCTCCTCAGGAGCATCGTGCTGCGGTGGGCTTTCTGGAGGTGGTGAGTGGTGGTTTTCCCATCCCCCTACTGCCCCAACCAGTGATTGTTACCATGGCAGATCAGGCCCCTGAGACTTCTGAGGGTGTCACTTCCAGAGCCCCTGTAAGACAGGCCGGGAAAGCTGCCAGGGAGGCCATTAGAGGGAATAAGCCTTACTCCAGGCATGGCCCCAAGCAGGGCTCAGGCCTAGACAAAGATGCATTAAGGCGACAGAAGGCCTTAGAAAAACAGGTTTCCAAAGCCCAACAGCAGGCCCAATCTTCCCTTTCGGTGTCTCCTGGGGAGCCCTCCAGGGAAATTCCTCCAGCCCAGGGAGGCCCCATTTCTGATAGTGAAGAAGAAGGGGATTCCTTGGCCATGGCAACTTCTCCAGGCCATTCCATGGCTGATCAGGCTGATCTCTTTGCCTGTCCCTCTGATATGGAGGAGGGACCAGCTCCAATGGGGCCCTTAGCCCCTCAACAGCCGATTCCCGGGCCCACTCAAGGGGTTCGCCCCATTGAGGACCAAGGGCCTAACCTATCCACTGAAATGCAGGAAATAATTAACAGGGCCATTTCCCAGGGCATTGAGGCAGGCATGCGAAAAGGTGGCAAGCGCACTCGCAAGACCCACCATTTGCAACCCCAGGAGGATTCCAGAGAGATGACTCCTAGCCTTCCACCTCCGTCCCTGCATTCTTCAGTGGCCTCCGATGAGTCAGACTGGGAGGAAGAAGAGGATTTTCTTCCTAGGCAGGAAGCTGAATTCTCTGGGGATGAGGCAAGCCCCGCCAAAAAGCCGGCCTTTTCAGGCTTATTTAATTTGGATAATTTCAAAACCATTTTAGATAAGGCTAAGATCTCAACTCACATGGGGTCCACCCCCCCAGCTCAGGTGGTTGTAGACCCTGATGATCTATCTGGGGATCTCTTTGAGGAACCCATTTCGGTCCAGGAAATAGTTCCTGTACCCAAGATGTTCCTCAATTTAGTTCAAAGACAGTGGGCGCAGCCAGCTACCATGGCTACCCCCAGCAGCCATGACAAGAAGCTATATACGGTGGATGCCAGCCTGGAGGAGCTGCTCAAGCTCCCTCCTATCGATCCCCCTGTAGCGGCTCTTACCTCCTCTTCTGTGCTCCCTCCTGACCTGTTGGAGGGGCTCAAGGCTGAGGACAAGAGAACCGAAACTGCTTGTCACAAGACCCATCAGGCAGCTGCATGGGCCATTAAGTCCTCCGCTTCAGCCTCCTTTTTCTCCAGGGCGGCTCTCCTGTGGCTGAGGCAGTTGTTGAGGAAGATACCTGCCAAGGACGTTAAAGTCAGGCAGGATATCAATAAAATCATGGCAGCCACAGAGTACACTGCTGATGCCACTCTGAATGCTGCTAAGTTTGCCTCGCGTGCCCTAGCGTCTAATGTTACTTCCAGACGCCTCCTGTGGCTTAGGCACTGGAATGTGGATATGCGCTCCAAATGGAAGCTTGTTACTGCCCCCTTTAAAGGGGACAAGCTGTTTGGTGAGGTCCTTGATCCAGTCCTTGTGGAAAACAAGGACAAAAAGAAAGTGATGCCATCAGTCACCAAAAAGCCTGATCGTAAAGGTCCTGGCTCTTACAGGAGGCAGGCCTTTCGGAACAATGAGCCCTCCACCAGCTCCGCCCCCTATCATCGGGCGTATCCCCAGCAGGGTGAGCGGTCTCAGGACCGTCAGTCCTTTCGAGACAGAGGTCGCCAGCAGCCCTTCTCCAAGCGGCCATTTCGGGGGGGCTCCAGCTCCCGACCCTTTAGGAGGTATAAATGACCATCACAGGTCAGCTCCCATAGGAGGGCAGTTGCAGTTGTTCCACGCCAAATGGGAGCAGACCACGTCGGACCAGTGGGTTCTTCAAACGGTCCGCACGGGTCTCACTTTAGAATTCTGGTCCCCCCCTCCCCGCCACTTCATCCGGTGTCCAGTTCCCTCAGGGTTAGTCAAAAGATCCCTCATGGAACAGGAGATAAGGCACCTCAAGGAGATCAGGGCCATAGAACCTGTCCCAGCAGGCCAGGAAGGAAGAGGGTTTTACTCCATCCTGTTTCTGGTCCCCAAAAACTCAGGAGGGTGGAGGGGGATATTAGATCTAAAGAGGTTCAATCACCACGTGACATATTGCAGGTTCAAGATGCAGTCCCTCCAGTCCATCTTGGGGTGCATCAGGCCAGGCGATATACTAACGTCCATAGACCACAAGGAGGCCTACCTCCACATCCCTATCCGCAAAGCCCACCGCAAGTTCCTGAGGTTCTCTTACGCGGGCCTCCATTACCAATACCGGGCAATGCCATTCGGCCTGTCATCGGCGCCCAGGACATTCACAAAGGTTCTCGCAGCCGTGGCGGCTTTTCTACGGTCACGTCCGGTCAGACTCCACTGTTACCTAGACGATGTTCTCATTCTGTCATCATCGCATCAACAAGCTGTCAGCGACCTAGAACACACCATGCAGGCGCTCCGGGACCACGGGTTCACCATCAACCTGGAAAAAAGTCATCTCGTCCCCACGACCAGACTGAAGCATCTAGGGGCCGTCATCGACACCACCTCGTGCACGGTATCCCTGTCTCCGGAAAGGGTGGCCAGCCTTCGGGAGATGGTCGTTCAGGTGCAGCAGTCACGTCTAGTCAAGGTGGTTCAGCTCTCACAGCTCCTCGGCAAGATGATCTCGTGCCTGTCAATCGTGCCTTGGGCGAGACTTCACTCCCGTCCCCTTCAGTGGCTCCTGCTTCCATATCAAAGAACAAACGAAAGCAGCTCAACAAGACTGATTCCAGTTCCAGCAGAGGTACGTCGCTCTCTAAAGTGGTGGTTGTCTCCGGCCCTGTTAAAGGGGTCGCCATTCAAGGAGCCAGTCAGGCTCACCATCACAACGGATGCCAGCCTGTTCGGTTGGGGGGCCCACTGCCACAACCAGCTCGCACAGGGCAGGTGGTCCCCTTCCGAAGCCGCTCACAGCATCAACTGGCTGGAGCTGAGGGCAGTCAGGCTTGCGCTGAAGCGCTTCCAGAGCACCGTTCAGGGCCACCACGTGCGCATCATGACAGACAATGTCGCCACCAAGGCGCACATCAATCGACAGGGGGGAACACGCTCCAGATCCCTGATGAAGGAGGCAGAGCTCTTGGGTCGATGGGCGGAGAGGTATCTCCTTTCTCTTCAGGCGGAGCACATCTCGGGCACGAGCAACACCCAGGCGGACTGGCTGAGCAGATCCACAGTCGACCACTCGGAGTGGCGTCTACATCCGCTGCTGTTCCAGCAACTGTCCCAGAGGTTCGGCCTTCCGCTGGTGGACCTGTTCGCCACCGCGGCCAACGCGCATCTTCCGCGGTTCTTCACAAGGTTCCACGACCCGAGGGCGGAAGGAGTCAACGCGCTGCACGGCCCGTGGCCGAAAGGTCTGCTTTACGCTTTTCCCCCGCTACCTCTTCTTCCCAGAGTCATCAGGAAGATCCTAGCAGAGGAGGCGGAGGTGCTGCTGGTAGCACCGTACTGGCCCAGGAGAACCTGGTTTGCAGACTTGGTGAGTCTTTCGATCACACCACCGTGGCGGATTCCTCCACAGGACATCTCTCTCAGCCAGGGGGCCCTTCAACATCCAGAACCCCAGTGGCTGCAGCTGGCCGTCTGGCACTTGAGAGGGATCTCCTAAGCAGAGGCAAGTTGTCAGACAAGGTGATTGGCACCATCCAAGCGTCACGACGGCAGTCCACGACGCGCATCTACGACGCCACTTGGAAATCCTTCGCCAGCTGGTGCACGGCTCATGGTACGTCTGCGCCCCTTGCTTCGGTTCCTGTCATCCTGGACTTCCTGCAGGAAGGTTTGGACAAGGGCCTGGCACCTAACACCCTGAGGCGCCAGGCGGCAGCCCTGTCAACCATCCTCTCAGTTGAGGGCTACGCATCTCTTGGCCGGAATCCGACCATCCGCAGTTTCCTCAGGGGAGCGACCAACCTGAGACCCCCAGTGGTCCACAGATACCCATCTTGGGATCTCAATGTAGTGTTGCGGTCCCTCATCGGGCCCCCGTTTGAGCCCATTAAGACGGCCAGTCTCAGACACCTCACATTCAAGACGGTTTTTCTGGTCGCTATCACGTCTGCTCGTCGCATATCGGAACTGGCTGCCTTGTCAGTCAGAGAGGACTTGTGTCTCATTCGTAACGACAGAGTAATCCTGAGGCTGGACCCTTCCTTCATTCCGAAGGTCAATTCCTGGTTTCATCGGGCGCAGGAGGTGGTCCTTCCGGATTTTTGTCCGCATCCTCGGCACCCGAGGGAAAAGCGCTGGCACATGCTGGATGTGCGCAGGACTATTCGCAGATACATCAAGCGCACGGCCAGTTTTCGGAAATCCGAATCTCTATTCGTCTCCTTTCAACCAGCTTCTCAAGGCAAGAAGGTCTCTTCATCTACCATCGGCGGATGGCTGCGAGCCTGCATTGCGCTTGCCCACGTTTTACAGTCCGTTCCTGTGCCTCGCAATATCACAGCACATTCGACTAGAAGCGCCGCCACCACAGCTGCCTGGTCTACACAGGCACCGATTGAAGAGATCTGCAAGGCGGCCACCTGGACTTCTCTGTCTCCATTTGTCCGAAATTACAAACTGGACAGTTTTGCATCGGCGGAAGGGGCCTTTGGGAGGCGTGTTCTTCAGGGCATCCATACCAGCGGAGCGACCCTGATGGCTGAGCCTTCCCGCCCTAGTGACAGTTAGCTTGGGCATGTCCCTTCTTTGGACTCTCCAGAGCAGCGCCCTGGAAAATGACCATTGCCTTACTTGAAGGGTCCTTTTCAGGGCGCTGCAACGGAGAGTCCACCCCGCCCTGGGGTCTATTCTCCGCTGGTGTTTGTGAAGTCACAGTGTTGTTTGTTGTTTCTGTTATTGTTGTTGGACTATTTTTGACTTGTTCCATATTAGACTTCCAGTTGAAGTTTCAGCGCGCAACTGTTCCACGTCTTCATTGAATAAATCTGAGGAGAGTCGGCACCAGAGGCGTGGCTTAAAGTTTCAATTCAGTTCTGGGCAGATTGGCTGTGTTTAACCCTTCTTTGGACTCTCCGTTGCAGCGCCCTGAAAAGGACCCTTCAGGTAAGGCAATGGTCATTTTCCAAGAAGTATTTCACGTGTGGCTCTAGAGCTGCAAGTGGCTCTTTGGGCCCCCTCCTGAGGCCCCCTGTCAGTGATCCCCCCACTGGTGGCCCCTCCCCTCCCCCTCCCCCCTCGCCTGCCCTGAGAAGAGAAGGGCAACTGTGGCAGATGGAGACTCGCTCCTTATTCCAGAGTGAGAGCAAAGCACCCCTGCACTTGCCTCTTTTTCCATCCCTTGTTGGTGCTATGCGCACCTTGGCCGCTGTGGGAGATGGGTGCTCCCCTCTTGGCGCTGAGAGTCACTCCTTTTGTAAGGTTTAGTTTTGTGTCTTTCCAGAGACAGAAAGAACCTGGCCAAATTTCCTTAGTTATTCCCTGGGTGTGGGGGTTAGGAAGTGGGGTGGGGAGTGGGGGAGAAGGAGGGAGTGAGAGACAGACAGACAGACAGAATGAGAGAGGGGGGGGGAAGAGAATGAGAGAGGTGGGAAATGAAAGAGAGAGAGAGAATGAGAAAGGGAATGAGAGAGGGAGGGAGGGAGAGAGAGAGAGAGAGAGAAAAGGAGTGAAAGAGATGGGGGGAAGAGATAAACCTGTTTCCCATAAAAAAGAAAACACCTAGAGCCATAAAACCTGAGTAGGCGTGTCTGGGGGGTGTCATATGACTCGGTAGCAGTGAGTGACATCGAGTTGGCCACGCCCACCCCAGATTTTGTGGCCCCCAGTGTTTTTTTTTGTGGGAAACTGGTCGAAATGGTTCTTTGAGTGTTTAAGGTTGCAGACCTCTGGTTTAGGGTCTCCTGCTTGAGCAGGGGGTAGCCCTAAAAGACCTCTAAGATTCCTTCCTGATCTAGTCTGATTCATCTACATGACTGGCAGACTATTTGTGTAATGAGTTCCCCCCATAACTATCCACCGCACTACATTATGGACCAGTGACACCTTCTCAGTGATCCTCAAGGGGAGGATCCAATATACAATGAATTGCAGGGTCTTTCAGGAGGTGGACCTAACACAATTCATCAAGTTTCAAAGAACTCAGGTGTTCCTACAAAGATAAGGTTAGCAGCACATATCCAAACTAAAAAGCAGAAGAAATGTTTCCTCTGCTGTTAGTAAAGCTTGCCCAGTCTGCCACCCAGTCCTCCCATCTCTTCCTAGCCCCTCCAGAGTGGAGAAGGTCCCCTCTGGAGAAGGAAAGCAGTCATAGCAGCAAACTGGCTCTCCTTCTTGAGCCCTCTTGACAAATCCAGGATGACAATTTCCCCCATATTTGGACTGAACAGAAAAAAGGGAATGCCAAAGAAAATATGTTAGGACTCTCCATCCGTGGAAAATGAAGGTAGAAATGGAAGGAGACAAAGGTTCCACAAAGAAATGGGTTCAAAGGCGTCATCTTTTGGTGTTTGTTTGACAGTTAACCAAACTTCCAAATACTATGGATGTATTTGAGAAGTCGGCACTTGTTTATTGTATAGTCTTTGTGAGGATCCAGACTTTCCCTTCAATGGGTCTTGGCAAACGCCTAAGTGTTAAATGGAAAGGAAGAATTCTGGCCAAGGGGAATCATGTTCTATGAAGCGAACAAAGACATTGACTTTTCTCCACTTAGAGAGGGCCTCCCTGAGCGGTGCTGTATGTTCAGATGGTGAAAATAGTTGTGATATATCAAGACAAATTCCACTCCCGACAAGCAGAGGAGGGAAAGTCCTCATGACATTCTCTCCTTCCTCTGAAGCAAAGAGGCCAATCTGAAATAGAGTAGCAGTCGGTCAATTGTTGGCTACTGGAACCCTTCTTTGGGAAGCATCTGGTGAAAAAAGGGAATTTTATCTTGTAACATCTGGAAGGAATCTGGAGTTCAGGAGAAACTTCCTAAAAGTGAGGACCATTAACCAGTGGAACAGAAGTTGCCTCCAGAACTTGTGGGTGCTTCAACATTGGCGGTTTTTAAGAAGAGACTGGACAGTCACTTGTCTGAAATGGTATAGGGTTTCCTGCTTGACCTCCAAGGTCCCTTCTAGCTCAATTCTGATTGACTAATTGATATACACCAGGGATGTCAAACTCAAGGCCATGCCGCCCTCCTGAGCTCCGTTTTTGCTGGCAGAGCCTTGTGGGAGCCAGTTGCAGCCGAAGAAAGGACTTGAGAGCCTGTTTTTGCAGCCAGAGCATATTTGGCCACCACAGGCACCCCCAACACGAGTGATATCAAGTTGGCCAGCCACCCTAGCCACGCCCCCTGCTCCCCCACAAAGGAGAAACATAACCCTGATGCAACCCTCAGTGAAAATGAGTTTGACACCCATGATGTACATGACTGGCAGACTATTTGTGTAATGAGTTCCCCCATAATTATCCACAGTAACACATTATGGACCTGTGATACCTTCTCAGTGAGCCTCAAGGGGAGGATCCAATATGCAGATTACCTATTAACAGAGTTGGAGGGGACCTTGTAGCTCATCTAGTCCACTCCCCCCCCCAAGCAGAGACCTTCCACCATTTCTGACAAAAGACAGTCCAGTCTCTTCTCAAAAGCCTCCAGTGATGAAGCTCCCCAAACCTCCGAAGGTATTTAAGAAGGTGGACCTAAATTAATTCATCAAGTTTCAAAGAACTCAGATCTTCCTAGAAAGGTAAACTTAGCAGCACATATCCAGACTAGAAAGCAGGAGAGAGATTTCCTCTGCTGTTAGTAAAGCTTGCCCAGTCTGCTACCCCCTTCTCCCATCTCCTCCCAGCCCTTCCTTCAAAGTCTTTTTGATTTACTTCCTTTCGGGTAAGAAATTGTGCAGGTTAAAAGTAAAAAACGAGGTGAGCTTCAATCTGTCTTTTAACTTTCATGAAAATTTGCTGGAGGGATCCAGTTCCACAAAGCCCTCCATTTTTCTCAGTGTGACCCACCATCCTGAGTAGAGAAGGTCCCCTCCGGACAAGGAACGCAGTCATAGCAGCAAACTGGCTCTCCTTCTCGAGCCCTCTTGACAAATCCAGGGTGACAATTTTCCACACATTTGGACTGAGGCAGGGACTGAGCAGAAGAACAAGGAATGCCAAAGAAAAGATGTTAGGACTCTCCGTCCATGGAAAATGGAGGTAGAAATGGATGGAGACAAGTAGCCTCTGGTCTTCACTGAGATAAATATGAAATCTCTGACTACTTCTAAACAGATGCAGGAGGGATAACAACTGGCAGATCCTTCATTTACTTCCTCCCTTTTGCTTTTGGCATTTAACATTACAATAAGGTACTTTTCTACTTAATAATCTAGAGGGATGGAATTGAAAAAAAGATTTAAGTATGATGATATATTCATATTAAAACTAAGAATAAAATTTACTGTAAAAGATTTAGGAAACTTTAATCCATTAGATTTTTTAATATAGAATAAAACTGTGCTGAAGAAAGAAACCTCTGACCAATACGATCTTGAAAGATTTCCATAAAACATGGCAAAGCCCCTCCACTTAGGTCCTATCTGTTGAAGAACTTCCATTAGATAATACCAACTGGCATGGAAGGCCAACCACCCTGGAGACTACAGGCTTTGCCCACTTCAAATGGGACCTCAGGCTTTGGGAAACAGAGAAAAGACACCAAAATTTCCCCTACCTTATTGAGCAACTTCAGCTGTGAAAGAGTATCTTGGTTGATAATAAGTCTCTGACTTTCAAAATCCGCCAGAATTTCTCTCCTGGGATCCTCCTTGGGGAGAACCAAGAAGCCCAAAATGCCCAGATCTGCTGTTATCTCTCCATTTTGGTCCAAATACAGTTTCATCTCAGAAATATTCCAAAATTCATTATTCTCCAGAAAGGGATGAAACTAGAATGGGAACATCCAGGAATATGAAAAACAGAAAACTTTGTTTCTTATCCCACATTGAATCTTTCTTCTACAATTGCGTAATTTCCAAATATGGTTAAATAGGATACAAATACTGCCATTATCTTCATAAGTGAATGAAGAAGTTTGAGAAAAAATTGTCAATCATGTACTGACAAAATATAGAGAAAATATAAATGACACAATTGGTCAATTATAGGGAACATTCTAGAGTAAATGACAAATAAAATGAACCCAGAAAAAAAAATATGATTCATAAACTCTTTGAAAACAACAGGTTGATTCCCAGAAAGCATGGGTTAATCAAGAAGAAAGTTGTCAGGCTAATCTTCTCCTGGTCATGCTGATGGTAAACAAATCCAGATGTGCTAATTCTACTTGATTGTAATGTAACATTACATTTTTTTTGCAGATCTGAAAGAACAAATTTCCCACCAACACTTTTTTCAGTCTGAAAAGTTAGTAAGGATCCTTTCTGAGTTTCTTTCTCTCTCATTATGCAACTACACGATTCTCCCCTCTTATCTGATCCTTCCTTAGGCAGCCTCTCTTCCCCTCATCCCAAAAGTCATTCTCACATATCATTGCACTTCCTAAGTAGATTATGGGAACTCTGGTGTTATAACTGGATTTCAGTAAAGGACCCACAAACAATTGTGTGATGTGATTGGAAACCTGAGGGGTGGTATGATAACAAAGTGGATTAAAACAGTCTTCAAAATGATACTCAAATAATTTTAACCCTTTTTAATATTTCCTATGAAACCTGAAGGTGATGGATAACAATTTGCCATTGGTCATCAATTTTTGTATGTTGTCATTAATATGGTCATTAATATGACCTTAAGCGTAAGTTAATTTGATGTGATTTAAAGAATATAAAGTCTTTCAACTTAGAAGCCATATTTGAAACTTCATTTTAAAAGTTTGATGAAATATCAATGGTTTTAAATCAAGTTAAAGGCAATAATCAGAAGCAAGCAACAATTGTTGAATCAGATGGATTGGATGGATGGACTGGAACTTAATTTGCTGCTGGCATCCCTGAAGGAGGAGTCTGGTTTGAAGGCAGGCTGCTTGGAGATGGCTGGAGAGGCCATGGACCCTGAAGACTCAAAGTGGACCGAACGGATGACTGATGAAATGGATTCTTTCAAGAAGATTGAGGGAGATTGGGGAATGGACTTGTCATATTTAACTGGAAAACAAGTCTTAAGAGTCATCGTGTTTCAATTTACAGGAGATCCTATGACTTTCCGGAATGGAAAGTAGTTGTTGGGAAAGATCCTAATTAAAATTTTAAAGAAATGCATTATTATTAAGAATCAAACAAAGTTGTTTAACCCTGAACAGGTACTGAAAGGATTGGAGGTAATGATTGTGGTGGTCTGAGGTAGATAAGAAGCCCCTATAAATTTTCTGTGAGTTAAATATAATAGCAGATAACAGACAACAGTCAAGTAGTTGCAAATAGATGTGTAGTTTATAATTGTGGGCCTATTTTGCAAGGGGGAGAAACTATTATTGGTGTTTTATATTCAACTGGGGGGACAATATGCATGTTTTTGTCTTTTTTAATGCACAATTTGTTTTAAAAATGTTTTATCTAGTTTTGTTTTGTCTTTGTAATAGTTTTATTTTCCAATTATTTTTGAATAAAATAAAATGTTATAAGAGGAATACCAAGTTTCGAGAAACAATATTTATGATTAGCACGCAGAGAAGGGTGCATAAGTAAAAAGCAGTAGAAAAATATCTGATTTTTAGCTACTAGGACTTGACTAACAATAGAGTCTCATATAAGAACATGAATGATGGACTGGAAGAAACATGAAGGATACCAAACCTGATATGCATGCTTGTGAAAATGAACTCTAAATCGTAGTTAACTGGAAACAGAATCTGAGTCAGCTGGGAGATGTCCATGGAAAGAAGGCAAATGTAGCCATAAGAATCTGAGGAAGTGAACGTTCTGGTTTGGGGAGACCCCAACTCAAGGACCAGGACCCCTTGCAGGCATCACACGTGGAGGAGAATTTGCACAAAATCTACATGAACTTCAGGGAAGGACAATGAAGCCAAGGAAGAGTTGAAAGGAACTGCTCTTAGCCTTGAGGAAAGACCACAAGGAGAAGAGCTGAAGATCAGGAGGAGTCTGGGAGCCCCTTTTCCAACTGACACAATCTCTCGGTTGGAGGAGGGAGGATACAGCCAGTGGTGGGATTCAGACGGTCTGGTAGTACAAATTCTGCCTGGCCACGCCCTGCCCCACCACTACTTGCCTCGCAGGCCTTGGCTGGTGCCTTAGAGTCATTGCTGCAGCTGCTCTTTGGCTCCCTTGCCTCGACCACATGGCCACGCAGCCCAGCCTGTTTGCCTGTCTTTGCCGTGGCCTCCTGCTCATCTTGGCCTGCTTCTGAATGCCCACCTCAGGCTGCTCCCGACCACTCCAGCAGCAGAACAGTAATGCACTGGGGCCATTCTTCATCTTTTTCCTCTTTCCTTTTCTTTCTCTTTTCCTTTCCTTTCTCCTTTCCTTTCTCTTTTCCTGTCCTTTCCCTCCCTTCTTCATCCTTTCCTTTCCCATTCATTCTTTTTTCCTTCCCTTCCCTTTCCCTCCCTTCTTCATCCTTTCCTTTTCTTCTTACCCATGTCCTTTCCTTTATCCTTTTCCTTTCCCCCCCTTTTTATTGTTTCCTTTCTTTTTCCTTTCCTTCCCTTTCCCCTTCCTTTTTTCCTTGGAGAAAAGAAAAAGTTGGGGGAAGAGAAAGGGAGACCCAGAGGAAACGGGGGAGAAGGTCTCTATCCCCTCCTCCCAGGTGGCCCACAATGTTGAACAGCTTCTGATTCCTCTTTCTCTCTTTCATTCTTTCTCTTTCTTTCTATCTCTCTTTCTTACTTTTTCTTTCTCTCTCTTTCTCTCATTCTTTCTATCTCTCTCTCCTCCCATTCCAACACGCGGTATAAAGAAGCCACCTGACATTTCAGCTCCCCGCAAGTCCCCCTCCTCCAGCTGCTCTAGAGGGAGAAAATTTCTTGTGCAGAAGAGGCACTGATCCAAGTGCTCCTTGTTTCAGGTGGTTCTCCTACCTTTGGAGGGAGGAAAGGAAGGGATAGAAAGAGAAAGAAAAAGCGAAGTGAGAGACAAGAAAGAAAATAAAAAAGAAAGAAAAGGAAAAAAAGAAAAATGGAAAAAGAAAATGGGGGGGTGGATGGAAGGGAAAGAAAGAGAGGGAGGGAGGAGAAAGTGAATGAAATATAGATGGATGGATGGATGGATGGATAGGTGCAGCGAGGGAGGGAGGGAGAGAAAAAATGAGAGGAAGGAAAGTTTCAGAAGACTCTTTGAAACAGTACAGCAATCTAAGGCTGGAAGAGATCTCGGAGGTCATCTTCTAATCCAATCCCTGCTCCAGCAGGGTTAGAAGATACCTTGGAGGCCATCTAGTCCAACCCCTGCTCCAGCAGGAGACCTGATATCCTCTGGATTATTTTGGTGCCTCTAACACAGAGGAAAATTGCCAGAAAAGGGAAGGAGTTTACTAGGACAAGGCTGCCATGTAGAGGAAGGCAGAGATAGTCCTTGACTTATGACAATTGAGCCCAATATTTTGGTTGCTAAGCAAGAGCGTTGTTAAGTGAGTTTTGCCACATTTTACTCAATCCATGACATCTCCTGGCTCTAACAGTCATGTGCAGGCTAGGGAAGAACATCTGAAGAACCTGTGTAAAGTTATAATGTGCAGAAGGGATTGTTAAATGTGTGGCAGAAAGTGGACTCAAGGTGTGTTTTTCCAAACACAGTAAGTGAGGTTGAATGTGCATAGTTTTAGAAGAGCTGTGTGTGTGTGTGTGTGTGTGTGTGTCTGTGTGTCTGTGTACATACATATACAGTATATATAATAGATAATGTATCTTTTTGTGTGCCTATACACACAATATACTACGTAATATGGATGTACACATATGGCATATATACATAGCATTAAATTGTGTATTTTGGATGATCAGTAGTAGTAAATAAATAGACAGAGAATATCTTCTTGAGGTGAGGAGAGGCCAGGCAAGGTACCCCTTGACGTGAGTGATGTCAGGTTGGCCATGCCCACCCGATCACATGGCCACCAAGCCACACCCAGTGTTAGACACTACCTACCTGCGTGACTACATTATCAGTAGGATTGTTCCATCTAAGAGGGGAAGGATGTTAGATACTTATACCAACTACAGTGGTTTCCACCAAGGTCCTCTGTACCAGCGGGAACAGAGGTTTAATCCTATTGGTCGAAGGGTCTGACAGCGCCCTATAAAAGGGCTGCTGTCAGACTCAACCTTCGCAGGAATGTTCTTACTTGTTGTGTTATAATAAAGAGCTGTTGTTACCGTTAAAGTCTGTGTGTGCGTATCCATTACCCAATCTAATACTGGCGATGAAGGTGGGATTGGAAGGCAACTAGGCGAACCAAAAAGAGCGAAGAATCCAGCAAGTACATCCAACCCAGAGCTCAGTGCGGCTTTGAGCAGCCATTTTTGAGTGGCAAACTCAAAACGCCCTCTATAAACAAAATGACCATGCATGCCCCACCGACTCCATATGACCCAGTCACTGAGCACTGGGATTCATACATGCTACGATTTGACAGCTTCCTCGAGGCAAATGACCTCATGGGTCTTTCTGAAGGCCGCTGTCAGGGCAGCCTCCATCAGTAACCAAGAAAGAAATCACTCAACTCCATATTTCAAAATTAAGAGTACTTTTACTGGTTATGAGTAGATAGCACCTAAGCAAAGTAAGATCTGAGGCAGAAGCACGTGTAATCATAGATATCAATATGTGAACCAACCCCCTCCCCCTAGTAACCACATCCCCCAGTCCAATCCGCACACCCCACAGGTGTGATGTGGGCTGCAGCTTCAAAACCCATCATCAGGTTGGTATGCCAGATGGTTGGCCTTGGCAGCAATGCCACTATCAGCAGCATGCGCAGTAGATGGTGAGAAAACTACTCCCTTCTTCATTCTCTCCTGTGCTTTAGCTTCCCCTCCCAAATACTATGTTATCTCCCCCCCTCCCCGTTTCAATGGCAGCCGAAAGCAAGCAGCAAAGCAGAGGCTGACAGCCGCAAGAATAACATGTTCCTCGGGTACTGTGGCCGGGAAGTGTTCGAGATGGCAAAAGACCTCTCCGAGCCGACACCGCTCCAATCAGTTGCCTGGTCTGTGCTCCAGCAGATGCTTAGGACTTATTACGTGCCCAAGCTGTCCAAGCACGTTCGCTGGCATGAATTCAATATCAGGAACCAAAAGGAGGGTGAGTAGATTAACAAGTACGTTGCTGCACTCCGTAAAGCCGCAGCGTACTGCGAATTCAGGGACTTAGACGAGCTGATTCTGGTTCGCATAATATGCGGCATTTGGGACATTAATTTGTAGAGGAGTTTGCTCGCAAAATCAAACCTCACTCTGCAAATTGCCTTGGACAAAGTCAGGGCATCAGAATCAGCTGTCAAATTGACTGAAACCCTGCTGTGCCAAAGTGCGCCCCAAGAAGCACAGAAAAGCACACACATTCATCGCGAGGCCGCAGAGCCCGAGAGTTCTGAAGAAGATGATGACAGCTGCTGCATGCACAGTAGTTGCGCCCCGCCGTCGTGCACTTTTAAACAGCATCTCCCACCTTGTGCAAGTTGCAGAGGAGACCATGTCAGATCGGCTTGCCATTTCCGCGACGCAACCTGCCAGTGCTGCGAGCGAAAGGGGAACATCGCAAAGTTGTGCTGGAGTGAATTCCTTTGCCACTGCCTAGCAGCCTAGAGGCGCACCAAGCTGCTAAACAAGGCCCAGCCAAGGGGCCTGGAAGAAGCCACCACAGCGCTCAGAGGGCAACGACACAGTCACCCACCACACATCGATCGGACAAGCCTGCGCCAGGCAGCCAAAAAAGCTGAAGATCACAGTCCTCATCAAGGACTCTCCCTAAGAGATGGAGATCGACACCAGGTCATCACTGACCATCATACCGTGGTCTACCCTGAAACAGGCTATCCCTAGCCTCAAGAAGCAGCACCTTCGCGCCCCGACATCCGCCTACGCAGTTACCAGGGAAACTGGGTCCCCATCGTGGGCCAAGGCACCTTCTAGGTGAACTTCAAACAGTTCAGCGGGAAACTCCCAGTAACAGTGGTCAGCGGCAACCTGCAGAGCCTCCCAGGGCTAGATTGGTTCCAAGCCCTGGGCCTAGAGGTGACCGGTATCAACGCCTTGAAAGATGACAGCACTGAAGCCATCTTTAAGGAGTTTGAGGACGTCTTCAGCACCGGTCTGGGTAAGTATGTGGGGACTCCAATTTCCTTTAGTTTGGACCCCAACATAGCCCCAATAAGGCTAAAACCCAGGAGAGTACCTTTTGCTCTCTGCCTCAAAATTGACAGGGAAATTGACAAGCTTGTAGGCCAGAGAATCCTACAGCTGGTCAATCACGCATGCTGCGAGACCCTATAGTGACACCTGTCAAATCTGATGGGTCTGTCTGCATCTGCACGGACTACAAATGCACAATAAATAAAGCGCTACAACAAAGCACCTACCCTGTACCCATTGTACAGCACCTCCTTCATTCATTAGGCCTCGGAAAATGTTCACTAAGTTGGACATGGTGCAGGCATACCACCAATTCCCTGTATATGGCACTATGGTGGAGGCCCAAACCCTTGTGATGCACAGGGGTGCATTCAAACATCACCGCATGCAATTCGACATTAGTATCGCCCCTGGACTGTTCCAAAGCGGCATGGAACGGCTTTTGCAGGGGATTCCTGGAGTTGTCCCCTATTTCGACGACATCTTGGTATCAGCTGCAAACGAGGAGCAACTTTTAAAACGTGTACGAACAGTTTTGGCTCGAATTAGAGACAAAGGCCTCCGGCTCAAAAAAGAGAAATGCCAAATTAACGTGCCAAGGGTTGAATTCTTAAGATAGCTAATCGATGGCTCGGGATTCACCTGACCACACAAAAAATTAAAGCAATTCAGGACGCCACCACACCTCACAATCAAACCGAGCTGCAGGCATTCCTTGGGCTCCTTAATTTCTACAGCGTCTTTCTTAAACAGAAACCACCATTGCTGAGCCCTTTCACCGTACCCTGGCTAAGAATGCAAAGTGGTCCTGGGGCAAAGCCAAGGCAGCCGCATTTGCCGCGGTAAAAGACTCCTGTCGGCGAATTCCTTCCTGGTACAGTACAGCCAAACCCTGCCATTGGTGCTGACCTGTGATGTTTCCCCATTCAGCATCGGCACCCTCCTCAGCCACCACATGCCCAACAGAACTGAAGCTCCTATTGCATTTACTCCAGGACCTTGTCTGCTGCAGAGCAGCCAGCTGGACCGTGAGGCTTTGGCTGCAGTGGCCGGAATAAAGAGGTTCCATGAGTATCTATATGGCTGGGACTTCAAGCTGGTTACCATCTTCCTAGCTGCCTACTCCAACTGTCTCATCCACCAGGCTCCACTTTGGGGCATGCTGATGCTCTAAGCTACTGCCCACTGCCTGAACTTCTTGCTGACCCTACCCCCAAGACACCAGTCCTCCTCATTGATTGCCTGGAGACTGGGCCTGTCCCATCCACTAACGTTGCCTGTCACTATGTGAAGGACTCCACAATCAAACAGGTTTTGAACTGGGTGTGGAGGGGGTGGCCCAAGGAGCCTGTTGGGGCTGATTTTAAAATGTATTTTGCTAAACGCAACAAATTATCAGTGGTAAATGGCTGTCTAATGTGGGAGGACCGGGTTGTTGTTCCACCCAAACTGTGCATTGCAGTATTAGAGGCTTTACATGTAGGGCATCCTGGAATTGTCAGGATGAAGTCTTTGGCTAGGAGTTATGTGCGGTGGCCTAACATGGACAGGGAGATCAAAGAATGGGTGGCTACCTGCACACCATGCCAGGAGTCCAGACCAGCTCCCCCAGAGGCGCCCGCTAAGGAGGGGGAGCGACTTCAAGCACCATGGTCTAGGGTGCACATTGACTTTGCTGGCCCAGTTCATGGCCAGACATTCTTAGTGCCACCACTACTTGAAGTGGTTAGAGGTAGTCCTGATGACCTCCACAATGGCAGAAGCGGTCATCAAGGTGCTACAGAGACTTTTCTCCACGCACGGCTTGCTCGACGTCCTGGTCTCTGACAATGGACCCCAATTCACGGCCGTGCAATTCAAGACCTTCTTAGCAGCACAGGGAATCAGACATGCCCTGGTCACGCCATTCCATCCAGCCTCCAATGGTCAGGTGGAGAGAATGGTGAAATCTGCAAAAGAGGCCCTGTCTAGGATGGGCCCGGGAGATTGGCAAACACGGGTTGACCATTACTTACTAATTCAGCACATCATGCCCAGTGCCACTACTGGGAGAAGCCCTTCCGAGCTTCTCGTGGGTCGCTGGCTAATGTCCCACTTAGACCGGCTACACCCCAATTATTCTGCCTCATCGCCCCCAGACTCCACAAGCAAGATTCGGACTTTTAACGTAGGGGATTCGGTATACGCCCACAACTATTCTGGGGGAACTCTGTGGATTCCTGCCACAGTGATAGGCATCACCGGCCCGCTTACCTCCTAGAGCTTGAGGACAGTAGGAATTGGAGAAGGCATATTGACCAACTCTGTGGCACCTCTCCAACTCCACTCTTAGACAACCAGAGGTAACTCCTGCACGAGTTAGCCAAAGCCCTACCCAAACAAAGTAAACACTCACTCCTTCTACAGTCAGCTCAAGCCCGAGGGTACCGGGAAACTTATCTGGTTTTGTTGCAGGCCCGCAGCAAGCTTGGAGCGAACCAGCTCCAGAAGCTCCAGCCGCGGCCTGTGAAAAGTTCCAGGAGCTTCCACCAATCGGAGCTGCAGAGCAAACAGGTCCGTCCAACCTGTCCAAGGAAACCCCTCCTACTGAACTGTGCAGGTCAGGCAGAGCTACCCAAAAGCCCACCTACCTGCGTGACTACATTACCAGTAGGATTGTTCCATCTAAGAGGGGAGGGGGTGTTAGATACTTATACCAACTACAGTGGTTTCCACCAAGCTCCTCTGTTCCGGCGGGAACAGAGGTTTAATCCTATTGGTTGAAGGGTCTTACAGTGTCCTATAAAAGGGCTGCTGTCAGACTCAACCTTCGCTGGATTGTTCTTACTTGTTGTGTTATAATAAAGAGCTGTTGTTACCGTTAAAGCCTGTGTGTGCCTATCCATTACCCAACTAACACCCACAGGACAGGTAGTAAAAACATTTGAATCCCACCCCTGGATACAGCCCTCTTCCAATAACTGATTCATGTTACACACAAGTGTAAGATCTGCTCACTATTAGTGAGTGTCAGACACGGAAAAATGAATCGAGTTACAAGAGAGGAGATTTTAGCTGAATGAGAAAAAGAAAATATGATAAAAGGATGAGCTGTTTTAGAGCTGAGCCAGTAAAGCAGGGCAGTTCAGTCTCCTCTTCATGGATTGTCTGAGAGCAAAGACTGAGCAGCCATCAGTCAGAAAAGCTTGAACTGGGATTCCTGCAGGGAGGAGGGGTTGGGCTGGATAGGCTCAGGGTCTCCTCCAAATTTATAAAGGTTGTCCTGCCACAACATGCAACTGTTGTGGTGTTGTTGCTCTAGCCCCACCTAGTGGCCGGGAGCAGATAAGCATAGCTAAACAGTCTGAAACCAGACTCCATTTTCTGTCAGCCTTTGGAGAAGACGGAAGCAGCTGTTGTGACCGAGACCCCTGGTCATCCGAAGACGCCTCCGTCCCTCACACGGAGCATCGCTGGAGAGGTTCCAGCTGCTTCTTTGCTGGCTGTTAGTTAATGCTGCCTATCTCGTCTTTCTATTTGATTTCCACTCTTTGCATCTCCTCGGTTTCACCTGCCCTCTTCTCCCAATAAAGCATCCAGATCCACGCCAGGCTCCCTTTCATTGGAGGAGAATAGGGGGGCTTAGCTGCCTGTCCAGCTGCACACAGACCCACCTGCAATGGGGACGGAAAAAAGGTGGAATTCCACCAGGCTCATCACAAACCCACAAATGCGGGAATTTATTTTAAAAAGAATACAGCATTTTCCAATTAGCAGTGCTAAATATAAAAATGCCATGGTATCTACTCTTTGGAACCATTAATTCCTTGAGTAATTAAATTGGCCAGATCTGTTGAGATGGTTCCCCTCCTTCTCCTCTGGATTCCTTCTCCAAAAGATCTAAGATTAATGGATCCATATAGGGACCCCCATACCTGCCACAGCTGCAGCCTTTGAGACCCCAAGATCTTTTCTCCCTTCTTCCTTCCCCTCCTCGATCTGGAGGAATAGGCGACATTCAAGGCCTGGACCAGAGTCTTCATGAGAGTGTAGTGTTGGTACAAATTTTGGATCCCTATTCTGTCCCATTTCCTCTGGGTCTCCAGTGGGGCTTTCTGGGTGCATCGTCTGCGGCCTTTGACAGAAAAGATGTTCTTTGAAAGAAAACAGTGAAAATAATGATCTTGAAACTTTTCTTCCACAAATAAATGGGGTTCAAAGGCAGAATCTTTTGGCCTTCCTTTTCCCAGATAACGAAAGTTCCAAATACTGTGGATGTATTTGAGAAGTCTGCGCTTCTTTATTTTATACCCTGCAAAATTTGTGAGGATCCAGACTTTCCTCTCAATGGGTCCTGGGAGACGCATAAGTATTAAATGGAAAGGAAGAATTCTCTCCCAAAGAGAAACAACTTCTATGAAGTGAACAAAGACATTGACTTGTCTCCACTTAGAGAGGGAATCCCTGAAGTATGCTGCATGTCCAGTCTTTGAGAATCGTTGTGATATAATGACACAAATTCCATTCCTGACAAGCACAGGAGGGAAAATCCTCATGAAATTCTCTCCATTTTCTGTGTCTGAAGCAAAGAGGCCAATCAGGGTCCATTTGAAATGGAGGAGCAGCTGGACAATTGCTGGGTACTGGATTCCTTCTTTGGGGAGCATCTGGTGGAAAAAGGGGAATCGACTTTTATCACTCAGAGCCTCTGAAGCTGATCCATAACTGATCTGAAAAAGCAATTGAAAGGATTAGAGTCGTGATAGGGAACCTGTGGCATGCAGAGTGTCCTATCCTGGCACGCCAGCTGCCCCAGCCCAGCTCCACTAGCATCCACATGCAGGCACACCTCCTGTTGGCCAACTTGTTTTCGGGCCTATGCTGAGGGCCAGGGCAGGAGACCCGTGAGTATGCGGGGGTGGGGTGGGGGTGCATTCAAAAACCTTACACAATGACTTCCAGTCCGTGCAGGCGATGGACGTTTCATCTGCCGCTTGTCTTCTCGGTGGGCTCCGTTTGGAGCACAGGGGACCTTGGAGGAGACCCCTGCCGAAGGGGCAGCTTGTTGCAATCTCCCAGACTCGGCAGCAGCTGGTGGGAGGTTTTCCAGCTTTGCCCCAGGAGCCGGGGAGCAGAAGGCGGGGCATGCTTGCCCCTTCGCCTAATGGGTTCTGGACGAAACAAGTTATTCAAAGGAAGCATGGCTGAAATGTTGTTTGTGGAGGATCCTTCCTAATTTCTTCAATTATCGGTAATGGATAAGCAGCAGGCTATCATAAGTTTTTGTTCAATCTATTTTAAACCGAAGATTGGAGGAGGGAGTTTTTCTCTTCGAAACTCCCCCTCGGACAAAGCAGCATTTAAACTCTCTCTCTCCACTCCGGAATGGAGAGAGAACAAAGGCTGACTTGCCACTCGAATTAACTATGTGAGAAAGACTGAAACCACAGTTGCAAGAATGTTTGCTGAGCTGTTTTTTTTAAAAAAATTAAAACTTTTGTTCTTCTCCCTGCGGAAAGGAGGAGTCAAAATGGCTCCCCTCCATTCTCGTTTCTGTACTTATAAATGAAGTCTGCCTTTTGAAACCACCCTGGGGAAAAAAGAAATGATTTCTGGCATCTTTTAACACCTCCTTTGAGGGTGCTCCGGATCTCTTCTGCTTCGTGGACTTTCTGGATTTGATTATTTGGTTTTTCCCTTCCTGGTGTACCTCTGTGTCTTGGAACAGTGAAGGAGAACTAACTTTTTACTTTTGGATTTGCCTGCTACCCTGGACCAGCCCGGCTGCGCGCCCCGTCGACGCCATTTTCTTTGCATAAGATTCACCATTTCTGAACTTAGACAATGGGACCTAAGAAACCTCCAATGGGCAAGTCACTTTCGGCTCCTGCATCGGCGACTTCCAGCCCAAGCACCCAACAGCCGAAGATTGTTTAATTGCTACAAAAAGAAGCAGCTAGAGAGAGTTCAAAAGAACTATCTGTCAATCAAATGTTTCAGGAAATTATGAGAGGTCAAAACGAACTGAGGAAGGAAGTGGCAGACCTCAAAAATGAACTCAGAGGGGTATAACATAGCACAACAGAGAATAAACAGAGGATTGCGGTACTGGAGGAAGGCGCACCTGGGATGGAGGAAAGGGTTAAGGAGGTCCGAAGGGGAAATTTAGAACTGGAAAACTTTATGGCCAAAATAGAATTGGAAAGAATGCCTTTTTTTCTCAGGTTCCAGAATTTACCAGAGACAGAAAATGAAGATCTTAAAAATATTATGAGCACATTTTAGCAGAATACCTTAAGAGAAATAAAGAGCAGATGTGGTGGGATATGGACCTGGTCTACAGAATTAATTCAGCATATGCCAGAATTCATAATGTTCCAAGAGAGGTACACGTTAAATTTCTCAGGAGGACCACGAGAGATGAGGTACCAGGAGCCCAAAGGGAGGGACCTTTAAAATACCAAGATAAAGAAATTACCATTCTAAAGCAAATTCCAAAAAAGATTAGAGAAAAAAGGAGGAAGTACTCTTCCTTAACAAAGAAATTATACAATAGAGGAATTTGGTTCAGATGGTTATTGCCAGAAGGAATGCTGATTTTCTGGGAGGGAAGCCGAGTTAGAATTAAGACAGTGGATGAGGCAGAGGCCTTTATTAAAAAAACATCTTTCCCTCCCAGAGGATGAAGATAGCGGAGGTGGGGAAAAAAGCAGCAATGTACAAGATATGGGGAGGAGGGGGCACGGCTCCACCCGGGGCAGGGAGGAGGGAACAATATTGAAAAGGCTCAGGTCACAGAAATAAATATATCTGAAATATTGCAATTGTTGATATATTAGAAAGTGACAAAGAAAGAGATGATTGAACATGTTGTTGATATAAAGTAAGAATTCTGTTTATGCTATCCTTTACTTGTTATCCTTAAAATTGTAAAAGTGTGATATTTGGGGGGATTTCTACTGTGAACATGGGAGCTACTAAAATTTTCTATGTACCCTATTACCTTTTCCCTATAAATGTTTTAAAACCAATAAAAACTTTTTACAAAAAAACAAAAAACAAAAACCTTACACAAAGAAGAATGCTGCGTTATATTTTGGGGTCAAATTAAGGCCAAACTATTATATTTTAATAAATCCAATCTTGTTCTCATGAAGGCATTAGAAGAATTGGTTAATTAGACACTGCTTAAACTTTTAAAGAGAGAATATTAGCAAGATTGTATTATAAAAGTGGAAAATAATAAATTTTAAAAACTATAAACAATGTAAATCATATTACTGTATTTCACCCATAAAATTTATTGCAATTAGATTAATATGTGCAAATGCCAACTGAAGTGTTCTATTCCAATAAAGGGCCTACTATAATTTTGAGGATTGCCACATATTTTAATGCTTCTATGGCCCAGATTCTTTGTGGAGGAATCTTTTTAGCTTCTTCTCCAGTTGTACAAGAAACAGGGAGACCTCAGTTCCTAATAAGATTTGTCAGTTGCACAATCCAAGATTGATCTTTTAATTGAAGTTTTGTCTGTTCTAACAACCACAATTTTCAGAATCTGTCAGTTTCCATAGATTACATTTTATTCCAATATCCATTTTTTTTTATTTTAGACAAAGCAGAAATTGTATAAATTCCCAAACGAGCTCTGAGGGGCAGCAGCTGGAGTTCTTTTGTCCCCCCCCAAGATCCTCCTCAGAGGCTGTGATTGGGTTGGTTCTGCTGGTGGTTTCTCTCTGAAGCCCCAAACATCAGATTGATGTAAGAACATGGGGGGAACCTTGGCCTCAAATACTTTAATAATTGGGGCAGATTAAGCTGGAGAGCTATAAGGTTTTATTTTAAGCACCACTTTCACTCATGTCTTTGTTCTAACTGAGCTCCTTTGATGATGAGGGAGCCAAGATTCAGTCTCAGAGAAAACAACCCCAGGGAAGGAAAAGTGTCACTTGCTTTATTGGCTGACCATTTATGGCTAGAATATTGTTTTCCGAAGTCCATAACTTTTGTACTTGATTTATTAATTATCAGCTAATTATTATTTATTATTTATTTATTTATGGAGGATGAGCTTCCTGGAGCAATGGCGGTCTGCCTGAGAGCTCCTTAGACCCGCGAGCTCTTTTAAGGGAGCAGGGGTGCTGCCGGCCCCCTTTTACACCATGGGGGCCAGGTGTCCAATAAACTGCCACCCTGGGTTTTTCTATGACCCAAGGGGGGTCTCCCAGGGTGGCGTGAAGATCTGGAAATAGCTCGGAGAGCGGACCAGGGAGCAGCCGATGAGCAGCTGATGAGAGACGCCGCCCAGGAACGCTGTTTGAGTTGGAGGAGTTGAATTCGCCGTTCTGGGAGCGGAGAGGTACGGAGGAGCTCGGGAGAATGGCAAAAGGCGAAGAAACGGCATCTGGAGTGTGCGGGGGTGTGCTATTGTCGCTTTTGGAGGCTTGTGCTTGGAGCGAGCCCTGGGGCGGCGGGGAATTGAAATGCCGCCCTTGGGGCGGCGGCAATCCAAGCGGCGGTGGCGACGGCTTGAAAAGCCGAACGCCAAATCCCCCTGGCCTACAGCAGACTGGAGAGATGTGGGAGATGCTGGAGGTCGAGTTGGGAGGACTGGAGGCTGATTGGATTGGATAGGACTGGAGCAGGAAGGACTGGAGGCCGGTAGGAATGGCGTTGGGTCTTGAAATGGTTTGGCTGGAGTGCTTAGAACATGGATGCAGGCCTAGGCAAGACTTGAATGCCGAAGGCCGGTAGGAGAAGGGCAGCGTTTCAGGAGGCCGCCTGGAGGCCGGGGGGGGGGGGGAGGCTTGCTGGAACTGGCAGGCTTGTTGGGAACTGGCAGGAGGTTTAACATCAGACCTGGCAGGAGAGTTTTTTTTCCCCTGCCAGCCACCTCCTTGACTGTTCCGTTTATTCCCCCCCCCCCCTGCTGCCTTTTGGACTAACAGCTGCCCCTGCTTTCCATCTGTGCGCGCCTGGAGGTTTTTACCGCCCTATCTTCATCTGACTGACCATCTGCCCCTCCCCATTATCAAGCAAAAATCCATCTACCCCTCGCCATCCACCACGAACCATCTACTAGCCTCCACTCAGTGACCGGCACTTGACCATCTTATTATCATCATTACCCCCCCCCCCTCATCTTGGACTGGATGACTTTTTATACTGATACCCGGCTTTTATAATTTTACTGGACTATGGCATACGATCATACCATCTGCAGCACAGAGCCTAGGCCCTAATGAACTTTTAACTGCATATGTATTCCAGGCTAGACCTTATCCTACTGCGGGAATCCCCCCTCTCGCAGGTGTGGCCCTCCGCCCTTTCTAGGGCCCACCTTGATGACGGATTTATTAATCCCGAGAGGTGGAGGAAGCGGAGACTTAGGGGTTTTTTAGTGAAATGTTTTTTAAATTCTTTTAGGGGTTTAGGGGTTGGGGGGGGTGGGTCAGATCAGGAGCGATGACGGAGCCAGGTCACCAGGCGGGGTCTTGAGCAGAAGGAGCAGAGAGGAGGAGGGGGGAGAGGATATCATTCCTATACAGGGCTTTTTGATCCCAACAGTCGTAGGGAGGGGCAGATACGAGGACAGTTTAACAACCCGTAGTCGGTTGGGAGACCGTGGGTGCTGGTTACACCCGGTCGCTTGTACCAACCCCCGCGTTCTAGGTGGTCAGGATCTGCAGGCCCAGGGCCTGAGGCTGTTGTTATGCAATGCGAGGTCCGTTGTCAATAAGGCCCCCCTCATTCACGATCTGATTTTGGAGGGGGAGCTGGACCTCGCGGGAATAACGGAAACCTGGTTGGGACACGAGGGAGGGTTACCCCTCGTGGAAATGTGCCCACCAGGTTACCAAGCATTTCACCAGCCCCGGGCCCGGGGAAGGGGCGGTGGGGTAGCAGTGATTATCCGGGAGGATTTAGAGCCGAGGGAGTCCACTGTGCTACAGACGTCCGGTTGTGAATCCCTGGTTGTGAAATGGGGCCCTAGGAGGCAGATGGGTTTGCTGATAGTATACCTGGCTCCCCGCCATACATCAGCGACCCTGCCTGAGCTCCTCGAGCTGATCTCATCGGTGGCGGTTGAGACCCCCAAACTTTTAGTGATGGGGGATTTTAACCTGCCGTCGGTGGGAGAAGCATCAGAGGGGGCTCGGGAGTTCATGGCTTCCATGATAGCCATGGACCTGACTCAATTGATTCAGGGCCCGACACACGAGGGAGGTCACACCTTGGACCTTGTTTTTGTCTCTCGCCAGTGGTTGAGTGATCTGGGAGGAGTGGATTTAACCATCACTCCTCTGTCATGGTCAGATCACTCACTCCTCCGTCTTGACTTCCCTGGTGCTACTCCTCGCTGCGGGGAGGCGGAACCGGAGAACACTAGATGGTTCCGCCCCAGGCGCTTGATGGAACCAGACAGGTTCCAGACGGAGCTTGGGCCACCTCCTGCAGCCCTGACCCACCCTCGGGTAGAGGACCTGGTGGCCGCGTGGAATAACGCGACTACCGGGGCCTTGAACCGGGTGGCGCCTTTGCGGCCTCTCCGGCGGCAACGATCCACCCTGGCCCCTTGGTTTACCGAGGAGCTAAGGGTGATGAAGCGCCGCAAGAGATGCCTAGAGAGTCGTTGGAGATCCTCCCGATCCGAACTTGACCGAGCACAGGTACGAGCCCATTTAAGGACGTACCTAGTGGCATTGAGAACGGCCAAACGTCAATATTGTGCCGCTCTCATTGCATCCGCAGAGAACCGCCCTGCCGCCCTGTTTCGGGTGTCCCGCTCTCTTCTGTTTCAGAGGCCACGGGAGGCCCCTTTACAGGGCAGGGCAGAGGAGTTTGGGAAATATCTGCAGGATAAAGTCGCTCAAATCCGGAAGGATTGGGTCCCCTTCAGCGGCCCAGTCGAGACGCCAGTGGCGAGTCTTGAGAAACCTTTTTGGGAGGAGTTTGACTTGGTTGTCATCGAGGATTTGGACAGATTGCGTGGGCGACTGCGACCTACCACATGTTTACTGGACCCGTGTCCCTCCTGGCTTGTACTGGCATCCTGGGAGGTTACACGCGACTGGCTCCTGGACCTAGTGAACGCTTCGTTGGGTGAGGGGTCTCTCCCGGCCGCCTTGAAAGAGGCGGTGGTGAGACCCTTGCTCAAGAAGCCTTCCCTGGACCCTATGGAGCTGGTCAATTATCGTCCTGTCTCCAACCTTCCCTTTTTGGCGAAGGTTGTGGAGAGTGTGGTGGTTTCTCAGTTTCCACGACATCTGGAGGAGAATGATTATCTAGACCCGCGCCAGTCCGGCTTTCGCCCTGGGCACAGCACAGAGACGGCCTTGGTCGCGTTGGTGGATGATCTCTGGAGGGCCAGAGATAGGGGCTGTTCCTCTATCCTGGTCCTATTAGACCTCTCGGCGGCTTTTGATACCATCGACCATGGTATCCTGTTGCACCGACTGGAGGGGTTGGGGATCCGGGGCACCGTCTTGCGGTGGTTCGGCTCCTACCTCTCCGGCAGGACGCAACGTGTGTTGGCAGGAGAGCAGAGGTCGACCCTAAGCCCCCTTATCTGTGGGGTACCACAGGGGTCGGTCCTCTCGCCACTCCTGTTCAACACATACATGAAGCCGCTGGGCGAGATCATCCGTGGTTTTGGGGTGGGATACCATCTGTACGCTGATGATACTCAGCTGTACATTTCCACCCCGAACCACCCCAACGAGGCCGTCGAAGTGATGTCCCGGTGTGTGGAAGCCGTACGGGTCTGGATGGATGACAACCGACTCAGGCTCAACCCTTCCAAGACGGAGTGGCTGTGGGTTCCGGCTCCCCGGTTCAACCAGATAATTCCATCTCTGGCCATTGGGGGCATTCAACTCGCCCCCGTGGAGCGGGCGCGCAATTTGGGCGTCCTCCTGGATGCCAGGCTGTCCATGGATGAACATGTGACAGCCGTGGCCAGGGGGGCGTTCCATCAGGTTCGCCTGGTGCGCCAATTGCGCCCCCTATTGGATCGGGACGCCCTACGCACAGTCACCCATGCGCTGGTGACGTCTCGCCTGGACTACTGCAACGCTCTCTACATGGGGCTTCCCTTGAAATGCACTCGGAGACTACAGTTGGTCCAGAATGCGGCCGCGCGGGTGATTATGGGGAGCACCAGGTACTCCCATGTGACACCACACCTGCGCGAGCTGCACTGGCTTCCTGTGGTCTATCGAGTGCGTTTCAAGGTTTTGATTACGATTTTTAAAGCGCTCCATGGCTCAGGACCTAGTTACCTGCGGGACCGTATTCTGCCCCACACATCCCTACGACCTATTCGCTCGCACAGAGAGGGACTTCTCCAGGTGCCGTCCACTAGACAATGCCATGGGGCGGCGCCTAGGAGCAGAGCCTTCTCTGTGGCGGGCCCAGCCCTGTGGAATGACCTCCCCCCGGATATTAGGACCACTACAGACCTCCGCTCCTTCTGTGTTAAGCTCAAGACCCACCTTTTTCAAATATCTGGCCTGGCTCAACCATAACTTTGTTACGCTCCTGAGGGGTTTTTAATTTAGCAATTTTAATTTAAGGGGATTTTAAACTGTGTTTTAATTGTGTTTTTAGCTGTGTTTATTGTCCTTCACTTACAAGTCTATTCTCCTTCATGCACAAATGTAATTGTCCTTGTTTTTTCGTATGTATGTGTGTCTTATGTGTATTTTATCCTTTTGATTGTACGCCGCCCCGAGTCCTTCGGGAGAGGGTTGCGGCTAATCAAATAAAATTTATTATTATTATTATTATTATTATTATTATTATTATTTATTTCTTCGCACTTCTAAACCGCCCCCTCTCCCAAAAAGGATTATGAAAAAAAGAATTCAAGTCTTCTTCACATGGTATATAATCCAATGTGTAAGTATGATAATATCACAGTGTAAATCAGCATGTTCCATTAGCATGCTCAATGTCAACTTGTAAAGCGTTTCCATGACTATTATCAAGTTGACATGGAAAAGGGAGGGAGAAATCCACGCATACCTTCAACCAGAGTTGGATCTCAGATTTCTACAGCAGGTGTGTGAGGTGCGAAAGTTCACAGACTGCTGCAGCACCTTGTTGGCGGATATGATTTATGACACAGACTGAGGGGAGACGAGACACAGGGGTAAAGTTCAGACACCATTAACCGGAAATCAGATTCGGCTTCACAGAAGAACATGCCTTAATGTTACTCCTAATAAATGACTGGATTTCTTTTGAATTTTGTCTTGAGGTTTGTAAATTAATTAAGGCATCTTTTGGAAACTTTACACTAAACATACAGTATGTACTTATAACAGAACTTATAACAAAATACAAGGGTTGGAAAGGACTTTTGAGGTCTTTTAGTCCAACCCCCTGCTCAAGAAGGAAACTCTATACCAGTGGTCCTCAAACTACGGGCTGCGGGCCAGATATAGCCCACCAAAGACATTAATCCAGCCCATGTGGCACCACGTCATTGCCCCGCCCAAATCACTCCACCCACCCACGAGCTGAGTGCAGATCTTACCTTCACAAGCTCTACGGACTGAAAGTTTTTGGCCATTAGAGTGCTTCTGGGGGCCGGGGAGGCGAAAAATGGGGTGCATGGAGGCCCCAGGAGGGGAAAATTGTGCTTTCTGCCTCAGTTTCGTAGCTCAGGCTAAGTGACAAGCAGACCCATATTGCCTGCCATGCACGGCCTTGCCCATTGCTCTTCCGGGTTTCTGGTGCACATATGCACGTGACGATCAGCTGGCCTTTGTGCGCACGGTAGTTCCAGGAACTGGAGCAGCTGGTCTTCTGGTTTCTGGAAGCACATGCACGCCAGCCAGCTTATCGTCATGTGTATACATGCCAGAAACTGGCATCGGAGCTGCCTGGTGCACATGTGCACACTGGCATGCACACTGGTCAACTCCTCTTCCAGATTGCATCCCTGACAAGAGCACTTGGTGCCAAAAGGGTTTGCCATCAATGCCCTATTCCAAGGGTGGTTTTATCAAGGCATTATAAAATTGTACCAATACTTCTCGTGATTTGGATTCTATCCTTCTGTTCATGCAGCCTAGGATTGCAGTGGCTTTTTTTGGCTGCTGCCACACATTGTTGGCTCACATTTGAGAGATTGTCCACTAAGATTCCAAGATGCCTCTCACAGTTCCTGCTATTGAGTCAGGTTTCACCTAATCTGTACCTCTGCATTTGGATTTTCTAGCCTCAGTGTAAGACTTTATTTTTCTCTACACTGAATTTCCTTTTGTTAGGTAGGCCCAGGGTTCAAGTCTACCTAGATCCATCTGGATCTTGAGCCTATCTTCTGGGCTGTTGGCTATTCCTGCCAGCTTAGTGTCAATGTGATGACTTCCCCATCTATCCCTCATCCAAACCATTGATGAAGATGTTTAAGAGGACTGGGCCTAAAATAGAACCTTGGGGTCCCCCACTGCTTGTTTCCCTCCATGCAGATGTAGTCCCTTTGAGGACCACAGGCTGAGTCCATCTGGGGGTGATGCTGTCTATCCAACCTATTTTTAGCTTACCAAGAAGTAGATGGTGGTTTCCTTTGTCAAAGACTTTCTAAAATCCAAGTACTGAATACTATGTGCACTGAATTTCGCTGGTCCATCATTTAGCTATTTTTGTCAAAGAATGAAATAACATTTATTTATGATCTGTCTTCATTAGTTGAAGTAAATCATTAATATCTATACTGAATAACAAGGGTTCAAATATGCCTCCTTCCCTTCCTCCTTGCAAAGTATCAATTCTTCTTCTCGTGGCTCCATTGAGACCAAACGTCCCTCTCAAACAAGGACCTGGAGAAAGAGCTTCATTCAGAGCGAATAGGCTGAGCTCCATTTCGAGGGCAATCAATTCCCCATATGATATTTCTATGTTAATTATAACAAATGCTTACTAACATCTAGCAAGTCAGCAAACCGTGTTTTACTTTGCTGATATAGGTGAGATATTTCAAGACAAATTAGTTACCAATATTATATTATTAACATGCAATATTTATTATAAAATCTATATAGCTGTTCACTACATAAAACCTTCTGGTTCTTCTGCAAGGAATGCATTTTTCTCAAATTTAACTAAGAGGATCATGACATACATTTTGGCCACAATATCTATGTGTCTATTTAGCCTATAATTGTTAGAGTCCTTTTTATTCCACTTTTTGGATAGATAAAATGCTACTATTGCCAACTTCAATCTGACTGGATATTGTAGACATTTTTTATATGTGGAAATGAAGATGCCAATAGAGGCCCCAACGACCAGGGATGTTTTTTGGTCAGTTAAATAGTTGGTAGAATGTCTTCTCCAAGGAATGTATTGCTTCCATTTCAGGCCTTTTATGATTAATCTCAACATGAACATAATGGGGTAAAATATTGAAATTTTTGCTAATATGGAGAAAAGCAGCTCTTGAATTCCACGGAAAAGACATGATTGCATCTATTGCTCACTCACCACCACCCACCCCTCACTTTACCAGATGGAGAAAAACACACACAAACCTGTGGGACTTTGTAGGTGCCTCCTAATGTTGACGCCTGGACGGAGATGTCCCTGTAAGCTGCATCAAGAAGACCCAGAAGGTTCTCCTTCCTTCCACAGCTGTAGTTGGGGACATTGGCTTCTCCAGTGGAGAGCATGTCCAGTAAGGCATCTGAAGTGCGGAAAGTGCTCAAATAGTTGTCATGGAGGTTGTAGCCCAGTGTGAGATTGTGCAGAAGCTGGGAATTTTTGTTGACCGTTTGAATGTTGAAAATAAACCGTAAGCCATTTTGAAAATCATAAACGTCCCTATTGTAAAAAAAAAGGTGTTATTATAATGAACAGCAACAACAATTTTTTTAAAAAATATATAACCCTCCAGAAGCCTACTGAGCCTTAAACCAACATTGATCCAAAACCAATGATCAATTATACAAATATGCAAATTGGATGAGGTATGGCAATTACAACTGGTTCAACTATTACTTTAAATAAAATTCATTATTCAAGTGATAAATTAAGGATTGAACTGAGAGAGGAAAATAATCTGCAGCCCTTTCAGCTTTTTTTCAGACTCCTTTTTGAGTCTCTTTTACAAAATCAGACAAAAGAGAGAATCCATGGAAATCAAAATCATTTAGGAAATTAGATATATTTCCCCAATATAGGAATAAATGAAAAATAAAAACAGAAAAGAAGGAAAGTGTTAGAATGAAGGGAGTGCAACCTCATTACTCTGAATGACTTACAGATCATGGAAAACAAACTGAACAGAAGGAGCCACATTGAAAAGCAACTTTGTTTGTGATGTTTCATGTCTATTGGAGATAACTATACCAATGAGATGGTCTCCTGGGCTGTAAAAGCTCTGCGGTCGTTTTCCATCCTGGTGTTCCAAACTCTCCAGGCATTTCATTTTCAGCTTCCCAGAGACTGGATGGGACACCAGCAGCATCAGAAGCAGAAGCATCAGGAGGTCCATAATTCATGATATGAATTAATCAATCTCCTTCCCATTTCTAAAGAAGAATTAGAAGAATTCAAAGGATTCTCACAGGGTGGAATATGATCCAGTGTCTTTCCTGATTGAAACACAGAGAAACACTCAGCTTCATCTGGAAAGGAGAGAGACGGACATTCAAGAGCACAGACCCTGCCTGTCCCAAAACTCCATATTTCTCTGCCCAAAGTCTCCCCTGGAGGATTCAGCCAAAGAGCAGAGCTGAAACTTTTATCATAATTCTCCCTCTCAGGAGAGATCCCTGGATAATTCAACCAGTTCTTGGACTCAAAGGTTGTTGGGAAATTCTGAAGAGGGAAATGAAAGGGAAATGATCCCCATGTGATTCATAATAACAGGGGCAGATATCGAATTAAAGCCATCATCTAGAATTGAGAGATTTGGGGTCTCCATGCTTGAAACTGAGCCCAGAGGGAATACACAGCACCTGTGGCTGAAGAAACAAATAAATCTGAGATTGTTGGCATAGTGATAAAAGACAAAACTCCAGGGATCAGGTAATGGCAGAGCATATCACAGAACTGAAAAAGTTGGCAGCTGAGTTGGAATCAAAATGTACTTTATTTTGAAAGCTAATGCTCAAGGGCACCACACAAAAGGGCTGATGCTATAGTATGGCCTGTCTTCAAGAACAAAATCAACTTTATTGAAAAACTAGTTACCAGAATTTTGCAGAGTTAAAAAAAATGATAGAGAGGGAGGGGGGAGAGACAGAGGTTAGAAAAAACGAAATCAGGGCTGCCTCTCACCCCATGGAATGAACGCAGGAAGGAAGGAAGGAGAGGGGGAGAGGAGGGGGGATAAAAGTTAAAAGAAATGAGTGAAAAGATGTCAAAATCAAGGCATGAAGTAAGCATGCCTTAGGAGATAAATGCCTCTTTGCTGATGTTATGATATTATTTTTATAGTTTCAACTTGGGTTGTTGAGAAAAGTTGGTTCCTACTGTGCTAATACTTGTTTTAAAATTAATAAATGAAAGTCAACAGTTAGGGTGTTTGGAAAATAATATCATAGCCATAGAAGGCTATTTGATAGTGAGTCAATAGAGTGAATCAACATCTTTCCTTATTTAGGGTAGTTTTCTCCAGAACTGAAAGTTCACTCACTCTTCTTCAATGAAGTGCCTTTAGAGCAGGGGATTCAGTTAATTTGCTGCTTAAATTTTAAAAACCATCCAGCTTCCTTAGCCCAATATATTAAAGTCTGCATTTCCAAGCTCCTCTATCAAACTATAGTTAAAATAGTTCATGCTTAGTACGATTCCAGTCCCAGCATCTGAAGAGTATCTTAGAGATGGATAAAATAACTTTAGCTTCTGCCCTCAGAACTAATTTAGGAAGTTGTTCATTTTTCTCTCTCACTAAAATTAGGGAATATTATTATTGATCTAAAATGAAATTAGTGGAAAATGAGAGAACCCCAAAATCTGGTCTGTCAGAACCAACAAAATTTCAATCACAGCCCACTTTCCTTGAACTTCTGACAAATCCTATTAGGAGCTGTGGTTTCCCTGTCTCTTGCGTCCTCGGAGAACAAGTTCAAGAGAAGGCTGCATAAAGAATCTGGGATATCCGAGCAGAGAAAGATACACCCAACCTCAGTAAGGTTGGCACATTGAAGTGGATAAGCTGCTACAAACAGACCTCCCAAATTTCCAAGTATTGAGACACAGAAATGCCTTAATATTGCAGGGTCGTATTTATTTGAGCAAGATTTGAAAAGCTAGTCATAATGGTTAATTAAAGAAATATAATCAACTGCTTATAATGAAAAGGATTTTATTTGTGGAGCCCCAGTTAAGAAGATGTCATGCATCTTAATAATACATCTGTTATTGGAATGTCTACTGTCTAAGAAAGAGAAAGATCTTGGACTGCATTGTTAGAGAAATGACCCATTGCTTAAATCCAAACAATTGATTTCCTGGGTGGTAAGAATTCCAAAATTACATATAATGCAGCCCCATATTGGAGCAAAACTCCTCCATTGAGAACTGGATATGTGGGTATGACTGTGGCAAATTTTAAGGGTAATGCATAAATATGTTTTCCAGTCTTTAGTCATATTCTTTCTCACTTATTTTTTTTATTACTTTCCATTTTTTATATATGGACTTATTATGCTCTGTGTTCTACATTATTCATCTTGATATGGCTTAATGGCTAATTGATAATAAATTCTTCTAATAGGTTCCTGAGAACCAGGTTGGATTTATTAAAATCTAACATTTTGGATTTGATCTAACCCCCAATAAAACACGGCATTCTTCATTGCTTTTTTAGATCAGTGATAGAACTGCTTCAGAGATCCTGAGAGATAAAAATCAGTTCCCCCTTTTCCACCAGATGTTCCCCAAAGAAGGATTCCAGTTCCCAGCCATTGTCCAGCTGCTCCTCCATTTCAGATGGACCCTGTTTGGCCTCTTTGCTTCAGACACCGAGAAGGGAGAGAATTTCATGAGGATTTTCACCCCTATGCAGGTCAGGAATGGAATTTGTGTTGTTGTATCACAACGATTCTCCACAGATGGAAATACAGCTCCCCTCTCTAAGTGGAGACAAGTCAATGTCTTTGTTCACTTCCTGGAACATGTTCCTCTTGCAAACAGAGTTCTTCCTTTCCATTCAGCACTTGCACACTTGCCAGGACCCACTGAAGGGAAAGTTTGGATCTTGTCAATCTTGGGTGAAGCGACAATGAGAAGGCACAGGCTTTTCAAATATGTCCACAGGATTTGGAACTTTGTTTTTCAGGAAAAAATTCCTAAGGATGATCCCTTTGAACACAGTTTCTTTGCAGGACCTGCAAGATGAGTATTTTCACTGTTCTGTTTCAAAGTCCATCTTCTCGGTCAAAGAGAGGGGAAGATGCACCCAGAAAGCCCCACTGGAGACCCAGTGGAAATGGAACAGGATCCAGGTCCTAAATAACCCCAATGTGTACAGTATCACCACGACTCTGGCCCAGGCCTTGAATGCTGCCTATTCCTCCATTCTGAAGAGGAGAAACAAAGGGGTCGAAGAGAGTTTGGGGCCTCCAAGGCTGCAGCCGTGACAGGTAAGTGGTCTCGACAAGGATCCATCAGATTTCCTTACTTTTTAGGAAGCACCCAAAGGAGATGGAGGGGAACCATCAGAGCTCTTTGGGGCACAAAAGGCCAAGAGTTTGGGGCAATTTAATTATTCGTGGAAAGGGGTGTTAAACACTGCTAATTTTAAAACCATGCATACATTTTTCAATAAAATACTGTAGGCAGGGGTTTGAAATTAGCACCATAGAATTTTATATTTATACCTTTGAAAGAAACTCTGAGACCATCTAGCTCAACCCCTCCTCTCTGCAGGAATTAAAGCTTTTCTGTCTGATGACTGCTTGGTCTTTGCATGAAGATTGTAGGAGCTGAGCAGGTGGGGGTTCAATGCATCATCTTGTTAGAAACATTACATTCCAACAACTCCATTCCCCCCTCCCCCCCCATGGATTTTGTTGACTTTGAGATCAACTGCTGTTCTTGGCTACTTGCGCCTGAGAAAGACAAACAGCGAAGGGGAGACTGAACTCCTCTGCTTCACTGAGTTTCCTCTCTTGTAACTGAGTTCATTTTTCCACGCCTGACACTCTGGGATAACAGTAAACAGATCTTAAGCTTCTGTGTGACATCTTTCCGTCATTGGAAGTGGGCTGCATCCTCCATTCGTCAATTGAGAGATTGTCCTAGAATATCTAGTTAATCGAAGAGAAGGATTAGGAGGGACATAACAGATGTACCTGAGAGGCTGCCCTAAAGAAGAGGGGTTTCATTTATTCTGTAAGGCCCCTGAGGGCAGGGCAAGAAGCAATGGGTGGGAGCCTGTTAAAGAGAGATCCAACCGAGAAGGAAGGAGAAATTTCCTGACAGCGAGAACTGTTTAATGGGTGGAACAGCTTTCCTCTTGGGCTTGTGGATTCTCCATCACTGGCAGCTTTCAAAAATAGGCTGCGTAACCATTTGAGTGGGATGGTATTGAGTAAGGGGTTGGCCTAGAAGACCAAGATCCCTTCCAGCCCTCTGACTCTATGACTGCATGGAAGGATGGTCCCAGGCTCCCTCTGATTTTCAGCTGCCTTATTTCAATAGGGCCCTTTGGCAGCCAAGATGGCAGCAGCTTCCTTTCCCCTTCCTTGCCCTTCCTGAGCCAGATATTCTGCCACGTCTTCCCCAAGGGTGGTGCCTACAAGGGGACCTTAAGTTGGGGTTTCCCCAGACAATAATACTTGCTCTGCTGTGGCTTCCAATCAATGACTATGTTGAGATCATTTCACCAAATGTTCCTATCCAGTTTGGTATCCATCATTCCTTTTCTCTTGCATCACATTTTACTTCTAAGTGAAGATCTTTTCACTTCTCTCTCTCTTAAATTCCTTTTGGGGGGGTTTTAGACAATTATGGTGAACCATCAAGATGTTTTTTTGAATTTTATGCCTGGATCTAAGTTATAAATAAAGAAATGATTTAAGAAAAAGTGCAAATGAAATCTTAATAAAAATGTCCTAATACAAAATAGCATAATTTGTTAAGTCCTAATTGCTAAAATTTACATATTTTTGATATGACATCAAAATATATTTAAAAGTTGATATAAATGTTGCATCAGAAAATCATATTTTATCAACTACTCGCCTGCATTAATGACAATATAGAAAAATAGATGATCAAGGACTAATTGTTATTCATAAATTCCCAGTTTTATGAGGGACATTGAAATTAATGATCTCAATTAATTAGTTATCAGCAAGTAGGTTGTTACTACTTTGCTGAAATCCTTACATCACCAGCATTTCCACAATATATTAAGGAAGTGTAATGACGTGCAAATATAATATAATACCAACATCTTCACCAGGCTAGAAAGTTGGAGATCCTGAGTTCAAGTCCTGCCTTAGCCGTGAAAGCCAGCTGGGTGACTTTTGACTAGTCACCCTGTCTCAGCCACAACCCTCCTCACAATGTTGTTGTGTGAAAAATAAGAAGAGGAGGGTGTGTTTGATATGTTTGCTGACTTGAGTTATTGCTTCGGAGACTCCGTCCAGCCACCTCATTCTCTGTCGTAAAATTTTTTTTAGATCTTGTGTAATTCTCCAGGCTTGAAAAAGGGTTGGTGGGAGATTTAAAGTTTCAGACTTGCGAGATTGTCTTGATGTGGCCTTCCAATAAAGTCGAGTCAACTCACGTGGTTGTGTTTCCTACCTGGTGTACCTGGGAGAAGATTAGCCTGGCAACTTTCTTCTTGACAAATCCACGTTTTCTGGTAATCCCCCTGTTTTTCCCAAGGAGTTTACAAATAATCTCTTTGTTTGTTTCTTTGTTCAATTTATTTGTAGTCTGATCTAAAATATCCTCTTTCATAGAGAAATTTGATCAATGATATTTCATCAATACAAATATAGTTTTTCAATATATGATTGACAAATTTTGCTGAACTTTTGTCAGTTTTGAAGACAAGGATAACACTTATTTCCCAACTCACAAAATTTGCAAATTAGACAACTCTAGGAGAAAGATTCACATGTGAAAAGACCATGAGTGGTAAGAAACCAAGCTTCCTGCTTTTAACCTTCATGGGTGTTTCTATTCCAGTTCCATCCGTTTCTGGAGATGAGTGAATTTTGCAATCTTTCCAAGAAGAAACTGTACTTGGATCAAAATGGAGATGTAGCTGCAGATTTGAATATCATAAGCTGCGTTACTTTCCATAAGAAGGATGCCATTAAAGAGCAGCTGGTGAGTTTTCAAAGAGAGAGACTTATTATCAGCCAAGATGCTCTTTTACGGCTCAAGTTGCTCAACAAGGTGGGTGAAATATCTGTATCCTTTCTTTATTTTTGAAAGCTGTTGAACCCGTTTCAAGTTGGCTAAATCTGATCATTAAGGGGAAGACCTTCAAAGAGAATTGAATATTGGAAACAGAACAGCGGAAGGGAGGAGGAGGGGGAGGATATCGTTCCTATACAGGGCTCTTTAATTCCAACGGTCACAGGGAGGGGCAGATACGAGGACAGATTAAGAACTTACAGTCGGTTGGGAGACCGTGGATGCTGGTTACACCCGGTCGCTTGTACCAACCCCCGCGTTCTAGGTGGTCAAGAGTTACAGACCCAGGGCCTGAGGCTGTTGTTATGCAATGCGAGGTCCGTTGTTAACAAGGCCCCCCTCATTCACGATCTAATTTTAGAGGGGGAGCCGGACCTCGCGGGAATAACGGAGACCTGGTTGGGCCACGAGGGAGGTGTTCCCCTCGTGGAAATGTGCCCACCAGGCTACCGAGCATTTCACCAGCCCCGGGCCCAGGGAAGGGGCGGTGGGGTGGCAGCAATTATTCGGGAGGACTTAGAGCCGAGGGAGTCTACTGTGCCACAGACGTCCGGATGTGAATCCCTTGTTGTGAAATGGGGCCCTGGGAGACAGTTGGGCCTGCTGATAGTATACCTGGCTCCTCGCTATACATCAGCGGCCCTGCCTGAACTCCTCGAGCTGATCGCATCGGTGGCGGTTGAGACCCCCAAACTTTTAGTGATGGGGGATTTTAACCTGCCATCGATGGGAGAAGCATCAGATGGGGTTTGGGAGTTTATGGCTTCCATGACAGCCATGGACCTGACTCAATTGATTCAGGGCCTGTCACACGAGGGAGGACACACCCTGGACCTTGTTTTTGTCTCTGGACAGTGGTTGAGTGATCTGGGAGGAGGGGACTTAACCATCACTCCCCTGTCATGGTCAGATCACTCACTCCTTCGTCTTGACTTCCCTGGTGCTACCTCCCGCTGCGGGGAGGCGGAACCGGAAAGTACTAGATGGTTCCGCCCTAGGCGCCTGATGGAACCAGATAGGTTCCAGACGGAGCTTGGGCCACCTCCTGTAACCTTGACCCGCCCCCGGGTAGAGGACCTGGTGTTCGCGTGGAATAATGTGACTACCGGGGCCTTGAACCGGGTGGCGCCTTTGCGGCCTCTCCGGCGGCAACGATCCACCCTGGCCCCTTGGTTTACCGAGGAGCTGAGGGTGATGAAATGCTGCAAGAGATGTCTAGAGAGTCGTTGGAGATCCTCCCGTTCCGAATTTGATCGAACACAGGCACGAGCCCATTTAAGGACGTACCTTGTGGCATTGAGAGTGGCCAAACGCCAATATTGTGCCACTCTCATTGCATCCGCAGAGAACCGCCCTGCTGCCCTGTTTCGGGTGTCCCGCTCCCTCTTGTTTCAGAGGCCGCGGGAGGCCCCCCTACAGGGCAGAGCAGAGGAATTTGGGAAATATCTGCAGGATAAAGTCGCTCAAATCCGGAAGGATTGGGTCCCTGTCAGTGGTCCAATGGAGACGTCCGTGGCGAGTCTTGAGGAATCGACCTGGGAGGAGTTTGACTTGGTTGCCATCGAGGATTTGGACAGAATGCGTGGACGACTGCGACCCACCACATGTTTATTGGACCCGTGCCCCTCCTGGCTTGTACTGGCATCCTGGGAGGTTACACGAGACTGGCTCCTGGACCTAGTGAACGCTTCGTTGAGCGAGGGGTCTCTCCTGGCTGCCTTGAAAGAGGCGGTAGTGAGACCCTTGCTCAAGAAACCTTCCCTGGACCCTTTGGAGCTGGCCAATTATCGTCCTGTCTCCAACCTTCCCTTTTTGGCGAAGGTTGTAGAGAGTGTGGTGGCTTACCAGTTTCCATGACATCTGGAGGAAAATGATTATCTAGACCCGCGCCAGTCCGGCTTCCGCCCCGGTCACAGCACGGAGACGGCCTTGGTCGTGTTGGTGGATGATCTCTGGAGGGCCAGAGATAGAGGTTGTTCCTCTATCCTGGTCCTATTAGACCTCTCGGTGGCTTTTGATACCATCGACCATGGTATCCTGCTGCGCCGGATGGAGGGGTTGGGGGTCCGGGGCACCGTTTTGCGGTGGTTCGGCTCCTACCTTTCTGGCCGGATGCAGCGTGTGTTGGCAGGGGAGGAGAGGTCGACCCTACGCCCCCTTACTTGCAGGGTACCACAGGGGTCGGTCCTCTCGCCACTCCTGTTCAACACATATATGAAGCCGCTGGGTGAGATCATCCGTGGTTTCGGGGTGGGATATCATCTGTACGCTGATGATACTCAGCTGTACTTTTCCACCCCGAACCACCCCAACGAGGCCGTCGAAGTGATGTCCCGGTGTGTGGAAGCCATACGGATCTGGATGGATGACAACCGACTCAAACTCAACCCCTCCAAGACGGAGTGGCTGTGGGTACCAGCTCCCCGGTTCAGCCAATTAATTCCATCATTGGCCATCAGGGGCATTTAACTTGCCCCGGTGGAGCGGGCGCACAATTTGGGCGTCCTCCTGGATGCCCGGCTGTCCATGGATGACCATGTGACAGCCGTGGCAAGGGGTGCATTCCACCAGGTTCGCCTGGTGCGCCAATTGCGCCCCCACCGGACCGGGACGCCTTACGCACAGTCACTCATGCGCTGGTGACGTCTCGCTTGGACTACTGTAACGCTCTCTACATGGGGCTTCCCTTGAAATGCACCCGGAGACTACAGTTGGTCCAGAATGCAGCCGCGCGAGTAAATATGGGGAGTACTAGGTACTCCCATGTGACACCATTCCTGCGCGAGCTGCACTGGCTTCCTGTGGTCTATCGGGTGCGTTTCAAGGTTTTGATAACAATCTTTAAAGCGCTCCATGGCTCAGGACCTAGTTACTTGCGGGATCGTATTCTGCCCCATACATCCCTGCGACCAATCCACTCGCACAGAGAGGGCCTCCTCCAGGTGCTGTCCACCAGACAGTGTCGAGGGGCGGCGCCTAGGAGTAGAGCCTTCTCTGTGGCGGGCCCAGCCCTGTGGAATGACCTCCCTCCGTATATTAGGAATACCTCTGACCTCCGCTCCTTTCGTATAAAGCTCAAGACCCACCTATTCCAAGTAGCTGGCCTGGCTCAACTTTGATCTAACTATATCGCTCCTGACGGGTTTTTTATTTGGGTATTTTAATTGTATTCAATTATTTAGGGGTTTTTTAAACATTGTGATTTTAATTGTTTTTATTCATTAGCCGACCTCCTCCTTGTACATGTCTTGGTATACGTCTTTGTTATATGTATGTCTTGTCTATATATGTATTTCATATGTTTTATTGTACGCCGCCCCGAGTCCTTCGGGAGAGGGTGCGGCTAAGAAATAAATATTTATTATTATTATTATTAACACATAGAGTCTTCTTAGACCGCTTGGAAGGCTTCCATACTATTGACCAAGGTATCCCTTACATGCTGTAGCTTGAAACATTTTTAATGCTGATTTAGCCATGCCCAACTTGGGAGGCTGCTGACAGTTTAGGATTTCAATCAATCAGAATAGAGCTGGGAGGGACCTTCGAGATGTTCTAGTCCAACCCACTGCTCAAGCAGGAGATCACATACCATTTCAGACAACTGACCTCCGTTGATGAAGCACCCACAACCTCAGGAGTCAAGCTGTTCCACTGGTTAATTGTTCTCACGGTTAGGAAGTTTCTCCTTAATCCCAGGTGTCTTCCTGGTTGATCTGGAGGCTAAATCACTAAATGGCTAAGGAAACTAGGTATGTTTACCCTCTAGGAAAAGAAGGAGGAGAGGAGAGAGGCATCTTCCAACATAGAAGAGGGCATCTATTTATTCTCCATAATGCCTGAGCCTGAGGGCAGGACAAGGAGCTCATCAGAGGAAGACTCAACCTGCAGGCTGTTTTACAAATCAACAAAGAACATTGCTTTTAAAGTTGACAGCCTTAATTTCTAAGGAACTTTTTCCTTTGTATTTAAGTGGGAGATGCTTTTGCTTCACCTTTCCCCACTTTTCCAGATCCTACTGGTCAGACGTTTTTTCTCTTCATCAGCTTTATTCTATTTTAACAGATTTAAAATAATAATAACTTAATAAATCTGTAACAATAAATTGATTCTAAAATTTACTATGAGTACACCATCATAATAAATGAATAGTAAAAAATAAATATTAATACGGCCATGAGGAAGAAGCCACTGCTTCTTTCTTAATACTTAAATCTTTCCTCAATTCCATCCTGCCAGATATGCCAGAAGCCAAAGGGAGGAACTAATTGAATAATTTGTCATTGTTATATATCCTATGTCTGCTTAAAATGAATCAGAGATTTCATATTCACCTAAGTGAAGTTCAGAAAATGCTTAGCTAATGTTTCTGAATGCCATCCAAGGAATAATGGATGGAAACTGACCAAGGAGACATTCAACCTAGAAATAAGGAGGAGCTTTCTGACAGTGAGAACAATCAACTAATGGAACAGAAGTTGTGGGAGCTTCATCCCTTGAAGCTTTCAAGAAGAGACTGTCATCTGTCAGAAATGGTATAGGGTTTCCTGCTTGAGTGGGGGCATTGGACGAAATGACCTACAAGGTCCATTCCAACTCTGTTAATCTGTTATCTGTTATCCTTGTTTTTCTCCTCAGTCCCTGCCTGAGTCCAAATGTGTGGAAAATTGTCATCCTGGATTTGTCAAGAGGGCTCGAGAAGGAGAGGCAGTTTGCTGCTATGACTGCGTTCCTTGTCCGGAGGGGACCTTTTCCAATCAGGAAGATGGGTGACATCGGAGGAAAGGAAGGCCTAGTGGAAATGAATTTAGCCAGAAATTTTGATAAAAGTGTAGATTAAAAAAAAGATTGAAGCTCAACTATTTTCTTGTTTATTCAAAATACACAATTTCTTAGGACACAACCCAATTTCCTTAGGTATATAAGTTTTATAGAACGATATACTTAATATTTTATGTGGAATTGTTAAGCAATGCATGTTGGAAAATGTTCTCTTTATCAGCTTTTGTCCCAAGAAGGTATTTCTTGAAGTGCAAAGGAAAGGATGCTAAAGAAATATTGCTTTCTACTTTTCTCAGATACTGACAAATGCACCAAATGTCCGGATGACAAATAGCCAAATGAGTCCAGAATCCAATGTATCCCTAAAGTTATAACCTTCCTGTCTTATGAAGAACTTCTGAGCATCATCCTGGTCTCCTTTGCTCTATTATTGTTCCTAACCACAGGCCTTGTTTTAATTATTTTCATTAAATACCGAGAAACTCCCCTTGTCAAAGCCAACAACCTCTCATACATCCTTCTGGTCTCCCTCCTGCTTTGCTTCTTGTCTCCTTCTCTCTTCATTGGTCAACCAAGGAAAGCCACCTGCCTTCTCCGACAAATGGTCTTCAGCATCATCTTCTCAGTTGCCATTTCTTCTCTCTTGGCCAAAACCATCACAGTGGTGCTGGCTTTCCTGGCCACAAAACCAGGAAACCGAGTGAAGAGATGGTTGGGGAAGAGCTTGGCCAACTCCATCATCCTGTCTTCTTCTGCTGTCCATATTATCATCTTCTCCATCTGGCTGGGAGTTTCTCCCCCCTTCCCTTATTCTGACCTCCACTCCCAGCCTGGAGAGATCATCCTGCAATGCAACGAAGGGGCTGTTGTCATGTTCTACATCACCCTCAGCTACATGGGCTTCCTGGCTGCCATCTGCTTCACGGTGGCTTTCCTGGCCAGGAATCTGCCTGGGGCCTTCAACGAAGCCAAGCTGATCACCTTCAGCATGCTGGTCTTCTGCAGTGTCTGGGTGACTTTTGTGCCCACCTACCTGAGCACCAAAGGGAAATACATGGTGGCTGTTCAGGTCTTCTCCATCCTGGCCTCCAGTGCTGGTCTGCTGGGCTGTATCTTCATCCCCAAGTGCTACATTATCCTTCTGAGGCCAGACCTGAACACAAAGGAGCATCTCACAGCCAGAACAAATGTAAAAATATGAAATATAACATCATTATGATAGTGGAAGAATTATTAAGGTTTCTTTTATTTGAAAGGAAATATTCTTTACATTTAGTATGCGAGAGTCATAGAAAATCATATCTATATGTTTCAAAATGGGAAATTGTTGAATGAGTGGAATTCTTGTAGCTCCCTTGTTGGAAATAAATCCTTACAAAAACTTGGATCAGTAAGAAAAGACTTTTATTAACAAAAATAAAAGAAAATAAAAGGCAGTTTGCAAAGTGTGATGAGCTTGAGCAAGATTTCAACAGTGAGTTCTAGGCCCAAAGAACAAACCCCGAAATTCAAAAATAAGAGTTTTTATACCCAATTCCTAGCACGATACCCCATTCCCTCCTCTTTGGTCCCATTGGATAGGTCCTCAGGGGTTACACCTAATCCGAGGCGCCTATTAAGAATACATTAACCCTCTTCCCGCCCCTTCAATGTGCAGTTGCAGTTTTAATCCACAGCTAATCCCCAACTGTCAGAGGCTTTTATTTTTGAATTTTAGTGTTCTCTACAAGTCTATCCTTTCTATTCTTTATTCATGTTCAAAAATAAAACTTACTTATTAAAAGGTTCCAAACGCTCCCTAATTTCTTCAGCATTTTCATATTTCATAATTGCAGTATGTTCAGTTACCTCTGTTAACATCATCATTTACTTATCTCTATTAGTTGCACTTATCATTCCTTTCACAGTGTTGTGCACAATACTTCTTATTAGAGGAATTAGACACGGTAGGCACATCAGTCTGAGGAACACCATGCCTACCAGAAATAGGGCCTGTTTCCAATTTCTGAAGATTCCCCCTAAAAATCCTTCATCATCCAAGATTCCAGTCCAAGTTTGTACAGGAACGTGGGCAATCTTTCTCATCCGATGTGTTATCTGTCTGATTACTTCTCCAGTATCATCAATCTGTAAGCAACAATTTGTTAAATTAAATTTTCCCACACACTCTTTCTTCGGGTAACAAATATCAAACCCCTTGTTTTCCCCCCGTCTGCCATCCTACACAACTCCACCATTTACATCTCACTACACTCATTTGACAAGAATCAGGTGCACACAGATATTTCTCATTACTAGTGTAGGATTGGATCCATCCAATGTTTCCACATCTATCTACGGCTGCATAAGTATTTGCTGCTTTACAAACGTCAAAGATTACTGTAAAGGCTCCATTTACATTATGAGTCCATTCAGACTGTCCTAACACTAATTGATTCCTCTTTCCTCCATTTCTTACTTTAAGTGCCCCTTGCTGGGGGCCTTTCCTTGGATCATAATAGAAAGTTTCAATTCCATGTTTGCACATCGAGTACTGAGTTCCATTGTAACTGCATGGAGTACTAGTCCCACCGCATTCCCGAGCGGTATGTTATTTCAGGGTTTTAGTAACTCTTTTATCTGTCTTTGTGGTGCTGATACATTCCTCACATCCCACTGTTTTTAAAGCTCTTTTCTGTCTTCTCTTTTTTTTGTAATTTTTTTTTAGTTTTGATTAAACTGACAAACACAACACAGAAAAACCACCACAGAATCCTCTTTCGTTACATATTGTAGAAAGTGTGTCAATTGGTTACAAAAAAGCTTTCTTGCATCTCTTCCACAGTCATTACTTACAATTCATGTCAAATTATACATTTGAAATCAAACATCTTTATATATCTTACTATCATCATACCTCAATTTTCATTTGACTATAATTGTTTTTACGTCCTTTTGCATAAAATATTCCAAAGTTAAAAACACCACATAATGACATTTCGTTAGCTATTTCTAATATCATCCAATAACATTACACCTTTATGACATGTTCTAAATAAGAATTAATTATATTTTATAACAAAATTTCTAAACCTCTTTTCCAAATTGCTGTTTACAATTTGTATCCAATTTCCTTTTATTAAACTAGTACATGTATGTATTGTTAACTATATCCATTGTCATTTCATTGTTGTTATTATTATTATTATTGTTGGTGGTGGTGTTGTTGTTGTTAACAAAAACCATTTCCCATTTATATCAAATTTCCTCTCATCAAACCAACACATGTATATGCATTATTATCATTATCAATTATTTATTTAACCATATCCTTTGTCACTTCATTTTTAACCTAGCACTCTAAAATTTACTAAATTTAACTAATTTTTTGTTATCAGCTTTCATATATCAACCTGTATCTTTCCAATAATAATATAGTCTTATTTATTTTGCCATTTGTGGAATTAATCTTCTGTTTATTTCCTTAATAAATTTTTTGTGGACTTCTCTTCGCACCTTATTGTTTATTGCATCTCTTATATAAACTCGATACCCTCCATCTGCTTCTTTAATCATCTTATCTTTGGTTATCAATAGTGCTTCTGACAAGGTTTCTCTCCTTAAATCCATCATTTCTTTTCTTTTTTCTTCTTCTGTACCTTGAAATCTGGGGTAGAGTTCCTGTCCATCTAATTCCCTTTTTCATACTCCACTCTTTCCACTTTTAACCACGCTCACTCCATTGTTAAAATCATGAGTTGTCTTGTCTTTGTATTCATTTTTCCTTTCAATTTTTGAGACTCTAACCTCCACTTTTTCCATTTGATAGGCATCTTCAAATTTTCCATCATATTTTGCTGTTATAAACTCTATATTTTCCATTCTCTTCTCAATTCTCTCTGTTACTTCTAATAAATTTTGAATTCCAAACATAATCTTTTGCAATGTTAAGGTTTCTTTTTGATGTTGTGCCATTCTTCCAACTGGTAGACACTGCTACTCTGGCTTTCAAAGCTTTTTATTTTAGGTTAGATTAAACACAAGTTCATTTATGATCTTTAAGAACAAGGTTCTGTTTTTATTTCTCTCCCACTGCCAGTAAGGCTCTCAAAGAGCACCTATATAAACAATTTGTGCTCTTTTCTCTGTTATCACTCTCTGTAAACAAGTTGCAGAACCTTGAAATGTAAAGTCAATGAGATCAAAAGAAAAAGGAAAAGTACAATGTTTCAAAAACTCAAGCCTCCAGCTTCCAAGTGGCTGTGTTGCTTCCTTTCACTCTGATGTTATAGCCCTCTTTGTACTCCTTTTATATTTTCTTTATATTCCAGGCTTAAAAGAAACAAAGTTCTTAAGTGGAACTTAATAAAAAGAAATAAAAACCCTTGTTGAAATAAAGAAGAATATTTTAATCCATAGGTTAAAAATAAAAAAATAGAAGAAGAAAAACTAATCCATTAACTTAAAAATAATTGCGAAAATTCAATCCATGAAGTAGAATTGAAAAGAAAGATAACACACTGTCCAAAAGTAATCCAATGTAGCTTAATTTTGCCGCTTATTTTCTTCTGCTTTCGGATTTAATTTAGCTTAAAAAAATTTTGGGCAGTCTTTTTAAAAACAATAAAATTTCCTCACCAGATGGACACACTTTCTCTTTCCTTTTCCTTCCATTCTGGAGCCATCCCAACTTCATCAGCCTGGGCTGAGCTTTTGTCGCCGGCTAGAAGAACTTCTCTTGGATCGATCAGGGACTTTGCGGGGTTCCTGAGATCAGCAAGACGTATTCTTCCCGGTCACCGTCTCTGCGGGACAGTTAGATCCATACGGACCGTCCAGTGGCAAAAGTATAAATTGCGATCTCGGGACTTCAAGATCGCAGGTCATGTCGTCGCAACGTTGGCTCCTCCTCTGTCTCTTTTCTGTCTTCTGTTGGGGCTTCCTCACTTACATTTTACCTCTTGGATGTTGGTATACAAGCTTAGGCTCTACTGATCCTTACAACTCTGGTGCAATATTCACCTAATTTCCTTTAACTGATTGCCGGTTTTGTTTGGCTGCTGCGCATGCGATGGCTGTCCTCGCACTCGCTGTCCTCGGTCTCTTGATCGGTGGCCTCGTGATGTACCCGGGTTTGTCTGGTTCCGGATTGGGGTGCGCTGTACCCGCATTGCAGCGTTTCCGTAGATCTGTCCGCTGATTCCGAACCTCTTGCCTCATCTAGCGCAATTTGTAGGTTTAAGTTGGGTTTGGCCAACAACCGTTTCTGCAAAGAAATGTCCCGTAACCCGCATATGAGGCGTGCTAGGATGTGCTCATCCAGGTCCCTGAATTCGCAATGCGTTGCTGCTTTTCGGAGCGCTGCAACGTACTGGTTGATGGATTTGTCCACCTTCTGGTTCCTCATGTTGAATTCGTGGCGGCGAACGTGACGGGAAGGTTTTGGCACAAAGTGCGTCTACAGCGTCTGTTGTAGCGCCGTCCATGTTACCGCCTGGATGGGGCTTGGCTCCGAAAGATCCCTGGCCGTCTCAAAGACCTCTCGACCACAGTAGCTCAGGAACATGTTCTTTTTCCGGGAGTCCGGTACTCCCATGAGATTGTTTGCCTCGAGGAAGCATTTGAATCTCAGCATGTAGGATTCCCAATGCTCGGCTACTGGGTTGTACGGGGTTGGTGGAGCGTGCATCGCCATCTTGTCCTGCGTTTGAATTTGCCGCGCTGAGATGGCTGCTGGAATTTCCGCCGAAATCCAGGGCTGGATCGAATCCGTGGATTCTGTTAGTAGATCTTCGTAATCTCTGCCTCTCGATCCCACCCTCGTCGCCAGTGTTAGATTCGGGCAACGAGAGGACAGACTCCAGACGGTAGTGACATATCAGCTCTTTATTAGTTAGGTAGTAGTGATCCAGCTTGCTATGGGGTCATGCAGCTCCCCTTTTATAGGGAGCTGGCAGACCTCCCGTCCAATCAGAACAACCCATTGTTCCCACCCTAGTGGCGGACCTGAGTGGAGACTACAGCAGTTTATGCAAATATCTAACAGTTTCCCTCTGTTTGGGGGTAGAATTTGGTTGCAGAAATGCAAAGGGGTGGGCAGCCTTGGAGGGCCTGTTCACCCTTCCCCTTTTCCTCTCAGCCCTGCAAATCCAGAAATCTCCCCCACTCCAAGCAGCAACTGAGACTGTGCAGGGGGGAGGAGGGCGGGCAGGAGAAGAAGATCTGAAAGATCCCAATTCTGCAGCAAGAGGAGTTTCTGCAAAGGGGAGGGGGAGGGGGTTGCCCCAGCTTCCAAAGGCCTTTTAGCCATAATTGCCATCAGAGCAGATGTTGTGGAGGGGGTCAAGGAGGAAAGGGGTCCCCTGACTCTCCCTCAGACCCCCCAGGAAGGAAGGAAGGAAGGAAGGAAGGAAGGAAGGGAGGGAGGGAGGGAGGGAGGGAGGGAGGAAGGAAGGAAGGGGAGGGGAGGGGGAGGGAAAGGAATGGAAATGGGAAAGAAGGAAAGGATGAAAAATGGAGGGAATGGAAAGGGAAGGAAAAAGGAAAAAAGAAAGGAAAATGGCCGCTGCTGAAGTGGTCGGGAGCAGCCTGAGGAGGGCATTCGGGAGCAGGTCAAGATGAGCAGGAGGCCATGGCAAAGACAGGCAAACAGGCTGGACTGAATGGACACGTGGTTGAGGCAAGGGAGCCAAAGAGCAGCTGCAGCTATGACTCTAAGGCACCAGCCAAAGTGTGCGAGGCAAGTAGTGGTGGGGCAGGGCGTGGCCAGGCAGAATTTATACTACCGGGGAGCCTGAACTTGCTGAATCCCACCATTGGCTGTATCCTCCCTTCTCCAACCAAGAGATTGTGTCAGTTGGAAACGGGGCTCCCAGACTCCTCCTGGTCTTCAGCTCTTCTCCTTGTTGTATTTCCTCAAGGCTAAGAGCAGCTCCTTTGATCTCTTCCTTGGCTTCATTGTCCTTCCCTGAAGTTCACGTAGATTGTGTACAAATTCTCCTCCAAGCTTGGTGCCTGCAAGGGGACCTGGTCCTTGAGTTGGGGTCTCCCCAAACCAGAACATTCACTTCCTGGGATTCTTATGGCTGCATTTGCCTTCTTTCCATGAACATCTCCCGGCTGACTCAGATTCTGTTCCCAGTTAACTATGATTTTGAGATCATTTTCACAAACATACATATCAAGTTTGGTATCCCTCATCTTTTTTCCATTCATGTTCTTATATGAGACATTATTGTTAGTCAAGTCCTAGTTGCTAAAAATCAGATATTTTTCTACTGCTTTTTACTTATGCACCCTTCTCTGTGTTCTAATCATAAATATTGTTTCTGGAAACTTGATATGCCTCTTATTAATTTTTTTTATTAAAAAATGTAAAATAAAACTATTACAATGACAAAACAAAAGTAGACAACACATTTTTTTAAAAAAATGTGCATTAAAAACAGACCAAAACATGCATATTGTCCCCCCCAGTTGAATACAATACAGCTATAATAGTTTCTCCCCCCTGCAAAACAGGCCCACCATTATAAATTACACATCTATTTGCAACTACTTGACTTGTCATCTATCAGCTGTATATAAAAAACGTAGTTAGCAGGCAATCCAACAATAAAGTTAAATTTCAAAACTTCAAACTTCTACAATAATACAATAGTAGAGTTGGAAGGGACCTTGGAGGTCTTCTAGTCCAACCCCCTGCCTAGGAAGGAAACCCTATACCGTTTCAGACAAATGGCTATCCAACATCTTCTTAAAGACTTCCAGTGTTGGGGCATTCACAACTTCTGGAGGCAAGTTGTTCCACTGATTAATTGTTCTAACTGTCAGGAAGTTTCTCCTCAGTTCTAAGTTGCTTCTTCCTTGATTAGTTTCTACCCATTGCTTCTTTTTCTACCCTCAGGTGCCTTGGAGAATAGTTTGACTCCCTCTTCTTTGTGGCAAACCCCTGAAATATTGGTACACTGCTATCATGTCTCCCCTGGTCCTTCTTTCTCTTAAGCTAAACAAACCCAGTTCCTCCAACCGTTCTTCATATGTTTTAGTCTCCAGTCCCCTAATCATCTTTGTTGCTCTTCTCTGTTGCTCTTCTGTGCTATCTGCTGTTGTATTTAACTCACAGAATATTTATAGGGGCTTCTTATCTACTACAGACCACCACAATCATTATCTCTGATCCACCCAGAATCTGTCCAGGGTTAAACATCTTTGGTTGATTCTTAATAATAATACATTTCCTTAAAATTTTAATTAGGATCTTTCCCAACAACTGCTTTCCATTCCCCAAAGTCATAGGATCTCCTGTAAATGAAAAAACAGCGGCTCTTAAGACTTGTTTTCCTGTTAAATATGATAAGTCCATTCCCCAATCTCCCTCAATCTTCTTGAAATAATCCATTTCATCAGTCCTCCGTTCTGTCCACTTTGAGTCTTCAGGGTCCATGGCCTCTCCAGCCATCTCCAAGCAGCCTGCCTTTAAACCAGACTCCTCCTTCAGGGATGCCAGCAGCAAATTAAATTCCAGTCCAGCCATCCAATCCATCCTATTCAACAATTGTTGCTTGCTTCTGATTATTGCCTTTAAGTTGATTTAAAACCATTGTTATTTTATCAGACTTTTTAAATGAAATTTAAAATAAAGTTTCAAATAAAGCTTCTAAGTTGAAAGACTTTATATTCTTTAAATCACATCAAATTAGCTTACTCTAAGATCGTATTAATTACCGTATTAATAACAGAAAAATTGATGACGAATGGCAAATTATAATCCATCACCTTCAGGTTTCATAGGAAAGATTAAAAATTGTTAAAAATTATTTGAGTAACATTTTGGAGACCATTTTTATCCATTTAGTTATCATACCACCCCTCAACTTTCCACAAAATTCATAAAATTCTTTGTGAGTCCTTTATTGAAATCCAGTTCTATCACCAGAGTTCCCATAATCCATTTGGAAAGGGTAATGATATGTGAGAATGACTTTTGGGATGAGGAGAAGAGAGGCTGCCTAGGGAAGGATCAGATAAGAGGGGATAATCTTGCAGCTGCATAATGGGAGAGAAAGAAATTCAGAAAGGATCCTCCCTAACTTTTCAGGCTGAGAAAAGTGTTGGTGGGAGATTTGTTCTTTCAGATTTTTTTTTTTTTGTTAAAGTCACATTACAATAAAGCAGAATTAGCACATCTGGAGGTGTTTTCCATCAGGATTATTAGTCTGAAAGATTTCTTCTTGATCAACCCATGCTTTCAGGGAATCAACCTGTTGTTTTCAAAGAGTTTATGGATCTTTTTTTTCTCTGTTCATTTTATTGAATGTTCCCTATAATTGACCAACTGTGTGGATTATATTTTCTTTATATTTTGTCAGTATGTGACTGACAAATTTTTCTCAAACTTTTTCATTCACTTATGAAGATATTGGCAGTATTTGTACCCTATTTAACCATATTTGGAGATTGGACAATTGTAGAGGAAAGATTCAATGTGGGATAAGAAACAAAGTTTTTTGTTTTTCAAATTCCTGGATGTTCCCATTCTAGTTTCATCCCTTTCTGGAGAAGAATGAATTTTGGAATATTTCTGAGAGAAAACTGTACTTGGACCAAAATGGAGAGATAACAGCAGATGTTGGCATTCATGGCTTCTTGGTTCTCCCCAACGAGCATCCCAGGAAAGAGATTCTGGCGTATTTTAAAAGACAGAGACTTTCTATCAAAGAAGATGCTCTTTCACAGCTAAAGTTGCTCAATATGGTGAGAGAAATTTTGGTGTCTCTTCTCTGTTTCCCAAAGCCTGAGGTCCCATTTCAAGTGGGCAAAGCCTATAGTCTCCAGGGTGGTTGGCCTTCCATGCCAGTTGGTGTCATCTAATGGAAGTTCTTTAACAGACGGGACCTAAGTGGAGGGGCTTTGCCATGTTTTATGGAAACCTTTCAAGATCTTACTGGTCAGAGGTTTTTTTCATCAGTTTCATTCTATATTAAACAATCTAATGGAATAAAAGTTTCCTAAATCTTTTACATATATCATCATACTTATTTTTTTCAATTCAATCCGTTAATAAAGTTTAAAGTAGAAAAGTACTTTATTGTAATATTAAATACCAAAATCAAAAGGGAGGAAGTAAATGAAGAATCTTCTAGTTGTTATCCCTCCGGCATCTGTTTAGAAGTAGTCAGAGATTTCATATTTACCTCAGTGAAGATCAGAGGCTACTTGTCTCCATCCATTTCCCCCTCCATTTTCCATGGACGGAGAGTCCTAACATCTTTTCTTTGGCATTCCTTGTTTTTCTGCTCAGTCCCTGCCTCAGTCCAAATGTGTGGAAAGTTGTCATCCTGGATTTGTCAAGAGGGCTCGAGAAGGAGAGCCAGTTTGCTGCTATGACTGCATTCCTTGTCCGGAGGGGACCTTCTCCACTCAGGAAGGTGGGTCACACTGAGTAAAATGGGAGGCTTTGTGGAACTGGATCCATCCAGAACATTTTCATGAAAGTGCAAGTTAAAAGACAGATTGAAGTTCACAAGATTTTTTTTAACCTGCACAATTTATTATTTAAAAGGAAGTAAATCAAAAAAACTTTGAAGGAGGGGCTGGGAAGAGTTGGGAGGAGGAGGTGGAAGACTGAGCAAGCTTTACTACTATTTAAGGAAATATCTCTCCTGCTTTTTAGTTTGGACTTGTGCTGCTAAATTCACCTTTCTAGGAATACCTGAGTTCTTTGAAACTTGATGAATTGTTTTAGGTCCACCTTCTGAAAGACCTTGCAATTCACTGAATATTGAATCCTCCCCTTGAGGATCACTGAGAAGGTGTCACTGGTCCATAATGTGGTGCTGTGGATAGTTATGGGGGGAACTCATTACACAAATATTCTGCCAGTCATGTAGATCAATAAATCAGAGTAGAGTTTGAAGGGACCTTGGAGATCTTCTACCCCTGCTCAAGCAGGAGAACCTATACCAGTGATGGCGAACCTATGGCAGCGTGCCACAAATGGCACGCGGAGCCATTTGTCAGGGCACGTGAGGCGCTGCCCTGTTAGCTGGCCAGCGCGCATGTGCGCACTGGCCGCCTGAGTTCACCTTTTGAAAAGCTATTTTTCGCCTTCCCCAGGCTCCAGAGGCTTTATAGGAGCCTGGGGAGGGCGAAAAGAGCCTCCCCCACCCCCCCTGGAGGCTTCAGGGACCGTCCCTGAAGCGTTCGGAACGCTTAAAACCACCCTCCGAGCAGAGGGTCGTTTTAAGCATTCCGAAGGCTTCAGGGACCGTCCGAGGCTTCCCTGATGCCTTCGGAGCGCTTAAAACGACCCTCCGAGCAAGTCACTTCCGGTTTGCTCAGAGGGTGGTTTTAAGCGTTCTGAAAGCTTCAGGGAAGCCTCCGGACAGTCCCTGAAGCCTCCGGAGGGCCTGGGGGGGGGTCGGGGGAGGCTCTTTTTGCCCTCCCCAGGCTCCTATAAAGCCCCTGGAGCCTGGGGAGGGTGAAAAAAGCATGTAAAAATGGGGGGGGGGGTCGCGCGTTGCAATATGGGTTGTGGCCCACCCGCAATCGACCCCCCTGCGCTCCCCCCACTTGTGGCACGCGAGCCAAAAAAGGTTCTCCATCACTGACCTATACCATTTCAGACAAGTGACTGTCCAGTCTCTTCTTTAAAACATTCAGTGTTGAAGAACCCAAAACCTCTGGAGGCCAGCTGTTCCACTGGTTAATTGTTCTTACTATTAGGAAGTTTCTCCTTAATTCAAGATTGTTTTTAAGTGTTAAAAGATACTCTAGGTATCCCCCAAGTCCATTATATTAACTGCCATGTGGCCGGACTCAGGATGTTTGCCTAAAAAGATTATATGATTCATTACTAATTTCTAGGAATGTAGCTCCCTATGAAGATTCTAAAAATTACACAGGAAATAATTAACATCCTAGGACTTCCCTCAACTTCAAATACCTAGCTTTTTAAAAAAAATATCCTTCTTATGCTCTTTTTAATGAAATCATTAAGAAATACTTCTTGGAAAACGTCCATGGTATCAGTTGTTATCCAAAGAAGGTGTTTACTGTAAGAAAAAAGAACAGAATGTTAAATAAAATTGCTTTTTGGTTTCTCAGATTTGGAAAAATGCATCAAGTGTCCAGATGATAAATATCCAAACGAGGACAGAGTCCAATGTATCCCCAAAGTTGTAATTTTCCTGTCTTATGAAGAACATCTGAGCATCATCCTGGTCTCTTTTGCCCTACTCTTGTTCTTAATCACAGAACTTGTTTTAATCATCTTCATTAAATGTGGAGAAACTCCCATTGTCAAAGCCAACAATCGGGACCTCTCCTACATCCTCCTGGTCTCCCTCCTGCTTTGCTTCTTGTCTCCTTTTCTCTTCATTGGTCAACCAAGGAAAGCCACCTGCCTTCTCCGACAAATGGTTTTCAGCATCATTTTCTCAGTTGCCGTTTCTTCTCTCTTGGCCAAAACCATCACGGTGGTGCTGGCTTTCCTGGCCACAAAACCAGGAAACAGAATGAAGAGATGGTTGGGGAAGAGCTTGGCCAACTCCATCATCCTTTCTTCTGCTGCTGTCCAAATTATCATCTGCTCCATCTGGCTGGGAGTTTCTCCCCCCTTCCCTGACTCTGACCTCCGCTCCCAGCCTGGAGAGATCATCCTGCAATGCAATGAAGGGGCCGTTATCATGTTCTACGTCACCCTCAGCTACATGGGCTTCCTGGCTGCCATCTGCTTCACAGTGGCTTTCCTGGCCAGGAATCTGCCTGGGGCCTTCAACGAAGCCAAGCTGATCACCTTCAGCATGCTGGTCTTCTGCAGTGTCTGGCTGACTTTTGTGCCCACCTACCTGAGCACCAAAGGGAAATACATGGTGGCTGTGCAGGTCTTCTCCATCCTGGCCTCCAGTGCTGGTTTGCTGGGCTGCATCTTCATCCCCAAGTGCTACATTATCCTCCTGAGGCCAGACCTGAACATAAAGGAGCATCTCACAGCCAGAATAAATGTAAAAGCATGATATATAATACCATTATGATATTGGAAGAATTGTTAAAGTTTATTTGATTTGAAAGGAGATATTCTTTCCATTTAGATAGCATGCAGGAGTCAAATAAAATATTTATATGTTTTAAAATAAGAAATTGTTGAATTGTTCTAGCTCCCTTCCCTTTCAACTTAATAAACCTTGGTGAAAGTCATTCAGAGGAATTTGCTGTTTTGCAACAGCTACTGAATTTGACACCTTCAAAAATAATTCAGGCACTTGTTCCTACAGCTAAAAGTGTGTGTGTGTGTGTGTGTGTGTGTGTGAGAGAGAGAGAGAGAGAGAGAGAGAGAGAGAGAGAGCGAGCAGGAAAAGAGTTCAGGAGGAAGCTGTGGGAACCAAGAACCAGAATGGTTGCCTGATCCTCTCCTGAGAATGCCAGAATGATGTGAAATGCCTTGTTTGACTGGCTGTCAATTGGGGAGGGAAATCGAATATATAATTCTTTCTTGATTTCCTGATAAATCCTCCTTTGCAGAATGTGTTCAGCAGAACAGCTGTCTGGGATTTCAGTTTGGGATTGTTTTTATTTTGGTAGGAACTTCACACCAAAATAATAAAAACAAAGTAAATAAAAAAATGTGTAAAATTTCCACTGTATTTTTTTTTCTTTGATCAACCAGAGAATTAAAATAGCGGTTTTCACACCCTTTAATTTCCCACTCTACAATTCCTACCTAAAGCATTTTCTCTGCTCCTCTTCCAAGCTTGTCTTGTTTGTGAAGATCTGGAGAAGATGTCCAGAGAAAGGGGACCTTGAGAGTCTCCCCAGGAGGAGGTTGGAGGGATCCTGCCTAAAGGCAGCCGCATCATTGACCAGGTCACAAACCTTCAATGCTGCATAATATCCATCCAGGTCCAAGAAGGGGCTGAATTAGGGGGTGGGGGACTTTGAGGTTTCTAGGACAAGGCACCCATGGAAGCTCTTCTGCTCCCCATCACACAGATTGCTGATCAGTTGGTAATCACTATTTAGGTCTATGAATGGCTCCAGATTGTGAATAGGAGGGCCAGCCAGTCCGAATCTGATCGAACACTAGTAAGAATTCATATTAAATCCTATTTAGTGGCGATACAAGCGGCAATCAAAAAAATCGCTCAAATCCGGAGTTAATGGGTCCCCCTCAGTGGGCCAGGAGGGATGCCCGAGGCGAGTCTTGAGAGACCATTCTGGGAGGAGTTTGACTCTGTTGCCACCGATGATTTGGACAGGTTGCGTGGGCGACTACGAGCCACCACATGTTTATTGGACCCGTGTCCCTCCTGGCTTGTACTGGCATCCTGGGAGGTCACACGAGACTGGCTCTTGGGACTAGTGAACGCTTCATTGGGCGAGGGGTCCTTACCAGCCGCCTTGAAAGAGGCGGTTGTGAGGCCCTTACTCAAGAAGCCTTTCCTGGACCCAACTGAGCTAGCTAATTATCGTCCCGTCTCCAACCTTCCCTTTTTAGCGAAGGTTGTAGAGAGTGTGGTGGCCCAACAGTTCCCATGTCACCTGGAGGAAACTGATTATCTAGACCCGCGCCAGTCCGGCTTCCGACCCGGGCACAGCACAGAGACGGCCTTGGTCGCGTTGGTAGATGATCTCTGGAGGGCCAGGGATAGGGGTTGTTCCTCTATCCTGGTCCTATTAGATCTCTCAGCAGCTTTTGATACCATCAACCATGGTATCCTATTGCACCGGCTGGAGGGGCTGGGGGTAAGGGGCACCGTTTTGCGGTGGTTCTGCTCCTACCTCTCCGACCAGACGCAATGCGTGCTGGCAGGGGAGCAGAGGTCGACCCTGAGGCCGCTCACTTGTGGGGTGCCACAGGGGTCGGTCCTCTCGCCTCTTCTGTTCAACACATATATGAAGCCGCTGGGTCAGATCATTCGTGGTTTTGGGGTGGGATATCATCTGTACGCTGACGATACACAGTTGTACATCTCCACCCCGAACCACCCCAACGAGGCCGTCGAAATGATGTCCCGGTGCTTGGAAGCCGTACGGGTCTGGATGGGTGACAACAGACTTAAGCTCAACCCCTCCAAGACGGAGGGGCTGTGGCTTCCAGCCCCCCGGTTCAACCAGTGGATCCCATCGCTGGCCATTGGGGGTGAGCAACTGGCCCCCATGGAGTGGGCGCGCAATTTGGGCGTCCTCCTAGATGCCCGGCTGTCTATGGATGACCATGTGGCAGCCGTGGCGAGGGGGGCGTTCCACCAGGTTCGCCTGGTGCGCCAATTGCGCCACCTATTGGACCGGGATGCCCTACGCACAGTCACTCATGCTCTGGTGACGTCCCGCCTGGACTACTGCAATGCTCTCTACATGGGGCTTCCCTTGAGATGCACCGGAAGACTACAGCTGGTCCAGAATGCGGCCGCACGGGTGATTATGGGGAGTACGAGATACTCCCATATAACACCTCTCCTGCGCGAGCTGCACTGGCTCCCTGTGGTCTATCGGGTGCGTTTCAAGGTGCTGATCACCATCTTTAAAGCGCTCCATGGCACAGGACCTAGTTACTTGCGGGATCGCATCCTGCCCCATACATCCCTACGACCAATCCGCTCTCACAGAGAGGGACTCCTCCGGGTGCCGTCCACTAAGCAGTGCCTAAGGGCGGCGCCCAGGAGCAGGGCCTCCTCTGTGATGGGCCCAGCCCTCTGGAATGACCTCCCCCCCGACATTAGGATTACTACCGACCTCCGCTCATTCTGTACAAAACTCAAGACCCACCTTTTCCAACTAGCTGGCCTGGCTCAAGTATAGTTCTATCTCTAATCCTCCTGGCAATTTAATACTTTTTACATTTTAAAATTTTAAATTGGGGTATTTTAATTTTTAACCTTATTATTATTGTTGTTTTATGTATTGTAACAATTGTTGTGATTTTATACCTCCTCCATGTAATGTCTAACCGTGTAATGTCTAATCGTGTAACATGTGATTTATTTATTGTACGCCGCCCCGAGTCCCTTCGTGGAGAGGGAGCGGCTAACAAGTCTAATAAATAATACTAATAATACTAATAATACTAATAATACTAATAATACTAATAATACTAATAATACTAATAATACTAATAATACTAATAATACTAATAATACTAATAATAATAATAATAATAATAATAATAATAATAATAAATAAATAATAATAAATAATAAATAATAATAAATAATATATTATTATTATTATTATTATTATTATTATTATTATTATTATCATCATCATTATTATTATTATTATTTTAAAAAACGGCAATATTTTTCCGCTCTTATCGTGTCCGCAGATAACCGCCCGGCCGCCCTGTTTAGGGTGACCTGCTCCTTACTTAACCAAGGAACTGAGGAAGACCCCTTGCAGGGTAGGGCTGAAGAATTTGTTCAGTATCTGCAGGATAAAATCGCTCAGATCTGGACAGGCTTGGACTCTGACTGTGTAAATTCGGGCGAGCCGACGGGGATGAATCTTGAGGAGACAATCTGGGATGGGTTTGACCCTGTGACCCCCAAAGGCATGGAAAGGATTATGGGGAGACTCAGTGCTGCCACTTGTGTGCTGGACCCGTATCCCTCTTGGTTAGTTTCGGCTTCGCAGGAGGTGACAAGAGGCTGGCTCCAGGCGATTACCAACGCTTCATTGAGAGAGGGGTTCTTTCCCACCGCCTTGAAGGAGGCATTGGTGAGGCCCCTCCTTAAGAAGCCTTCCCTGGACCCAGCTTCTTTAGCCAACTATCGTCTGGTCCCCAACCTTTGCTTTTCAGCAAGGGTTGTCGAGAGTGTGGTAGCACGTCAGCTTCCCCAGTACCTGGATGAAGCTGTCTACCTGGATCCGTTTCAGTCGGGTTTCAGGCTCGGGTACAGCACGGAGATGGCATTGGTTGCGTTGGTCGATGATCTCTGGCGGGCCCAGGACAGGGGCTGCTCCTCTGTCCTGGTCCTATTAGAGCTCTCGGTGGCTTTCGATACCATGAACCATGGTATCCTACTGCGACGACTCGGGGGGTTGGGAGTGGGGGGCATCGTTTTATGGTGGTTCTCCTCCTACCTGTTGGATCGTTTGCAGTTTGTGTTGACTGGAAGGCAGAGATTGACCCCCAGGCACGTCACTTGTGGGGTGCCGCAGGGGTCGGTTCTCTCACCCCTCCTGTTCAACATATACATGAAACCGCTGGGCGAGATCATCCGTGGTTTTGGGGTATGGTATCATCAATATGCTGATGATACCCAACTTTTCATCTCTACCCCAAACCACCCAAACGATGCCTGGAGGCTGTGCGGATCTAGATGGGGAGGAACAGGCTCAAGCTCAATCCCTCCAAGACTGAGTGGCTGTGGTTTCCGTCATCCCGATTGGTACATCTTGTTCCATCTTTGAAGATAGGGGGAGAAATTTTAGCCCCCTCAGAGAAGGCTCGCAATCTGGGAGTCCTCCTGGATACGCGGCTTAGTTTAGAAGAACACCTGACGGCCATGACCAGGGGGGCCTTTTACCAGGTTCGCCTGGTACGTCAGTTGCGCCCCTTCCTGGATCGGATGCTCTGTGCACAGTCACTCATGCCCTTGTTCTTTCTCGCCTAGATTACTGCAACACTCTCTACATGGGGCTGCCCTTGAAGAGCACCTAGAGGCTTCAGCTGGTCCAGAATGCGGCCGCACAGGTTGTCATGAGGGCACCTAGGTGCTCCCATATTACACCCATTTTAGGCGATGTGCACTGGTTGCCGGTTGTTTTCTGGGTGCGATTCAAGGTATTAATTATGATCTTTAAAGCGCTCCATGGCTTAGGTGCAGGGTACCTGCGAGACCACCTACTGCCACCAGTAGCCTCCCACCGTCCAGTACGATCCCACAGAGTTGGCTTTCTCAGGGTGCCGTCGGCCAGACTGTGTCGGCTGGTGACTCCCAGGGGGAGAGCCTTCTCTGTGGGAGTGCCTTCCCTCTGGAATGAGCTGGCCCCGGAGCTTCACATAATCCCTGACCTCCAGTCCAAAAGTTGGCTTTTCCAGCAAGCCGGGCTGCCCTGTTAATTTTAACTCATTTTTAAATGTATTGTCTTATAAATTCGGGTTTTTTTTTTTTTTGGATATGTATTTAATTTCTTTTTAACTTTTGGGATGTGTGTTTTTTAATGTTGTACACCGCCCTGAGTCCTTTGGGAGAAGGGCGGCATATAAATCCAATAAAAACAAACAAAACAAACAAGGATCCCTTTGCAATTTCATTTTAAGGAGGTAAGAAAAGATCTGATGGACCAGAAGAAGGTCAGTCTAAGATTCACAGGGACCACACAGAGGCCTCTGCTTTCCCACAAGCAGAAGAAGGCTGGGACTTATGGCTTTGCTCAACATGGAACAGACATTTTTGCACAATTTCACTTTCTTCCATCACACACCACAATATTGGACACTCGGACATCTCACACTCTAGGAATCCCCAATTCTGGTATCCCAAATTAATCTGAGAAAATATTTCCAACTTTCACAGCCCCATTCAATAAGAACTAAGTTGGGACTGGAACTCAGGAGTCTCCTGGTGATTGGCCCAAAGTCCCCCAGGAAGTTTTCATGCCTAAGGGAGGATTAAAACTCGAGTCCCCTGGTGATTGGCTCCAAGTCGCCCCTTTGGCTTTTATTTGAAGGTAAATAAATGTAAGAACATGAGATATAACACCATTATGATATTGGAAAAATTGTTAATGTTTCTTTTATTTGAAAGGAGAAATTCTTTCCACTTAGATAGTAGGCAAGAGCCAAAGAAAATCAAATCTACTTGTTTCAGAATGGGAAATGATTGAATGGCTGAACTTCTTGTATCTCCCTATTCAACCCAATAAATCTTGCTAAAGAGAACTCGGAGAATGTCATTCAGAGGAATGTAATATTCAGCAACTACCAATGAACCAGACATCTTATGAAAAAGAATTGAGGCACTTGTTCCTACTGACAGAAACTAAAAGTTTGTGTATGTGAGAGAGAGTAAGATCCTAAGAGGTAAGATGAGAGCTGTAGGAGCCCTGCTCTAACCGTGTTGTTGGATCATCTCCATGAGAAGCCTTGGAATGGCAGAATGACCTGGAATGCAGGGATTGACCTGCTCTCCATCACTATTATGTCCTCCTTTCTTGATTTCCTGATAAAACCCCTTTCACAGAAAGCATCCACCGGAACAGCTATCTGAGGTTTCACTTTGCGTTTGTTGTTATTTAAGTATCTCCCTTTTAGAAATCCCCACTCCATTTTTTCCTTCCTCATCCAGAGAATGAAAATAGCAACAACTAACACTACTCCGGCCCTTTAATTTCCCACTCTCTAATTTGTCCATAAAGCCTTTCCCTGGGTTCAATGCCGCCTATTCATCCAGGTCAAGAAGGGGAGGGGGAGTAATGGGGATGGTGGGGGTGGGGACATCCAGGTTTCTAGCAAGAGGCACCCATGGAAAATCTTCTGCTTTCCAACCACAGAGATTGTGGGTGGATGAGGAGTCAGCCTGAGGTTTCAGAATGGCTTCTGATCGCCACTCGGGTCACTTTGCAAATTCCATTTTAAGCAGGTAGAAAAGGTTTGATGGATCAGACAGAGGTCAGTCTAAAACCCACGCTGACCCCCCCAGATGCCTCTGGTCTGCCCACAAGCAGGGGGGGAGGGACCTATCACTTGGCCCAACATGGAGCCAGGTAGGGGTGGAATTCAGCCACTTCCCATGGATTCCCTAAAACCGTTTGTTAATTGTATGAGCAGTTATGAGAACCGGCTGAATTGCCTCGGCCTGCCCCCCAACCCCCTCCTGCGGGTGTTCCCCCCCCCCGAGAAAACGACCAGTCTCAAGATCCCGTGGATCACTTTGGCTCAGGCAGTGGAATTCCCCACTGGTTCTCTCACTGCGCTAAGCGAAGGAATTGCAGAAAGTCTTCAGAGCCCAGAATGGGGCTTCCTCGAACTTCGGGATTGGGAGGGTCCAGAAAGAAGCAGACCAATGGAAATTCTCCCTTCTGCAGCGTCATTGGTCTCCAGGCAGAGTCTCCCTCTACTTCACCCAGTGCAGGAGAGCGTTCCAAGCAAAGAAGAAGCCCCTGTAGGTTCTTCAGGCCAAGATCCCCCCTCCCACTTTCCCAGCCACTCACTCTCTGCAGAACTGGCTTTCCTCCTTCAGCTGAAGCCCCAAAGGACTCTGCCCGGAGACCGCTGACGCTCAAGAAGGGAGAATTCTCATTGGTGCTGCTGCTAGTTCTGCTCCCACCTCTGAAATCCGAGACAAACGCTCCACACCCCTTCCAGATTCCTCCTCTGGGGCTGGAAGCATCAGGCCGGGGAGATACACGCTGAGCCCAGAACGGGCCTTCAGACGATGCAATGCCTGAGAAATGCTGGATGTGCAGAGAAATGCAGGCTACAACCAGCAAATCGCGTTTTCCCAGGATCCGGTAAAGCCCTAGCGGACCAATACGAATTCTCCCTTCTGTAGCGTCATCAGTCTCTGAGCACAATCGGGGTTAAGGGGCAGGAAATTAGAAGGGGCTGCTTCGTCCAGACGTTCTGAGCAAGAGAGACTCGTGTTTGAAGGAAGGAAATGGTGTTTTTCTTCCATGAAGCGAAGCGGCGCCTTTCCCGAGAGAGCCCAGCGGAGGATTCCCCCGGGGAAGGGGTGGGTGGGTGGAAGCTGGGGAGAGGATCCAGCAGGATTAGATCCCTGAGGATCCACTCCGCCTCTTCCTGGTTTACCTGAGGGCTTTCCGTAGCTTGCTTTCGGATTGGGAGGTTTCTGTGACCCCCAATTCTTCCCTGGCTATGGGGTGCGCCTCACCTCTTCTCATCCAGCACAGTGCCTCTTCCTATGACAGAAACCTTCATCTCTGAACTGAAACGTGTGTGAATCGGCGGTTCTGAATTGGGGGAAGGAAGATTTGATCTTGGACTTTGGAGGTGGGAGGGGCGAGAACCAGCGGCAGCATCAATGGGATTTCTCCCTGCTTGAGTGTCATCGGTCTCCGGAAGAGTCCTTTTTGGCTTCACCTGAAGGAGGAGGATTCGTGGCAGAGAGAGAAGGGGGAAATTGGGAAGGGGGATCCGTTCAGTTTTGTGAGTGGCTACAGCTCAAGGGGGGTTCATAGCAGCCCTAGATGGGACCCTCCCCTTTCTTTGCTTAGCCATGGATTCCCGCTTCCCCCCATTCTTATTTTCCCCCATTGGCATCTACAACAGCAATTCTTGGAACCAAAATCCATTTGGGCTTTCACTGGGTCTCCAAACATCGCCCGCACCTGGGTGCGGAAGCTAACCATCCAGGAGTGGGCTGGGCTGCATGAATGGTGGAGTCGCCCAATGGGCTGCTGGGCCGGTCAAAAGACGGATGATGAATCCCTCCTTTTCACAGTCTGTCTGGAAATCAACCCAGGTCAAACACATGAAGAGCTGGCATTGTTCCAGAAACACCGGAAACTGCTCCAAAGTTCCGTCAAAGGTATCAGGCAGCGATGCTGGGCATTTCCTTCAAGGGTCTGCTGAAACAACTGCCTGCATTTGGGCCAACTGGGAGGAGAGCTGGGCCATTGGCTGGGCTAAATGAACGTTGAGCGCTAGAAGTTGTTCCATGCTCCCACAGGGCAAGCAGTGCTGGGGGGAGGGGAATGTAGAGTCTGGAGCAAACTATGCTGCCCTCTTACACACACACACACACACACACACACACACACACACACACACACACCAAGAGTCTACAGGTGTTTTTATTTAAACTCCCCAAACAGGCCCATAGAAAGCTCCCCTGTTGATAAGAGAATGTATATTTAATTCTTCATGTATTAACTGCAGCTAGAATTGTATTTGCATAACATTGGAAAAGTGTAGAGATTCCTGCTGATGAGAAGGTGATAAGGAAAATATCTGAATGTGCAGAAATGAACAGATTAACATTAGCAATGAAGGAGAAAGAGCAAACTGGATATTACATGATTTGAAAAGTATTTTACCAATGGTTGGAGAATAAAAAAGGAGTTTGCAAATGGAGAAGGCTAAAAAATAAGTAGAAAATATATTTAGAGACATAAAGAAGATGAAAACTGTTAGTAAGTGTATGTTGAGAAAATGATGTTTAATGTTAATATGGTATCATCACTAGAAGATATTAAGGAAAATGGAGAGTTTTATAATGTTTAAATGTTCAAAATATTATAATACTAAGCTTAGGGATGTTAATGTTAATATGAATGTGAAAGATGTGGCAAATGAGGAACAATGTTGCACAGAGATGTTTGTACCCAGACGACACACTGTATAAGGAAAGATGGAATGTTTATTTTTGTAATTGAAACATAATAATCATCTTGCACAGGTCTGGATTCCAGGCTCAGCACGGCAAGATTCACTGGGTAAGTGAGTCCAATGGGCACCCACGAAGTCCAGGAAAGCCGTCCATGAGTCTAACAGGTCAGGATAGATGGCAGGGGTCTAGAACTGGGCACTTTGCTCTAGCAATGCTCAAGTCTTCAGAGCAGGATGAAGCAGGCAATGCCAGTGCAGCCCTTTACGAGAGGGAAGGTGGCATCCTCACAAGTAGCCCAGCTGACTGGCATTGTGCCTGCCTTCCGTCTGCTCTACATGTCCTTGGATCAGGAGGAGGTGTTGATTCCACATCCTCCTCATTGCTAACGGGCAGCAGTTGCTCCCGGTCAACGCCTGGGGCCTCCTGGCTAACTTGCTGCAGCTCTGGCTTGCCTTGTTCTGCCTCCGCCTTCCCTCATCTGGTGACCCAGCTGAGGCTGCTCCATCAGGCCAGCCCTCTCCGAGCCCCGATCCTGACCAACACTCGACTCTGTACTTTTTCTCTGCAGAGGGGCCTGGGGGGGATCCATGACAGGTGGGGACCGTGCATGGGATGTCTGCTTCATGAGAATGGCCAGGAGGAGCTGGAAGCCTGGGCAGATACGCAAGAGCTCAAAGTGAAGGAGACCCTCCCGAGTGGCTAGGAGAGGCGGAGGCCTGCAATGATCAGCCAAGACCTTGATGGTCATTGGGGGTCAGAAGGAAAGGGATGAATGGAAAACTGCCGTCTCTGAAGCTCCTTCCACCCTCTTCAGGGCTTCTCCCTCTGGGAAGCCTCTCCTCCCCAGTCCTCGCATTCCAACAGTTCCTCCCTCCCGCGGCCGCTTTCCTGGGAGAGAAGGGCTCCTTCTGAAGGCCTCTCCACCCTCCCTGCATGGATCTGGTTTCTTCCTGAGGGGATCCTTTGAGGGAAAGCAAGGGATCTCCTGTTCTTGGAACTCTTTCCACCCATCAAGGGTTGAAATGGCTTCTCCTCTTGGCTCTCCAGCTGCTTTTCCTCCAATACCTTTGAGGTCCCCATTGAGATGGAGGGGAATCTCCTCCCGGGTTACGTCCAGTTCCTTCCAAGATTGGACTCTGATTAATCCTCATCCACTCCCAGACACAAATAGAGAAACTCCCATTCAAAGACAAGAAGGAGAGATCTTAATTCGTGTGTCTTCTTTGACCCTCCCCAATATTTTCCCCCCTCTGCTTATAATTGGATGACATTGGAGGCTGTTTTCCTTCTGACTCCCTCCCAGAGAACTGAAGGCCTCCTTGCTGGGCCTTTCCTGGAGGTCACCAGAGGAACCGGTTTCTTTCTACTCCTAAGTGGGCCCCACTTCCCTTGGACTCAGGAGAGGAGGGAGGGGCAGGAAAGGCCGGACTGAAGAGGGGAAAGTCTAAGAAACCATCCTCCTTTTTTCCGTCTCCTGCAGAGGGGAGTGAAATGCTCCTTCCCTCCAGGAGCCCCTCCTGCTTCTGGAAAGCCCCCTCCTCCCTTCTTTCTGCCCCTCCACAAGGGGAGACTTGGCTTCTCGGAGCCCCCACAACTTGGCTTCTCTCTCTTTGGGGAGACAAAGACGTCCCAGGAAGGGAGACCAGGCTCCTTCTCCAGGCACCTGAAGGTCAAAGTGCTTTGGATGGGGGACATAACCTTCAGCTGAACCTGGCAGGAGTGAATGGGGGGCCTGAGTTGTTTTTCCCTTTTGGTTCTGGGACTTTATCTCCTCTGAGGATGGATGGATGGATGGATGGATGGATGGATGGAGGGAGGGACAGCAGCCCAGACCCACCCAGGGCCTGATCTGGGGGTCCTTCTGGATCCACAACTCCTGCCGGAGGAGCAGGAGGGGCAGCCGTGGTCAGGAGGGGCCATGGAAGAGTTTGGGGTTTTGCCACCCCCCCCCCAGTCGCTCCCTTTCCTGGGCCACGTGGCTCCCTTCATGGCCACTCCAGGCCCTGCTTGCCTCCAGGATGGACTACCGCAGTGCTGTCTCCGTGGGGTTGCCCTTGGAAAGCATCCGGGGACTCCGGCTGAGGCAGAAGGCAGCTGTGAGGACACTTGTGTCTCTGCCTAAACAGCCCTGGACAAAGAACAGGAGGGCTTCCACTTACAATGGATCATTTAGTTCAAAGTTAACAACAGCACTGAAAAAAGGGACTTATGACAATTTTTCATGCTTACAATTACTGAAGTATCCCCATGGTCACGTGATCAAAAGTCAGACGTTTGACACCTGTCTCAGATTTATGACGGTCGTAGTGTCCCGGACTCATGGGATGGCCTTTTGGGAACTTCGGGCGAGCAAAGTCAGTGGGGAAACCAGATTCACTTAACAACTGTGGCAAGAAAGGTCATACAATGGTGCAAAATTCACTTAATGACTGTATTATTTAGCAACAGAAATTCTGGGCTCCATTGTGGTCGTAAGATGAGGATTGCCTGTAGTCTTATTTGGAAGCCTCCTTCCCAAATGGTGAAGCGACATTCAACACAAATACCCACAATCGCACACAAAGGGCCAGAGTGTGACTGTGACAGAAGTGGATGAATGGAGGCAGGTGGGAACTCCTGGGACTTTGCTGCCTTCAGACTGAGCTCCTTCCTCACCTGGGATGAGACCCCAGTTAGATCCCCCAGGGAGAGACACACACAGAAGGGGCATAAATCGGGGTCTGCTTTACCTCTTTCTTGAACTCTAAGCAACTGTGTTGCTTACAATTTATGCCCCTCAATTTAATGAACATGTGATATTATGGGACGCAAATATGTAACATGTTTGAGTACATGTAACTGATTTCCTATGCAAAGGTTGCTTTTATCCTGTCCAATCAACTTTCCCCTTTCATTTTTCTTTGCTGTGCCAACTATAAAAACGAATGTAAGAGGGGTCTCTGTGTTCTCCCTTTTTCATAGGAAGATCCCACTTTATCAGGGCACCCTCATAAAAGGCTTCTAAGTGATCTTCCAACTCGATTGCTTATTGGGAAGGTAAACCAAGGCAGATTTGACTATCAGGCACAAGGAGTTTTAAAATAATGTCCAGTTTAGGATTAGTACAGGGCCATGATAGTGAGCCTATGGTGTAACCATGTCGCCCAACACGCACGGCCTTGCCTGTTCGTTTTCCAGGCCTCTGGCGCGCATACACGTGCGACAATCAGCTGTTCTTCACACACCTGGCAGTGCTGAAAACCAGCCTGTGCATTCGGGCCAGCCAGCTGATTGTCAGGTGTTTATGGGCACCAGGACCCAGAGGTTCAACTTTTCCAGAGTGCAGTCCCTTCCTGGGTGGCAGTGCCAAAAACCAGTGTGCACATGTGAGCCAGCCAGCCAATATTTGAACACGCATGTGCCCCAGAATCTGGAAGTTTGGTTTTTCTGGAGCGCAGCCACGACAAGCACGCCCATATGCAATCCACGGGCGTGCAACATTTCCACACCTTTTTGGCTATAGGTGCAGAAAAGGTTCGCCATCCCTGGCTTAGAGACTTCTGAGAACCAACCAGGATAGCTTCCAAACCCCGATCAGGGCCTTGAGGTTATATGTCAGCTCAATTAATTGTGCCACGTTTCACATGTGATGGCCATAAAAATCCATGGTTTCTGCCTTATGCAACCTGCCCAGTGACTGATGGTCTCTTCAGGTGTGTTTGTTGTCTTCCAAAATGGAGGTCACCTGTGGAGAGTTGTTGGTCTGCATCTGTGTTTTTCAAACTTTAAGATGAATGGACTTCCACCCCCAGAATTCCCCACCCAACAATGCATCTCCCAGGATTCATTGGCCATCAAGCTGTCCAGGGAATTCTGGGAATCAAAGTCAGTTCATCTTCAAGTTCCCAGTTTGAAAAATGCTGGTCTATATTCCCCCCCTTCTGTCAGGAGTTAAACTCTGCACCAAGACTTGGCTAATCCATACATTTCTGAATAAGCAGGAGACAATTTTGCAGATGAATCCTGGGTTGTTTGGCTAATCCCTGATCTCCTTTTTAAGGTTTTGTTTTATATCTCTGGTTTTTATCTTTCTCTACCCCCTTGGAAGACCCAGCCCTGCATGGCTTCTCTTTCACAGGAGCCTCTCCTGGAAAGACACGAAGCCAAAGCGAAGCTGGAGAAATCCTGGGGGCTGCGCCCCCCCCCCCAACATTCAGCCCTGGGACCCATAAACCTGGATAGTCTCTCCCAAGGAATCAGGGTGGGGAGAGGTGCCCCAGATCCCCTCCTCCTTCCTGGCCATCTTGGGCCTTTTCTATGGATCTGGTCTTTGCATTCCCGAGGGCCTTATGCAAGGAAAGAGCTGGCAGTGGAACATGGGACTTGGGCTCCCCACTTCCCAGGACTCAGAATACAGAACTTGGAGGGGGCTTTCCATCTGCAACATTAGGCTCCTGAGCTCCCCTTTCTCCCCCTCCTTCATTCCTCCCTTGGTGTGAGGGGCAGCCTTAATTTCTCCATCTCTTTTCACTTGGTTTCTTCTGACTTCTCCCTCTCTGTGTGTTTATTTGTGGGTGTGACTTTTTTCCACTGGGCAAAGTTCTGATAACTACTTTTTCATTAAAGATGATTTTATTCTTGCAGTCTGGCCACCCTATTGCATCAGCCCTTTTCTTGAGCATTGACTTTCAAAATACAGCAAATGTTGGCTTGGACTCAGCAGGCAGCTACTTCAGATCTGTGGCATGCTGGGGGATTAACTGTCTCCCGGGGTTTTCTCTCTAACCACGATGCCAACAAATGTCACATTTCTAGTTAGCTTTAGCCACAGCCACCGTGTATTCCCTCTGGGGCCATTTTCAAGCATGGAGCTCCCAAACCTCTCAATTGTAGATGAGGGATTTAATCCAATCCCTTCCCCTGTTATTATGAACCACATGGGGATTATTTCCCTTTCATTTCCCTCCAGAGAATTTCCCAACAACCTTTGAGTCCAAGAACTGGTTGAATTATCCAGGGATCCCTCCTGAGAGGGAGAATTATGATAAAAGTTTCAGCTCTGCTCTTTGGCCGAATCTTCCAGGGGAGACTTTGGGCAGAGAAATATGGAGTTTGGGGACAGGCAAGGTCTGTGCTCTTGAAGGTCTGTCTCTCTCCTTTCCAGATGAAGCTGAGTTTTTCTCTGTGTTGAGAAAAAGCAACTGGATCATATTCCACCTTGTGAGAATCCTTTGATTGTTCTAATTCTTCTTTAGAAAAAGAAAAGAGATTATTTGATTCACCCCATGAATTATGGACCTCCTGCTTCTGCTTCTGATGCTGCTGGTGTCCCATCCAGTCTCTGGGAAGCTGAGAATGAAATGCCCGCAGAGTTTGGAGAACCAGGAGGGAAAACAACCACAGAGCTTTTACAGCCCAAGAGACCATTCCATTGGTATAGTCTACAGTGGAGATGAAAGATTGCATGTAAAGTGGCTTTTCAATGTTGCTCCTTCTCTTCAGTTGGTTTTCCATGATCCGTAAGTCATTCAGGGTGATAGAGTTGCACTCCCTCCATTCTAACACTCTCCTCCTTTTCTGTTTTTTATTCTTCATTTATTCCTATATTGGGGGATATGTTTAATTTCCTGAATGATTTTGATTTCCATGACTTCTCTCTTTTGTCTGATTTTGTGAAAGAGACTCAAAAAGGCGTCTGAAAAAAAGCTGAAAGGACTCAAGATTATTTTCCTCTCTCACTTCAATCCTTGATTTATCACTTGAATAATGAATTTAAAGTACTAGTGGAACCAGTTGTAGTTGCCATACCTCAGCCAAATTCCATATTTGTGTAACTGATCATTGGTTTTGGATCAATGTTGGCTTACAGCTCAGTAGGCTTCTGGAGGATTATATATTTTTTAAAAAGTATTTGTTGTTGCTGTTGATTATAATAACACTTTTTTTTACAATAGGGATGCTTATAGTTTTCAAAATGGCTTATGGTTTATTTTCAACATTGAAATGGTGAACAAGAATTCCCAGCTCCTGCACAATCTCACACTTGGCTACAACATCCATGGCAACTATATGAACACTTTCCGCACTTCAGATGCCTTGCTGGACATTCTCTCCACTGGAGAAGCCAATGTACCCAACTACGGCTGTGGAAGGAAGGAGAACCTTCTGGCTCTTCTTGATGGAGCTAGAAGGAGCATCTCCATCCAGATGTCAACCTTAGGAGGCACCTACAAAGTCCCACAGGTTTGTGTGTGTATTTCTCCATCTTGTAAAGGGTGTGGTGAGGGGAGGTGGGTGAGCAATAGATGCAATCAAGTCTTCTCCATGGAATTCAAGAGCTGCTTTTCTCCATATTAGCAAAAATGTCAATATTTTATCCCTTTATGTTCATGTTGAGATTAATCAAAAAAGACCTGAAGTGCAGGTAATGCATACCCTGGAGAAGACATTCTGCCAACTATTTAACTGATCAAAATATATCCCTGATTGTTGGGGCCTCTATTGGCATTTCATTTTCACATAAAAATAATGCCTTTCCTATCCAGTCAGATTGAAGTTGGCAATAGTAGCATTTTATCTATCTAAAATGTGGAATAAAAAGGGCTCTAGCAATTATAGACCAAATAGATTAGCAGATATTGTAGCTAAAAATTTATGCCATGATCCTCTTAGTTAAACTTGAGAAAAATGCTATGGAAAGCTAAAACAAATGCTATGCAACAAGGAAGCGTGAAACATTCCTTTTGATTCATTGGAGAATTAAAACCAAACATTTCAAACCAGAGAAGTTTCATATCATGCAACTTTCATCAAAACTATTTCACATGCCCTTAAATCTGAGGAGGGGGGAGACAATAGTGAACATCTAGGAAGTAGGGTAGTAGTGACAAATATCTTAGAATAATATTGTGACGCAACTATTGTAAATTGTTCAGCAATAATTTAACTAAAAGGATTGTGCATACTATATATAAATTGCTACTTCTTAGCAGGAAGTCCAATATTTTTTCTTTGCATTTTCCCATGTGGCTGAGTTTTTCAGTACTCCGGCATACTATTCTTTTTTATTGGTAATGTATTTATTGGGTTTCAGTCTCCCATCAGTTAAGAAGACAAGAACTGCAAAGAAGGTACTTGTGCAAATATCATAAGTATTTTGGGAATATATGTGTGATGCTACCATTGTGAATTTCTTGTTAAGAACAGTTATCAAGTTTTAATATTATGACTGTCTAACTTATTTAGAGGGCGAGTGCTTACTTGTTGCAGTAGAGTACAAATGCCATAAGCAAAATACCTGTTTACTCAGAGGTATATTCCTGCTTAAATTGCTTGATAGCAGTGTGCAGAAACTTTAAATTGTATAGCTCACAGCACTAAAGAAACCTTATATAGCAGTGACTACTCTTGAGGGTCCACATTGGCTGTTTCTGCTTCCAAGTGATGCTTTTGAAATCTACCGGAACATATTGGGGATTTCTGCACTGAGAAGCAGAAGGATGGACTCTCGCCTTTATGATGGGCTTTTGAGACACTGGAAAGCAGTGGGAACTTTTGCTACTTCTAAGTACTTCCAAGTCCAATAAGAAATTGATTATCTTTCCTTGAGCCTCTTTATGCAGGGACAGGTGCTGATAAATCCTTCAAAGAAATGGAAACAGTGAGTGTGTGAGTGAGTGTGTGTGTGTGTGTGTGTGTGTGTTGGGATTGTTTCTGTTGTGTAAGATTGGAATATAACTTATTGGCCCTGGATTTTGAGGGTGGAGAGAAGTTGCAGAAGCTGAAATGCGGTTGGGACAGACTGGGGAGTCCTATGTTTTCTCTCTTTTACATTTTCAGAGATTATATACAGTATAAAGAGTTAACAGTTGCACCGATTGTACTTTATGTTTCTGTACACAAAACAAAGAACAGGTAGTTCAGCACATGACAGCCTGTCAATCTGAAAATACTGTGAAAGAAATAGGTATTGTTTCTGGTGCACATAATTCCAAACCCAAGATCTTAAGAGGGTGGCCAATCCAAGGAGTTTCCCCTCTACACAGTATATAGTATATTATACTCTACAAAGTGGTTTAAACAACAAAGGCAAGTGCGAGAGAGCACACTGTTCTGCAAATAACCTTACTAGCCTTTTGTATGGTGTTTATGTGTAGTGGTGTTAGTAGTAGCACAAAAGAAATTATACTTACAGACTGCGTTTTCCTGTAGATCATGGTATGAATTTATTTTTTTAAGCAACAGGCCAGAACCTGTTCATATTAATAAGTAGGAAATCTGTTGGACATCAAACTTATTTTTAAAGTATCATTATGTAGAACTCTTTTTAGTAGTCTGGATTATGGAAGAATTGCAGGAAAATATTAGATAAGACAGAAACAAGCTAAAATAGGGGTGGTGGTGGTGAATCAACTTCTTGTTTATTGCCCATGTTCTGTTACAAACTACTCTAACTGCTGCCTGTTTTTTGAGCAATAATGATTACTTTGAATATGATATTAACATATAAAGCATGCGATATGGTTCCAGGATCAGAGCTAGTCTATATTTGAATGGCCTGAAGGTGTGTTAACATTCAAGGAAGCTAAAGCTGCAATCTAGGAAAGCCAGTTCTTGGCCCTCTAAGTACTTGGAAAATAGACCACCTGTGAACCATCTGTAAAAACACCCTGATTGCCGTATAGAAGAAAGTATGAAATAGGCCTGTCTAAATCATTTGGTGGGATTTCAAAGCATTGGAAAGTTGTGGGAGGACTTTGGAACATCTGCTTCATTGACCAGATCTGGAGGAGAGCTCAGAGCCCTGTAAAATAACTTGCCTAGCTTTAGTACAAATGCTAGGATTGCATGGTACTTTGGATTCTGTTCCAAACAAAGTACTGAAGAGAATACAAGACTGTAAATATAGTACCTTTTATGTTTCTCTTTTACTGAAACAGTAACTGAATAGCCGAGTTAACAGTAACGGTTTATTCTGCTCAAGATACAATGTAATGAACTTAACGACTCTCCGTCTGATAGCCCTTTTATAGCTGAGCTGTCAGACAGTTAACCAATAGGCTTGTTTAACGATCCCCTCGAGCCTGCACGGACGCAGGAGCCAATCACTGGACACAACACTCCTTCCCCCCGGACTGCACATGCATAATCCTGCAAATATGCTGGTCTTCTCCGCCTTCTCTGAGATCGGCGCAAGCCAGCCTCAGGAGACCCAGGGCATGGAACATCGCCTCTCTCTGGCCCCCGTGCCGGTGGTGCTAACAATACAGATATTTGTCCATGCAACTTGGGTTCTTCTTCAACAGGTAACTCATCAACTGGTAACGGAACTTGAACACCCCTGGTAACTCTGTCTTGTAGTTTATTCCTTGTTGTCTGCGGTAATGTGTCAGCTGCGGACCCTGTTATTCGTCGGCGTAATTGATTAATATGTCTTCTCCATTCCCGACCATCACACAGCTGGACCCTGTAAGAACAGGGCCCTGTTATCTCAGATATCCAACCCGGCAACCACTTAGGTTCCCCCATAAAATTTTGTGCAAACACCCCCTCCCCCCTATTAAATACTCTAGGAGGGTCTTCCTGTACTGAATTCCGAGGTATGTTGGGTGAAGCCTATCTAATGTGGTGCGTAATCTTCGTCCCATTAAAATCTCAGCAGGGCTTTTCCCTGTTATGGGGTTTGGTGTGGTGTGTTGGGTTAATAAGTATGAAGCTATTTTCTCTGGCCATGGAAGATTTCCCATTTGGCTTAATGCCTCTTTAGCTGATCGTACGGCGTGTTCTGCTAATCCATTTCCAGCAGGGTGATATGGTGCTATTTGAGCGTGCCTTATTCCCAATGATGTTAGGTAAAGTTGGAAACTAGCTGCTGTGAATTGTGGTCCATTGTCTGATACCAATGTATCAGGCAACCCATGTGTGGCGAATAATTTGTTTAAAACTGCTATAGTTGCTTCTGCAGTTGTGCTACGCATTGGAAATAATTCTACCCATTTTGACAGTGCATCAACCACTATGAAGATAGTTTGTCCTAACCATGGCCCTAGAAAATCTACGTGTATTCTACTCCAGGGTGCAGATGGTTTGTCCCATTCTCTTACTGGTGCGGCCGCAGGGGCTGGCCGGACCTGTTGACAGGGTTGGCATTTCTGTACCCACTCCGTGATGTTATTATCAATGGATGGCCACCATACATAACTTCTACTCAGTCCCTTCATTCTAACTATTCCTGGGTGCCCTTCATGGAGTCTGTCCAGTACAATCTGTCTCAAGGTTTTGGGAATTATAACTCTAGAGCCCCACAACAGACACCCTTGTAGCACAGATAATTCTTCTCTGCGATGGTAAAATGGTATAAATTCTAACCCCACTGGGTCCATTGGCCATCCACGGTGTACCCAATCCATTACTTGCATTATAATGGAGGCTTTCTGTGAGTGATATGCAATATCATTTGCTGATAGAGGTAGTCTAAATTCATCTAGCAGGCACACGCTGTGTACTGGAGCAGGGTCAGACACTAAAGTGTGCATTGGACAGCGACTCAGTCCATCTGCATTTCCCATTTCCTTACCTGGTCTATGTTGTAATTTATAATTATAAGCTGCCATAAACTCTGCCCATCGTGACATTCGGGGTGATATAATGTGAGGAGCAGGACGATCCCCAGCTAAAATCCCTAACAAAGGTTTATGATCTGTTACTAATTGAAAAGGACGTCCATACAGATAATGATGGAATCTTTTAACTCCTGCAACGGCTGCCAAAGCCTCTTTATCTATCTGACTATAGTTGCGTTCTGCTTTTGACAGTGTTCATGAATAGAACGCTATAGGAGCCTCTAGTCCATTTGGAAATATGTGGCTTAATACAGCACCGACTCCAAATGGGGAGGCGTCACATGCCAGAATTAATGGCAATTTTTCATTGTATTGGGCTAGTATTGGTGCTGTTGTTAGCAACTTCTTAACTTCCATAAAAGCTTTCTTCTCGCGGTCAGTCCAACTCCAATTTGCTGAAGTGTCTAACAAATGGTGCAGAGGTTCTGCCACCGAAGCCTTATGTGGTATGAAGCTTGAATAAAAATTCAAGAGTCCTAAAAATGCTTGTAATTCTGCCCTATTTGTTGGTGTTGGGGCTGCATTAATTGCCTCCACCTTCGCTGGTGTGGGGTGGATGCCCTGACTGTCAATTAGATATCCTAAAAACTCTACAGCTGGCACTCCTATTTTGCATTTTTCTTTCTTTAATCTGAGGCCAGATTCTCTGAAACGCCTAAACACTTGTCTGAGTGTGATAACGAGTTGTGACCGACTTTTAGCCGCAATCACAACATCGTCAAAGTATGGAATAACCCCGGGTATCCCATCCTCGTCGCCAGTTTTATGTTTCTCTTTTACTGAAACAGTAACTGAATAGCCTAGTTAACAGTAACGGTTTATTCTGCACAAGATACAATGTAATGAACTTAACGACTCTCCGTCTGACAGCCCTTTTATAGCTGAGCTGTCAGACAGTTAACCAATAGGCTTGTTTAACGATCCCCTCGAGCCTGCATGGGCGCAGGAGCCAATCACTGGACACAACAGTACCCATCCACAACTCTTTAAAGTAAATATTTCATGAATCCAGGAAAAAGATGCCGCTGTTTTAAAAAGTACCAAGTAGATGTTGTGGGCTTTACATTCCTATATATTCAAAAACACGTGGATGCTAGTGGAGCTGCGCTGGGGTGGCTGGCATGCCAGGAGAGGACGCTCTGCATGCTACAGGTTCCCCATCACTTCTCTAATCCTTTCAATTCCTTTTTCAGATCAATTATGTAACAGCTTCAGAGGCTCTGAGTGATAAAAGTCGATTCCCCTTTTTCCACCAGATGCTCCCCAAAGAAGGATTCCAGTACCCAGCAATTGTACAGCTCCTCCTCCACTTCAGATGGATCTTGATTGGTCTCTTTGCTTCAGACACAGAAAAGGGAGAGAATTTCATGAGGACTTTTACTCCTGTGCTTGTCAGGAATGGAATTTGTGTGGTTATATCACAACTGTTCTCAAAGACTGGATATACTGCAGCCCTCAGGGATTCCCTCTCTAAGTGGAGACAAGTCAACATCTTTGTTCACTTCATAGAATTTGATTCCATTTGGGACAGAATTCTTCCTTTCCATTTAACACTTATGCGTCTGCCAGGACCTATTGAGGGGAAAGTCTGGATCCTCACAAATTTTGCAGCATATCAAATAAACAAGCACAGACTTCTCAAATACATCCATAGTATTTGGAACTTTGGTTATCTGTTGAAAGAAAGGCCAATAGATTCTGCCTTTAAACGCTTTTTCTTTGTGGAAGTAAAGTTTCAAGATCATTATTTTCATTGTTCTCTTTCAAAGAATGTCTTTTCTGTCAAAGGCCGCAGAAGATGCACCCAGAAAGCCCCACTGGAGACCCAGGAGAAAAAGGACAGAAAAAGGGCCCCAAATAACTACCACGATTACAGCCTCATGAAGACTCTGGCCCAGGCCTTGAATGCCGCATATTCCTCCAGATCAAGGAGGGGAAGGAAGGAGGATGAAAAGATGTTGGGGTCTCCAAGGCTGCAGCCGTGGCAGGTATGGGGGTCCCGATATGGATCCATTAATCTTAGATCCTTTGGAGAAGGAATCCAGAGGAGAAGGAGGGGAACCATCTCAACAGATCTGGCCAATTTAATTACTCAGGGAATTAATGGTTCCAAAGAGTATATACCATGGCATTTTTATATTTAGCACTGCTAATTGGAGAATGCTGTATTCTTTTTAAAATAAATTCCTGTATTTGTGGGTTTGTGATGAGCCTGGTGGAATTCCACCTTCCTTCCGTCCCCATTGCAGGTGGGTCTGTGTGCAGCTGGACAGGCAGCTAAGCCCCCCTGTTTTCCTCCAATGAAAGGGAGCCTGGCGTGGATCTGGATGCTTTATTGGGAGAAGAGGGCAGGTGAAACTGAGGAGATACAAAGAGTGGGAATCAAATAGAAAGATGAGATAGGCAGCATTAACTGACAGCCAGCAAAGAAGCAGCTGGAACCTCTCCAGGGATGCTCTGTGTGAGGGACGGAGGCCGTCTCCGGATGACCAGGGGTCTCGGTCACAACGGCTGCTTCCGTCTTCTCCAAAGGCTGACGGAAAATGGAGTCTGGCTTCAGACCTTATAGTGAGGCTTATCTGCCCCCAGCCACTAGGTGGGGCTAGAGCAACAACAGCACAACAGTTACCGTGTTTTTCAGAATATAAGACGCACCTTTTTCCCTCAAAAAAGAGGCTGAAAATCTGGGTGCATCTTATACATCAAATACAGCAATTTTGCCTACCGAAGCCCCGCCCCCTTCACCAAAATGGCTGTGCATACCCTTATGGAGGCTTTCAGAGAGCTCCTGGGTGCTGGGGAGGGCAGTAATGAGCAAACAATGGACCATTTTTGCCCCCCCCCCTCAACCCCCAGCAGCACTCTATAAGCCTCCATAAGGCTAGGCAGGCAATTCTTTGACAAAAAAATGGCTTGTTTTTGCGAAAAACGGGCCATTTGTTGCTCATTCCCCCCCCCCCCGGAGCCCTCTGCAAGCTCCCCCAAGGCTATTCATGACTTTTTTTAAAAAAGGGGGGGCGTTTTCACAAAAACTGGCTTTTTTGGGGAGGTTTGCAGAGTGTAAAAACTCCCCCCCCCTCTTGGAAAGCTCTTTAACTGGTTGATGAGAATTACATTGATCAAGTGCTTTGCCAGCAGAAACAAAGTCTTAGGTGCTGTAGATTGTCAGCGATTTCCTTCTCCAGCACATGGATAAATACACCTGGAAACATCTACCTACCTACCTACTCTCTCTCTCTCCCTCCCTCCCTACTGTATTTTTCTCTCTATCTCTTTTTATTTCTCTCTCTCTTTATCCCTTTATCTACCTCCCACCACTTTACCTAACTACTCTCTCTCTCTACCTACCTACCTACTTTTTTTAAAAAATTGCCTTTTCAAAACCTTGCTGTGTCTTATACTCCGGTGCATCTTATACTCCGAAAAATACAGTACATGTTGTGGCATGACAACCTTTATAAATTAGGAGGAGACCCTGAGACCATCTAGCCCAACTCCTCCTCTCTGTGGGAATCCCAGTTCAAGCTTCTCTGACTGATGGCTGCTCAGTCTTTGCTCTCAGATGATCCATGAAGAGGAGACTGAACTTCTCTGCTTTACTGGCTCAGCTCTAAAACAGCTCACCCTTTTATCATATTTTTCTCTCATTCAGTTAAAAGAGTCTTCTGAAGTCATGGTTTGTGTCCTTCCTTCCTCTCATTTTCTCTCTTTCCCTCCCTTCCTCCCTCCCTCCCTCCATGTATCTATTGACCCATCCATCCAACTATATCTCATTCACTTCCTCCTCCCTCCCTCTCTTTCTTTCTTTCCCTTCCTTCCATAACTCACTCTTTCTTTCTTTCTTTCTTTCTTTCTTTCTTTCTTTCTTTCTTTCTTTCTTTCTCTCTCTCCTTTCCTTTCTTTTCCTTTTCACTCTTTTTCCTTTTCTTTCATCTCTCTCTTTCTCTCTCTTTCTACCCCTTCCTTTCCTCCTTCCAAAGTTAGGAGATCCACCTGAAACAAAAACTCCTTTGGATGAAACCGCCCATTTCACACACACACACACATGCACACATTCTTCCAACCAGCTCTGCGCCTTGCCACATTGTTTGATTTTAGTGGTGGGCCGGTGGGCGAAGTCCTTTCCAAGTGCCCAGCAGCATCGTTCACATCCCAGGAAAGCCCAGCTGATTAACTTGCTGGGATGCGCTTCGATCGGTGTCTCTTCTGCACAGGCAAGCTTCTCTCTCTGGAGCAGGCAGAGAAGGGGGACTTGCAGGGATAAAAGTGTGACTGTGTGTGTGTGTGTGTGTGAGAGAGAGAGAGAGAGAGAGAGAGAGAGAGAGAGAGAGTGAGTATGAGCGAAAGAGAGGGGGGGAAAGAAAAAAGAAAAAGAGAGTGAGAGTGAGGAATCAGAAGCTTTTCAACCTTGTAGGCCGCCTGTGAGGAGGCGGAAATGGGGTGAGGGCCTCTCCCCATTTCCTCTGAATCTCCCTCCCTCTTCCCCAAGTTTTTCTTTCCTTCCATCCATTCTCTCCCCCACTCCTGAGAGCGAGGGGCGCTGCTTTGCCTGGGAGTTTTCTGGGCTCTGGAAGGGGCAGAAGGGGAGGAGGGTTGGGTTCCCCAGAACTTCTTTGGGAGAAGCATCATTCTGAACTCCGCGTTGGGGGGGGGGCATGTGCGTAGGGTGTCCACTGAGGGGCTTTTAGCCAGACGCGCCTCTGGCCAGGGGGGAAACTGGAGTGGCTCAGGTGAGCCAGGAGGGATGACTGAAATCTTTTGGCTGAGCTGGTCAATCCCCCCCCCTCCCAATTGGAGCTGGCCGAACTTTCCTCTCTCCCTCCAGTCACCATGGAGCTGCTGCAGCCTCTCCCCCAACATGTTGCCCAGTTATGGGCCCAGCCTGCCCTTCCCTGCAGTATTCGGGGGGGGGGCTCTGTTTGGGGGTAGAATTTGGCTGCAGAAACACAAAGTGGTGGGCAGCCTTGGAGGGCCTGTTCACCCTTCCCCTTTTCCTCTCAGCCCTGTAAAACTAGAAATCTCCCCCCCTCCAAGCAGCAGCTGAGACTGTGCAGGGGGGAGGGGGGGCAGGAGAAGAAGATCTGAAAGATCCCATTTCTGCAGCAAGAGGAGTTTCTGCAATGGGGAGGGGGAGGGGGAGCTTCCAAAGGCCTATCAGCCATAATTGCCATCACAGCAGATGTTGGGAGTGGGTCAAGGAGGAAAGGGGTCCCCTGACTCTCCCTCAGACCCTCAGGAGGGGAGGAAGGAAGGAAGGAAGGGATGGAGGGAGGGAGGGAAAGGAAAGGAAATGGGAAAGAAGGAAAGGATGAAAAATGGAGGGAATGGGAAGGGAAGGAAAAAGGAAAAGAGAAAGGAAAGGAAAAAGGGAAAAGGTGAAGAATGGCCGCTGCTGGAGTGGTCGGGAGCAGCCTGAGGTGGGCATTCGGGAGCAGGCCAAGACGAGCAGGAGGCCACAGCAAAGACAGGCAAGCAGGCTGGGCTGCGTGGCCACGTGTGTTAGGGTGTGAATTCCACCCTGAATTAAGGAGGTGTGGATCTTGGCATCCCTTGTAGCATACTTTTGAATAAGCGAAAATAAACCCGAAGCAAGATCTAATAAAAACATTTTTAATATAAAAGAAAATAAAAATACAAAAGCACTAACTCAATTAACTACATTTTGGCAAGAGCTATGTGCCTGCCTCCTGGCAAGCGAACAGAAGATCAGAAGAGAAAGTTAAAGAGGAATGTGAAGGAGCATGCCTACTAAATCACTTGCAGATAATAACTGTGACCTGCGCAATAAATTTCAGCACAGCTAACAAACCAATTAATGCAGTGACACCCCTTCTTTTGCTAGTTGGGCTGAAGTAATCAAATCATCAAATAAAGCACATCTTCTTTCGCAGATACTTGTGTTGAGTTGCTGGAAGAGGTTTGTTGAGCATGTCAGCTATTTGATCATGTGTAGATACATATTGCAATTTAACAAAACCTTGTTTAACTAATTGCTTTGTGTTGATAATGAATGTCAATGTGTCTGGACCTAGAACCTGTGAAATGTGACACAGAAATATAAACCACCGATTCATTATCTTCCATCACAGTGATTGGTCGAATCAGACATGTCCAGATATCTGGATCAAAGCATCAAACCATGTTAGAGAATTACATGCATCGGAAACACAAGCATATTCAGCTTCAGTAGATGAACAAGAAACAAAATTCTGTTTTCTCACTTGCCAGTAAACAGGACATCCATTCAGGAACATCATGTAACCTGAAGTACTTTTGCGTGATTATCACATGCCCAATCAGAATCTGCATAACAACATAATTCTGCACAATCAGTATGTGTTGGTTCTAGCAATAACTTCATGTGTTTAGTGTGTTTCAATAACTTCAATAACTTCTTAACGCATGTCCAATGAAATTGTGTTGCCTTACCTATGTGTCGTGATAAGAGATTAACACTAAGTGCAATGTCGGGTCTGTTCCAACTACTAATGTACAACAGTGACCCAATGACTGAACGATAAAGTGTTTGATCTTCGAACTCGGGACTTGGTTCATGTGTTAAGTTGTGAAAATCTGTTTGCATGGGTGTCTTTGTTGTGTTTGCATCTTTCATGTTGCAATGATGCAGAATGTGGTCAACTTTCTCCTCTTGTGAAAGACTAAACCTTTTCTGTGTTTTGTCAATCTGAACACCTAAATAAGTGTTAATGTGTCATAAAGATTTCAATGTGAAGTATCTCTGCAAACTTTTAGCAAAAATCTCACTCATTTTCTTATTTGGACCAATATAAACAATATCACCAACATAAACAAGAATGATCTCATATGCGTTGTTAGATCTTTTTGTGAACACGCATTCATCATTTTCGGACTTAATAAAGCCCATTGAATGTAATTTGTCAGTAAGACATAAGTACCACATTAAACCTGACTGTTTCAGACCATAAAGACTTTTGTTTAGGAACCAGGTATCCCCTTCTTGCTTTCGGAATCTTGGAGGTCCTCTCACGTAGATCTCTTCATCTAGGTCAGCATGTAGATAAGCCGTGTCCACATCAAACTGGAAAACTTCTAAACCAAGAATAGTTGCAGTGGTTAAAGCAATTTTTACACTTTCAGTTCTGACTGTTGGTGAGTAAGTGTTTGTGTAGCCCTCAGGATAACGTTGAGCGAAACCCTGAGCTACAAGTCTGGCTTTGTACAATGACTCACCATTCGGTTTCTCCTTGATTCTGTAGACCCATCGAGTGCCAATGACTTTTTTGTTTGCTGGAGGTTTTGCAGGTGTGAATGCATTAAGTTTCTTTAAACTGTCCATTTCATCCTGCATTGCTTCATACCATTTGTCTTGCTCTGAATCAGGAAGCTGCTTGATTTGTGTGAATGTATCAGGAGGAAGTGTAACATTGCAAATCAAAGGCAAAGGTGTTTTTGTCAGTTGCCACAGATATCGTTGTGGAGGGATTCCTTTTGTGACCCTCTTGGAACATCTCGGAACAACAGTCCATTCTTCTTCTGCTTCTTCATCCTCGTCCTCACATTCGTCACTAGCATCAGCATCTTTGGCTTGTGAAGACGGAACATCAGGTTGTGAAGAACTGATAGAAGGAATATCTGCCTGTGAATCTTGGTCATCAGGCTGCGTGGCATCTGCAACATCATCTCTAGGAAAATAAACTCCAGGATCATTAGAATGAATCCTGGACCAGTCAATATCTTCCTCAAAATTAGCAGATTGTGAAATTACAATGACATGTTTAGGTTCAATAAATTTGCTCCATTTTGAATTATCATCAATACCCATAAATCTCAGTCTCTTTGCTGCTGGACCTCCTTTTCTTCTTTGAGCTAAGGGAACATTTACCATAGCATATGAACCAAAAATATGGAGGTTCTTGAGATCAGGCTTGTAGCCATACATCATGAAGAAAGGAGTTTGATTTATTACACTGCTCCATGTACGGTTGACAATGTAATTTGCATATTTGATAACTTCACCCCAGTATATGTCACTGAGGTTGGAGTCTTGTAGGAGACAACGCATCACGGTTTGTAGAACCCCTTGTCTTCATTCTGCGACTCCGTTATGAGCTGGTGTGTATGGAGTGGATGTCTGATGAAGAATTCCATTCTTACGCATCCAATCCTGGAAAAGCTGAGACATGAATTCGACACCACGGTCACTCTGGATTCTGACGATGCGAACTTGGTGTTGGGTAGAAAGAAATGCTGCAAATGACTTTAAAGATCTGAAAGGTCTCAGATTTTTGTCTCATAGGATATACCAATCCATATCTAGAGTAATTATCAACAATTGTTAGAAAATACTTTTTACCACCAATTGTTGGTGGAAAAGGACCTACTATGTCAGTGTGTACCAAATCAAAAATGCGTGTTGACAGGCGTGTAGCGTGTTTGGGAATTGCAGCTGCCTTGGATTTAGCTTTTCTGCAAACTGCACAATCCAAAAACACCTTACACCCCTTTAGATTCAAACCTTTTGCGAACTCCGGCATTTTCCTAAGAACACGGAAACTGGTGTGCCCCAATCTTCTATGCCACTTGTGGATAGACCTGGAATGCAAAGGTTTACCAGTTAGTGAATTTTCAACATTAACAGTTTCATGAGGAACCTCAGGCTTGCTCTGAGCAACCTGCTTCTGTTTTCTCTGTTTGTTGGCTTTAGTAGCCTTTGTAGTAGCAACAGGATCTCTCTCTGAACCAACTCTCTCTGGGCCTGTGCTTTCCCTTTTTGGAGTTTGCATACTTGCCTGTGCTTTTGGCTTTAAGTAATAAACACCACCAATCAGCATGGTGGATCAACAATTGTTGCTTGCTTCTCATTATCACCTTTAAGTTGATTTAAAACCATTGTTACTTTATCAAACTTTTAAAATGAAGTTTCAAATAAGGCTTGTAAGTTGAAAGACTTTATATTCTTTAAATCACATCAAATTAGCTTATTCTAAGATCATATTAATTATTGTATTAATGACAACACAGAAAAATTGATGACCAAAGGCAAATTTGTATTCATCACCTTTAGGTTTCATAAGAAAGATTTAAAAGGGTTAAAATTATTTGAGTATCATTTTGAAGACAGTTTTTATCCACTTAGTTATCATACCATCCACCCCTCAAGTTTCTAATCCTATCACAAAATTATTTCTGAGTCCTTTACTGAAATCCAGTTCTATCACCAGAGTCCCCATAATCTGTTTAGGAAATGTAATGATGTGTGAGAATGACTTTTGGGATGAGGGGAAGAGAGGCTGCCTAGGGAAGGATCAGATAAGAGGGGAGAATCCTGCAGCTGCATAATGGGAGAAAGAAACTCAGGATCCTCACTAATTTTTCAGACTGAGAAAAGAGCTGGTGGGAGATTTGTTCTTTCAGATCTGCAAAAATTTTTATAATGTTGTATTACAATCAAATAGAATTAGCACATTTAGAGATGTTTTCCATCAGGATGACCAGGGAGAACATTAGTCTGAAAACTTTCTTCTTGATCAACCCATGCTTTCTGTGAAATATGTTGTTTTCATCTTTTTTTTCTCTCTTCATTTTATTTGCCATTTGCTCTAGAATGTTCCCTGTAATTGAACAATTGTGTCAATTATATTTTCTTTATATTTTGTCAGTATATGATTGACAATTTTTTCTCAAACTTTTTCATTCACTTATGAAGATATTGGCAGTATTTGTATCCTATTTAGCCATATTTGGAGATTAGACAATTGTAGAAGAAAGATTCAATGTGGGATAAGAAACAAAGTTTTCTGCTTTTCAAATTCCTGGATGTTCCCATTCTAGTTTCATCCCTTTCTGGAGAAGAATGAATTTTGGAATATTTCCCAGTTTGAACTATACTTTGACCAAAATGGAGAGATAAGAGCCGATCTACGCATTTTGGGCTTCTTGATTCTCCCCAAGAAGGATGTTGTGGAAGAGATTCTGGCGTATTTTGAAAGACAGAGACTTTCTATCAAAGAAGATGCTCTTTCACAGCTAAAGTTGCTCAATAAGGTGGGATAAATTTTGGTGTCTTTCTGTTTTCCAAAGTCTGAGGTCCCACTTCAAGTGGGCAAAGCGTATAGTCTCCAGCATGGTTGACCTTCCATGCCAGTTGGTGTCATATAATGGAAGTTCTTCAACAGACGGGACTTAAGTGGAGGGGCTTTGACATGTTTTATGGAAATCTTTCAAGATCTTACTGGTCAGAGGTTTCTTCATCACAGTTTTATTCTTTATTGAAAAATCTAATGGAATAGAAATTTCTGAAATCTTTTACAATAAATGTTATTCTCAGTTTTAATATGAATATATCATCATATGTAAATCTTTTTTCAATTCCATCTCTGCTGACTTTATTAAGTAGAAAAGTACTTTATTGTAATGTTAAATGCCAAAAGCAAAAGGGAGGAACTGAATGAAGAATCTGCCAGTAGTTAGTTATACCTCCTGCATCTTCTTAGTAGTAGTCAGGTATTTCATATTTACTTACATGAAGACCAGAGGCTATTTGGCTAATGTCAATGTTTATCTCTATTTTCCATGAATGTTGACTATTAACACATTTTCTTTGGCATTCCTCATTTTTCTGCTCAGTCCCTGCCTCAGTCCAGCTGTGCGGAAAATTGTCATCCTGGTTTTGTCAAGAGGGCTCGAGAAGGAGAGCCAGTTTGCTGCTATGACTGTGTTCCTTGTCTGGAGGGGACCTTCTCCACTCATGAAGGTGGGTCACACTGAGGAAAATGGAGGCATTGTGGAACTGGATCCATCCAGAACATTTTCATGAAAGTACAAGTTAAAAGACACAAGCTCACCTTTTAAATTTCTAACATGCACAATTTTTTATCTAAAAGGAAGTAAATCAAAAAGTCTTTGAAGGAGGGGCTGGGAGGAGATGGGAGGAGGGGGTGGCAGACTGAGCAAGCTTTACTAATAGCAGAGGAAACATCTCTCCTGCTTTCTAGACTGGATATGTGCTGCTAAGTTCACCTTTCTACGAAGATCTGAGTTCTTTGAAACTTGATGAATTGTTTTAGGTCCACCTTCTGAAAGACCTTGCAATTCACTGTATATTGGATCCTCTCCTTGAGGATCACTGAAAAGGTGTCAGTGGTCCATAATATGGTGCTGTGGAGAGTTATGGGGGCAACTCATTGCACAAATATGCTGCCAGTCATGTAGATCAATCAATCAATCAATCAGAGTAGAGCTGGAAAGGACCTTAGAGGTGTTCTAGTGCTACCCCCTGCTCAAGCAGGAGAACTGATAACATTTCAGACAAGTGACTGTCCAGTCTCTTCTTAAAAACATCCAGTGTTGAAGCACCCACAACTTCTGGAGGCCAGCTGTTCCACTGGTTAATTGTTGTCACTGTTAGGAAATTTCTCCTGAATTCCATTTAGCTTCCAGATGTTACAAGATACTGTAGGTATAAGTCCATTATATTAATTGCCATGTGGCAGGACTCTAAATATTTGTATAAAAAGGTTATATGATTCATTATTAACCTGTAATAATGTAGCTTCCTATGAATTACATTACACATTACACCATAAATAATTAAGACCCTAAGACTTTCCTCAACTTCATATACCTAGCTACTTTAAAATTACATCCTTATGCTATTTTTAATGAAAAATAAAAGGAACGAAATATTAAAGAAATTTGATTTTTGGCTTCTCAGATGCAGAAAAATGCACCAAGTGTCCAGATGACAAATATCCAAATGAGGCCAGAGTCCAATGTATCCCCAAGGTTATAGTCTTCCTGTCTTATGAAGAACATCTGGGCATCATCCTGGTCTCTTTTGCCCTGCTCTTGTTCCTAACTACAGTCCTTGTTTTAATTATCTTCATTAAATACGGAGAAACTCCCATTGTCAAAGCCAACAACCGGGACCTCTCCTACATCCTCCTGGTCTCCCTCCTGCTTTGCTTCTTGTCTCCTCCTCTCTTCATTGGTCAACCAAGGAAAGCCACCTGCCTTCTCCGACAAACAGTCTTCAGCATCATCTTCTCAGTTGCCGTTTCTTCTCTCTTGGCCAAAACCATCACGGTGGTGCTGGCTTTCCTGGCCACAAAACCAGGAAACCGAGTGAAGAGATGGTTGGGGAAGAGCTTGGCAAATTCCATCATCCTTTCTTCTTCTGCTGTCCAAATTATCATTTGCTCCATCTGGCTGGGAGTTTCTCCCCCCTTCCCTGACTCTGACCTCCACTCCCAGCCTGGAGAGATCATCCTGCAATGCAACGAAGGGGCTGTTGTCATGTTCTACGTCACCCTCAGCTACATGGGCTTCCTGGCTGCCATCTGCTTCATGGTGGCTTTCCTGGCCAGGAATCTGCCTGGGGCCTTCAACGAAGCCAAGCTGATCACCTTCAGCATGCTGGTCTTCTGCAGTGTCTGGGTGACTTTTGTGCCCACCTACCTGAGCACCAAAGGGAAATACATGGTGGCTGTTCAGGTCTTCTCCATCCTGGCCTCCAGTGCTGGTCTGCTGGGCTGCATCTTCATCCCCAAGTGCTACATTATCCTTCTGAGGCCAGACATGAACACAAAGGAGCAACTTACAGCCAGAATAAATATAAAAACATGAGATATAACACCATTGTGATATTGGAAAGATTGTTAAAGTTTATTTTATTTGAAAGGAGATATTCTTTCCATTTTGATAGTATGCAGGAGTCAAAGAGAATAATATTTATATGTTTCAAAATAGGAAATTATTGAATTGTTCTAGCTCTCTTCCCTTTCAGCTCAATATACATTGCTAAAAGTCATTCAGAGGAATTTGCTGTTGAGCAACAGCTACTGAATGTGACACCTTTAAAAAATAATTCTGGCACTTGTTCCTACAGCTAAAAGTGTGTGTGTGTGTGTATGTGTGTGTGTGTGTGAGAGAGAGAGAGAGAGAGAGAGAGAGAGAGAGAGAGAGAGAGAGAGAGAGAGAGAGAGAGAGAGTGTTCAGGAAAAGGGTCCAGGAGGAAGCTGTGGGAACCAAGAACCAGCATGGTTGCCTGATCCTCTCCCTGAGAATGCTGGAATGATGTGAAATGCTATGTTTGACAGGCTCTCAGCTGAGGAAGGAAATCTTCATCCCTCTTATAGAATTCTTTCTTGATTTCCTGATAAAACCTCCTTTGCAGAAAGTGTTCAGCAGAAGAGCTGTTTGGTATTTGAGGTTTTTTATATGTATTTCACAGCAAAATGATAATAAATTCAATAAAAAATAAAATGTGTAAAGAAATTTTCACTGTATATTTTTTCTTTGCTTAACCAGAGAAATAAAATAGCAGCTTTCAGACCCTTTAATTTCCCACTCTACAATTTCAACCTAAAGCATTTTCTCTGCTCCTCTTCCAAGCTTGTCTTGTTTGTGAAGGGCTGGAGAAGATGCCCAGAGAAAGGGGACCTTGAGACTCTCCCCAGGAGGAGGTTGGAGGGATCCTGTCTAAAGGCAGCTGCATCATTGACCAGGTCACAAACCTTCAATGCTGCATAAGATTCATCCAGATCCAAGAAGGGGGCGAATAAGAGAGGAGGGACTTCAAGGTTTCTAGGAAGAGGCACCCATGGAAGCTCTTCTGCTCTCCCACCACAGAGATTGCAGATCAATTGGGAATCAATGTTTTGCTTTCTGAATGGCTCCTAATCGGGAATAGAATCCCTCTGAAAATTCTATTTTAAAGAGATAAGAGAAGCTCTGATGGATCAGACCAAGATCATTCTCAGATTCAGTGACCCCACAGAGGCCTCTGGTTCTCCCACAAGCAGAAGAAGGCAAAGACTTATGGCTTTGCTTAACGTGGAACAGGCATTTCCCTACAATTTCACTTTCCTCCATCCCAACAAACAATAATGGACATCTCACACTCTAGGAATCCCCAATTCTGTTATCCAACACTAATCTGAGAAAATATTTCCAGGTTTCAAGCTCTCCCCCACCCCCCACCCCCCACCCTCCCCCCCATCAAAAAGTCCTGAAGGACTGGAACTCAAGTGTCTCCTGATGATCGGCCCAAAGTCAGTCATTTGGCTTTTATTTTGAAGGTGGAATTAAAACTCCTGCAATTGGCAGAAAGTCCCTCAGCTGGCTTTGATCCCCACCCAGCAGGCACTCCTTGCCCCCCACAACACAAAAGTCTCTTTCTGCCTGCCCTGCCCCGCATCCTCGTGCCCTGGAAGGGCAGTGCCACATCCTCGCGCCCTGGTAGGGCAGTGCCACCCCCTGCTGGCAGTCTGCCTGAGCCCCCTGCCCTCCCGCCGCCTTGTCACCGCAGAAGCCTCCTTAGGGCTGGCCGGGAGCCTTGCCAAGGAGCCGGTCGGAGCGCTGAGGGTGGGCGAGGGATCGGACAGGCTTCCTCCCAGGGGGGCTTCGGGGATGGCGGGCAGGGGCTCCCTGCGCCTATTCCCTCCCAGCCACGTCGGGGCTCCGGCTCCAGAGGGTCCTGTGCCCTTGCCCAGGAGAGTGGCTGGAGGATCTGCGGGGGTCGGGGGTGGCCCCCGGACCTGAGAGCTGGAGAAGCCCAGGGGTGTCTGAGCCCACAGGGGACCCCAGGAGGATAAGGGTGAGCCTCTATCAGCACCTCCCCACCGCAGACTGTGCAAGGCGGGCGGGCGGGCGCTGTGGAGGGGGCGGCGTGGGAGGAGTGGATCGGGCACTGCCGGTTGCAGGGGGTGGATGGGCAGAAACTGTGCCCGGCTCCACTCCCGGGGCAGGAGAGGCCAGGAGCAGTGGCTCCAAAGTTGGATGCCCTTGGAAGGGGGGGAGGCTTTCTGCCTCTGTCAAGGGCTCCAGTGAAGCCCCCCAGCTCCCACCCCGAATACCCGGATCTTCTGTGTGTGTGAAAGCTCAGCCCGTCTTCACCCCCCCCCAAACTACAGAGGGCAACATCTGGGCCAGGTCCACCTTCCTCCGCCTTGCGGGAGATTCAAGAGCCCCCCAGATTGCAGTGAAAGGAGATTTTCTTTCTGTTTAGATAGTATGCAGGAGTCAATGAAAATCATTTCTATATATTTCAAACTGGGAAATTGTTGAATGACTGGAATTCTTGGAGCTCCCTTTCAGCTTAATAAATTTTGCTAAAGAGAACTCTGTGAAAGTCATTCAGAGGAATTTGCTGTTCGGCAACAGCTACTGAATGAGACACCTTTAAAAAATAATTCTGGCACTTGTTCCTACAGCTAAAAGTGTGTGTGTGTGTGTGTGTGTAGAGAGAGAGGGGGGGGGGTTGTCAGGAGGAAGCTGTGGGAACCAAGCACCAGCCTGGTTGCCTGATCAGCTCTCTGAGAATGCTGGAGTGATGTGAAATGCCATGTTTGACTGGCTCTCAGCTGGGGAGGAAAATCTTCGTCCCTCATATAATTCTTTTTTTAGTTCAGTTTGGGATTGCTTTTATTTTGGTATGTACTTCACAGCAAAATAATAATTAAAAATAAGGTGACCAACTGTCCTCCTTTAGGGAGGACAGTCCTTCTTTTGTAAGTTCTGTCCTCCCTCTAAAAGTGTCCTCCTACATGTCCTCCTTTTCGATATTTCCAGTGATTATGAGACGCATGCGCTCCACACGAGAGATCTTGAGATAGAGCGCCGCCTGCAAGTGGCTTTGTTTATCAAAACACGACACGGCACATCGGCAATTGAATGACTCCCGGTAATTATTTCTTTCTCAGTGAATATTCAATAATACAGAGGTAAGTACAATTCACGTTTTATTAATTCATTAATTTATCTATTTAATAATTTGGTGAGGCAAGTGAGGCACAGCCTAACCTTTCATCATCAGGGCAGCGAGTCATTCGATGGGAAACTTGCCTTTTGGGAGGAATGACCCAGCTTGGCTCCCGCTTTTAATCTGCGGCCCAACGACCGAGAAGCGAAGAGGCAGGAGAGACAAAGCAGGAGCCAAGCCGAGTCATTCCTTCCAGGAGGCAAGTTTCCTATCGAATGACTCACTGCCCTAGACTCGAGGCTCCAGTCCAGGCTGTGGTGCTTGCAGCCCCCTGCGGTGCTTTGAGATATTCTCCTCTCCAGCCATATAAATTGCTGATCAATTGGGAATCAATGGTTAGGTATGAGAATGGCTCCTAATTGTGAATGGAATCCCTCTTAAAATTCTATTTTAAGGAGAAAAGAAAAGCTCTGACGGATCAGACCAAGGTCAGTCTAAGATTCACAGGGACCACACAGAGGCCTCTGGTTCTCCCACTGCAGAAGTTCTCCTCCGGCAAGCTTTCATGCCTAAGGCAGGACCAGACCCCACAGGGCCCTGATGATTGGCTCCAAGTTCCTCCTTTAGCTTTGAACTTCCAGGGATTGGCACAAAGTCCCTCAGCTGCCTTTGATTTCCACACCTTCACCTGGCACCCCTCCCCCAACACAAAAGGCTCCTCCTGCAGCTGCGCCCCCTCCCTCCCCTAGCCCCAACAGACAGCTGCCACTCACGCTCCATCTGCAGAAGTTGCAGAGGAGAGCAGCCAGAGGATCCGCAGGGGGAGGGGGGAGCTGGCCCCGGATCTGAGAGCGGGAGAAGCCCCGGGGAGGGGAGGAAGCCTCTGGGAGGTCAGAAAAGGAAAGGCCTCTGCAGCTGAGAAATGAGCTCCAGATTGATATGTCCGGTGCCTCCCAGCCTCCACTTCACCATCAGAGGTGTTTCTGCAGAAGAAGTGGGCCAGCCACAGGGGATCTAGCTGGGTGGGGCTGTCACTGCCACAGCCACAAGGTGAGACAGGAGAAAAGGCATCCCCAGAAAATAATACAACACAATACAATACAATAGCAGAGTTGGAAGGGACCTTGGAGGTCTTCTAGTCCAACCCCCTGCCTAGACAGGAAACCCATACCGTTTCAGACAAATGGCTATCCAACATCTTCTTAAAGACTTCCAGTGTTGGGGCATTCACAACTTCTGGAGGCAAGCTGTTCCACTGTTTAATTGTTCTAACTGTCAGGAAATTTCTCCTCAGTTCTAAGTTGCTTCTCTCCTTGATTAGTTTCCACCCATTGCTTCTTGTTCTACCCTCAGGTGCCTTGGAGAATAGTTTGACTCCCTCTTCTTTGTGGCAACCCCTGAGATATTGGAACACTGCTATCATGTCTCCCCTAGTCCTTCTTTCTCTTAAGCTAAACATACCCAGTTCCTGCATCCGTTCTTCATATGTTTTAGTCTCCAGTCCCCTAATCATCTTTGTTGCTCTTCTCTGCACTCTTTCTAGAGTCTCCACATCTTTTCTACATCGTGGTGACCAAAACTGAATGCAGTATTCCAAGTGTGGCCTTATCAAGGCATTATAAAGTGGTATTAACACTTCACGTGATCTTGATTCTTTCTCTCTGTTGATGCAGCCTAGAACTGTGTTGGCTTTTTTGGCAGCTGCTGCACACGGCTGGCTCACATTTAAATGGTTGTCCACTAGGACTCCAAGATCCCTCTCACAGTTACTACTATTGAGCAAGATACCACCTATACTGTACATGTGCATTTCATTTTTCTTGCCTAAATGTAGAACCTTACACTTTTCACTATTGAATTTCATTTTATTAGATAGTGCCCAATGTTCAAGTTTGTCAAATAAGATCTTCAGTCTCTCTGTGAGGTCTGCTGGTCTGCTGGTCTGCATCTTCATCCCCTAGTGCTACATTATCCTTCTGAGGCCACACCTGAACACAAAGGAGCATCTCACAGCCAGAGTAAATATAAAAACATCAGACATAAGACAATTATGACATTTAAATAATTGTAGGATTTCCTTTAATTTGAAAGAAAATATAATCATGTCTACTTGTTTCCAAATAGAAAATGGTTGAATGACTGAAAATCTTGTAACTCCCTTTCCTTTCATCTCAATAAATTTGCTAAAGAGAACTCTGTGAAAATCATTCAGAGGAATTTGCTTTTCAGCAACTGCCAATGAAGGTGACACCTTTTAAGAAGTCATTGGATCAATTATTCCTACTGTCAGTGGCTAAATGAGACTATGTATGAGAGAGTGAATAGGAAAGAGATAAGATGGATGCTGTGGGAACCAAACTCGAAACAGCTTGTTTGATCATCTCCATGAAAACCATTGGAATGGCAGATTCCCCTGAAATGGTTCCCTCTTTTCAGCTGGGGAAGCAAATATCCATTACTATTATATGGTTCCTTCTTGATTTTCTGGTAAAATCCTCTGTACAGAAAGTGTTGATTGCAACAGTACTCTAGGATTTCAAGTTGTTGTTGTTGTTTATATGCCCACCTTTAAGAAATTCCCACTGTTATTTTTTTTCTTTTCATTGCCCAGAGAAATAAAAGAGCAACATCTAATGACATTCAGGTGCTTTATTTTTCCACTCTACAATTTCTGCCTAAAGCATTTTCTCTGCTCCTCTTCCAAGCTTGTCTTGTCTGTGAAGGCTTGAGTGATGTTCAGAGAAAGAGGACCTTGAGATTCTCCCCTGGGACGAGATTGAAGGGATCCTGTTTGAAAGCAGCCGCATCGTTGACTGTGGCAAGAGCGCTAAATCCAGAGCATTCATCCAGGTCCAAGAAGGGGCTGAGTAAGGGTGGGAACATCTGGGCTTTTAGGAACTTTTCTGAGCCTCCTCCCCTCCCCCACTTCCCTGCCTGCAGGCCTGAGACTTCCCGCTGGCTTCCCCACTGACCAAGTTGCCTCAACTAATGACAGTGGGATTCGCTTAATGACAGCAACCGTGACTGCAGGGATTGCCATCGCTGAGTGGTGTGGACTTTCTTAACTCTGCTTAGCTGTGGGAATTCTGGCCCAAATTGCCATCATAAATCGAGGACTGCTTATACTTTAAAGACCATCGAGGGCATTAATGGACACATTTGGAAGGTTTCGACTATGTCCAATTTCCAGGTTGCCCTTCGGAAGCAGAGCTGGCAATAAGAAACTGAAAGGCAGGAAGTCCTTGCCTAACGACCACAGCCAAGCCCAAAATTTCTGTTACTAAGCGAGACAGTTGTTAAGTGAGTTTCCCCCCATTTTATGACATTTTTTGCCACAATTGCTAAGTGATTAAAGTTCTTAGACTAGTAACACGGTTGTTAAGTGAAGCAGACTTTCCCATTGATTTTAATAATAATAATAATAATAATAATAATAATAATAATAATAATAATAATAATAGTAGTAGTAGTAGTAGTAGTAGTAGTAATAATAATAGTAATAATAATACTTTAATTTATAGACCGCGCCCTTTCCTAGATAGGACTCGGGGCGGTGTACAGTCATATTAAAAACAATGTGGATACAAAAATATAGATATATATAGATACGCGGAGGAGGTAGGATATACACTGTACAATAATGGATTAAAATTCGAATAAAATTAAAATTTAACAATTACCCTTAAAAACTACCCCAAATAAGATGTTTGCCAGGAGGTTGAAAGTGGGACTATAAATCAGCTAGGCCAGCTAATTGGAACAGGTGGGTCTTAAGTTTCTGTCGGAAGGAGCGGAGGTCGGTAGTGGTTCTAATATCGGGGGGGAGGTCATTCCAGAGGGTTGGGCCCATCACAGAGAAGGCTCTACTCCTGGGCGCCGCCCGTTGGCATTGCTTAGTGGACGGCACCCGGAGGAGTCCCTCCCTGTGGGAGTGAATTGGTCGCAGGGATGTATGAGGTGAGATGCGATCCCGCAGGTAACTAGGTCCTGTGCCATGAAGCGCTTTGAAGACGGTAACCAACACCTTGAAACGCACCCAAAAAACCACAGGCAGCCAGTGCAGCTCACGCAGGAGTGGTGTTATATGGGAGTATCTGGTCCTCCCCATGATAGCCCGCGCGGCCGCATTCTGAACTAGCTATAGTCTTCGGGTGCATCTCAAGGGGAGCCCCATGTAGAGAGCGTTGCAGTAGTCCAGACGAGACTACTCAGAAAGACGCACAAGGGGATCAATGACTCTGGGACACTGCAACCGTCATAAGTACATGCCAGTTGCCAAGCCACTGAATTTTGAACACGTGACCACGGGATGATGATGTGATGGTTGTAGGTGTAAAAAATGGTAATAATTTACTTTTTTCAGAGCCATTGTAACTCCCAACAGTCACTAATTGAATCATTGTAAGCCTGTATGTGAGATGGGGTACATTTCCTCAGAATCTAAGGGTAACCAAGCCCTCAGAGTTATGAAGCCCCCCAACATGGAGAACTCTCCCACCCAACCACAAGAATTTTGCAGCGGGCGACAGAAAGCAAAGCTCAGGAAGGGGTGATAGAAACTGGCTTCAGCTATGGTGAGGACAAAGTTTCTAGTCCTCTGTACTAAGAGGAGCTTCCATGATTCCCGACCCCCAACTCTGCTTCCTGGTGCTTTAAAAACACACAAAGACCCCGATTCCTCCCACTTCAGACATCCCTCCATGCTACTAGCCCTGCCCAGGTGGGTCCTTGGCCAGCCTTCCCCTGAGAGACCCCTACTGTCCTCCCCAATAGACCAGCCGCCTTTCCTAAGCGAGGGTGGGCTTCCCTCTGGGGCAGAGGGGCTTCGGCTGGAGCGGAAGGAGGAGGGGCCAAACCCCTGCAGAGGAGGCCTTCTTCTGCAGCCTCAAGAAGAAGCTCCCAGTGGTTCGATTCCTGGGGGAGGAAACCAATCTGTAGATTGTGAGCATTAAGGTTCCTCTGGAGGAAGAATGGCTCCACCCCACCAGGCTAAGGACCCCTTAAGCTGGGAGGGGAATGCTAGACATGAGCCTGGAGAGAGAGGAACAGCGTCTGCCCCCCCCTTTCGTCCCCTTCTGTTTCCTCCCTGAACCCCCAGGAGCTCAGATCTGGACGGGGGAGGGGTTCAGGCGCAGAGGGGACCCTGGTGGGCTTTGGCCCCCTCGAGAACGTTTCCCCAGGCAGATCCTGGGGAGCCTCCCAGAGCATCTCTCTCCATCCAGGCCAGGTGGCTACTTTCAAACTCATTCCCACATCACGAGGGTCGTCTCTGGGGTCAGAAGAGAAGCGCAGGTTCCTGACCATTCTGTGGCAAAAGACAAGCCGGCTTCAACTCTGGGAGGCCGCTGGCAACTCAGCAAAAGAACTCAAAGTGCTGGTAAAAAAGCCACAATGAGGCAAGAGCAGATTCACTTCGAAGTCAGGAGAGAAAGAATCATGGGATAATAATAGCTGCTCTCTGAGAAGCGAAGTGAGGGGAGGGCTGGGCGAGGGGAGAACACCTCCCCCCTTTCGCCTCTGCCTTTGTCGGGTGCCTGGGCTGAGCCCTGGGGGCTCCTGAACTTTCCCTGCCCCCCACAGCCCAATCTCGGGGTCAGGTTTATTGGGAGGTTGCAGGAGGGGAGGGGCAGATAGAAAAGATGGCAGCTCAGCTCTTCTTCACTCCCAGAACTGTAGGCAGCAACATCTGGAGAAGGAGGAGCTTCCTCTGCCTTGGGGGAGGAAAGAAAAGATGACAGGTACACAGAATCGGGGGGGGGCACTTTTTGCTCGAGTTGAGGCAGACCCGGTTCCCCCCCCTTCAGACCTTCCGGCTGTGGGGATCTGCAGACGCCCCTTAAGGAGGGCCCTTCAGTCCCCGGAGAGCCTCCCTTCCTCGGCCAAACATCTCCGACTAGCCATCCCACTGGATCTCTTCCTCTTCAACTTCTGCAGGAACCTTGATCTGGCCAGGGATGATTGGCAGCTCCTGCGTATTTGGGGCTGGTTTTGAGGTAGCCTGGCTGGGTGAGCTTTGCTCTGCTGTGTAAGAGCTGCATAAGGAAACATCACAAATATGATGGGGACACCTGGTGACAGGTGAGGAGGGAGGAAGAGTCCATGAACAGGAGAGACGGGAGAGAGCCGGAGAGGGAGGGGAAGTGGGGGACAGAGATCAATAACTGGCCAGAAGACTTGGGGTCCCTTCTGAAGAGGGAAACATTTTCACTGCTTGGATCTCTGAAGCTTTGAGCAGGTCAGGCTGATTCCTCTTCCGTTATTTCTAGTTACAAACTCATCCAAAGGGGGAAAAGGGGGGAAGGGTTTCTCTCCTTTCCCCTTCCTCTTTCCAGGCAGCTGACCCTGAATGAATGCAGGTTCATTGGGATCACCTGGACAGGAGGCCACCCAGAAGCGACCATCCCCTCTTTATTTATTTCAGAGACCGAGCTGGACTCCCATCCAATGACAACATCCTTGGGAGGGTCAGTGCAGGAGAATAAAAGATAAAACTGTTAGTGGTACTAGTGCGATTAAGCACTAGCAATGAACCCCAGGTCGAGGTTATAACAGAGCAACCCTGTAAAGTATACGCAGCGTGCGATAGATAAAGCAACCACACTGAATAATGGATAGTAAAGTAACAAAATAAAAGCTTTTCTGACAAACCAGAATCAACTAGCATAGTTCTGGTCATTGCCTGCAATGATTGACCACGTCTTTCAATAAATGAATTATGTTCTGGCCTGTAGGGGGCAGAACGCCTATGTTCTATACCAGCATTCTCCAACATTGATGTAAACCTATGATTAGTGAATTCAGACCCATTATCAGTGACTAGGCAAAGTACTTTTTTATCCATCTTACGTTCAACAAACTTTAACCATTTAGTAAAATGTTGGAAAGTTTCTGCCTTTGATTTCATTACATAACAGAAACCATACCTAGAATAATGGTCCATAATGCTGAGTATATAGCAGGCACCTCCTAAGCTAGGTTTCTTAGGGCCAATTAGGTCTGCAAACACTACATCCAGTGGTTTAGATGTCTTAAATCCTTGAAACCAGTTTGCAGGAGTAACCTTACTTTTAGCCTGGTTACAGGCATTACAGTTAAGATATTTTGAACAAGGTTTCAAATTGATTCCATTAGATAGAATAACAGTTTGACGTACCATTTTATAATTTACATGGCCTAAACGTCTATGAAGTAGATGTATACAGTTATCATGGGGCTGTTTATTCTTATAATCAGGTTCAGAACTCGCAATATTTAAAGAGTTCTCATGTAGAATAAATAAATTATTCTCCAAATTGGCAATAACACTATTACCTTCCTTTTCAATAATGCATCTATCATTCTTAAATGTTACTGTAAACCCACATTTCACAAGGTCTTTTACAGATAATAGGTTAAATTTCATTTTAGGTACATATAACATTTCCAATTTTTCATTAATACATGGACAATAAGCTGTACCTTCACCTGAAGCCTTCATTTTCCAACCATTTGCTAAGGAAATATGCTGTTTGCTAGCCTTCATAGTAACAAACCTTTCTTTAACCTTAGTTATAGAATGGGATGCGCCACTGTCAACCACCCAGAAACTATGGTTTACAGCCTTATCAACCTTAGCTACAGTTACAGTAACATTGTTGCTTTTTCTTTTACTATTAGCAACATTCCTTTTCTTGCTATTTTTACAGTTCTTAGCAATATGCCCCTTACCACCACAAGAATAACATTTCTTAACAAAATTTACAGTTGAAAACTGTGTTTCTTCTTGTGATTGATTGTCTCTGAACTGAACTCTATCCTCTCTTCGTCTGGACTCTTCAAGCAATCTCCCGGTAACCTCAGATAATGTCAGTTCATCACGTGAAAGAACTTCCAATGAGGAAACAAAAGAGTCGTAGCTTTCATCAAGCGATGATAGAATAATATACACCTGTTGAAGCTCAGAAAAAAGTAACTCTTTTTCTTGCAAATCCTGCAAAGTTTTCTTCATGAAGTCTAAATGAGCCAACATATCACCACCTTTTTGCAAACGGGCTCTAAACAGTTTCCGTGTGAGATGAATATGAGCACCCACACTGTCCCGAACATAAATTCTCCGCAATGTGTTCCAACACCTAGCAGCAGACTCTTCGCCACGAATATGGACCAGTTGCTGGTCATTCAGTGTTAGTCCAATAATGCAGAGAGCTCTCTCATTGTCCCTGTTAAACTGCGCAATCTTCTTCGCATCCTCATTATCAGCAGGATCCCAACCTGTAACATCCGGTGGGTTCTGAACCACAGACCACAGTCCTTCTCTACGCAGAAGTAGGGAACACTTCAAGGACCAGGAAACATAGTTGGTTCCATCAAACCGGGTAATCATATTCACAAAAATAAACTATCCAAAAAGTGGTGCATAAAAATAAAAAAAAATTATAATTAAGGCAGGGCGTCTGGGCCCATAACCAATGTTAGTGGTACTAGTGTGATTAAGCACTAGCAATGAACCCCAGGTCGAGGTTATAACAGAGCAACCCTGTAAAGTATACGCAGCGTGCGATAGATAAAGCAACCACACTGAATAATGGATAGTAAAGTAACAAAATAAACTTTACTTTTTGAAGAATATAGCAAAATCCATAAACACAGCCAAAAAGTCATACACAGAAAAAACAGTCCAATACTACCAAGATAACTTGGATACAAGTAGCAAATAACTTACACACAGTAAGTAGTAGCAACAGTAGTAACAGTTAGACAGCAGTTATCATACATCAATCAAGAGAGAGAGAGAGAGAGAGAGAACATCAGCTGCAATTTAAATGCTGTAATCTACTAATTAGCAGATCTCCTCTCTTAAAGATACATAACATGCCTTGTGCAATATATTGTCTACCCAACTTGTTGGTTACACCCTAACAAAAACCCAACAAAATGGCAGCAACCACAAAGACTGGGCTCTATGGTGCCCACAGAACCATCCTTCCCCTGACATCTCTGGGACTCCAGTCTCAACCCGGCCTCTGTATTTGGGGACAAGAACCGGCTGTTTGGGGCGTCATCATCCCCCAAGAAGGAAGAGGACGCCGGGGGGAGGCTGGGCTTCACGGACATCCTCTTTCATCTGGCAGGGGCAGCTCTGGGAAATGGGTGCCCGCTCAGTCTCTTAGGAGGGCAACGGCTGACCGAGAGGGGTTGGAGGAAGCCACCCTGCCTGGCTTAGGGGCAGGGACCCTTCGAGGGCAGTGGTCCTGCAAATATCCAGCCTCCGTGCTATTCATGGCTTGAAAGGAGAGTCCCCAACCTTTGTTTTTAGCACCTGGGGGAGGGGACACTGAAGCTCCTTGGAGGTTCGGGGCTGAAAGAAGAGAACCTGCAGGACCTCTCCAGACGGAGACCTTCACCACCTTTAGTGTCAAGACGGCCTCCCTCAGCAATCAAGAAAGAAACCGCTTAACTCCATTTCGCAGAATTAAGACTACTTTTACTGGTTATGAAAAGATAACAGCTAAGCAAAGCAAGATCTGAGGCAAAAGCGCACAAAATCATACATATCAATATTTGACCAACCCCCTTCCCCTAGCAACCCCATCTCACTGTCCAATCTGCAAATCCCTCAGGTGTCATGTGAGTTTCATCTTCAAGGAGCATCATCAGGTGGGTATGCAGGACGGTTGGCCTTGACCAACACCAAGCACTTGTCTCCAGCATGCGCAGTAGACGGTGAGACCAAAACTCCCTTTTTACAATCTCTCCTGTACTTAAACTTCCCCTCCCAAATACCAGCCTCCCCCCTCCCCATTTCAATGGCAGCCGAAAGCAAGTAGCGAAGCAGAGGCTGACATTTAGTATCCCGTGAGTAGCATTGCCTGATCGCCCAGGATCTTTCTTAGTCCCAGCACTAGGTGAAATCATTGGATGACATCATTGGGCAGAATGTGCTGCTGTACAGGATCAGGTGACCCTGGTTTCATGGAATCAGAGAGATCTAAAAGGAGCAGGAAGACCACAGTCCCCGAGACACCCCACACGATCCTCCATGCCCAGAACTGGTCCGTCAGCCAATGCCATTCAGACGACAACTCTCCCGTCCCCGCTGCGAGGCTCCAGGTGGAGAGGAAACAGCTCCACATCACTTGGAACGCAAGGGACAGGATGGGGCCAGGAGACTGAGCCCCACTCTCTGAGGGTCCCTGCCCATCTCCCCAAGGCAGAGGGGGTGGAAGCCTCTAGGTCCTCTCCTTCCAATGTTGTCATCTGGGGAGATCCGGCTGCCCCTCCCCCTTTTCCAGAACAGTCCTCACAGCCTCCTGATTGGGAGGTGAGAGTTCCATCTCTAGGCCACCGCATCCGTTTGTGGCTTGATGGCATTATTAAGAGGAAACATGTTTTCCCATAGGGACTACCCCCCCTGGGAGCGCTTCTCCAGCTCTCAGCTCCGGAGTCCACACTCTACACGGAGTGTAGGGGCGGAGGGGGAGAGGCCAGGGAGCCCCCGACCCCAGGAAGCCAGTCCAGGTGCCCGCCCGCCTGCTTTGCTTGGCCGGTCCCGAGGGAGGGCGTGATAAGAGGAAGCGGGCAGGGGGGAAGGGCTTCAGGCAGACCACCTTCTGGGAGTAGCATTGCCTGACCTGGGTGCGAGGCAGCAGGGCATGTGTGCTGTCCCTTTGGATGAGGGGGGGAGGAGACAAGGGGGGGCGCAGCGCCTGAAGGAGTCTCTTGGGTGGGGGGGGCAAGGAGTGCCTGGTGGGGGTGTGGGAATCAAAGCCAGCTGAGGGACCTTCTGCCAATCACTGGAGTTTAATCCCACCATCAAATAAAAGCCAAATGAGTGACTTGGAGCCAATCACAAGGGGACTGGGAATTCCAGTCCCTCCTTGTGCAGGAAAGCCATCTGGCTCTGAGTTCTAATTCTCCCTTATGCATGAAAACTTCCTGAGTGACTTTGGGCCAAACACCTGGAGACTTCTGAGTTCCAGTCCCACCTTAGTACTTATTGATTGGGGGTGTGAAACTTTGAAAAATGTTCTCAATTTATGTGGGATACCAGAATTGCGGATTCCTAGAATGTGGGATGGCTGAGTGTCCAATATTGTGTGGTGGGATGGAGGAAAGTGAAAGTGTGTGAAAATACCTATTCCACGTGGGGCAAAGCCATAAGTCTCTGCCTTCTTCTGCTTGTGGGAGAACCAAAATCCTCTCTGTGGTGACTGGGAATCTTAGACTGATTTTGGTTTGATCCATTTGAGCTTTTATTACCTCCTTAAAATGGAATTTTCAGGGGGATTCCATTCCCAATTAGGATCCATTCTGAAACATAAAAATTGATTCCCAATTGATCAGCAATCTCTGTGGTTGGAGAGCAGAACAGCTTCCATGGGTGCCTCTTCCTAGAAACCTAGTCCCCCATCCCTTATTCTCCCCTTTCTTGGACCTGGATGGATATTGTGCAGCATTGAAGGTTTGTGACCTGGTCAATGATGTGGCTGCCTTTAGACAGCATCGCTCCAACCTCCTCCTGGGGAGAGTCTCAAGGTCCCCTTTCTCTAGGCATCTTCTCCAGCCCTTCACAGACAAGACAAGCTTGGAAGAGGAGCAGAGAAAATGCTTTAGGTAGAAATAGTAGAGTGGAAAATTAAAGGCCTGGAAACTGCTATTTTAATTCTCTGGTTGATGAAAGAAAAAAAATACAGTGGAAATTTCTTTACAGAGTGTATATTTTTATTTACGTTTTTATTATTATAGTTTGAAGTTACACACCAAAATAAAAACAACTCCAACCTGTAATCCTAGACAACTGTTCTGCTGAACACTTTCTACAAAGGAGGTTTTATCAGGATATCAAGGAAGAATTCTATAAGAGGGATGAAGATTTCCCTCCCCAGCTGAGAGCCAGTCAAACATGGCATTTCACATCATTCCAGGCTGGTGCTTGGTTCCCACAGCTTCCTCCTGACCTCTTTTCCTGCTTGCTCGCTCGCTCACACATACTTAGCTGTAGGAACAAGGGCCAAAATTGTTTTCTATAAAGTCTAACAGATTAACAGAGTTGGAAGGGAGCTTGCAGGTCATCTAGTCCAACTCCCTGCCCAAGCAGAAGACCCTACATCTGCCTCTACTTAGGATCGAACTCACAACCTCCTGATTGTGGGCAAGAGCTCCAACTCTAGGCCACACATTCAGTAGCTGTTGCTGAACAGCAAATCCCTCTGAATGACTTTCACAGAGTCCTCCTTAGTAAGATCTATTGAGCTGAAAGGGAAGGGAGCTGCAAGAATTCCAGTCATTCAACAATTTTCCATTTTCAAAGATATGGATTTGATTTTCTTTGACTCCTGCATACTATCTAAATGGAAAGAATATCTCCTTTCAAATAAAAGAAAAATTAACATTTTTTCCAATATCACAATGGTGCTGTATCTCATGTTTTTACATTCATTCTGGCAGCAAGCTGCTCCTTTGTGTTCAGCTCTGGCCTCAGAAGGACAATGTAGCACTTGGGGAAGAAGATGCAGACCAGCAGACCAGCACTGGAGGCCAGGATGGAGAAGACCTGAACAGCCACCATGTATTTCCCTTTGGTGCTCAGATAGGTGGGCACAAAAGTCACCCAAACACTGCAGAAGACCAGCATGCTGAAGGTGATGAGCTTGGCTTCGTTGAAGGCCCCAGGCAGATTCCTGGCCAGGAAAGCCACCGTGAAGCAGATGGCAGCCAGGAAGCCCATGTAGCTGAGGGTGACGTAGAACAGGACAACAACCCCTTCGTTGCATTGCAGGATGATCTCCCCAGGCTGGGAGTGGAGGTCAGAGTCAGGGAAGGGGGGAGAAACCCCCAGCCAGATGGAGCAGATGATAATTTGGAGAACAGAAGAAGACAGGATGATGGAATTGGCCAAGCTCTTCCCCAACCATTTCTTCACTCGGTTTCCTGGTTTTGTGGCCAGGAAAGCCAGCACCACCGTGATGGTTTTGGCCAAGAGAGAAGAAACAGCAACTGAGACGATGATGCTGAAAACTGTCTGTCGGAGAAGGCAGGTGGCTTTCCTTGGTTGACCAATGAAGAGAAGAGGAGACAAGAAGCAAAGCAGGAGGGAGACCAGGAGGATGTAGGAGAGGTCCCGGTTGTTGGCTTTGACAAGAGGAGTTTCTCCGTATTTAATGAAGATGATTAAAACAAGGCCTGTTGTTATGAACAAGAGCAGGGCAAAAGAGACCAGGATGATTCCCAGATGTTCTTCATAAGACAGGAAGTTTACAACTTTGGGGATACATTGGACTCTGGCCTCATTTGGATATTTATCATCCGGACACTTGGTGCATTTTTCTAAATTTGAGAAACCAAAAATCAATTTTCTTTAATATTCTGTCCTTTTATCTTACAAGAAATACCTTCTTTGGATAGCAGCTGATACCATGGGCATTTTCCAAGAAGTATTTATTAATGATTTCATTAAAAAGAGCATTTTAAGAAAGAGGACTTCCGGTGGCGCCGCTGTCCTTGGAAGACGTTCCCTCGGGAACGCCAGCCCGTGTTTGAGTAACAAGCTGTTAGGATAGCATAAATCAGCTGTCCATCAGTTTGAAGACCTCCCCCTCGGGAAAAGGGGGGGAAGTGAGCAGTCTGGCAGAGGGTAGAGCCGCCCAGCGGCCCCAGAAGCAATTCTGTGGCGTGAAGGGTGTGAACTCCCCAGGAAGCCTGACAATCTCCTCATCATGGGGCGCCTCTGCCTTTGCAGAACAAAAGGCAGCATCCACACCTGCAACTTCAAGTTCATTTTACATCTGAATAAGAAGCAGGCAGAGCAAACCAGGAGGTCAACAAATTGCAAGTGCAAGCCTTAACTCCGTAGATTATATCTCTTTCTGTAAATTTAAAAGGAACTTTTTTAAAAAAAATGGCGCTGGAGTAATAAAGGGTGTGTTGAAAATGAAAGTGAAGCAGAAAACTGATTAGCACTTGTTAAGTGCCTGTTAGTGTTGCCGGAAGACTTCAAAGAATAGCTGGACTTTTTGGACTGAATAAATTGGCTGTTTAAAAGCTTGATTTGAATATTTTGAAATGGCCTCTAAGCAGTCAAAAATCAATGCTTTGAAAAGTGCAGGCAGTTCGCCAGCACAATCTTCAAAATTGCAATCTTTATTACTTCTGGTGGAAACACAACCACAAACCTTGACACTGGAGGCTCTACAAAATAACTTACAAAATGCATTAAAAGAACAGGCAGTTGTCTTGGAGGGGAAAATTACAAGTGCCTTTAAAGATGTCTCTGATGAAATATCTGGAATTAAGGATTTAATCCAAACACGTAACCAAGAGATAAGGGAGGATATAGTTGAGGCACTTAAAGAATTATTTGGCTACGTGGCATCTCTCGATGAGAAGGTGGAAGAAATTAATGAGGCTAATACAAAGTTGGACAGCAAACTTGTGGAGGCACAAATTAAAATTGATAAGTCGGAGGCGGAGCTTACGATGATGCAATATAGAACAATGGAATTTGCCTTGAGGATAAGAGGATTGAAGGAACATACTCAAGAAGACTTAAGAGAGATTTTTGCAGATGCTTTTGTCCAATTAACTGGAGAGCCAAAGGCCGAATGCCTCTGCTAAATTGACAAAATTTACCGAGTTAATTCATGGAATGCCAGATAAAGACAACTGCCAAGAGATATCGTAATCTATTTTGTCACCAGGAAAATTAGGAATGAAATATTGCAAGCAACCTATAAAACCAAACTGCAAGTGGCAGGTCAAGATGTGATAGTACTGAAGGAAATCCCCCCCCAAAATGTTGAGATCTAGAAAGGATTATGCATTTCTAGTGGATGAACTTAGAAAGCACCAGATTCAATACAGATGGGAGACCCCAGCCGGATTGGTGGTGAACTACATGGGAGAAAGACATCGCCTCAACTCTGTCTGGAAGGCAAAAGATTTCTATAGCATAGTACTAAAGGCAGGACGCCCTCCATCTCCAGGTCCCAAAGAAAGAAAAGAGACAGAGGACCCCAGGCAGCAAGATAACCAGGCACAAATTGGGGTTGTGAGTTTGCTGCAGGAAACAGAAGAAATTATGGAACAGAGACAAACCCGCGCGGCTACCAAACGTAAAGAACAAGAATTAATGTCTCAACAAGCCCAGATGGCAATTTGAGATAATATAAACATGAGCACAGAAGCAGTGGGAGGAACTAGACTGAAGGTGAAATCCCAGCAAGATTTCCAGGCAGCTCTTAAAAAGTTTCAGTGTGCTAAAGATGACAACTAAATTTCTAACATGGAATGTCAATGGCTTAAATTCACCACAAAAAAGGAAAAAAATATTTCACTACTTGAAACAATTTAAAAATGATGTAATTTGCTTACAAGAAACACACATTAGAACACAGGATCAGAAATATTTGATGAACGCAAGACTGGGATCGCATTTTGTAGCATCTGCTTTGGAGAAGAAAAACGGTATAGTTATATATTTAAGAAAAGACTTAAAGGCTGAATTAATTGAAGCAGATCTTCAAGGTAGATATATTGCAATTGAACTATTAATAGAAGGAAAGAAAATACTCTTAACAGGAATATATGCTCCCAATCAACAACAAGAAAAATTTTATAAGTTGCTTCACACCAAACTAACACAATGTGGTTACAGATCCTGCATTTTACTGGGCGATTGGAATGGAGTACTGGATCCTGTTCAAGACAAGAAGAGGCTTTCGCAAAATACCCAACACACGAACAAGATTACCTAAATCTTTTTTTGATATGATGGATGACTTTGAATTGAGGGATATCTGGAGAGAATGGAATTCTAAAGAACGGGATTTTACTTTTTTTTCTGATAGGCACCAATCCCTTTCCAAAATTGATTTTATACTAATTACAAATATTTTTTTCCAGGGTAAAGAAGACTAAGATATGCCCGAGAACTTTAACAGATCACAACCTGGTCTGGATGGAACTTGAATATGGAGACCGACCCAGGAGGTCTTGGAGATTAAATGAAAATCTATTTAGATATGAGAAAAATGTTACGGAATGTAAAAAACTATTGAAAGAATATTTTGCTTTTAATATGTATAAGGGGATATCAATGGAAATGGTTTGGGACGCAAGTAAAGCATACATGAGAGGCGTTCTAATAAATCTGAACAATGTTTATAGGCGCAGACAAAGGGAGAAACAAAGAGAATTAGAGGAAGAGATTAAAAAAAAAGAGCAGGAGTTAATGTCTAAACCAGATGATAAGAAGACAAAAGAGATAATTACTTTATTGCGAGGGCAGTTCAATATGTTAATGTCGGACCAGATAGCCACTAATTTTCTATATGCTAAACATAACACTTTTTGTAATGCCAATAAGTCAGGTCGATGGCTAGCATATATGTTAAGGAAAAAACAAAGATTCCGTAATATAGAGAAAGTAGAATATAAAGGGAAAGAAGTTTTTCAACAGGATATGATTAAAAAGACTTTTTTAGAATTCTACACCAGACTGTATGCTGGTGACAAAATACAAGGATCAGATATAGACCGATATTTGGAGAAAGAGAAAATTCCTATACTTACAGATGAGCAAAGGGGAAGATTGAATCAACTTGTAACTGCAGAGGCAATCCTCCTGGCAATTAAGCAGTTAAAAATGGGCAAAGCGCCTGGCACAGATGGCCTGAGAGCAGTTTATTACAAAAAGTTACAACTAGAAATGATGGAACCTCTTAGGGAACTATTTAATAAAATTCAAATGGAAGGCAGGGTCCCACCATCCTGGAAAACAGCCTTTATTTCTTTGATTCCAAAAGAAGACCAGGATTCTACCCAGCCAAAAAACTACAGGCCTATTTCATTACTTAATACAGACTACAAATTGTTTGCTAAAATATTGATAAATATGTTAATGCCAATTGCGCAACAAATGATTCACAATGATCAGTCTGGTTTTATACAGGGAAGGCAAATGAAAAGTAATTTAAGACAAATTATTAATATAATGGAATACTTGGGAAAATATAACCAAGTCCCGGCAGTGTTTCTATTCTTAGATGTGGAGAAAGCATTCGACCAAGTCAATTGGCAATTTTTAATAAAAATACTACAAAAGATGCAGTTCGGAGAGCATTTTATGCAATCTATCAAAGCAATATATCAGAAACAGACAGCACAAATTATAGTTAATGGAGGCTTAACAGAATCTTTTAAAATTGAAAAAGGAACAAGGCAGGGGTGTCCCTTGTCTCGATTATTGTTTATCTTAACCCTGGAATTGTTATTGAACAGAATACGTGGGTCTGGTGAACTACAAGGAACTAAGATTAGGCACTACGAATATAGAGTGAGAGCATTTGCAGATGACTTGGTTGTAACTTTAACTCAGCTGGGGGAATCAGTTATAGGTCTAATGAATATAATTAACCAATATGGTCAAGTATCTGGGTTCAAAGTAAATCTAGGGAAGACAAAGATGATAGCTAAAAATATGACTACAAACCAAAAAAAAAAAAAAAACAGAATTAGAAAGAGTAACAGGATGTGAGATAGTAAAAAAAGTTAAATATTTAGGAATTTATATTACAACCTCAAATGGGAAATTATATAAGTACAATTATGAACCATTATGGCATAAAATACAGAGCAAAATGGACAATTGGAAAAAACTACAATTGTCTTTGCTGGGAAGGATAGCAGCAGTCAAAATGAATGTTTTGCCTAAGTTTCTATTCCTCTTTCAAATGATACCAATACTTAAAAAAGACGCAAATTTGGAAGAATGGCAGAAAGGTATTAACAACTTTGTTTGGGCAGGAAAGAAACCAAGAATAAAACTTAAAATAATGCAAGATATACGTGAAAGAGGAGGCTTAAAAATGCCTAACTTAAAATTATACTATGAAGCAGCAGTTTTAGCAACAATTAGCGATTGGATTAACCTAACAGAGGATAGAATCTTGAATATTGAGGGTTATGATTTGGTATATGGCTGGCATGCTTATTTAATATACGACAAGAAGGCCGACAAGATCTTTAAAAGTCATATTTTAAGGAATACCTTACTGCATGTTTGGAAAAAATATCAATATAGGTTAAACAACAAAATACCTATGTGGGGGGTGCCTAGACATGCTTTAGAGAATATAAGTATAGAACAAAAACAAAATCGAACTACATATGCAGAACTCCTTAGTATGGACAGAGGTGCACTGCAGTTGAAATCTTTGAATACATTAAGAGATGAAAGATGAAAGGGTAATTCAAACCTGGTTCCAGTATGGTCAGTTACAGGCTAGATGGAAAAAAGACCAGAAATCCGGTATTATTCAAAATGAGGATAACTTGATAAAACAAATCAGAGACCAGGGTCAAATGCACATAAAAAGGTTGTATAATGTATTGATAGAAATAGACTCAGAAACAGAATTAGTTAAAGATTGTATGATAAAATGGGCACAAAATTTTGAAGAACCAATAATGATGGAAACATGGGAAGAGATTTGGGTAAGAAATGTAAAATTTACACAAGCTCAGAACTTGAGAGAGAATTTCTACAAGATGTTGTACAGATGGCATTTAGATCCAAAAAGGCTAGCCTGTATGTATCCGAACCTACAATCTAAATGTTGGAGATGTGACTGTGCTGGTGCCACGTACTACCATATTTGGTGGACTTGTAAAAAAGTTAAAGCATTTTGGATAAAAATATGGTGGGTTAATCAAAATATTTTGAAAAAAGAGGATAAAGTTCACACCCCAGTTGTTTTTGTTAGGCATAGTTTCAGACTGTACTGTCATAGAGACTAATCTGATCTTGAACCTAACGACGGCATCAAGATCGTTGGCGGCTCAATACTGGAAGAAGGAAGAGTTGCCCACTATCCAAGAATGGACGTTACAAGTAGCAAACTTAGCAGAAATGGCCAAAATTTCAGCGTATTTGAAGGATCATTCGGATGAGAAGTACAAGCTGGACTGGAGAAGATGGATTGACTATATTCAAAACAAATACCGGACTAAAAAATTTCAGTTAGCCTATGAATGAAGGCATAAAGAATGTTACAATTTATTCAAAGTTAGTTTAATAAAGGGGGAGTTAAAGCACAAGAATAGTAACCTGTTAAAATTAGTTAGCTTATGTTAGCGTGTGGTTGTTAAATGTTTATACCCTGTATTTTGCTCTGGGAGGTCAAGGGGGGGGGGGAAGAGAGGGGGGGTAAGGGGGGTGATAATTGTAAAATTTAATAAATTTAATAAAGTTAATAAATAAAGTTTTTAATAAAAAAGAGCATTTTAAAAAAATTAACTAGGTATATGAAGTTGAGGGAAACTATAGGGTGTTAATGTTTAGAATCTTCATAGGAATCTACATTTTTAGAGATTAGTAATGAATCATATAATATTTTTAGAAAACATTCTGAGTCCTGCCACATGGCAGTTAATATCCTGGACTTGGAGGATACCCAGAGTATCCTGTAACATCCGGAAGCAACCTGGAATTAAGGAGAAACTTCCTAACCGTGAGAACAATTAATCAGTGGAACAGCTGGCCTCCAGAAGTTGTGGGTTCTTCAACATTGGAGGTTTTTAAGAAGAGACTGGACAGTCACTTTTGTGAAATTGTATAGGTTCTGCTTGAGCAGGGGGTGGACTAAAAGTTCTACAAGGTCCCTTAAAGCTCTCTTCTGATTGATTGATTGATTGATTGATTGATTGATCAATCGATCTACATGACTGGCAGAATATTTGTGTAATAAGTTCCCCCCCCCCAACTATCCACCACACCACATTATGGACTAGTGACACCTTCTCAGTGATCCTCATGGGGAGGATCCAATATAAAGTGAATTGCAGGGTCTTTCAGAAGATGGACCTAAAACTATTCATCAAGCTTCGAAGAAGATTTTCCTAGAAAGGTCAACTTAGCAGCACCCAAGAAAACTAAAAAGCAGAAGACACATTTCCTCTGCTGTTAGTAAAGATTGTTCAATCTTCCACCCCCTCCTCCCATCTCTTCCCAGCCCCTCCTTCAAAGTTCTTTTGATTTACTTCCTTTTAGATAAGAAATTGTGCATGTTAAAAATAAAAAGAAAACCCATGTGAGCTTCAATCTGTCTTTTAACTTGCACTTTCATGAAAAGTTCTGGATGGATCCAGTTCCACAAAGCCTCCCATTTTCCTCAGTGTGACCCACCTTCCTGAGTGGAGAAGGTCCCCTCCGGACAAGGAACGCAGTCAAAGCAGCAAACTGGCTCTCCTTCTCGGGCCCTCTTGACAAATCCAGGATGACAATTTTCCACACATTTGGACTGAGGCAGGGACTGAGCAGAAAAAGAAGGAATGCCAAAGAAAAGATGTTAGGACTCGCATCCATGGAAAATGGAGGGAGAAATGGATGGAGACAAGTAGCCTCTGGTCTTCACTGAGGTAAATATGAAATCTCTGACTACTTCTAAGAAGATGCAGGAGATATAACAACTGGCAGATTTTTCATTTAGTTCCTCCCTTTTGCTTTTGGAATTTAACATTACAATAAATTACTTTTCTATTTAATAAGGTCTGGGCAGATGGAATTGAAAAAAGATTCAAGTATGACGATATATTCATCTTAAAACTGAGAATAAAGTTTACTGTAAAATATTTAAGAAACTTTTATTCCATTAGATTTTTAAAATATAGAATAAAACTGTGACAAAGAAAGAAAACTTTGACCAGTAAGATCTTGAAAGATTTCCATAAAACATGGCAAAGCCCCTCCACTTAGGTCCCGTCTGTTGAAGAACTTCCATTATAACTTCCATTAGATCAGTGCTTCTCAATTATTTTCTTTCATGCCCCCCCTAGGAAGAAGAAAACATTTCGCGCCCCACGCACGACTGTAAATAGTATCATTTGTCTATAAAATTGTTATAAGTACACCTCTGCATAACACTGTATTCTAATTAACGTATAAGAGAATAAAAAAAGAAAAATGTGGATCAATTTACAACAAAGAATAGCTTTATTAACTGTAGCAGAAAAGATTTAAAGGAGCACAGCTAGAACATATACATACATATATTTATATAGAGAGTAACACTGAAGAAATGACACTTGTATGTGCATGTATACACACACAAACACACACATATTTCCTGCACGCAGTGATTTCTAGAAACAACACCTGCTCGTCTCAGTGGGAAAGACCCACGCATCCCAGATGCGAAGACAGTCCAAGTAGTCTCTCCCTCTGTCTCTCTCTCTCCCTCGTCTCTCTCCCTCTCTCTCTCTCTCTGCCTTTCTCTTTCTGTCTCTCCTTCTATTTCTGTCTGTCTTTCTGTCTCCCTCTCTCTTTCTCTCTCTCTGTCTTTCTCTGTCTCTCTCTCACTCTCTCTGTCTCTTTGTCTCCTCTCTCTCTGTCTCTTTCTGTCTCTCTGTGTCTCACTCTCTCTTTCTGTCTCTCTCTTCTCTCTCTCTGTCTTTCCCTGTCTCTCTCTGTCTTTCTCGGTCTCTCTCTCCTCTCTCTCTCTCTTTCTGTCCCTCTTTCTCCTTCTGTCTCTCTCTGTCTCTCTCTGTGTCTCTCTCTCTCTCTCTCTGTCTCTCTCTTTCTGTCTCACTTCTCCCTCCCTCCCTCTCACTAGCTCTCTCTTTCTCTATCATCTTCTGAAGGTGGGGGGGTGAAAAGGGGCCCATTTTTTGTGCCTCCTGGGGCATCTGTGCACCCCATTTTTCACCTCCCCACCCCCAGAAGCATTCTACTGGCAACAAATGGGCAAAATGGCCCGTTTTTTGGCCAAAACCTGCCATTTTCACCCATTTTTTGTGCTTCCTGGAGATTTTCAAAAGACTTGATAGCAAAAGCTTTTGCTTCCGCTTCCCCTCGCGGCCAGTTGCAGGACGTGGATCCCGCTCGGAGAAGGCGGAGCGGCAGCTCCTCCCTCAGCCAGGAGCCAGCAGGGGCTGGTCGGACAGGCAATCTTGGCGGGAAACTCCAGTCCGCCGCCGTTGCTGCCTTCGCCGCCGCCGTTGCCACCTTCGCCGCCGCCGTTGCACCCAGATGGAAAGGGAGCCTTCGCGCCCCCCTTTACGGAGCCTCGCGCCCCCCCTGGGGGGCACGCCCCACTATTTGAGAACCACTGCATTAGATGATACCAGTAGTGGTATATCTATTCGAGAGAACTGATTGTTAACTTTCTAAGCAGTTTGGAGAATCGGTTGTCAGAAGAAATCTTTTTTTTTTTCAAAATTGTTTTTCCTAATCTTATAAGGAAGGCAGGAAGGAAACACTCTGGTGTTGTTTCTAGCCTAATCTTTATTGCTCTGCTTACAGAAACTGCCTCTCCAGTTAAGCCATATTACATTGCAACAGCTAAGGCGAAGCACCCATTGACATGAGTGACATTGAGTTGGTCTCACCCACATGGTCACATGACCACTGAGCCGTGCCAACCCAGCTGGTCATTAGGACAGAGAACTGGTTGTTGAACTATTTGAATCCCACCACTGGAAGGCACCACCTGGCATGGAAGGCCAACCACCCTGGAGTCTCTAAGCTTTGCCCACTTGAAATGGGACCTCAGGCTTTGGAAAACAGAGAAAAGACCCCAAAATTTCTCTCACCTTATTGAGCAACTTCAGCCGTGAAAGAGCACCTTGTTTGATAGTAAGTCTCTGTCTTTCAAAATGTCCCATAGTCTCTTGCCTGGCACCCTCCTTGGGGAGAACCAATATGCTGAAAATGGCCAGATCTGCTTTTATCTCTCCATTTTGGTCCAAGTACAGTTTTTTCTGAGAAATATTGCAAAATTCATTCTTTTCCAGAAAGGGATGAAACTAGAATGGAAACATCCAGGAATTTGAAAAACAGAAAACTTTGTTTCTTATCCCACTTTGAATCTTTTTTTCCACAACTGTCTAATCTCCAAATATGGTTAAATAAGATACAAATACTGCCATTATCTTCATAAGTGAATGAAAAAGTTTGAAAAAAATGTCAATTATATACTGACAAAATATAGAGAAAATATAATTGACACAATTGGTCAATTATAGTGAACATTCTAGATCAGTTAACAAGTAAAGTGAACAGAGAGAAAAAAGATGATCCATAAACTCTTTGAAAACAACAGATTGATTCCCAGAAAGCATGGGTTGATCAAGAAGAAATCTGTCAGGCTAATCTTCTCCCTGGTTATCCTGATAGAAAACATCTCCAGATGTGCTAATTCTACTTGATTGTAATGTGACATAAAAAATTTTTTTTTGCAGATCTGAAAGAGCAAATCTCCCACCAACTCTTTTCTGAGTCTGAAAACTTAGCGAGGATCCTTTCTGAGTTTCTTTCTCTCCCATTATGCAGCTGCAGGATCCTCCCCTCTTAGCTGATCCTTCCCTGGGAAGCCTTTCTTTCCCTCATCCCAAAAGTCATTCTCACATACTGTATCATTGCACTTCCTAAATAGATTATGGGGACTCTGATGATTGAACTGGATTTCAGTAAAGGACTCAGAAACAATTTTGTGATGTGATTGGAATCCTGAGGGGTGGATGGTGTGATAACTAAGTGGATAAAAACTGTCTTCAAAATGATACTCAAATAATTTTTAACTCTTTTTAATCTTTCCTATGAAACTTGAAGGTGATGGATAATAATTTGCCATTGGTCATCAATTTTTCTATGTTGTCATTAATATGATCGTAGAGTAAGCTAATTGGATGTGATTTAAAGAATATAAAGTCTTTCAAGTTACAAGCTTTATTTTAAACTTCATTTTAAAAGTTTGATAAAATAACAATGGTTTTAAATCAATTTAAATGCGATAATCAAAATAAAATTTTATAAGAGGAATATCAAGTTCTCAAAAGCAATATTTATGATTAGCGCAGAGAAAAGAGTGAATAAGTAAAAGGCAGTAGAAAAATATCTGATTTTTAGCTACTAGGACCACTAACAATAAAGTCTCACATAAGACTATTAATGATGGACTGGAAGAAAGATGAGGGATACCAAACTTGATATGTATGTTTGTATGTTTCATAGAAAGAAGGCAAATGCAGCCATAAGAATCTGAGGAAGTGAACATTCTGGTTTGTGGAGACCCCAACTCAAGGACCAGGTCCCCTTGCAGGCACCAAGCTTGGAGGAGAATTTGCACAAAATCTACATCACCTTCAGGGAAGGACAATGAAGCCAAGGAAGAGATCAAAAGAGCTGCTCTTAGCCTTGAGGAAAGACAAGAAGGAGAAGAGCTGAAGATCAGAAGGAGTCTGAGAGCCCCTTTTCCAACTGACACAATCTCTCGGTTGGAGAAGGGAGGATACAGCCCTCTTCCAATCATTGATACACGCTACAAGCATAAGATCTGCTCACTATTATTCCAGACTTTGAGACATGGAAGAATGATAGGAGGGTTTGACTAGATGGACTCAGGGTCTCCTCCAAATTTATAAAGGTTGTCCTGCCACAACATGTAACTGTTGTGCTGTTGTTGCTCTAGCCCCACCTAGTGGCCTGTCACTGCGTTAAATTGTTTGCTAGCCTGAACTGACGAATTGAAACTAAATAGTTAAACTGAAAGAGTTACTGCGCAGGTCATAAGGTCTTATCTGACAATGATGTACTGCGCATGCTCTTCACACATTCCAGAGACTTCTCTTTCCCTTTTGATCTTTGTCCGTCTACCAGGAAACTGGCAGACAGAATTGCTTTTTTCCAAAATGTAACAATTAGTTAGTTTTTGTTTTATTTCCATTTATTATTTTTGTATTAAAGTTTGGTTTTCATTAGAATATGTTTTCCGGGATTTTATTTCTTTTCTTCACACCTTAAAGATAATGCTGTTTGGAAACGCCGCGGTCTACGCCTCGTCTAGTTCAGGGTGAAATAATTCTTCCCCTGACAAAGCCTAACTATAAGGTCTGAAGCCAGACTCCGTTTTCTGTCAGCCTTTAGAGAAGACAGAAGCAGCCGTTGTGACCGAGACCCCTGGTCATCCGGAGACGCCTCTGTCCCTCACACGGAGCATCACTGGAGAGGTTCCAGCTGCTTCTTTGCTGGCTGTTAGTTAATGCTGCCTATCTCGTCTTTCTATTTGATTTCCACTCTTTTCATCTCCTCAGTTTCACCTGCCCTCTTCTCCCAATAAAGCATCCAGATCCATGCCAGGGTCCCTTTCATTGGAGGAGAATAGGGGGGCTTAGCTGCCTCTCCAGCTGCATACAGACCCACCTGCAATGGGGACGGAAGAAAGGTGGAATTCCACCAGGCTAATCACAAACGCACAAATACAGGAATTTATTTTGAAAAGAATACAGCATTTTCCAGTTAGCAGTGCTAAATATAAAAATGTCATGGTATCTAATTCCCTGAGTAATTAAATTGGCCAAATCTGTTGAGATGGTTCCCCTCCTTCTCCTCTGGATTCCTCCTCCAAAGGCTTTAAGATTAATGGATCCATACAAGACGTAAAAGAATATGGAATATACACAGAATAACAACAAATAGATTAATCTTAATTGGCCCCAAAAATAAATTCATAACAAAAATGTATAAATATTTACTAGAAGTAACATTAGAAGAAGAAAAAGTTAAAGGTTGTGTGATAGCGTGGGGCAAAAATTTCGGTTATAACATAGATCTAGCAGATTGGGAAAGAATTTGGAACATAAATTACAAATTAACAAGATCAGCAACACTTAAAGAAAATACGTACAAAATGTTCTATCATTGGCATCTACCACCAACTAGACTGGCCAAAATGTACCCAAATGTGAAACCAACCTGTTGGAAATGCAAAAAAGTACAAGGGACTTTTTATCATATATGGTGGACCTGCCTGGAAACACAAAAATATTGGACAAAAATTTGGAAATGGGTGCAAGAAATTAGAGGAGAGCAAATAAAATACAAACCCGAAACCTTTCTGCTGGGAATAATAAAAGGGAAATATACAAAGAAAATTAAATATTTATTAACACATCTTTTAATTATAGCTAGAATAGCATTTGCCCAATGCTGGAAACAAAATAATACCCCTCGGACAAATTAGCGATAAAAAAACCTTTGGACTGTGCAGACATGGATAAATTAAGACTGAAATTAAAGGATAAAGAAGAATCGGAATATTATGAAATTTGGAACAATTAGTATAAATGGCTGCAAAACAAGAAAAATAAGTAAGCTGAAAATATATCTATATATAAATATCTATAGAATTGTGTATAAAAGTGTGTAAATATAGAAGCAGAATGTGATATATATGTACAGATATGATGATATAACAATGTAAACAATGTTGATATAATGATTGTAATGTGTGGTAGAAGGAGAAAAATAATAAAAAATCTACTGTAAAAAAAAGATTAATGGATTCATATTGGGACCCCCATACCTGCCATGACCGCAGCCTTGGAGACCCCAAGATCTTTTCTCCCTCCTTCCTTCTTCTCCTCGATCTGGAGGAATAGGCAGCATTCAAGGCCTGGGCCAGAGTCTGCATGAGACTGTAGTAATGGTGGTAATTTCTAATCCGGATCCTGTTCCACTTCCACTGGGTCTCCAGTGGGGCTTTCTGGGTGCATCTTCTGCGGCCTTTGACAGAAAATATATGCTTTGAAAGAGAACAGTGGAAATAATGATATTGAAACGGATCTTCCACAAAGAAATAGGGTTTAAAGACAGAATCTTTTGGCCTTTCTTTTTCCAGATAACCAAAGTTCCAAATACTGTGGATGTATTTGTGAAGTCTGTGCTTGTTTACTTCATACCGTGCAAAATTTGTGAGGATCCAGACTTTCCCCTCAATGGGTCCTGGCAAATGCCTAAGTGCTAAATGGAAAGGAATGAGTCTGTCTACAAAGGGATCATATTCCATGAAGTGAACAAAGACATTGACTTGTCTCCACTTAGAGAGGGAATCCCTGAGGGCTGCTGTATGTCCAGTTGTTGAGAACAGTTGCGATATAACCACACAAATTCCATTCCTGACAAGCATAGGAGGGAAAATCCTCATAAAATTTGCTCCAGTTTCTCTGTTTGAAGCAAAGAGGCCAATCAGGGTCCATCTGAAATGGAGGAGGAGCTGGACAATTGCTGGGTATTGGATCCCTTCTTTGGGTAGCAATGGGTGGAAAAAGGGGAATTTACTTTTATCACCCAGAGCCTCTGAAACAATCTTTTGACTGGTCTGAAAAAGCAATGAAGAATGCTGTATTATATTTGGGGTTAGATCAAGTTCAAAATATTAGATTTTAATAAATGCAACACGATTCTTATGAATGTATTATAATAGTTTGCTAATTAGACATTGTTTAAAATATTAAAGATAGAATATTATCTAGATTGTATAATAAAAATGGAAAATAATAAACAAATTAAAAAACAATAAGAATGTAAATCATATTACTGTATCACCCCCTACAATTTATTGCAATTAGATTAACATTTGCAAATGCCAACTGAAGGATTCCTTTCCAATAAACGGCCTACTATAATAGTTGAGGATTGCTGCATCTTTTTCTGCTTCTGTATCCCAGATTCTTTGTGGAGGAATCTTTTTAGCTTCTTCTCCAGTTGTACAAGAAACAGGGGAACCTCAGTTCCTAATATGATTTGTCAGCTGTATAATCCAAGATTGGTCTTTAATTGAAGTTTTGTCTGTTCTAACAGCCACAATTTTCAATGTCAGTTTCCATAGATTAAATTTTACGCCAATACCCATAATTTTTGATTTTAGACAAAGCAGAAATTGTGTAAATTCCCAAATCGGCTCTGAGGGCAGCAGCTGGAGTCCTTTTACCCACCCCAAGATACTCCTCAGAGGCTGTGATTGGGTTGGTTCTGCTGATGGTTTCTCTCTGAAGCCCCAAACATCAGATTGATATCAGATTGATGGGGAAAACCTTGGCCTCATATACTTCAATAATTGGGGCTGATGAAGCTGGAGAGCTATGAGGTTTTCATTTAAGCACCACTTTCACTCATGTCTTTGATCTAACTGAGCCCCTTTGATGATGAGGGAGCCAAGATTCAGTCTCAGAGAAAACAACCCCAGGTAAGGAAAGGTCTTACTTGCTCTGTTGGCTGACCATCTATGGCTACGATGTCATTTCCCAAAGACCATAACTTTTGAACTTGATTTTATTATCAGATAATTATTACGACAAAACAACCCAAGTGTTCTTTACAGGGTATACAATCCAATGTGTAAGTGTTATAATATCACATTATCAATAGTGAAATTCAATGGTGAAAAGAGTAAGGTTCTACATTTAGGCAACAAAAACGGAATGCACAGGTACAGTATAGGTGGTACCGTGCTCAATAGTAGTAACTGTGAAAGGGATCTTGGAGTTCTAGTGAACAACCATTTAAATATGAGCCAGCAGTGTGCAGCAGCTGCCAAAAAAGCCAACACAGTTCTAGGCTGCATCAACAGAGGGATAGAATCAAGATCACGTGAAGTGTTAATACCATTACCATATAATGCCTTGGTAAGGCCACACTTGGAATACTGCATTCAGTTCTGGTCGCCATGATGTAAAAAAGATGTGGAGACTCTAGAAAGAGTGCAGAGAAGAGCAACAAAGATGATTAGGGGACTGGAGACTAAAACATATGAATAACGGTTGCAGGAACTGGGTATGTCTAACTTAAGAAAAAGAAGGACATGATAGCAATGTTCCAATATCTCAGGGGTTGCCACAAAGAAGAGGGAGTCAAGCTGTTCTCCAAGGCACCTGAGGGTAGAACAAGAAGCAGTGGGTGGAAACTAATCAAGGAGAGAAGCAACTTAGAACTTAGGAGAAATTTCCTGACAGTTAGAACAATTAATCAGTGGAACAGCTTGCCTCCAGAAGTTGTGAATGCCCCAACACTGGAAGTCTTTAAGAAGATGTTGGATAGCCATCTGTCTGAAACTGTATAGGGTTTCCTGCCTAGGCAGGGGGTTGGACTAGAAGGCCTCCAAGGTCCCTTCCAACTCTACTATTGTATTGTATTGTATCAGTGTAAATCAGCATGTTCCAATATGAATCTAGCATGCTAGACATTTGTACCTAAAACTTGTAACAAAATAAAAGGGTTGGAAGGGACATTGGAGGTCTTCTAGATCAACCCCCTGCTGAAGCAGGAGATGCTAAATACATATAAACTACTGGGTGAAACCAGATTAATGGCAGTAACTGTGAAAGGAATTCTGGAGTCTTAGTGGACAACCAATTAAATATGAGCCAGCAGTGTGCAGTGGCAGCCAAAAAAGCCAATGCAATCCTAAGTGGCATTAAGAGAGGGATACAATCAAAATCAAGAGAAGTACCAATACCGCTCTGTAAAGGCTTAGTAAGATCACATGTAGAGTACTGCATCCTGTTTTGGTCATCACATTAGTTCTAGGCAGGAACTAGCCATGGCTAGTTTAGTGATGAGAAAGGCTAGGAGACACGTGATAGCGGTATATGAGGGGCTGCCACAGAGAGGAGAGGGTCAAGCTATTTTCCAAAGCACCTGAAGGCCATACAAGGAATAATGAATACAATTTGAATAAGGAAAGATTCAACCTGGAAATATGGATAAATTTTTTGACAGTGAGACCAAACAGACAACAGAACAGTTTGCCTTCATAAATTCTTTGAACTTCGTCAGTAGAAGCTTTTGAGAAGACACTGAACTACCATCTGTTAGAAATGGTGTAGAGTCTGCTTGGACTAGATTACCTGCAAGGTCCCTTCCAACTCTGTTAATCTGTATCTGTCTACACTATTCCAGACAAGTGGCTGTCCAGTCTCTTCTTAAAAGCCCCCAGTGTTGGACCACCCACAATTTCTGAAGGGTAGACGTTCCATTCCTCACTATTAGGACATTTCTTATTTCTAGGTTGTTACTGTCTTTGATTAGTTTCCATCCATTGTTTCTTCTCTTGCTTTCTAGAAAAATAGGTTGACCTCCTCTTCTTTGTGGCAGCCCCTCAAATATTGGTACATTGCTATTATATCACCCTTAGTCCTTTTCACTAGATCAGACATACTGAATTCCTGCAACTGTTCCTCATATGTTTTAATCCCCAGGCCCTTAATCATCTTAGTTCCTCTTTTCTCTTTTTTTATAATATGGTGACCAAAACTGGATGCACTATTCCAAGTATTGTCTTGCCAAGGCATTATAAAGCAGTAGCAATACTTCATATGATCCTGATTTTATCCCTCTGTAAATGCAATTTAGGACTGAATTGTCTGTTTTGACTGCTGCCAAATCCTTCATGAAGATGTTGAAGAGTACTGGGCCCAAAATGGAACCTTGGGGTCCCCCACTGCTTGTTTCCCTCCATGTAGACTTAGTTCCATTGAGGACCACAGGCTGAGTCCATCTGGGGGTGATGCTGTCTATCCCACATAATTTTAGCTTATGGAGACATAGATTGTGGTTTAATTTGTCAAAGCCTTTCTGAAACCCAAGTATATTACATGCACTGCATTTTTCTTGTCCACTAATTTAATATTTTTTGTCAAAGAATGAAATAACATTTATTTATGACCTGTTTTTAGATCCTTCATTACTCCTAATAAAAGTCATTCATATTTAGTAAATAACAAGGGTTCAAATATGTACCCTTCCCTTCCTCCTTGTTAAGTATCGATCGTTCTTCTTGTGGCTCCATAGAGCCCACACCCAGGGATGGGATTCAGCCGGTACAGACCAGTTCAGGCAAACCAGTTGTTCCGGCGATCAGTTGGCCCGGCCAACCTGCCCCTGTCCTATTCCTTCCTATATTTCCTTTCTTTGAAGCCCAGCTTATTGGTGCAGCTGAGCGGATTTCTGTGCCTCAGCTGTTTTACTCACCGGGGCAGCGGTAAAAGGTAAATTTTAGATCTGTTTTCAAACAAACTGTGCACATGAAGTGTGTTGATTGGTTGAATCCCACCACTGCCCAGACCTGCCTCTCAAATAAGGGCTTTTAGAAAGGGCTTGGATCAGGACCAACAGGCTCGGCTCCATTGTAAGAGCAATCAAATTCCTCCATCACATTTCTCCATTTACTGTGTCAAATGCTGCACTAACATCTAGAAAGCCAGAAAACTGTCATTTACCTCACTGATATAGATTAGATATTTCAAGATCAATTTGTTCCCAATATTAGATTATTAACGTATGCATTATTTCATATAAAATCTTTACAGCTTTTCACTCTTCCTAAAACCTTCTGGTATTTACAGGGAGTACATTTTTACAAGTTTAACTAAGAGGATCATGGCATAAATTTTAGCCACAATATCTGCTTGCCTAATTAGCCTATGATTGCTAGACTCCTTTTTAGTCCACTTTTCAAATAGCTACTATTGCCAAGTTCAATCGGGCAGACATTATTTATATGTAAAAATGAAAATGCCAAAAGAGGCCCCAACAACCAGGGATATTTTTTGATTGGTTAAATAGTTCGTAGACTGTCTTCTCCAGGGAATATATTGCTTGCATTTCAGGCCTTTTATGATTAATCTCAACATGAACGTAATGGGGTAAAATATTGTCATTTTTGCTAATATGGAGAAAAGCAGCTCTTCAATTCCATGGAAAAGACATGTTTGCATCTATTGCTCATCCACCATCACCCACCCCTCACTTTACCAGAGAGAGAGAAACACACACAAACCTGTGGGACTTTGTAGGTGCCTCCTAATGTTGACATCTGGATGGAGATGTCCCTGTTAGCTACATCAAGAAGAGCCAGAAGGTTTTCCTTCCTTCCACAGCCGTAGTTGGGGACATTGGCTTCTCCAGTGGAGAGAATGTCCAGCAAAGCATTTGAAGTTTGTAAAGAGCTCATATAGTAGTCATGGATATTGTAGCCAAGTGTGAAATTGTTCAGGAACTTGGAATTCTTATTGACCATTTGAATAGCAGAAATTAATAGTAAGCCATATTTAAAACCATTAATATCCCTATTGTAAAAAAGTGTTATTATAATCAACAGCAACAACAAATATTTCTTTAAATATGTAACCCTCCAGAAGCCTACTGAGCCTTAAAACAACATTGATCCAAAAGCATTGATCAGTTACACAAATATGGAAATTGGCTGAGGTACGACAACTACAACTGGTTCCACCACTACTTTGAATAAAATTCATTATTCAAGTGATAAATTAAAGATTGAACTGAGAGAGGAAAATCATCTGCAGTCCTTTCAGCTTTTTTTCAGAGCCTATTTTGGATTTGAGTCTCTTTCACAAAATCAGACAAAAGAGAAAAGCCATGGAAATCAAAATCATTCAGGAAATTAGACATATCCCCAATATAGGAATAAATGAAAATAAAAAACAGAAAAGAAGGAGAGTGTTAGAATGGAGGGAGTTGCAACTCTATCACCCTGAATGACTTACGAATCACGGAAAACAAACTGAAGAGAAGGAGCCACATTGAAAAGCAACTTTATATTCAATTTTTCCACTCCACTGGTGACTATACTGATGAGATGGTTTCCTGGGCTGTAAAAGCTCTGTGGTTGTTTTCCATCCTGGTTCTCTAAACTCTGCAGACATTTCATTCTCAGCTTCCCAGAGACTGGATGGGACAAAAGCAGCATCAGAAGCAGAAGCAGGAGGTCCATAGTTCATGGGGTGAATCAATCCATCTCCTTTCTATTTCTAAAGAAGAATTAGAAGAATTCAAAGGACTCTCACAAGGTGGAATATGATTCAGTTGCTTTCCTGATTCAAACACAGAGAAGCACTCAGCTTCATCTGGAAAGGAGAGAGACGGACATTCAAGAGCACAGACCCTGCCTGTCCCAATACTTCATATTTCTCTGCCCAAAGTCTCCCCTGGAGGATTCAGCCAAAGAGCAGAGCTGAAACTTTTATCATAATTCTCCCTCTCAGGAGGGATCCCTGGATAATTCAACCAGTTCTTGGACTCAAAGGTTGTTGGGAAATTCTCTGGAGGGAAATGAATGGGAAATAATCCCCATGTGATTCATAATAACAGGGGCAGAGATTGAATTAAAGCCATCATCTAGACTTGAGAGATTTGGGGTCTCCATGCTTGAAACTGGTCCCTGAGGGAATACACGGCACCTGTGGCTGAAGAAACAAATAAATCTGAGATTTGCTGGCATCAAGGCAAAACCCCAGGGGGTCAGTTAATGCCAGAGTATGTCACAGATCTGAAATAGCTGCCTACTGAGTTGAAGCCAAAATTTACTTTGTTTTGAAAGTTAATGCTTAAGGGCACCAAACAAAAGGGCTGATGAAATAGTGCAATCAGTTTCTAAGAACAAAATCAACTTTAGTGAAAAAGTAGTTTCCAGAACTTTTCATAGTTAAGAGAGAGAGAGAGAACTTATAAAACCTAGTGAAAAAAGATGGAGAAGCTTCTCATCCCATGTGAGGAATGAAGGAAGGAAGGAAGGAAGGATGGATGGAAAGAAGGAGGGAAGGAAGGGGAGCTCAAGACCCTTGTGTTGCAGATGGAAAGCTGATCTGCAAAATCAAACTTCCACCTTCAGAGACCTGGGTAGGCAGAAGCCCATATCCCATGTTCCCCAGCCACCCTTTCCCATGCAGAGGCCCTGCTGAGTGGGGAGCCCCTCTTGGTAGGAGGAAGCTGGGGAGCCTTGTGTTGGGGAAGGGAAGCAGATCAGGTTCCATCTTCTGAGTCCTGGGAAGGAGGGGAGCCCAAGTCCCATGTTGCTCAGCCACCTCTTTCCATGTATAGGGCACTCAGGGGAAAGCAAAGCCCTGACCCATGGAGAAAGGTCAGGATGGCCAGGAAGGGGGAGGCAATCTGGGGCATTCCTGGGAGGAGACTAACCTGGTTTATGGGTCCCAGGGTTGAATGTGGGGGGGACGCAGCCCCCGGGGTTTCTCCAGCCTTGCTTGGGCTCCGTTTCTTTCCAGGGGAGGCTCCTGTGGGGGAGAAGCCATGCAGGGCTGGGTTTTCCAAGGGGGAACAGGGGTTCCCTGGGAGGAAAAGGCGGCCAGCCTCACCCTGGAAGGGACCCTCCGTGACTCTGAGGAAGATGGGGGTCTCCTGTGGCCTCTTCAGACATCCCTCCCCAAGCCCTCAGCCGAGGAGACCCTCTTCATTAAAGCCTTTTCTGGGGAAGGGGGTTAATCCCCATTCCCTCTGCAATTCTGGGAGATTTTGCCTCTTTCTCATCCCCTCCAAAGTTTTGAATGTTGCTCTTTATTTGACCCACCAACCCTTTGGCTTGGCTTCTTCAGCCTCTTCTCCATCAGACTGAGGGTAGGGAAGCCCACAGGCAACGCCTCTCCCCCCCCCCCCCCCGTGTGATCGGCTACAGGGTTGCCATGACGAAGGGGGCGGGCCAGGAATAGAGGCAGCTACTAGGGAGAAAGAGGGGCAGGATTTTTATCTCCCCTGAGAACTGAAGGGTTTGAATGGGAAATCTGCTTTCTTTTAGGAAATCCTTTATATTATTATTGAAAAGTAATAAATTGAGGTTCGATTTTAATGCTTTATTTTAGTGCAACAGAGTGATGGGCTGGCTGCTAAAATATAGCAAGGTCGTGGCACACACTTGAAAGTAAATCAGGAAGACTGTAATTGTGGGGTCTGTCTGCCAAGAACAAAGAATGCTTATCAACAGGAAATATGCATGTGTAAAGCTTGTAGCAATTACGGGTACCTAGAAAGCTGATAAAAGAATTAGACAACTTGCAGACCTCAGCTAAAAGTTAGAACTAGAGAAGGCCTGCAGCGAATGAAATGTGTATTAGATAACTCCTGGAGCATTCATTAGCCAAGGCTTAGGAACGGGACAGCTATAGACCAATAGAACAAATTGTAGAATTATTGCTAAAATGTTTATTAGATGATATTTCTTATTATTTCGCCTTGTCCCACCTTCTCCTTTAGTGAAAATGCATAAAGCTTTCTTAATGCTTTGTTCTTGGTTCTTGGCCTTTTGACCGGGAACCCTTTTCCTTGGAGTATTCCAATAAAAAGCCATCAGAAAACCTGCACCTCATGTCTGGCGTCCATCATTGGCTTCGGCACCAGGCTCAGACCAGAATTGGGGACAACAAGAGGAAGTCAGAAGTCATCACTTTTTTTATTTTTCTTCCTCCCCCCCTCTCATTTCTCTTTCCCCTTCTCTCCCCCCCCCTTACACTGTTTCTTCCTATTTGATTTTGTATTTTATTCTATAATTAATAAAAAATTTAAAGAAAGAAAAATAATAATGGAGGATTTGAAAGAGAAATCTGCTTTCCTTTAAGAAATCCTGTTCAGGTGCAGCTCAGAATCAGAGGGAGGGAAGGGTCAGAGGAAACGAAGGAATATTTAAAAATATATTTTAAAAAACCAAGTAAAATGTTGACAGAAGAAAAATAAAAAGTAAACACCAAAAAAAGGAAAGAATTATCAAACTCTGTAGAAAAAGTTGTTTAGCTCTTTAGAGTGTGATCCATGAGATATATAACAATTAAAAGCAAAGAATGATAAAAGTCAGCCTTATGCAAATCTATTGGAGACTCAGAGCAGAAAGATTGGAAGGTGAAGGGAAATTGGACATTAAAGAAAATAGTGCCGTCAAACAGCTTATGGAAAATAGCTAAAAGATTTATAGTGTTAACATTATATTCTGCGCTGGCTGATTTAGAATTTCTCGTTATTTTAATTTAAAAACGTGTAAGCTTTCCTATTTGTGAAATAAAAATCTCACCCCAGCCATTGAAGGGAGAGATAAATACCCAAATCAAATGCACATTTCTAGTGCTTTGTGAGTATGGAGTCTGGTATGTCATTAATGTGGGATGGGTGGCTCTATAAATCATTTAAAATAAAGAGATTTCTGGGACTGGAGCCGAAAGTCCACAATGTCCAACTGCCTCTTCAGCCCAGACTGACCTCACATTGATCTGAACTGATTCAGTTGTGTTATATGAATGGGCCTCCTTCTCCTTTTCTTCTCCTGGATTATGATGGATGGTTAGAAGGAGCCATTTGTCCGTTCCAGAGCAAAATCGAGAGCAAGGCCATTTTTGCGTGTGCCGGGGCACGGCTGAAATGCTTGTATTGACACGCTCACATAATGTGTATCCCAGGGGTGAGCTGCCCATTCTCAGAGTGGCTGGCATGGCAAGTTGGGTTGTTACGGCAGACTGGGGCAGGAAACCTCAGTCAGCCAGAAATGGAACGTGAGACCACAAGGAGGCGAGAGAAAACAGGTTTAATGATGCATCAGAGTTCAGAGCGTTAACACAGCAAAGTCTGAACTGCCCTGGCTAGGCCAGGACAGAACTTTAATACCCCTTCGGAATTTAGGGGGTTACACAGGCGTGTTCTTCCAAGGAAAAGGAGGTACGGGGGGAGGTACATTTTGGATTCATCATCATCATTACAACTTTTACAGTAAGATGTTACAAATATTCTTCTTGGCATATTACAGAAACAGAAGTAAATTGTTGGTTACAAAGAAAGAGAAGTAAAAATGCTAACATTGTACAAAGAAAGAGAAGTAAATTGTTAGCCTGGGCAATCTCTTCATAAAGTTTATTAAAATGCTAAATGCCACTTCCTTATTCCTTATCTTACAACATCTGTTTTTCTGTGCCCTACCATGAAGCGTTTCGCAATCTATGTGTCACTAAGATGTGTAATATTTTCTATGCAAGCTACAGAAGTCCTTTTAATATGCAGACTTAATTAATGCTTTTATCAAGGCGTTTATCAAGGAGTCTGGGGGCTCCTATACCCTTCAGATGAGGGGGTTATTTACCTGCTGCCTCAGGGTCAACTGTAAAACCCTCATTTATCCACAAACGAAGAGTGGAAGAGGCGGAACCGGAAGGTATTAGATGGTTCCGCCCTAAGCGCCTGATGGAACCAGATAGGTTCCAGACGGAGCTTGGGCCACCTCCTGTGGACCTGACCCGCCCCCGAGTGGAGGACCTGGTAGACGCATGGAATAGTGCGACTACCGGGGCCCTAGACCGGGTGGTGCCTTTGCGGCCTCTCCTGCGGCGACGAACCACCCTGGCCCCTTGGTTTACCGAGGAGCTAAGGGTGATGAAACGCCACAAGAGACGCCTAGAGAGTCGTTGGAGATCCTCCCGTTCCGAATTTGACCGAGCACAGGCACGAGCCTATTTGAGGACGTACCTCGTGGCATTAAGAGCGGCCAAACGTCAACATTGCGCCGCTCTTATTGCGTCCGCAGATAACCGCCCTGCCGCCCTGTTTCGGGTGACTCGCTCCCTCTTGTCTGAGAGACCGCGGGAAGCCCCTTTACAGGGCAGAGCAGAGGAGTTTGGGAAATATCTACAGGACAAAGTCGCTCAAATCCGGATGGGATGGGCCCCTTTCAGTGGTCCAGTAGAGACGCCCGTGGCGAGTCTTGAGGGACCACTTTGGGAGGAGTTTGACTCGGTTGCCATCGAGGATTTGGACAGGTTGCGTGGACGTCTGCGACCCACCACATGTTTATTGGACCCGTGTCCCTCCTGGCTTGTACTGGCATCCTGGGAGGTTACGCGTGACTGGCTCCTGGGCCTGGTGAACGCCTCGTTGGGTGAGGGGTCTCTACCGGCCGCCTTGAAAGAGGCGGTGGTGAGGCCCCTGCTCAAGAAGCCTTCCCTGGACCCAACGGACCTAGTCAATTATCGTCCAGTCTCAAACCTTCCTTTCTTAGCGAAGGTTGTAGAGAGTGTGGTGGTACAGCAGTTCCCACGTCACCTGGAGGAAAATGATTATCTAGACCCGCGCCAGTCCGGCTTCCGTCCCGGGCACAGCACGGAGACGGCCTTGGTCGCATTGGTGGATGATCTCTGGAGGGCCAGAGATAGGGGTTGTTCCTCTATCCTGGTCCTATTAGATCTCTCGGCGGCGTTCGATACCATCGACCATGGTATCCTGTTGCACCGGCTAGAGGGGTTGGGAGTCAGGGGCACCGTTTTACGGTGGTTTGGCTCCTTTCTCTCTGACCGGACGCAACGTGTGTTGGCAGGGGAGCAGAGTTCGACCCGGAGGTCACTCACATGTGGAGTGCCACAGGGATCGGTGCTCTCGCCTCTCCTGTTCAACACATACATGAAACCGCTGGGCGAGATCATCCGTGGTTTCGGGGTGGGATATCATCTGTATGCTGATGATACTCAGCTATACATTTCCACCCCGAACCACCCCAATGAGGCCGTCGAAATGATGTCCCGGTGTTTGGAGGCCGTACGGGTCTGGATGGATGGCAACCGACTAAAACTCAACCCTTCCAAGACGGAGTGGCTGTGGCTTCCGGCCCCCCGGTTCAACCAGGTGCTTCCATCTCTGGCCATTGGGGGCGTGCAACTAGCCCCCATGGAACAGGTGCACAATTTGGGCGTCCTCCTAGATGCCCGGCTGTCCATGGATGACCATGTAACAGCCGTGGCAAGGGGGGCGTTCCATCAGGTCCGCCTGATGCGCCAATTGCGCCCCTTATTGGACCGGGATGCCTTACGCACAGTCACCCATGCGCTAGTGACGTCTCGCCTGGACTACTGCAATGCTCTCTACATGGGGCTTCCCTTGAGATGCACTCGGAGACTACAGTTGGTCCAGAATGCGGCCGCGCGGGTGATTATGGGGAGGACTAGATACTCCCCTGTAACACCTCTCCTGCGCGAGCTGCACTGGCTTCCTGTGGTCTACCGAGTGCGTTTCAAGGTTTTGATTATGATCTTTAAAGCGCTTCATGGCTCAGGACCTAGTTACATGCAGGATCGTATCCTGCCCCACACATCCCTACGACCAATTCGCTCACACAGAGAGGGACTTCTCCGGGTGCCGTCCTCCAAACAGTGTCGGGGGGCGACACCCAGGAACAGAGCCTTCTCTGTGATGGGCCCAGCCCTGTGGAATGACCTCCCCCGTGACATCAGGATTATTTCCGATCTCCGCTCCTTCCGTGTACAGTTGAAGACCCACCTTTTCCAACTATCTGGCCTGGCTCAACCGTAATTTTTTTTCTGTTTTTTTCCCGACTGTCTTTTAAATTTTAAATTTTTTATTGTATATTGGGTTTTATTATGGGGGTATGCAAATGGTTTTAATTGTCTAAATGTTGTAATTTATTACCTCCTCCGTACGTGTATGTCTTTGTATATATGTATGTTTATGTGTTTGTACACATGTGTTATGTTTTATATGTTTCTAGTGTACGCCGCCCCGAGTCCTGCTTGGAAAGGGAGCGGCTAATAAATTCAACATTATTATTATTATTATTATTCCCAGTCGCTTCTTCTTCCCAGGCCCTTTGTGGTTTTTATCCATTTCACACCCCCATTTTCAGTTGAGGCAAACCCCCTGCACAGCCCCCCCAAAGAAAGGCCTGGGCTGCAGCCATCTTCCCTCTTTTGGTAACAATGACTACGAGGCCCATTGTTTAACCATGACATGAATTCCAGAGGCTTTGCTTTCAAATACTAACTGCCCATTTTTTTTAAAAAAGACATAAAACTAAGGGCATATGGGGCAGGGGGTTAAATGGGTACAAAACATGATAAGCCCACAGCTTTCTCCTCCTGCTGGATCTTTAGTGACCAAGAGAGAGTCCCCCAAAATCCCAGGCAGAAGTTTCTTTCTCAACCTGTAGAAAAGAAGGTGTTGTATCCTGGCAGATGACGTCAGGGGTTTCCCTCCGGCAGCCGGCGTCTGCGATAGCAACAGCCAGGTCGCGTCTGATTGGATAAGACGCGACCTGGCTGAGCGCGGGCAAAATCTATTGTGCAGATAGGCTGGCTTGTCTGACAGCTCCATATAAATAGCTGTCAGACAAGCCCAGCCATGCTTCTCTCCTGTACTTGCTGTGACAGCTCTTGTGTTCAATAAAGTCAGTTTGAATTGCCTCACGATCTCTGCTCGCCTTTGTGCCTATTCTACAGAAAGATCCCTTCACAAGTGTCGAAGATGTTGGGGCTTCCTCTGCAAGGTCCCCTTTCTTCCCTCCGGGGGGCCTCCTAGCTCCTAATCCAGGCCCCCTGAAGAGAAACCCCACCTTCCCCAGGACTCCTGAGGCTCCCCAAGGGCCCCTCATCACACAGGCCTTCAGAAAAGGCTCCCCCGTTTTGGAACTCAGCCCCATCTGAGGCCTCTGCAGGGCCCATAGATGAAGCCAGGTCTCTGGGCAACTCTGGGAAGGCCAGTTGGACAAAGTTTTCAGGCTGTTTCCCTCCCACATGGACCTCGGATCCGATTTCCCCTTTGCAACCAGGAAGCCATCACAATGATGAGATCATAATGGAAGCTGGAGATGGAGGCCCCCCTGATACACACAGGGCCCCTTTGGCAGAAAAGTTGCAGGGAAACCATGTTTGTCTCCTTTAGTTGGTCACATTGGACAGGCACTCTGGGGGAGGGGAAGCCCTGCTTGTGTGGGGGAGGCCCCCTTTCCTTGTGCTGTGGGGGAGGAGGGGCCCCTCTGCCCTCCATGGGTGACTTCCCCACTTGGCACAGGGGTGGGCGATGGGTTCTCCAGAGGAGCCACCTGAGAAGCTGCGACTGTCCTGGAGGAGCAAACCAAGGGGCTGGACCTCATTGAGGGAGGAGGGGGCCTTGTCTGCTGCTCTTCTGCTGCAAGCAGAGCTGTCTTAAGACATGGGACTGATGGGCACTTGCCCTTGGGCCCCATGAGCATAGGGGCCTCTTACTCATCTGTGTATGTTAACCCTTCAATGCACCTTCTATCCTATAAATACAGCAACATATTTATTACATTTTACTGCATTTTTTATTAATACTAATAAAATTGGCCGGACAGGGAGAGCCAAAGGGCCACGAAATGGCCAGATCTGACCCATCAGAGCAGGACTTCCTCCTCCCATCTGATCCTGCAGCTCCTCCCTTTCACAGGGACCCCAAACCCCGGCTGGAGAATAGAGAAGGGAAGGGAGGCAGCAAGCGAGGAATTGGGACATTCAATGGAGGTTCAAGGAGGAAAAAGGTGAAGACACTCACCCAACGGAACCTGAAAACCAAATTATGAGCTTTATTCAGAACATTGGAAGGAGGAGGAGCTTCCGGCGATGGCGGTCGCCTCCTGAGCTCCGGAGAACGCCATGGAGCTCCCGACGGGATAAGGGACTGCCGCCGGGCCTCATGTCATTGGAGGCCCGAGAGTTTGATAGCTCGTCCACCCTGGCTTGTTTTGAGCTCGTTTCGGGCCGCCAGGGTGGTCGGGGGAGTTCGGAGTTCGGAGGGACAGGAGGAAAGGAAGGCTGCAAGCGAGGAGAAGGCTGGGCAGCAATGGCGGCAATAGCGGCGTATAGCGGCATGCAGCGCAGCGTGAGGTGGTGCGAGGATTGTGCTGGCGCTAGCGCTGGCGGCGAAAAGACACTGGCAAGAAGAACAAGGCACCGGGGAGGAGAACAAGACTAATGGGTGTGAGGTGTGAGGATTGCGCTGATGCTGGCGGCAAAAAGACATCGGTAAGAAGAACAAGACACTGGGGGGGAGAACAAGACAAGGCTAAGAGGCTGGGAGTCAGCCAGGAGAGGCAAATGGAGACAGTTATGGCGGCGTGCGAGGGGAAAGAAGGGTCGCCACTGCCAGGGACTCCTGTCATTTTTCTACCGTATCCTGGCTGCTCCCATGCCCCCATGCCCCCCGGGCCCTGTCGACGCCAGCAGGGGGGCGCCAAATGCCTATTACGAGTCTTTGTGAACCTTTGTGGAGTTTGGAGAATTTTGGAGAACTCTACCCCAAACTTTACCCTGAACCTTGGAGAATCTTGGAGCGCCGGGTGGGAGCCTTTGGAACCATCTTGAACAGTCTCCCACCTTCTGGTCATCTCTGCCATTTTACACAACTAGGGGATATTCGATCATTCCCCTCCCCCCCTTTTTTTTCATCCAAGTACATTAACGCCTCCTTCCTCCTATTAAGACCCCAACTCACTGTCTATCAACTTTTTTCATCAGCACCCTGATCCCACTGGGCTTTTAATTATCTATTCGAGGTTAGACCTGCTCCGCCTGCGGGAGGCCCCTCTCTCGCAGGTATGGCCCTTGGCTCTCTCAAGGCCCTGCCTTGATGACGGGTTTGCGAACCCTGAGAGGTGGAAGAAACGGAAGCTGAGGGGCTTTTTATCTAAATGTTTTGTATTGTTATTAGGGGGTTCCAGGGAGGGGGGGTGGGGTAACCAGGCCGGGAGAGGAGCCAGTGCCAGACGAACAGGTGAGTCCAGGAGGGAAGTGAGCGGGGTGGGGGGGGAGAAGGAACAAGTTATTCCAACAGAGGGTTGTTTGATTACAACGGTCACGGGGAGGGGGGATGCGAGGACAAGAGAAGATCACAAGGTCGGTTGGGAGACCGTGGCTGCTGGCTACGCCCGGTCGTTTGTACCAACCCCCGCAACCTAGGTGGCCAGGAACTACAGAGCCAGGGCCTGCGGCTGATGCTTTGCAATGCAAGGTCCGTGACCAACAAGGACCCCTCATTAATGAGTTGATCTCTGAGGGGGAGCTGGACCTTGCAGGGATAACGGAGAACTGGTTGGGCCACGAGGGTGGTTTACCCCTCGTGGAAATGTGCCCACCGGGTTTCTGTGCATTCCATCAGCCTTGGGCCTTGGGTAAGGGTGGTGGGGTGGCGGTAGTTATACGGGAAGGTCTAGAGCCGAGGGAGTTCACTGTTCCTCAGGTACCCGGGTGCGAGTCCCTTGGTGTGAAATGGGGCCCAGGGAGGCAGTGGGGTTTGCTGATTGTATACTTGGCTCCTCGCTATACATCAGCGGCCCTGCCCGAGCTTCTCGAGCTGATCTCGGAGACGGCGGTTGAGATCCCCAAGCTTTTGGTCATGGGGGATTTCAACCTGCCGTCAATGGGAGCAGCATCTGAGGTGGCTCGGGAGTTCATGGCTTCCATGACAGCCATGGACCTGACCCAATTAATTCAGGGCCCCACACACGAAGGTGGCCACACACTGGACCTTGTTTTCGTATCTGAGCAGTGGACGAGTGATCTGGGAATAGGGGATTTAGTTGTTACTCCCCTGTCATGGTCAGATCACTCATGTCTCCGGCTGGACTTCCCTGGTGCTACCCCCCACCGCGAGGAGGCGGGACCAGACTGTCCAAGCTGGTACCGCCCCAAGCACCTGATGGAGCCGGATAGGTTCCAGACGGAGCTTGGGCCATTACCTGTAGCCCTGACCCGCGCTCGGTCGGAGGACCTAGCGGCCGCCTGGAATAGGGCGGCGGCTGGGGCCTTAGACCGGGTTGCGCCTTTGCGACCTCTCCTGCGGCAGCGACCCACCCGAGCTCCTTGGTATACCGAGGAGTTGAGGGTGATGAAGCGCCATAGGAGACGTCTAGAGAGCAGGTGGAGGTCCTCACGCTCCGAATCTGATCGAACACAGGTAAGAGCCTATTTACGGACCTACCTTGTGGCATTGAGAGCGGCCAAACGTAGATATTGTGCCGCTCTTATTGCGTCCGCTGATAACCGCCCTGCCGCCCTGTTTAGGGTGACCCGCTCCCTCTTATCGCAGAGGACGCGGGGAGCGCCCTTGCAGGGCAGAGCAGAGGAGTTTGGGGAATATCTGCAGGACAAAGTCGCTCAGATCCGGAGCGGATGGGCCCCCTTCAGTGGACCGGACGGGCCGTCAACAGTGAGTCTTGTGAGACCATTCTGGGAGGAGTTTGATTCTGTTGCCCCCGAGGATTTGGACAGGTTGCGTGGACGGCTGCGACCCACCACATGTTTAATGGACAACTGGCAACTTGGGAGGTGACTCGAGGCTGGCTTCTGGGCCTGGTGAATGCCTCATTGGGTGAGGGATCCTTACCAACTGCCTTGAAGGAGGCGGTGGTGAGGCCCTTACTTAAGAGGCCTTCACTCGACCCAACGGAGCTAGCTAATTATCGTCCAGTCTCCAACCTTCCCTTTCTAGTGAAGGTTGTTGAGAATGTGGTGGTGCAGCAGTTTCCACGACACCTTGACGAATCCGATTATCTAGACCCACGCCAGTCCAGCTTCCGACCCGGGCACAGCACGGAGACAGCCTTGGTCGCATTGGTCGATGATCTCTGGAGGGCCAGAGATAGAGGTTGTTCCTCTATCCTGATCCTATTAGACCTCTCGGCGGCTTTTGATACCATCGACCATGGTATCCTATTGCGCCGGCTGGAGGGGATGGGAGTCGGAGGTACCGTTTTGCGGTGGTTCGGCTCCTACCTCTCCGACCGGACGCAATGTGTGTTGACAGGGGGGCAGAGGTCGACCCTGAGGCCACTCACTTGTGGGGTGCCATAGGGGTCGGTCCTCTCGCCTCTCCTGTTCAACGCATATGTGAAGCCGCTGGGTGAGATCATCCGTGGTTTTGGGGTTGAGTATCATCTGTACGCTGATGATACCCAGCTGTACATTTCAACCCCAAACCACCCCAACGAGGCTGTCGAAGTGATGTCCCGGTGTTTGGAAGCCATCGGGGTCTGGATGGGGGACAACAGACTCAAACTCAACCCTTCCAAGACTGAGTGGCTGTGGCTACCGGCACCTCGGTTCAGCCAGCTGATTCCATCGCTGGCCATAGGGGGCGAACAATTGCCCCCTGTGGAACGGGCGCGCAATTTGGGCGTCCTCCTTGATGCCCGGCTGTCAATGGATGACCATGTGGCAGCCGTGGCAAGGGGGGCGTTCCACCAGGTTCGCCTGGTGCGCCAATTGCGCCCCCTACTGGACCGGGATGCCCTGCGCACGGTCACTCATGCACTGGTGACGTCCCGCCTGGACTACTGCAACGCTCTCTACATGGGGCTGCTGTTGGGACGCGCCCGAAGACTGCAGTTAGTCCAGAACGCAGCCGCGCGGGCTGTGATGGGGAGTACTAGGTACTCCCACGTAACACCTCTCCTGCGCGAGCTGCACTGGCTGCCTGTGGTTTTTCGGGTACATTTCAAGGTCCTGATTACCATCTTTAAAGCGCTCCATGGCACAGGACCTAGTTTCTTGCGGGATCGCATCCTCCCACACACATCCCTGCGGCCAATTCGCTCTCACAGGGAGGGGCTTCTCCTGGTGCCGTCCACTAGGCAATGCCAGCGGGCGACACTAAGGAGTAGGGCCTTCTCTGTGATGGGCCCAACCCTCTGGAATGACCTCCCCCCCGACATTAGAACCACCACTGACTTCCGCTCCTTCCGACAAAAATTGAAGACTCACCTGTTCCGATTAGCAGGCCTGGCATAATTACAACTGTTACCTCCTGGTAGACGTATTATCAACTGGTTATTTTAGGTGAATTGCTTTTAATTTAATTTGTGTGATATTTTTAGGGGTTTTAAAATTATATTTATATATACTGTCTAGCTGTACAGTTCTTTTTAACTCTATTTTTAACCTCCTCCATATTTAACTTTGTATCTTTAACTTTACCTATTTATTATATTGTGATGTATTCTTTGCATAGACTGTACACCGCCCCGAGTCCCTTTTGGGAGAGGGGGCGGTCTAGAAGCGCAATAAATAAATAAATAAATAAATAAATAAATAAATAAATAAATAAATAAATAAATAAATAAATAAATAAATAAATAAATAAATAAATAAATAAATAAATAAATAAATAAATAAATAAATAAATAAATAAATAAATAAATAAATAAATAAATAAATAAATAAATACCAAAGGTTTTTCTTCTCTGAGATTCTTTAATTGTCCTGTTTTATTTCACTCAATATGCCATGTTCTGCCTCTATATGTCATATAAAGTTCTCTTTATAAAGTTCTTTATAAAGTTATAAAGGGGGTTTTATCCCTTTTTGTGTTTGGAGGAGCAAAACAGTCTTGGGGTTCCTTCTAGCGTGTTTCCATAAGGATGAGGCTGTTTTGGCTCCCTAAAAATGTTTAATCCAAGCTCACTCGCATCAGGTGAGTGAATGGTGGAAGACACAGCATACAGGTGTGTATTTCTTACCTTTCCCCACCTGAAGTCCCCGAAGAGATTAACTCAGGCCTCTAACTTTGTATCATGTATTCATAATCCTGTCTATACTTATATCTGTTATCCAATTCATACCTGACTAAATAACTGAATAAAAAATAAGAATCTGGGCAGGTTTTGTGACTCTGCCCGAGTCTGAAGGGCCAGGAAGGGGCTGAATTCGCAGGGCCTCCCAGGCTTTGCTCAGGGTTGGCTTAGGGCAGCCTCAGAACCAACCAGGGTGGCTCCCAAACCAGGATCAGGGTTTTAAGGTTATATGTCAGTCCAATTAATTGTGGAAGGATTTGATTCTGATGGTTATAAGAAATCATGGTTTGTGCATTATGCAAAATCGATGAATAACTAATGATCTCTTCAGGTCTGTTTCTTGTTTTCAGAATGGTAACATTTTCAGACAATCTCGGGGGAGGCACAGGGGATCCCCATCTTCCTCAGTCACAGAGTCCCCTCCAGGGTGAGGCCGGCTGTCTTTTCCTCCCGGACAACCCCAGATCCCCCTTGGAAGACCCAGCCCTTCATGGCTTCTCCCCCATAGGAGCCACTCCTGGAAAGACACAGCGCCCAAGCGAGGCTGGAGAAACTGCAGGGGCTGCGTCCCCCCAACCTTCAACCCTGGGACCCCTAAAGCAGGTTAATCACTTCCCAGGAATGGGGTGTTGGGGGCTGCCCCAGATCCCCTCCTCCTTCCTGGCCATCCTCAGCCTTCTCCATGGGTCTGGGCTTTGCTTTCCCCTAGGTGTTCCATGCATGGAAAGAGGTGGCAGTGCAACATGGGATATGGTCTCCGCCCTGTTTCCAGGACTCAGAAGATTGAACCTGGAGGGGGATTTTGCAGATCTGCTTCCCTTCCCCAATATGAGGCTCCCCAGCTTCCTCCTCCCAAGAGGGCTCCCCACTCAGCGGGACAGAGTCTTGTCTGGCATCCCTGCAAGAGCCCCCTTGCCTGGCCTCTGCATGGGAAAGGGTGGCAGGGGAACATGGGATATGGGCTGCTGCATTCCCAGGTCTCTGGAAGATAGAAGTTGGGTTTTGCAGATCAGCCTTTTCATTTGCAACACAAGGATCCTGAGCTCTCCTTCATTCCCTCCCTTCATTCCTTTTCTTCCTCCCCTCCTCACATGGGGTGAGAAGCAGCCTTGATTTCTCCATCTCTTTTCACACAACTCTCTCTCTCTCTCTCTCTCTCTCCCTCCCTCCCTCCCTCCCCCTCTCTCTCTGATTTTTTTTAAGTCTGCAAAGTTCTGGCAACTACTTTTTCACTAAAGTTGATTTTGTTCTTAGAAACTGGCTGTACTATTGCATCAGCCCTTTTGTATGGTGCCCTTGAGCATTAACTTTGAAAATAAAGTAAATTTTGGCTCCTACTCAACAGGCAGCTATTTCAGATCTGTGACATAGTCAGGTATTAACTGGCCCCTGGAGTTTTGTCTTTCATCACTATGTCAATAAATGTCACATTTCTTTTTTTTTTTTCTTCAGCCACAGGCACCGTGTATTCCCTCGGGCCAGTTTCAAGCATGGAGACCCCAAACCTCTTAATTCTAGATGACGGATTTAATCTAATCCCTTCCCCTGTTATTATGAGTCACATGAGGATTATTTCCCTTTCATTTCCCTCCAGAGAATTTATCAACAGCCTTTGAGTCCAAGAACTGGTTGAATTATCCAGGGATCCCTCCTGAGAGGGAGAATTATGATAAAAGTTTCAGCTCTGCTCTTTGGCTGAATCTTCCAGGGGAGACTTTGGGCAGAGAAATATGGAGTTTTGGGACAGGCAGGGTCTGTGCTCTTGAATGTCTGTCTCTCTCCTTTCCAGATGATGCTAAGTGTTTCTCTGTGTTGAGAAAAAGCAACTGGATGTTCCACCTTGTGAGAGTCCTTTGAATTCTTCTAATTCTTATTTATAAACAGGAAGGAGATTGATTGATTCACCCCATGAATGATGGACCTCCTGGTTCTGCTTCTGATGCTGCTGGTGTCCCATCCAGTCTCTGGGAAGCTGAGAATGAAATGCCCGCAGAGTTTGGAACACCAAGATGGAAAAGGACCACAGAGCTTTTACAGGCCAGGAGACCATCTCATTGGTATAGTCATCAGTGGAGAGGAAAAATTGCATATAAAGTTGCTTTTCAATGTGGCTCCTCTTCAGTTTGTTTTCCATGATTCGTAAGTCATTCAGGGTGATGGAGTTGCACTCCCTCCATTCTAACACTCTCCTTCTTTTCTGTTTCTTTACTTTTCATTTATTCCTACAGTATATGGGGGGATATGTCTAATTTCCTCAATGATTTTGATTTCCATGGCTTCTCTCTTTTGTCTGATTTTGTGAAAGAAACTCAAATCGAAAAATAGGCCTGAAAAAAAAGCTGAAAGGGCTGCAGATTATTTTCCTCTCTCAGTTCAATCCTTAATTTATCACCTGAATAATGAATTTTATTTAAAGTAGTGGTTGAATCAGTTGTAGTTGCTGTACCTCAGCCCATTTCCACATCTGTGTAACTAATCAATGGTTTTGGATCAATGTTGGCTTAAGGGTCAGTAGGCGTGTGGAGGAGTATGTATATATATATTAAAAATTGTTGTTACTGTTTTTTATAACAACACATTTTTTTACAATAGGACTTATTCTCATTTTTCATATGGCTTACTATTAATTAATGTCATTCAAATGGTCAACAAGAACTCCCAGCTCCTGCACAATCTCACACTTGGTTACAATATCCATACCAATTATTTCAGCACTTTCTGCACTTCAGATGCCTTGCTGGACATTCTCTCCACTGGAGAAGCCAATGTCCCCAACTACGGCTGTGGAAGGAAGGACAATCTTTTGGCTTTTCTTGATGTAACTGCCAGGGACATCTCCATCCAGGCGTCAACCTTAGTAGGCAACTACAAAGTCCCACAGGTTTGTTGGTTTTTTGTCCATCTGGTAAAGTGAGTGTTGGGGGGTGGGGGGTTAACAATAGATGCAATCATGTCTTCTCCATGGAATTCAAGAGCTGCTTTTCTCCATATTAGCAAAAATATCATTTTTTACCCCATTACGTTCATGTTGAGATTAATCATAAAAGGCCTGAAATGCAAGCAATACATTCCCGGAGAAGACATTCTACCAGCTATTTAACTGATCAAAAAATATCCCTGGTTGTTGGGGCCTCTACTGGCATCTTCATTTTCACATATAAATAATGCTTGCCATATCCAATATGGAGGAAATTGATTGCCCTTAAAATGGAACTTAGACTGTTGGCCCTGATCCAAGCTCTTTCGCCAAGCCTTTGTTTGAGAGGGAGATTTGGCTCAATGGAATAACAGGAGGGCTCCTATCCAGGAGGATCGACACTTACCAAGGGGGAAGGGAAGGTTGCATGTTTTTTTAAACAAGCTTTATTAGTTTTAATATAGGGAAGGTGGCATATTTGAACCCTTGTTATTCAGTAGACACATGAACGACTTACTTGGAGTAATAATCGAAAAACAGATCATAAATGTTATTTCATTTCTTGACAAAAATTACTAAATGAGTGGACAAAGGAAATACAGTGCATGTAGTATACTTGGATTTTAAAAGGCTTTGACAAAGTGAACCACAACCTATTTCTCAGTAAGCTTAAAATATGTGGGATAGACAGCATCACCCCCAGATGGACTCAATTTGTGGTCCTCAACTGAACTACATTTACATACAGGGGAATAAGCAGTGGGGGACCCCAAGGTTCCATTTAAGGCACAGTACTCTTCAACGTATTCATGAATGATTTGGATGAGGGGAGAAATGGGGAAATCATCAAATTTGAAGACAAAACTAAAGTGGCAGGAATAGTCAACACCCCAGAAGACAGGCTGAAGATCCAGATGGATCTAGATAGACTTGAACACTGGGCCTATCTAACAAAATGTAAATCAATGTAGAGAAAAGTAAAGTTTTACCCTGAGGCAAGAAAACCAAATGTATACTTACAGATTAGGTGAAACCTGGCTCAATAGCAGGAACTGTGAGAGGGATCTTGGATTCTTAGTGGACAATCTCTCAAATGTGAGCCAACAATGTGTGGCAGCAGCCAAAAAAAGCCATTGCAGTCTAGGCTGCATCAACAGAGGGATAGAATCAAGATCACGTGAAGTATTAGTCCCACATTATAATCCCTTGGCAAGACCACACTTAGAATACTGCAGCCAGTTTTGGTCACCATATTATAAAAAAAGATGTAAAGACTCTAGAAAGAGTGCAGAAAAGATGATTAAGGGCCTGGAGATTAAAACATATGAAGAACAATTGCAGGAATTGAGGATGTCTAATATAGTGAAAAGGACTAGGGGCAACATAATAGTAGTGTACCAATATTTGAGGAACTGCCACAAAGAAGAGTGGGTCAACCTATTTTCCAAAACACCAGAAGACAAGAAACAATGTATGGAAACTAATAAAGGAGAGATACAACCTAGAACTATGGGGAAAAATCCTAACAGTGAGGAATGTAACTTTTCGCCTTCAGAAATGTTGGGTGCTCCATCACTGGAGGCTTTAAGGAGAGACTGGACAGCCACTTCTCTGGAATAGTATAGGGTTTCCTGCTTTAGCGGGAGTTGGACTAGAAGACCTCCAAGGTCCCTCCCAAGCCTTTTATTTTGTTTTAAGATCTGTTATAGGTACACTTGTTTAGCATGCTAAATTCCTATTGGAACACATTGATTTACACGGATAATGTGATAGTATCATACTTACACATTGGATTGTATACTCTGTGAGGAAGACTTGGATCCTTGTGGCATAATAATTATCAGATAATTAATAAATCAAGTTCAAAAGTTATGGTCTTTGGGAAATGACATCCTAGCCATAGATGGTCAGCCAATAGAGCAAGTGACACTTTTCCTTACCTGGGGTTGTTTTCTCTGAGACTGAATCTTGTCTCCCTCATCATCAAAGGAGCTCAGTTAAATCAAAAACATGACTGAAAGTGGTGCTTAAAAGAAAACCTCAAAGCTCTCCAGCTTCCTCAGCCCCAATTATTGAAGTATATGAGGCCAAGGTTTCCCCCATGTTCTTACATCAATCTGATGTTTGGGGCTTCAGAGAGAAACCACCAGCAGAACCAACCCAATCACAGCCTCTGAGGAGGATTTTGGGGTGGACAAAAGGAGTCCAGCTGCTGCCCCTCAGAGCTGATTTGGAATTTACACAATTTTGTGTTGTCTAAAATCCGAAAATATTGGCATAAAATTTAATCTATGGAAACTGACAGACTCCAAAAATTGTGGCTGTCAGAACAGATAAAATTTTAATTAAAGACCTCTTGGATTATACAACTAACAAATCAAATTGGGAACTGAGGCCTCCCTGTTTCTTGCATAATTGCAGAAGAAGCTAAAAAGTTTCCACAAAGGATCTGGGATATAGAAGCAGAAAAAGATGCAGCAATCCTCAAAAATTATAATAGGCCCTTTATTGGAATAGAATCCTTCAGCACATGTTAATCTATGCGATAAATTGTAGGGCTCATATAGCAATATGACTTACATAGTTTATTGTTTTTTAATTTGTTTATTATTTTCTACTTTTATTATAATATTCTGTTTTTAATATTTTTAACAATGTCTAATTAACAAACTATTCTAATACATTCATGAGAACCAGGTTGGATTTATTAAAATCTAATATTTTGGATTTGATCTGACCCCAAATATAACACAGCTTTCTTCATTGCATTTTCAGATCAATCTCGTAAAGGCTTCAGAGGCTCTGAGTGATAAAAGTAAATTCCCCTTTTTCCACCAGATGCTCCCCAAAGAAGGATTCCAGTATCCAGCAATTGTCCAGCTGCTGCTCCATTTCAGATGGACCTTGATTGGCCTCTTTGCTTCAGACACAGAAAATGGAGAATATTTCATGAGGACTTTCCCTCCTATGCTTGACAGGAATGGAATTTGTGTGGTTATATAACAACAATTTTCACAAACTGAACCTACAGTCTCCCTCAAGGATGCCCTCTCTAAGTGGAAACAAGTCAATGTCTTTGTTCACTTCATAGAACATGATTTCATTTCGTACAGAATTATTCCTTTCCATTTAATGCTTAGGCGTTTGCCAGGACCCATTGAGGGGAAAGTCTGGATTCTCACAAATTTTGTAGGGTATTCACTATACAAGCACAGATTTGTCAAATACATCCATAGTATTTGGAACTTTGGTTATGTGTTGAAAGAAAGGCCAAAAGATGATGCCTTTGTATCCCATTTCTTTGTGGAATATCAGTTTCAAGATCACTATTTTCACTGCTCTCTTTCAAATAATGTCTTTTCTGTCAAAAGCCGCAGAAGATGCATCCAGAAAGCCCCACTGGAGACCCAGGAGAAAAGGGACAGGATCCAGATTGCAAATTACTATCATGATTACAGTCTCATGAAGACTCTGGCCCATGCGATGAATGCTGCATATTCCTCCAGATTGAGGAGGAGAAGAAAGGAGGGAGAAAAGATGTTGGGGTCTCCAAGGCTGCAACCGTGGCAGGTATGGGGGTCCCAATATGGATCCAATATGGAGGAGAAGAAGGGGAACCATCTCAACTATCTTATTCTGCAAAAGGTCAACAGATTTGGACCATCCAATTGCTCCTGTCTGGAATTACAGTGAGCAGATCTTAAGTTTCTGTTTAACCTCTTTCAGTTATTGGAAGAGTGTTGTATCCTCCCTTGTCCAGCTGAGGGATTTTGTAGGTTGGAGAAGCTGCTTCTCATAATCTTCTCCTTGCCTTCTTCCAAGACTCACTTTCAGTTTGCAGTCAAGTGCGATTTTAGGATCATTTTCTTAAACATGTATTTATTTAGTTACAAAAAATTCAAGGTGGTCAATGGATCCAACATCTCTTCCTCCTTCAATCAATCAATTTTTATGACAGACACAGACCAGCATTACAAATAAAAGCATTAAAATAATAGGAAATCATAAATATTTTTCTGGAAACTCTGTAACATTTAAGTCAGATCAAATTATATTTGCCTGAGAATTGCTATAAATCTTTTATTAAATCTTGCATGACATTTATCAACTCTACTGTATTAATGACAACATAGAAACATTGATAACTTACTTAATAGGCTTCTAATGACATCACAAAATTGTTTTTACTATTTTATGAGACCAAGTTATATCAGCAATATTTTCATAATCAATTTAGGAAGTGAAATGATTTGTGAGGAAAACTTTTGGGAGAAGAGATGCTGCCTAGGGAAGGGTCAGAAAAAAGAGAGAGAATCCTGCAGCTGCATAAAGGCAGAAAGTAAAACTCAGAAAGGACCGTCCCCCAACTTTTCAGAATAAGAAAAGAGTTGAGATTTGCACTTTCAGATTTAACAAAATTCTGTTACTGTAGGATTGCAATAAAGTAGAATTAGCACATCTGGTTGTGTTTTCCATCTGGATTACCAGGGAGAATATTAGCCTGGCAACTTTGTTCTTGACAAATCCATCCTTTCTGGTCATCAAAGTGTTGCTTGCAAGGACTTTAAAAATCTCTTCTCTTTTTCAATTTGTTTGTCACCTGCTCTACAATGTTACCAATAAAAAAACCATTGTGTCTATTACATTTTCTCAATATACAGTATACAGTATATGATTGACAATTTTTACATCTTTTTTTGTTCACCTATGAAGATAGTGGCAACACCTTTTCTCCTAATTAAGCAAACTTGCAAGTTAGATAACTGTAGAAGAAAAAAAACCAAATTTGTGATAAGAAATGAAATTTTGTGCTTTTCAAATTCTTGGATTTCAATCCCAGTTTCATCCCTTTCTGGAGAAGAATGAATTTCTCAATATTTCTGAGAGAAAAATGTACTTGGACCAAAATGGAGAGATAAAAGCAGATCTGAGCATTGGCGGTTGGTTGATTCATCCCAGGAAAGAGATTCTGGCATATTTTCAACGACAGAGAATTATTTTCATACAAGATGCTCTTTCACGGCTAAAGTTGCTCAACAAGGTGAGAGAAGTGTTGGTGTCTTTTGTCTGTTTTCCAAAGCCTGAGGTCCTATTTGAAGTGGGCTCAGCCTAATCCCCAGGGTGGCTGACCATCTCTGAGAATTGAATCTGGGGAATAGAAACTGGATTGTTTTCTTAGACTGCTTGAAGGCTCCATGAAGAGGGGAGGGAGGTATGTTTGTTTATAAGGATATGAGAAGGAACCCCCTGGTATCCCTGAGTTCTTAAATCTTCTCTCAGTTCCATCCCTCCAGATTTTAGTAAATAGAAAAATCCTTTATTGTAATGTTACATGCCAGAAGCAAAAGGGAGGGAGGAATTAAATGAAGAATCTGCCAGTAGTTACACCTCCTGCATCTGTTTGGAAGGAGTCAGAGATTTCAAATTTACCTCAGTGAAGACCAGAGGCTATTTGTCTCCATTCACTTCTCCCTCCATTTTCCATGGACAGAGAGTCCTAACACATTTTCTTTGAAATTCCTTTTCTTCTACTTAGTCCCTGCCTCAGTCCAGATGTGTGGAAAATTGTCATCCTGGATTTGTCAAGAGGGCTCAAGAAGGAGAGCCAGTTTGCTGCTATGACTGCGTTCCTTGTCCGGAAGGGACCTTCTCCACTCAGGAAGGTGGGTGACAATGGAGGAAAGGGCAGTCTTTGTATTTGTGTTACAACCCCTGGTATGCCTATATATACAGCCCAGGTTCAAATCCCAGTAAGGGTATGGCTAGCTAATGAGAGCTAATTAGCTCGAAATAGATCTATACTAGTCTCCCTTTATTTATTTATCAGTACAAATACAACACAAATATAAAAAGGCAACATTAAAAATAAAAATATGGTTTTCTGCCTGCATGGTCTTCTGTGATAAGCCGAAGGACAGAAAGAGGGAGTAGTGACCTTCCTCCCATATTTAGGCATACCAGGGGTTGTAACAGAAATACATACCTATTTCCCTGGCTCAACTGATAAGGAGGCGAGCCTGTGGCTTAGTGGCTAAGACTCCTGCCTAAGATATATACAGCCCAGGTTCAAATCCCAGTAAGGGTATGGCTAGCTGATGAGAGCTAATTAGCTCGAAATAGATCTATACTAGTCTCCCTTTATTTATTTATCAGTACAAATACAACACAAATATAAAAAGGCAACATTAAAAATAAAAATATGGTTTTCTGCCTGCATGGTCTTCTGTGATGAGCCGAAGGACAGAAAGAGGGAGTAGTGAACTTCCATATTTAGGCATACCAGGGGTTGTAACACAAATACATACCTATTTCCCTGGCTCAACTGATAAGGAGGCGAGCCTGTGGCTTAGTGGCTAAGACTCCTGCCTAAGATATATACAGCCCAGGTTCAAATCCCAGTAAGGGTATGGCTAGCTGATGAGAGCTAATTAGCTCGAAATAGATCTATACTAGTCTCCCTTTATTTATTTATCAGTACAAATACAACATGTATGTATGTATGTATGTATGTATGTATATATATATATAGGTATAGGTAAAGGTATGTATGTATATATGTATGTATATGTATTTGTGTGTGTGTATACATATATGTATGTATGTATGTATGTATGTATGTATAGGTATAGGTATATATGTGTATATATGTGTATATATGTGTATATATGTGTATGTGTGTGTGTGTGTGTGTATGTGTGTGTATGTGTGTGTGTTTGAGTTACACACACACACACACATACATATATGATGATAAGGAGGAGAGCCTGTAGCTTAGTGGCAATTACAGCTGCTTGATATGCAATACAGCCCCAGTTCGATTCCCAGTAAGGGTATGGCTAGCTGATGAGACCTAAATAGGTTGAAATAGATCTATACTAGTCTCCCTTTATTTATTTATCAGCACAAACGCAACATATATATTATTTGCATATGAGGCGTTCCAGGATGTGTTTGTCCAGGTTCCTGAATTCACAATACGTGGCTGCCTTCCGAAGTGCTGCGACGTACTGGTTGATGGACTCGTCCGCCTTCTGGTTCCTCATGTGGAATTCGTGGCGGCGAACGTGGCGGGAAGGCTTGGGTGCGTAGTGCGTCTGTAATGTCTGTTGTAACGCCGTCCATGTTACTGCCTGGATGGGGGTTGGTTCCGATAGATCTCTGACCGTCTCGAAAACCTCCCGGCCGCAGTAACCCAGGAACATGTTCTTTTTCCGGGAGTCCGGTACTCCCATGAGATCGTTTGCCTCGAGGAAGCATTCGAACCTCAGTGCCAGGCCTGTAATTCTGTTCCTTTTAGGATCTTTGGCCTGCCACATATTTAAAACATATATATATATATATATTATGCTGTTTCATTGGTATAGTAGTTGGGAGGGGGGAATAGGAAGGAGTAGGATTGTGGAATGTATTGTTATGGATTTTCTTAGAAGCTCAAGGTCGTCTTTTGTCTCCGCACCTCGGCACCTGGCCGGAAGAAGAGGGGTGTACATGCCAGCGTGGAAGATGAAGATTGGACCATGTGATGAATTATGGGGTGTGGGGATAGATGATGAACTTTTAACTGGGTGAACTCACAGGATGTACGTTAGAGTTGAAATTCAACAGCATAATGCCAAAATGCCTGTCTTATTAAATTGGAGTTTTAAGGATCACTTTGCCTTGGACAGTGATTTAATTCTGCATGATATTTGGAACGCTGACACTCAGCATGTAGGATTCCCAATGTTCGGCCACTGGGTCGTACAGGGTTGGTGGAGCATGCATAGCCATCTTGTCCTGCGATTTGAAATTGCCGCGCTGAAATGGCTGCCGAGATTCCCGCCAATTTCCCCGGGCTGGATCTCATGCTGGAATGTCTGATTGTAGTTCTTCGTCCTATCTGCCTCTCAATCCCACCTTTGTCGCCAGTGTTAGATTCGGGAAAGGAGAGGACAGACTTCAGACGTTCGTGACAACAGCTCTTTATTAGGTTAAGTAGATCCGATCCAGCTGAATACAGGGTCGTGCAGCTCCCCTTTTATGGGTAGCTGGCAGACCTCCCGACCAATCAGAGCAACCCTTTGTTCCCTCCTAAATGGCGGACCTGAGTGGAGACTACAGCAGTTTATGCAAATATCTAACACCCTTCCCCTCTTAGTTGGAGTGTTCCAGTTCGTTACGAAGTCCTGTAAGTAAGCGGGTTTTTGCTTCGTTCTGGTAGACCTGTGCAATTCGGGTTGAGCCTGTTCCTGTGCTTGGTCGGAGGATCTATTTTGTTCCGTCGATCTGGTTGGTGACTGTAGAGTCCGTTCGTTTGGGGCGTGCTCCGTTCTTACATCGGACTTGGGTTCCTCCATCGGCTCCGCTGAACTGAAATTGTCTGTGAGGGGTGTGAAGGGCTGTGTGGCAATCCATCCATGGGTGTGTGCTTTTCGTTGGGTGACCTAAGATTGGAATGGGTTAGGCGACCCCGGAGTTGGTCAATGTGCCGCCTCCAGTTCCTACCATCCTCCAGCTCTAACAGATACGAGCGAGGTCCGGTGATGCCAATTACCCTGGCAGGAATCCATAGAATTCCCCCTGCGTAGTTGTGGGTGTATACTGCATCCCCTATGCTAAAATTCCGGATTTTGCTTGTGGAGTCTAGGGGCGATGTGGCAGAGTAGTTTGGGTGTAGCTGGTCTAGGTGAGACCTCAACCGGCAACCCGTGAGAAGCTCGGCAGGGCTCCTCCCCGTGGTGGCACTGGGCGTAATGTGTTGTATTAATAGGTAATGATCAACCCGTGTTTGCCAATCCCCCGGGCCCATCCTAGCGAGGGCCTCTTTTGCGGATTGCACCATTCTTTCCGCCTGACCATTGGATGCCGGATGGAATGGCGCGACTAGGGCATGCCGAATTCCCTGGCTGGCTAAGTAGGTCTCGAATTGCATGGCCGTGAATTGGGGCCCATTGTCGGAGACCAGAACATCGGGCAGGCCGTGAGTGGAGAAAAGTCTCCGTAGTACCTTGATGACCGCCTCTGCCGTGATTGAGGTCATCAGGACCACCTCTAGCCATTTAGAGTATGCGTCCACAACTATCAAGAACGTTTGGCCCTGAACTGGTCCTGCGAAGTCTATGTGTATCCTCGACCAGGGTGCCTGCGGTTTCTCCCACTCTGTAGCGGCTGCCTCTGGGGGAGCTGGTCTGGATTCTTGACAAGGATTGCACGTGGCCACACATTCCTCTATTTCCCTGTCCATGTTAGGCCACCAGACGTAGCTCCTCGCCAATGCTTTCATCCTTACGATACCCGGATGCCCCACATGTAAAGCCTCTAACACGTTTTTCCGAAGTTTGTTTGGTACAACCACTCGATCCCCCCACAATAAACAACCTTTCAATACCGACAGTTCATCGCGCTTAGACCAAAACAGTTTAAACTCAGGTCCCAAAAGTCCTTTGGGCCACCCCCTCCATACCCATGTTTGCACTTGTCTGATTACGTTGTCCTTAGCTGAAAATCTGGCAACATCGGCAGAGGAGACTGGTCCTGTGTCCAAACAGTCAATCAAAAGGACCAGTGTCTCCGGAGTGGGGTCGGCCAACAATTCCGGCAAGGAGCAACGGCTGAGTGCGTCCGCGTGCCCCAACGTGGAACCCGGTCGGTGTACCAGTTTGTAGGAATATGCAGCCAGGAAAACAGTCCAACTGGTCATGCGCGGGGAGAGGGATACCGGTGTGGGTTGGTTTCCCGCCAGCAGACCCAGCAACGGCTTGTGGTCTGTCACAAGTTCGAAATCGCATCCGTAGAGGTATTCATGAAACCGCTTGACTCCCGCTACAGCAGCCAATGCCTCCCTGTCCAATTGGCTATAGTTCCGTTCCGCCGAAGACAAAGTTCTTGAATAGAATGCGATGGGAGCTTCGTTTCCACTTGGCATTCTGTGGCTGAGTACTGCGCCGACGCCGAAAGGTGAAGTGTCGCATGTTAGCACCAGAGGTAGGGTTTGGCTGTACTGTACTAGCAGGGAATCGGTCGTGAGCAGGCACTTGACTGCGGCGAAAACGGCCGCCTCGGGACGTCCCCAGGTCCATTTAGCGTTCTTCGCTAGAAGTTGGTGCAAAGGTTCAGCAACGGTAGCTTTCTGTCTGAGAAAGACGCTGTAGAAGTTAAGAAGTCCGAGGAAAGCCTGCAACTCGGTCTGGTTTTTTGGTGTGGGGGCGTCCTGAATGGCTTTAATTTTTTTCGATGTCGGGTGGATTCCCAAACCATCGATTCTGTAGCTGGGAATTCTGCCCAGGATTCTGCCCAGGAATTCTACGCTGGGCACATTAATTTGGCATTTTTCCTTTTTTAGGCAGAGACCCTTTTCACGAATTCTGGCCAAAACGGTCCTAACACATTTTAAAAGTTGTGCCTCATTTGCAGCAGATACTAAGATGTCGTCGAAATATGGGATGACTCCTGGTATTCCCTGCAAAAGCTGTTCCATGACGCTCTGGAACAGTCCTGGGGCAATACTCACACCGAATTGTAGGCGGTTGCATTTGAATGCACCCCTATGCGTCACTATAGTCTGGGCCTCCGCCGTGGCGCTATCCACGGGCAACTGCTGGTAAGCTTGTGCCATGTCTAATTTTGCAAAAAAAAAATCTGGCCCCAATGAGTGCAATAGATGTACTACGGGCACAGAGTACGCACTCTGTTGTAGAGCGACATTAATTGTGCATTTATAGTCTGCGCAAATGCGGACTGACCCGTCTGGCTTTACCGGGGTCACTATTGGGGTTTCCCAACGAGCATGGTCGACTGGTTCAAGGATTCCTTGCTCGACCAGCTTGTCGATTTCCTTATCAATTTTTGGCCGGAGGGCAAAAGGCACTCTCCTAGGTTTTAGTCTGATTGGCGCCACATTTGGGTCCAAATTAAAGGAGATTGGCGTCCCCACGTACTTACCAAGGCTGGGGCTGAACACGTCCTCAAACTCCTTAAAAATCTCTTCGGCGCTGCTGTTTTCCATGGCATTGATGCCCATGACTTCCAGACCCAGGGCCTCGAACCAGTCCAGTCCCAGGAGGCTTTGCAATGGTGCGCTGGCCACGGTCACAGGCAGCTGGGCCGTGATGTTCTTGAACTGGACCCGGAATGTGCCTTGACCCACGAGATGGGTCTGTTGACCCTGTTCCCCTGGTAGTCACGTAGCAAGATGTCTGGCTTACGCAGCTGGTGCTTCTTTAGACTGGGGATCGCCTTTTTCATAGCTGACCACGAGATGATCATCAGCGATGAACCCGTGTCGACTTCTAGCTCGCATGGAGCGTCCTCAAGGAGGACAGTGAGTTTCAGCTTTTTAGGTCGCTTTGTGCGACCTGTCCTATCGTTGTGAGACTGGTTCTTAGTGGCTCTCTCTGGGAATACTCCCTCTCTCTCTGGGCGCCCTTTATTTTTCCGCCAAGCCCCTGGGGTGGGCTTCTGCTGGTGGTAAGATGGCGGTTGCCATGTTGTGGCAGGGACTTCGCTCCGACACACCTTAGCAATGTGCCCTATTATGTCGCAGCGCTGGCAAACAACATCCCTGAATCTGCAGGTAGATCGGGGATGTTTTCCTCCACAACTCGCGCAGGGCGGCAAGCGGGATTCAAATTTTCACGCCGGTTTTGTGTGGCTGCTGCGCATGCGGTGGCTGTCTTCACACTCGCTGTCCTCAGTCTCTTGGTCGGTGGCTTCGTGATGCACACGAGTCTGTTTGGTCCCGGATTGGGGTGCGCTGTACTGGCGTTGCAACGTTTCCGTTGATCTGTCTGCCGATTCCGACGCCCTTGCCTCCTCCAGTGCGATCTGCAGTGTTAAGTTGGATTTTGCCAACAAACGTTTCTGCAGGGAAATGTCCCGCACTCCGCATATGAGGCGTTCCAGGATGTGTTTGTCCAGGTTCCTGAATTCGCAATACGTGGCTGCCTTCCGAAGTGCTGCGACGTACTGGTTGATGGACTCGTCCGCCTTCTGGTTCCTCATGTGGAATTCGTGGCGGCGAACGTGGCTGGAAGGCTTGGGCGCGTAGTGCGTCTGTAATGTCTGTTGTAATGCCGTCCATGTTACTGCCTGGATGGGGGTTGGTTCTGATAGATTTCTGGCCGTCTCGAAAACCTCCCGGCCGCAGTAACCCAGGAACATGTTCTTTTTCTGGGAGTCCGGTACTCCCATGAGATCGTTTGCCTCGAGGAAGCATTCGAACCTCAGCATGTAGGATTCCCAATGTTCGGCCACTGGGTCGTACGGGGTTGGTGGAGCGTGCATAGCCATCTTGTCCTGCGATTTGAAATTGCCGCGCTGAAATGGCTGCCGAGATTCCTGCCGATTTCCCCGGGCTGGATCTCTCGCTGGAATGTCTGATTGTAGTTCTTCGTCCTATCTGCCTCTCAATCCCACCTTTGTCGCCAGTGTTAGATTCGGGAAAGGAGAGGACAGACTTCAGACGTTCGTGACAACAGCTCTTTATTAGGTTAAGTAGATCCGATCCAGCTGAATACAGTTCCCCTTTTATGGGGAGCTGGCAGACCTCCCGACCAATCAGAGCAACCCTTTGTTCCCGCCTAAACGGCGGACCTGAGTGGAGACTACAGCAGTTTATGCAAATATCTAACACCCAGCCAACTAGATTTCCAAAGATGGTATCCTAAAATCCATCATATTAAGAAGTGCCATGTGGGTGTCAGGACTCAGGATGTTTGCCTAGAAGGATAATCTGATTCATTATTTACCTCTAATAATATAGGTTCCTATCAGTGGTGAGTTCCGGATCCCAGTGCAACCAGTACGGTGCAACGTGGCCCGGCATCTATCACATGAACATGTGCAGACTCGCACATATGTGTCCTTACCTCCTGCGATGCTCTGCAACACTTCCGCAACGCTCCAGCTGCTCGGTGGAGTGTCGCGCAGGGGCCATATGCTCTGTGCGCATACACGGAAGTGCCGAAGGGCTCAAATACAGGTAAGGAGGGCAATGGGTCAGGTGGGCCCTCCGGAGCACCATACCACTTACAATCCACCACTGGTTCCTATGAAGATTCTGCACATTAGTCAGGAAATAATTATCATCAACTTCATAGATTTAGCTATATATTTCTATATATTTAAAGGACAGAATGTTAAAGAAATATTGTTTTTTCCCTTTTCTCAGATACAGAAAAATGCACCAAGTGTCCAGATGATAAATATCCAAATGAGGCCAGAGTCCAATGTATCCCCAAAGTTATAACCTTCCTGTCTTTTGAAGAACATCTGGGCATCATCCTGGTCTCTTTTGCCCTACTCTTATTCTTAATCACAGGGTTTGTTTTGATCATCTTCATGAAATACCGAGAAACTCCCCTTGTCAAAGCCAACAACCGGGACCTCTCCTACATCCTCCTGGTCTCCCTCCTTCTTTGCTTCTTGTCTCCTTCTCTCTTCATTGGTCAACCAAGGAAAGCCACCTGCCTTCTCCGACAAACAGTCTTCAGCATAATCTTCTCAGTTGCCATTTCTTCTCTCTTAGCCAAAACCATCACGGTGGTGCTGGCTTTCCTGGCCACAAAACCCGGAAACCGAGTGAAGAGATGGTTGGGGAAGAGCTTGGCCAACTCCATCATCCTCTCTTGTTCTGCTGTCCAAATTATCATTTGCTCCATCTGGCTGGGAGCTTCTCCCCCCTTCCCTGACTCTGACCTCCACTCCCAGCCTGGAGAGATCATCCTGCAATGCACCGAAGGGGCTGTTGTCATGTTCTACGTCACCCTCAGCTACATGGGCTTCCTGGCTGCCATCTGCTTCACGGTGGCTTTCCTGGCCAGGAATCTGCCTGGGGCCTTCAACGAAGCCAAGCTGATCACCTTCAGCATGCTGGTCTTCTGCAGTGTCTGGGTGACTTTTGTGCCCACCTACCTGAGCACCAAAGGGAAATACATGGTGGCTGTTCAGGTCTTCTCCATCCTGGCCTCCAGTGCTGGTCTGCTGGTCTGCATCTTCATCCCCAAGTGCCACATTATCCTTCTGAGGCCAGACCTGAACACAAAGGAGCAGCTTACAAGCAGATGAAATCTAAAAACATGAGACATAAGACCATGATATTTAAAGGGATTGTAAAATGTCCTTTTATTTGAAAGAACACATTAATTATTTCCACTTAGATAGTACTCAGGAATCAAAGAAAATCATAACTACATGTTCCCAAATGGGAAATTGTTGAAAGACTGGAATTCTTGTAACTCTCTTCCCTTTCATCTCAATAAATCTTGCTAAAGAGAACTCTGTGAAAATCATTCAGAAAAATGTGTTGTTCAGCAACTGCTAATGAATTTGACACCTTTGAAGAAATAATTTGATCAATTATTCATACTGACAGCAGCTAAAAGTGTATGTCTGAAAGAATGAATAGATAAAATGGTAAGATGTGGGAGCCAAGATCCAACTATGTTGGTTGATAATCTCCATGAGAACCATTGGCCATCCCACCAAGCCAGAGAAGGTGGGGTCCTCTTGCTTAGATGTTCTCACCCAATGAGACTTGGTTAGCTCACCTTTCCCATAGTTACTCCTGCCCTGTGAAAGAAGATTCTCCATGAGAACCACCATCCTGTCTCCATCCCCTTATTGGGTGATAAGGACACTGCAAACAGCCGATTCTTTTCCCCAGTGCATTGAGACTGGAGTCCAGAAGATGTGGGTGGAGAGTCAGACTGTATCCTGAGGAAATTGGGCTCCTTGTGGCTGCACCAGGTGAATAGTTGCAAGCAGGCGATCGGCTGTGTCTCAAACTCCATCAGAGGAAAGAAAGGGGGTCTCCCTCTCTCCAAGGTGAGAAGCCCAGCAGTGCAACCCTTGAAGGTCTGACCTGCTGGGTTGCCCTCAGTCATCTCAGGCTGCTTCCAGCCCCAGAAGCCCCAGAAATAAGCCCTACCAAGAACTCAGCTCCAGGCTCCTCAGAAGCTAGCAGAAGGGAAAAGATCCTGAACATCTCTGGAGATAAATTCCAATGGACTATCAGGCAATCAAGGTAGTCTTCCATGAATGACCACAATTTCTGTTGCTAAGCAAGGCAGTTCTTAAGTAAGTTCTGCTTCATTTTGCAACCTGTTTGCCACAGTGAAGCAAATGAATGTGGTTGTAAAGCAAATCTTAGGGTGACCCCATCTTCCTTGTTGGCCTTTTGTGGAGAGTTGGAGGTTTCTTCTGAGTGGCTTCTCCAGAGCAGCAAAGGCAGGAGAAGACCCACAAGTGGGAGGCCGCCAATCAGGATGACTCATTGCAGGGGATTCTTCCTCTTTCCTGGAACTGAGGAAGAAGGCAGGAAGTGGGAGAGGGGAAAGGGCTCCATGGTGCAAGCATGGAGGGAATCCAGGAGGTCTCTTAATCTGTCCCTGGGGTGGCTTTCCTCAGCTTGGCCATTTCAGATAGGTTCAACTGCAACTCCCAGAATTCCCAGCAGAGCTTTGATTGCATCATCCTGGATGCTTCTGACCTATGGGCCACCCAGCCCTGGGCCTTCTTGGAATTGTAGTTGACGCACCTGCTCGATGATGGAACGGAGAAGGGGGCTCCTGGAGGTCATCCACTTGTGTGCGATTTGCGGACTTTATTCAAGCAAGACATGAGGATGTAAACCTTGAGGACATAAACCCAAAAGAACCAAATTGTGGGGTTCCTATACTGTTTAATCCAGAGTTTGTCATCTCTGGCAACTGAAATTTATTATTTTTAAATTTCTTGAATTAAACTGGAGTGGAAAGAAGAAAAAAAGATAACTATAGAAAAAAGACCATTGTGCCAAAAGACATACACACAGAGAAACACACACACACACACACACACACACACACACACATACAGAGAGAGAGAGAGAGAGTTCAGAAATTCTTCATATATGCAAGATATAAAGTTTTATGCAGCAGTTTCAGTAAAGGACACCCATAGTCATAATAGCCAAAGCCCAGTTGACATCTTTAAGTAACTGTTCAGAAGCTGCAAGGAACAGCGGGATTTCCTTGCAGAATCAGGCCCACAAAGTTCCCGTTCCAAGGTTGGAGACCAAAAGGCAGAGAGGCCACTTCTGTGCTCTCTCCATCAGGATCCAGATAACTGAGGTGCCCTACAAGAGGAGAGGGGTCTGGGCAATGACTGGGAGCTACCGGTAGGAGTGAAAGTCCAAGGATCTGGTCAAAATGTTGAGGTCCCCTTTTATGCAAGGTCTCCCAGGGCTGCTGCAGCAACAGACACAACATCAAAGGTTCGGTCTCCGGTCTACAAATGGAGCCACACCAGTGTTGGCAAACACACCTGGGTCTCCCTTCTCGGAGGAAGATGGCCTTATTTGTTACCAAGCATGAATCACGAGGATGCATGAATGAACATCCGGAGGTCACCAGATTGGGGCAGGCTGTTCTCATTCATTATCCACAACTGACAGAGTCTTAACAGCCATGAATCAACAGGTGGAAGGCTCCTGTCCAGTAATTAATGGTTGGTTCTGTCCTATTTTTTTAGATATGATAACTGCAATCTCAGTGTGATGGTGAATTCCGTGAAGACACGTGAATTGTTCCTTTATCTGAGGAAAGTATTCACTACATGGGGAACAGTCAAGTCTGTCATATCTCTTTTTAGGTTCCTTTCTTGGTAAATGGAATTGCATTAAATCAAATCAAGTTTATTATAATCAAAGACCAGAATAAATATAAACACTCAAAGAATATCAAATTAAAAATTCTAGAATGAAATAATAAACCATAGATAATATATATATTGTTGCAGAAAATGACAGGCTTAGACTTCTCAGGATACAGGAAAAGTTTATTTGGCAGCCAGGTTCAGAAAGCTAGCCCATGGCTAACATTGCAAGTTCTGAACAATCTTTATTATCGAAGCACGCATTCTTATACATTCTCAAAGACAGTGTAACACGGAAACACTTAACTCATTTCTTATTGGTTACCCTGAGGAAAAAGCTTTATAAGGAGATGGGGGTCTTACTTCTCCTTTTGTTGCAGGTATGGACTACGTGCCATTAACGAACTTTAATTGAACCTTGTGGTTTTGGACTTTTGACATAGGGACATTTGCTGGAACATGTTGTGGTTGAAGGCTGATGACATTTCCCTGTCCCTTTAATAGAGTCTAGAAGGGGGGAAATAAAGTGGAATAAAATATTTTAATCCATATTTTATTCCACTTTATTTTCCCCCTTCTAGACTCTATTAAGGCCCACAATTGAGTCTAGCCTGTTAGATTAATAATATAAGCATGCAGGATACAGAATAGCAAAAAAAGCAAGAGTACAAGCAATACACATCTTAGGGCTTATCTTCCAAAATCACTTTCTCTACTTCTAAGAGGGCAATTTGAATATAGGACTAGTATCTGAGACTTCATCTTCCTTGAGGGTATGTGGAATTAAGCTTTCCATTAACATCAATTCCTTTTCAGATCGCATTTCTTTTACAGACCTCATAACAAGCTGTTTAAGCAAGGGTATTATGCAGGGGAGGAAGGCTAAACTTGCGATTCCACATAATAAAAGAAATAGCATTTGCTTAATCCATCCTATTCCTGGTAGCCAAGAGAACCACACATCTGTTCCTTGTATTTTTGGACCAATAGAAGAAGCTCGATCTCGTAGTTCTTGGATCACACCCCGGACTGCTCCTGATTTATTCATATGGAAACAGCAAACTTTTTCACATAAGAAGAAGACTCCATTTTCCCCTACACACACTCCTATGTTCATAAAAAAGGCATGGGCTCAGAGGTTCTTTTCATTAGTCCAGACCTGTAAGGTTCCTGCCAAGTACATACCAGTTAGGGGCTGTAATGGAACTTCTTGGTTAGGGTCCATTTGCCTATCCCTGAGAACTGGTCCTTCAAAGAGATAGTGGGAACTGGTGTTTCCAGGGGGAAAATGAACACAAAATCCCATGGTGGATTGTATTGAAAGCCAAACGGGAAGTCTGGAATGGCCTTGGGGCAACTTCCAGTGGTCAGATTCCCCTCCCATCAATTAAAAACAAGTGGAGGTGGGAGCGAGAAAGTGACCCTCTGTTGGAAGAGCTTCTGAGCAGAGGGAGACATGCTGTGAGTCAATTTCACATCTACAAGGGTTTTCCTGGGGGCAAGGTACATTTCAGATGGGCATTGTTCCTCTGATAGTCACCCCACAGAAATGCCAGGTTCCTGATATCGTTTGATGCACAAGAACTGTCTTAGCTTTGTTTTTGTTGTTGTTTTCAAAGATCTTGCTCAACTGAAACAGCATGATAAGGTAAAGATCCAGCAGACAGACACAACCAGTATTTTTGACCCAGGGCAGGATCAGACTGATTGATTAAGCTTTTTCTGTTCCCCTTTTCTCAATTGTTGCAGGGGTCTGTTTTCCCTATGCTTTGCCCTTTTTCTTACAGGGTTTGTCAATTAATTGACTTTAGGTGTTGGGATTGGCTTACGGTTCTGTCCCCAAGCATAAATGATGCATAAATGACCCACCTATTCCAAGTAGCTGGCCTGGCTCAACTTTGATCTAACTATATCGCTCCTGACGGGTTTTTATTTGGGTATTTTAATTGCATTCAATTACTTAGGGGTTTCTAAACATTGTATTTTATTGTTTTTATTCATTAGCCGACCTCCTCCTTGTACATGTCTTGGTATATGTTTTTGTAATATGTATGTCTTGTCTATATATTTATTTCATATGTTTTGTTGTACGCCGCCCCGGGTCCTTCGGGAGAGGGTGTGGCTAAGAAATAAATATTTATTATTATTATTATTATTATTATTATTATTATTATTATTATTATTATTATTATTATTATTATTATTATTATTATTATTATTATTATTATTATTATCCTTGGCGGAAGCAGACCTGTACCACATCCTGTAACTTGATTCCACCCTGTTCTTTGGGATTTATAGCATCCACGGTTCTTTCTTCAAGAGCAAGGGGGGTTGCTCGGGTATTTTCACAACATTCAAGACATTATCACTTAACAAGCTTATTGCCATTTATAGCATCCACGGTTCTTTCTTCAAGAGCAAGGGGGGTTGCTCGGGTATTTTCACAACATTCAAGACATTATCACTTAACAAGCTTATTGCCAATAACAGCCAGAGCCACAAAAGGCTCATAATTGTCCCTCACGCAAAATTTCTCCTAACACAATTCTTTTAGCCCACTGAATCACTGCATCAGGGAGAAGGCAGGGATTATATATAGTTTGAGGAATGGCAATATCAGCTTTGGGCAATCCACAAAACCAAATCTTATTTGCTAAACATATCACCCACAATCCAAAAACTATTATACTGCAAAGAACCCATTCCCACGGTTCCTCAAACATAAGTGTCATCAGATGATTCATTTTCCTCTTGATTACAATTAATGATCTTAGCCTCAGCACCTGTCTTCCTCTGGAGGGGACAATTCCTGAGGGATGAATATGCAATACAACAATTAAGTACACTCACTAAAGCGAGAGATAGTACAGTTATGACTATGAATACTTGGCTTGCCATTTCCTGACAGGTGCTCACACTTTCTAATACTTCTTATATCTAATAAAGGAAACGTTGTCTTCCTCCTCCAAATCTTCAGCCATACGTCGAGAAGTCAGCTTCCAGGGGTGACTTCAGTAGGGCCTCTTCTGCCCCGTAATTCTGCCCATTGCCAGTAGGGCAGTTTTTAGGGGGCGTTTCTTTAAGCATATCACTAGAGGACGGGCTTCTTCCTGGCCTGCTCCCAATACTCATCAGCAGCTGGCTTAACTCGAGTCCAGTGAATCCAAAACTTGGATTCCAACACTTTTGCTGCAAGTGGAGAACACATGACCACAGTATATGGGCCCTTCCATCTAGGTTTCAAATTCTTCCCTTTTCAGTGTTTTACCACACTCTGTCCCCTATCTGAATATTATGACTGGAAGTTGTTAAAAATGGTGGGGGTAAGGGAGACACAATACTGTTGGATTACTTGTATTTACTTATTCAATTCTCCCACCATTTGATTCACCCATGAGGACCCCAACTGTCCTAGGTCCCTTATATGATTTTTCAAATTATGGCTTATAACTGGTGGCCATCCAAACATCATTTCAAAAGGAGATAATTTAAGTTCTTTACATGGAGTACATCTCAGAGAGCTAAGGGTAAGGCATCAAAACATACCTTATCGTTTCTTTAACAGTGCAATCCACACATTTGTTTAATTTCTTTCCTGAGGCAGTTAAAAGACCTCTTTCCCTATAATCAGCAGTATTGATATGCAAAGTAAGGAAGGCATACAGAGTCAGTTCAGATGTTCACCCTTTCATTCTTTGTCCTCTCTAATGCACGGATTAAAGCCCATAATTCTGCTACTTGGGCACTAGTGCCTTTTGGGAGAGGTCCACTCTCAAAGACTTGGGCAAGGGAGACTGCGTAATGTTCCTCCCATAGTAATGAAGCTTGATCCATCAGTGAACAAGTTATAGTCTGCATATTTCAACGACACATCAGTTAAGTCTGGTCTGCATGAAAACTGATTCTCAATTCTCATACAATTATGCTCAATTTCGGGTCCTGGTATTGGCCAAAGGGTGGCAGGGTTTAGGGCATTTGTTTGCTTCAAGGTCACTTGTGGATTTTGAGTCAGGAGTGCCTGATATTTGTAAATGTCCCTTCATTTCTAAAATTCCTTGAATTGCATGGCTAGTGTAGATATTGGTAGGCTGTCTAAAAGTTAATTTATTAGCTTCCTCCATTAGGAGAGCTGTGGCGGCTAGCCTTTTGCAACAGTTCAGTTGTTTAGATAGATAAGTTGTTGTCAACTTCCTTTTTCTTATCAGAGCCTGAGATAATTCTGACTTTAGGGTTTCAAATGCCCGTTTCTGCAAGCAAGGGTTCTTCTTCTTCTTCTTCTTTTTTTTCCACCCCCCTTCGTAGATGCGTAAGGAGGTTTGGCTAGAAGCACGAAATTTGAAATCCTCATTCTGCAATATCCTGCTGTTCATGGGTTCGCAATTTGGCATACAGCAGCTTCTTTTCACTCACATATTATTACTCTTAAGTATTTAACTTGGGGTTTTTTGTCCCTGCCTTCCAGCTTTTTGCCTTGTCCATTAACAGATGAAGCAATTGATTGATTGGTTTTTTTTTCCAACAAATCTCCTTCGTCTGTTCGGTTACTGGGATATTATCTACATATTTCCATCTTCGCAAGGCTGGAAATTTTCTAAGTCTTCTCCAAAAAAGGTAGGTCAATTTTTTTAAAAAAAAATCCTTGGAGAAACCTAGTCTCCAAGAGCAAACATCCTCTTTTGACCTGTTACTTTTCCTACTCAAAAGCAAACAGTTTTTAGTTGTCTCTATGTATCTGAGATGGTGAAGAAGGCATAGGCAAACAGGCATGGCTAGAGGCTTCACTTGTATAATTATTGGTGCATGATGATACGCATGGCCTGGTAGATTCTTGAACCACCATTGCCATATCTCATCTGGGGGAGTGCCTCATCATTAGAGCCATTTTATCTTCCTCAAAGGACAGTGTAGCTCCCATTTTGCATAGGATATCATGACCCAAAAGAGGAACTGGGCATTCAAGCACGTCTTGGGACATTCTTGTAGCCAGTGGCCTTTTTTTCTTACACCAATTACATCAACCTCTGCTTTGGGCTTTGGAATTATTTGACAATGCAACTGTCAGCAATTCAGCTTTACTTTGCATCCTGTCATCTCTCTTTCTTTCTTCTACTTTTCACAAAGACCTTTCATGCAATTTCCATTTTATTCAATCCACACAGACTTACATACACAAATAGCCTGAAACAACATTTTCAGACCTGGGGAAGAGTTTGTCCCTTTAAATCTCCAATTTTCTTTCCTTGGGAAACATGTGGGTCATTCTCTAAGCATGGGAAAACTTAGAGATTAAAACTTTAAATCCTACTGTTCCCCACAACTTCAAGTTCAAGCTGAGAAGCTTACTTATTTTGCCCGCTGGTCAAACATACCAAAATCAATTGAACGCCATTCAATTCTACATGTTATTAGTATAGATACACACCTAAGAATTACATCAAATTAATCAAATCCAATTACCTAGATCTTCCTATTCAATAGGCTTTACCTTTTTTATGACCTGCTGAATTTTCTTACTTTTGCTTTAAGTTATGCCCGTTGTTCTATCTCCTTAAGCACTAGATTGTTAATACCTGTCTCTGCCCTGGGTGTTCCGTTTTCTATCTTGATCTCCCAGCTGCGCTGGCATATTTTTAAAGATCAAGATGTATAGAGACAATGTATAGAGATGTTTGTCCATACATTGTTTGCATTCAGCCAGGGTTCTAGGTTGGATCTCCCAGCCACGCTGGCATATTTTTAAAGATCCGGATATATGGAGACTTTCATTAACACATAGTTTGCATCTGGGTGGGGCTCTTGATTCATCTGATGGTGGCCAGAATCTGAGGCTCTATTCAAAGGCACCCCAAACCTTGGCACAATGTCTTTTAGTACACACAAAACCAAGAGATCTCTAAATCTCACTTTCTGGGAAAATTGTGGGGACATCTATTTGCCACACAACACCTGGGAGCCCTGTAGAAGGACTTCCAAAGGAAGTTTCCATCCTGTCTTTGGGTTGTTTTGTCACAACAGAGACAGGCTGCAGCAATCTGATTAACAGCATGTGTGCCTCTAACTACCGATCCCGCAACCTCCTCGACAATTCTTCCGGCAGGTCCCCTTGCCTCCCACTCTATCTAAGAGTCTTGGCGAGAAAAAATGTGTTTTCTTTTGCCTTTTGAAGTTCCTTCTTATCTGAGGTTTTGAGCCCTTGTATGCTCATTCCACAAATTCAGAGATGCCTTTCCTGGCCCCCCTTTTTTCCTAATGTCATCTGCAGAGTGACCAATGAAGATACAATACAATACAATAGCAGAGTTGGAAGGGACCTTGGAGGTCTTCTAGTCCAACCCCAGGCAGGAAACCCTATACCGTTTCAGACAAATGACTATCTAACATCTTCTTAAAGACTTCCAGTGTTGGGGCATTCACAACTTCTAGAGGCAAGCTGTTCCACTGATTAATTGTTCTAACTGTCAGGAAGTTTCTCCTCAGTTCTAAGTTGCTTCTCTCTTTGATTAGTTTCCATCCATTGCTTCTTGTTCTACCCTCAGGTGCCTTGGAGAATAGTTTTTGACTCCCTCTTCTTTGTTGCTCTTCTCTGCACTCTTTCTAGTGTCTCCACATCTTTTCTACATCGTGGTGACCAAAACTGAATGCAGTATTCCAAGTGTGGCCTCATCAAGGCCTTATAAAGTGGTATTAACACTTCACGTGATCTTTATTCTATCCCTTTGTTTATGCAGCCTAGAAATGTGTTGGCTTTGTTTGGCAGCTGCTGCACACGGCTGGCTCATATTTAAATGGTTGTCCACTAGGACTCCAAGATTCCTTTCATAGTTACTAATGTTGAGCAAGGTACCGCCTATATTGTACCTGCGCTTTCATTTTTATTGCCTAAATGTAGAATCTTACTCTTTTCACCATTGAATTTCATTTTATTAGATAGTGCCCAATGTTCAAGTTTGTCAAGATCCTTCTGTATCTTTAGCCTATCTTCTGGAGATCATATTGATCATTCTCTTATTTTCTTCAACCTCAGGATCCAATGTGGAATATTGCCTGAAGGTTTGATAAATGCATTCTAGGAATTCCCCTGGATTTTCATCCTGTTTCTGTTGAATTTAATAGACCTTCCCTAAATTCTTAACTTTTGTTTGAATCCTAACAAAACTAAGGTCCAATAGTTTTGCAGCTGAATGTATTAGGTTCCTAATCTGGTTCCTTCAGTAACCATGTTCAGTCTGGATTTTTTTTTTTTCATGATCCGCCTGCAAAGGCTTATTCATGGTTACCTTCACCAGCCTTCTTTTCTCTGTGGTTAATAAAATTTCCATCAGACTTTTTATGTTAGCCCAAGCAGACTGGTGAGTTCAGAAAAATTGATGCAAAAAGGACATGCATCTCATCTGGATTTTCTCTATAAGTAGGAATTTTATTTTTCCAATTACATAAATGAGCCATTGAGAATGGAGCATATATCCAGACCTTACGTAGCTCCCCCTCAGCTTCTGGCAATAAAATTCCCTTAGGGCAATTTGAGTTTTTATCTCAACTGCTCCCTTGGACCAGGTTTGTGGTCCACTTGATCTATCCCTTCGATAACCTTTTTTGGTTTTCTTTCTCCTGGCCCCACCTAATGGGACCGTTTGTTCTTTCTTTTTAACAAAACAAAAAAACACTTAAACACATCATCAAGGCAGGAACTAAATGTTTCGTTGAGACTCTCTCAAAGCTTTTTTTCTTTCCTCCTTGAGGCTTTTATAATAGGGGTGAGGGTAATTTCTCTGCCAGAGACCTTTTACTAAAACTCTCTCAAGGCTTTTTTCCCCTCAACATGCATTGGAGAGGCGTTCGAGGAACGCTCCCCACCTTCCCATGTTCTACTTCTAAGACACTGTCACCGACCTGGGGTGCCGGAATAGCACGGTCGCCTTCAGGAACTGCGATGACTTAACCACCCACACAAACCTAGAGCCTCATTAGGATACGCCGGTTCCGTTTGGAACGGACACTATCCCGGGCTCAGGGAGGTGATCAGGCCCCCTCTTCCACTCCTAACCAAGTGGGTCTACAATTCTTTTGATTCTTGCCTGCAGGAGTCTTCTTTCTCAGCCGGCGTAATTTTTATTAACTTGTCCTGATCCTGGTCAGATTCTTGGATCAGTGGTGTCCTCCGGATGCCCAAGAGGGGACATCGGCCCCCTTCCAGAGAAAGATCTCCATGGTGCTTGAAGAGGGGCGAGATGGCCTCGATGGGGCACCGGTCGGTCCGTTCTGTCCTCAGCGAAATATCGCTTTAAGTCCTGCCATGGTTGCCAGAATTGTTGCAGAAAATGACAGGCATTAGACTTCTCAGGATACAGGAGGAGTTTATTTGGCAGCCAGGTTCAGAAAAGTTAGCCCATGGCTAACATTGCGAATATCTGAACAACCTTTATTATTGTGTTGGAAGAAATGTCCTTCTGGGTTCGGCTCCAAGTGGGGAAAAAGACACTGGAGACATGGAGGCTGCTTGGAAAGATGGTTTTAATGGTGGACAGGACCACATGGCTTGAGCCCTGAACAGAAAAGTGATCACATGCTTCAATGTTGGTGGAGAAGAAGAGAAGGGCAGAGAAGAGGAAGAGAAGAGAGAGAGAGAAAAAGGGCTTGCAGGGCTTTTTATAATCTGTTCTGTCCCACCTATCTGTTTCCTGTTCCTGTGTAAGAAATGTATTCTGATTGGTTGCCAGACTCTCATGGGCCCATGCAAGGCCAACCCTCTAGGGTGAGTTTTGAATTCAGGTTTGATTGAGTTTAGATTCCATGTGGTCAGTTGAGTAAAAGGCAATATTATCCTGCCTTAATCCCATCACAGCTGAAGAGGAGAACTCTTTATTATGTAAAGTGGACTAGCTTGGCCTTCTTAATGGCCCATTGACAAAGTGGGTATGGGCAGGAAGCTGCAGGAATTCAGTTTTTTAAAATGTGTTTCTCCCTTTTTCACATCCAGGAAAATATAATATTCTGCCTTTTCAATATTTCCTAGGATATTTCATTTTTCTGGGAGAGGGCTAGGTGATAACTTCCTACAATCCCTCCTTTTTTTTTCAAAACATGTGCGTGGAACACACATGTTTTTGACAAAAGATAAAAATTGGTCAGATCAGGGAGGCTTAATTTTTCTGATGGAAAGGCATTGAAAGAGACAGCAGAAGGATCCCTTCAGTGGCTCCCAGAGAGCTTTCAACCATGAAAGTCTAGCAACCAGGGCACAATTTCTGGAAAGAAATTTACAATATCCAATTTACCATGCCAATTAATATCAGATATCACTTTCTGTGAGCTTCCAGGTTACAAGCAAGCAGAAGTCCCAAAAAAACCTTCACAGCCATGGTTCTGCCTTTTAAAGAAGTACAGGCTGCCCATTTCCAAGGGATTTCTTTAGCCTGCCCTAGCTTCTATTTTAGTGAGGCCAAATTGAGTTTAGCTAGTGTGCAATACAAGCTATTTAGTATTTTTTTTTAAGTTACACACAATGAGCCCAGGGACTCCTATCAGAGACCACCAGTGCAACATGTCCTGCTTTACTGGGCAACTGGGCAGCATCATTTTTTTTTTTGAGTCAGTCGGGGTTTGAGTTTTGAAGATCCTTTCTGCCACTCTTCAAGTGGGGGAATTGCCTGAGGGGAATTGACCCTCCCCAATGGGATTAAAAGGGAGATATCACTGCTTAGGCTTTTGTGCAAGGGCAAAATCAACCTAGGAAAAGCTTTGTGGAGTTAAGTCAAGGAGATAGTTTCAATCTAGTTCTGAATGGAGCCTCTCTCTCTCCCTCTCTCTCTCTCTCTCTCTTTGTGTGTGTGTGTGTGTGTGTGTGTGTGCATGTGTGTGTGTAGCTACTTCTATAATACATAAAATACAGACATTTTGGACAAAATTTCCCTCCCACCAGCCAGAAATCTAAGGTGTTCAGAACTTGCTGTACTAGCCTCCGGGGGGGTCGGGAGAGGCTCTTTTCGCCCTCCCCAGGCTCCTATAAAGTCTCTGGAGCCTGGGGAGGGCGAAAAAAACATGCAAAAATGGGCGCGTTGTGCGCGCATGCGCACTGGGGGGCGCGTTGCATTATGGGTGCGGCATGCCCGCACACGACCCCCCCGCGCTCCCCCCACTTATGGCACGCGAGCCAAAAAAGGTTCGCCATCGCTGCTTTAAGGTATAGGGAAGGAAGGAAGGGGAAAAAAATATCTTTACTCTGTTTCTGCTGGCCAAAACAGACACAAAGTAAAGACTCCTCCCAGTTTCAGTTAGTTTTCTAGGCCCGACAAACTGAGCGAAGGCAATTTCTGCCAGTTTACTCCTTTCTTTCTTTGAACACTTTAAAATTCTTGTCTTTTGGATTGGAGACATCTTAGTTACAATTACCTTGAGGGTGCACAAAGACTTAGACATACACACACACAGACAAAGAGGGAAAAACAAAATCATTCTCACCATGAATTTCAGTTAAATTGGGGAAGGCACAAATCTTAAGAAACAAAAACCACATGGTTACATAAAAGACAGAGAAAGAGACAGACAAGAGAAAAAAAGAAGAAATCCCACCATTGTCTTTTAAGTACCTTTTTAGCCAAATTAGTTTTTCCTGTATCATCTTTCAGCAAAGCCCATTTTCTACAATCTGTTTTGCTCTTTTTTCTTCATTCCGGCCAGGACGGGCATTTGCTTTTCGTCCCAGGCCCCCAACAACTCCCCTAGGGGGGTTTCCGTGGCTACCCTCGAGCTACCGCTTCCCATGATCCCGTTTAGATGTGGGTTCACTTCGTCCTAGCCGGGTTTGCCACTTCGTATTTCCCCGCTTTACTTTCGTGTCCTTAGAGGACCTTTCGCGCCCTTTTGAAGGGACTTTTCTGTTTGCCCTTCGGAGGGTCTATGGGTGCCCTTCGGAGGGACTTTTTGGGGGGTGCCCTTTGGAGGGACTTTTGTCGCGTTCCTCACCGCGGGAACCTTCTCTCGATTCGCGCCCTTTCACGCAGGGACTTTTCTTACAGTTTCAAGTCTTGGGGAAATAGACCCGGAGGACCAGCCGCACAGTGACCCAGGAGGGGTGCTGTCGGAGCGGGTATGTGTACCTCCCTTTTTCTCACTAACTTCCTTATGGGCTTTAGCTTTTTTTCTCTCACAGGACAAAAACAGCAGCAACCACAAAAAAATAAAAAATCCATTCACTTTTCCATCCATTTTCACACACACTAGTCACAGGCAGGCATACACACATTTCCCATGCTTTAAAATTAAATTTTAGAGAATTAAAATTTAGAGGTACTCACCTTCTTTCCAGGCAGCCTTTGAGCTCAAACTCAAAAGCCCTTTAAAGCCTAGGTCCAAATGGCCAAGGCCAAGATAAAGTCCACCCACAGACTCAATGGGGTCTGTGCCGGCATGGGAGGCTTACCTGGGCCATATCCATTTGTTAGGCTAGCTTGGAGTCCCATCTGGGGGGTGCCAATTGTTGGAAGAAATGTCCTTCTGGGTTCGGCTCCAAGTGGGGAAAAAGACACTGGAGACATGGAGGCTGCTTGGAAAGATGGTTTTAATGGTGGACAGGACCACATGGCTTGAGCCCTGAACAGAAAAGTGATCACATGCTTCAATGTTGGTGGAGAAGAAGAGAAGGGCAGAGAAGAGGAAGAGAAGAGAGAGAGAGAAAAAGGGCTTGCAGGGCTTTTTATAATCTGTTCTGTCCCACCTATCTGTTTCCTGTTCCTGTGTAAGAAATGTATTCTGATTGGTTGCCAGACTCTCATGGGCCCATGCAAGGCCAACCCTCTAGGGTGAGTTTTGAATTCAGGTTTGATTGAGTTTAGATGCCATGTGGTCAGTTGAGTAAAAGGCAATATTATCCTGCCTTAATCCCATCACAGCTGAAGAGGAGAACTCTTTATTATGTAAAGTGGACTAGCTTGGCCTTCTTAATGGCCCATTGACAAAGTGGGGATGGGCAGGAAGCTGCAGGAATTTAGTTTTTTAAAATGTGTTTCTCCCTTTTTCACATCCAGGAAAATATAATATTCTGCCTTTTCAATATTTCCTAGGATATTTCATTTTTCTGGGAGAGGGCTAGGTGATAACTTCCTACAATTGATGCACACGTTCTTATACATTCTCAAAGACAGTGTAACACGGAAACACTTAACTCATTTCTTATTGGTTACCTTGAGGAAAAAATCTTATAAGAGATGGGGGTCTTACTTCTCCTTTTGTTACAGGTATGGACTATGTCCCATTAATGAAATTTAATTGAACCTTGTGGTTTTGGACTTTTGACATAGGGACATTTGCTGGAACATGTTGTGGTTGACGGCTGATGACATTTCCCTGTCCCTTTAAGCAAACTTCTAACTGTCCCTTTTATGCCATATCTTCATTCTTATATTTTAATCCATATTTAATTCTACTTTAACAGCAGAGCAAATATTCTTGTCTGGGGAAACCCAACTTAAGGTCCCCTTGTAGGCACAACCCTTGGGGAAGACGTGGCAGAATATCTGGCTCAGGAAGGGCAAGAAAGGGGAAAGGAAGCTCCTGCCATCTTGGCTGCCAAAGGGCCCTATTGAAATAAGGCAGTTGAAAATCAGAGGGAGCCTGGGACCATCCTTCCATGCAGTCATAGAGTCAGAGGGCTGGAAGGGATCTTGGTCTTCTAGGCCAACCCCTTACTCAATACCACCCCACTCAAATGGTTACGCAGCCTATTTTTGAAAGCTGCCAGTGGTGGAGAATCCACAAGCCCAAGAGGCAAGCTGTTCCACCCATTAAATAGTTCTCACTGTCAGGAAATTTCTCCTTCCTTCTCGGTTGGATCTCTCTTTAACAGGCTCCCACCCATTGCTTCTTGCCCTGCCCTCAGGGGCCTTATAGAATAAATGAAACCCCTCTTCTTTAGGGCAGCCTCTCAGGTACATCTGTTATGTCCCTCCTAATCCTTCTCTTCGATTAACTAGATATTCTAGGACAATCTCTCAATTGGCGAATGGAGGATGCAGCCCTCTTCCAATGATGGAAAGATGTCACACAGAAGCTTAAGCTCTGTTTACTGTTATCCCAGAGTGTCAGACATGGAAAAATGAACTCAGTTACAAGAGAGGAAATTCAGTGAAGCAGAGGAGTTCAGTCTCCCCTTCGCTGTTTGTCTTTCTCAGGCGCAAGTAACCAAGAACAGCAGTTGATCTCAAAGTCAACAAAATCCATGGGGGGGGGGGGAATGGAGTTGTTGGAATATAATGTTTCTAACAAGATGAGGTATTGAACCCCCACCTGCTCATCTCCTACAATCTTCATGCAAAGACCAAGCAGTCATCAGACAGAAAAGCTTTAATTCCTGCAGAGAGGAGGGGTTGAGCTAGATGATCTCAGAGTTTCCTTCAAAGGTATAAATATAAAATTCTATGGTGCTAATTTCAAACCCCTGCCTACAGTATTTTATTGAAAAATGTATGCATGGTTTGAAAATTAGCAGTGTTTAACACCCCTTTCCATGAATAATTAAATTGCCCCAAACTCTTGACCTTTTGTACCCCAAAGAGCTCTGATGGTTCCCCTCCGTCTCCTTTGGATGCTTCCTAAAAAGTAAGGAAATCTGATGGATCCTTGTCGGGACCCCTTACCTGCCACGGCTGCAGCCTTGGAGGCCCCAAACTCTCTTCGACCCCTTTGTTTCTCCTCCTCAGAATGGAGGAATCGGCGGTGTTCAAGGCCTGGGCCAGAGTCTTGGTGATACTGTACACATTGGGGTTATTTAGGACCTGGATCCTGTTCCATTCCCACTGGGTCTCCAGTGGGGCTTTCTGGGGGCATCTTCCCCTGTCTTTGACCAACAAAATGGACTTTGAAACAGAACAGTGAAAATACTCATCTTGATATTGAGGTCCCGCAAAGAAACTGTGTTCAAAGGGATCATCCTTAAGACTTTTTTCCTGAAAAGCAAAGTTCCAAATACTGTGGACATATTTGAAAAGCCTGTGCCTTCTCATTGTCGCTTCACCCAAGATTGACAAGATCCAAACTTTCCCTTCAGTGGGTCCTGGCAAGTGTGCAAGTGCTGAATGGAAAGGAAGAACTCTGTTTGCAAGAGGAACATGTTCCAGGACGTGAACAAAGACATTGACTTGTCTCCACTTAGAGAGGGGAGCTGTATTTCCCTCTGTGGAGAATCGTTGTGATACAACACAAATTCCACTCCTGACCAGCATAGTGGTGAAAATCCTTATGAAATTCTCTCCCTTCTCGGTGTCTGAAGCAAAGAGGCCAACCAGGGTCCATCTGAAATGGAGGAGCAGCTGGACAATGGCTGGGTACTGGAATCCTTCTTTGGGTAACATCTGGTGGAAAATGGGGAACTGGTTTTTATCTCTCAGGGTCTCTGAAGCAATTCTATCACTGATCTAAAAAAGCAATGAAGAATGCTGTGTTATATTGGGGGTTAGATCAAATCCAAAACGTTAGCTTTTAATAAATCCAACCTGGTTCTCTGGAACCTATTAGAAGAATTTATTGTCAAATAGCCATTAAGCCATATCAAGATGAATAATGTAGAAAAAAGAGCATCAATAAGTCCATATATAAAAATGGAAAGTAATAAAAAATAAGTGAGAAAGAATATGAATAATGACTGGAAAACATATTTATGCATTACCCTTAAAATTTGCCACAGTCACACCCACACATCCAGTTCTCAATGGAAGAGTTTTGCTCCAATAAGAGGCTGCATTATATATAATTTTGGAATTCTGACCACCCAGGAAATCAATTGTTTGGATTTAAGCAATGGGTCATTTGTCTAATAATGCAGTCCAAGATCTTTCTCTTTCTTAGACAGTAGACATTCCAATAACAGATGTATTAAGTATATATGACATCTTCTTAACTGGGGCTCCACAGATAAAATCCTTTTCATTATAAGCAGTTGATTATATTTCTTTAACTAACCATTATGACTAGCTTTTCAAATCTTGCTCAAATAAATACGACCCTGAGATATTAAGGCATTTCTGTGTCTCAATACTTGAAAATTTGGGAGGTCTGTTTGTAGCAGCTCATCCACTTCAATGTGCCAACCTTACTGAGGTTTCTTTCTCTGCTCGGATATCCCAGATTCTTTGTGCAGCCTTCTCTTGAACTTGTTCTCCGAGGACACAAGAGACAGGGAAACCACAGCTCCTAATAGGATTTGTCAGATGTTCAAGGAAAGTGGGCTGTAATTGAAATTTTGTTGGTTCTGACAGACCAGATTTTGGGGTTCTCTCATTTTCCACTAATTTCATTTTAGATCAATAATAATATTCCCTAATTTTAGTGAGAGAGAAAAATGAACAACTTCCTAAATTAGTTCTGAGGGCAGAAGCTAAAGTTCTTTTATCCATCTCTAAGATACTCTTCAGATGCTGGGACTGGAATTGTACTAAGCATGAACTATTTTAACTATAGTTTGATATAGGAGCTTGGCAATACAGACTTTAATATATTGGGCTAAGGAAGCTGGATGGTTTTTAAATTTTAACCAGCAAATTCACTGAGTCCCCTGCTCTAAAGGCGCTTCATTGAACAAGAGTGAGTGAACTTTCAGTTCTGGAAAAAAGTACCCTAAATAAGGAAAGGTGTTAATTCACTCTATTGACTCACCATCAAATAGCCATCTATGGCTATGATGTTATTTTCCAAACACCCTAACTGTTGACTTTCATTTATTAATTTTAAAACAATTATTTTTGTTCTTGGAGACAGGCCATACTATAGCATCAGCCCTTTTGTGTGGTGCCCTTGAGCATTAGCTTTCAAAATAAAGTACATTTTGCTTCCAACTCAGCTGCCAACGATTTCAGTTCTGTGATATACTCTGGCATTAACTGATCCCTGGAGTTTTGTCTTTTATCACTATGCCAACAAATCTCAGATTTATTTGTTTCTTCAGCCACAGGTGCTATGTATTCCCTCTGGGCTCAGTTTCAAGCATGGAGACCCCAAATCTCTCAATTCTAGATGATGGCTTTAATTCAATATCTGCCCCTGTTATTATGAATCACATGGGGATTATTTCCCTTTCATTTCCCTCTACAGAATTTCCCAACAATTTTTGAGTCCAAGAACCTGTTGAATTATCCAGGGATCCCTCCTGAGAGGGAGAATTATGATAAAAGTTTCAGCTCTGCTCTTTGGCCGAATCCTCCAGGGGAGACTTTGGGCAGAGAAATATGGAGTTTTGGGACAGGCAGGGTCTGTGCTCTTGAATGTCCGTCTCTCTCCTTTCCAGATGAAGCTGAGTGTTTCTCTGTGTTTCAATCAGGAAAGACACTGGATCATATTCCACCTTGTGAGACTCCTTTGAATTCTTCTAATTCTTCTTGAGAAACAGAAAAGGGATTCATTGATTTACCCCATGAATGATGGACCTCCTGCTTCTGCTTCTGATGCTGCTGGTGTCCCATCCAGTCTCTGGGAAGCTGAGAATGAAATGCCCGCAGAGTTTGGAGCACCAGGATGGAAAACGACCACAGAGCTTTTACAGCCCAGGAGACCATCTCATCGGTATAGTCACCAGTGGAGAGGAAAAATTGCATATAAACTTGCTTTTCAACGTGGCTCCTCTTCTTCAGTTTGTTTTTCATGATATGTAAGTCATTCAGGGTGATAGAGTTGCACTCCCTCCATTCTAACACTCTCCTTCTTTTCTGTTTTTATTTTTTATTTATTCCTATATTGGAGATTATGTCTAATTTCCTCAATGATTTTGATTTTCATGGCTTCTCTCTTTTGTCTGATTTTGTGAAAGAGACTCAAATTGAAAAATAGGCCTGGAAAAAAAGCTGAAATGGCTGCAGATTATTTTCCTCTCTCAGTTCAATCCTTAGTTTATCACTTGAATAATGAATTTTATTTAAAGTAGTGGTGGAACCAGTTGTAGTTGCTGTACCTAAGCCCATTTCCATATTTGTATAACTGATCATTGCTTTTGGATCAATGTTGGCTTAAGGCTCAGTAGGCTTTTGGAGGCTTATATATTTTTAAAAAGTATTTGTTCCTGCCCATTATAATAACATTTTTGTTTACAATAGGGATATTTATGGTTTTGAAGATGTCTTCATATTCATTGTCAACATTCAAACAGTCCAAAGGAATCCCCAGCTCCTGCACAATCTCACACTGGGCTACAACATCCATGCCAACTATTGGAGCACTTTCCACACTTCAGATACCTTGCTGGACATTCTCTCCACTGGAGAAGCCAATGTCCCCAACTATGGCTGTGGAAGGAAGGAGAACCTTCTGGCTCTTCTTGATGTAGCTAACAGGGACATCTCCATCCAGATATCAACATTAGGAGGCACCTACAAAGTCCCACAGGTCTGTCTGTGTTTTTCTCCATCTGGTAAAGTGAGGGGTGGGTGATGGTGGGTGAGCAATAGATGCAGTCATGTCTTTTCCATGGAATTCAAGAGCTACTTTTCTACATATTAGCAAAAATGTCAATATTTTACCCCATTACATTCATGTTGAGATTAATCATAAAAGTCCTGAAATGCAAGCAATACATTCCCCGAAGAAGACATTCTACTAACTATTTAACTGATCAAAAAATATCACTGGTTGTTGGGGGGCCTCTATTGGCATCTTCATTTCCACATATAAATAATATCCAGTCAGATTGATAGAAATAGGAGCATTTTATCTATCTAAAAAGTGGAATAAAAAGGACTCTAGCAATTATACGCCAAATAGACTAGCAGATATTGTGGCTGAAATGTATGCCTGGATCCTCTTAGTTAAACTTGAGAAAAATGCATTCCTTGCAGAAGAATCAGAAGGTTTTAGGTAGTGAATAGCTTTATAGATTTTATAAGAAATATTGCATGTCAATAATCTAATATTGGTAACAAATTTGTCTTGAAATATGTCATCTATATCAGCAAAGTAAAACATGGTTTTGTTGGCTTTCTAGATGTTAGTGCATTTGTCATAATTAACAGAGAAATATTATATAGGAAATTGATTGCCCTCAAAATGGAGCTCCACCTGTTAGCCCTGATCCAGGCTCTTTCTCCAGGTCCTTGTTTGAGAGGGAGGTTGGGGCTCAATGGAGCAATGAGAAGAAGGATTGATACTAACCAAGGAGGAAGGGAAGGATGCATATTTGAACCCTTGTTATTCTCTCTTCATATTGACAATTTACTTCAACTAATGAAGGATCCAAAAACACATCATAAATAAATGTTATTTCTTTCTTTGCCAAAAATTACTAAATTAGTGGACCAGTGAAATGCAGTGCACATAGTTTCCAGTACTTGGATTTAGAAAGGCTTTGACAAAGTAAAGCACCAGCTAATTCTTGGTAAGCTAAAAATAAATGGGATAGACAGCATCACCCCCAGATGGACTCAGCCTGTGGTCCTCAATGGAACTACATCTGCATGAGGAAAACAAGCAGTGGGGGACCCCAAGGTTCCATTTTAGGCCCAGTCCTCTTCAACATCTTCATCAATGGTTTGGATGAGGGATAGATGGGGAACTCATCAAATTTACAGATGACACCAAACTGACCAGAATAGCCAACAGCCCAGAAGATAGGCTCAAGATCCAGATGGATCTAGATAGACTTGAACACTGGGCCTATCTAACAAAAGGAAATTCAGTAAAGAGAAAAGTAAAGTAATACAATAGCAGAGTTGGAAGGGACCTTGAAGGTCTTCTTGTCCAACCCCCTGCCTAGGCAGGAAACCCTATACTGTTTCAGACAAATGGCTATCCAACATCTTCGAAAAGACTGCCAGAGTTGGGGCATTCACAACTTCTAGAGGCAAGCTGTCCCACTGATTAATTGTTCTAACTCTCAGGAAATTTCTCCTCAGTTCTAAGTTGCTTCTTTCCTTGATTAGTTTCCACCCATTGCTTCTTGTTCTACCCTCAGGTGCCTTGGAAAATAGTTTGACCCCCTCTTCCTTGTGGCAACCCCTGAGTCTTACACTGAGGCTAGAAAAACCAAATGTACAGGTACAGATTAGGTGAAACCTGGCTCAATAGCAGGAACTGTGAAAGGGATCTTGGAATCTTAGTGGACAATCTCTCAAATGTGAGCCAACAATGTGTGGCAGCAGTGAAAAAAAAGCCACTGTAATCCTAGGCTGCATCAACAGAAGGATAGAATCCAAATCACGAGAAGTATTGGTTCCACTTTATAATGCCTTTGTAAAACCACCCTTGGAATAGGGCATTGATGGCGAACCCTTTTGGCACCAAGTGCTCTTGTCAGGGATGCAATCTGGAAGAGGAGTTGACCAGTGTGCATGTTGGTCCATATATGTGCACCAGGCAGCTCCTCTTCCAGTTCCTGGCACTGTCGCGCATGTAAAGGCCAGCTGATCGTCATGCTCACATGCACACAAGAAACCCGGAAGAGCAACGTGCAGGGCCACGTGTGACAGTCGACATGGCTTTGCGTTCCACTTAGCCCAAGCTAAGAATCTGAAGCAGAGGGCACCATTTCCCCTCCTGGGGCCTCCGTGCATCCCATTTTTGGCCTCCCCAGCCCCCAGAAGCACTCTGCCGGCTAAAAGTTTTGGTCTTACTTTGCAGTTTCAGTCCGTGGGGCTTGCGAAGGGAAGGCCTGCACTCAGCCGGTGGGTGGGGACTGGCAAGTGGGTGGGGTGATTTGGGTGGGGCAGCCTCATGGTCCCACGTGGGCTGGATTAATGGCTTCAGTGGCCTGTATCCGGCCCGTGGGATGTAGTTTGAGGACCCCTGGTATAGGATCTCCTTCTTGAGCAGAGGGTTGGACTAGAAGACCTCAAAGATCCTTTCCAACCCTTTTATTTTGTTATAAGTTCTGTTATGGGTACATATGTTTAGCATGCTAAATACCTATTGGAACATGCTGATTTACACTGTGATATTATCATAATTACACATTGGATTATATACCCTGTGAGGAAGACTTGGGTTCTTTTCTCATAATAATTATCTGATAATTAATAAATCAAGCTCAAAAGTTATGGTCTTTGGGAAATGACATCTTAGCCATAAATGGTCATCCAATAGAGCAAGTGACACTTTTCCTTCCCTGGAGTTGTTTTCTCTGAGACTGAATCTTGTCTCCCTCATCATCAAAGGAGCTCAGTTAGATCAAAGAGATGAGTGAAAGTGGTGCTTAAATGAAAACCTCATAGCTCTCCAGCTTCCTCAGCTCCAATTATTGAAGTATATAAGGCCAAGGTTTTCCCCATGTTCTTACATCAATCTGATGTTTGGGGCTTCAGAGAGAAACCACCAGCAGAACCAACCCAATCACAGCCTCCGAGGAGTATCTTGGGGTGGACAAAAGGACTCCAGCTGCTGCCCCTCAGAGCTGATTTGGGAATTTACACAATTTCTACTTTGTTTAAAATCAGAAAATATGGCTATTGGCATAAACTTTAATCTATGGAAACTACCAGACTCTGAAAATTGTGGCTGTTAGAACAGACAAAACTTCAATTAAAGACCAATCTTGGATTCTACTACAGACAAATTGTATGAGGAACTGAGGTCTCCCTGTTTCTTGTACAACTGGAGAAGCTAAAAAGATTCCTCCACAAAGAATCTGGGCCTTAGAAGCATTAAAATATGCAGCAATCCTCAAAAATTATAGTAGGCCCTTTATTGGAATAGAATACTTCAGTTGGCATTTGCACATGTTAATCTAATTGCAATAAATTGTAGGGGTGAGATATAGTAATATGATTTATATTGTTTATAGTTTTAAAATTTATTATTTTCCACTTTTATAAAGCAATCTCACTAATATTCTGTCTTTAATATTTTAAATAATGTCTAATTAACAAATTATTCTATTGCTTTCATGAGAACAAAATTGGATTTATTAAAATCTAATATTTTGCACTTGATCTGACCCCAAATATAACACAGCATTCTTCATTGTGCAAGGTTTTTGAATGCAGCTCAGAATCTGATAAGTCCAATGAAACTCTGAAGATGAGGCTACTGATTATCAGCTTTTATTTCTGCAGAAAGCAAAAGACTGGATGACCTTTTTGTCTCCCACCTTAAAGGAGCAGGCAGAGAGAGAGAAACAGGCATGTGCCAAAACCTTTTCCAAACATCTTATAGCTTGCACAGAACGTCATTGCTATAGAAACATAATTTGATATCACACAAATTTCATGATTTTTGTCAGTGCTCTGAAAACCATAGACTGTAGAAGGGAAAAGACATCCATTTTTGGAGTATAACTCATAGCTTCGTTAGGGAATGCTGAACACACATTTTAAGGTACAAGCAAGGCTACTTGGCAGATTCCACATTTTACTTTTCACAAGATGTTACTTTGCTAGGCTAAGCTTGGCAATTCGCCTAGAAGTTTTATCTATGTAGTTGGCACGTTAGGTTACAATGGAGCTTCTCTCAACAGCAATTTAACAAAAGCTGAATTAGGTTACACTCTGTGTATGCTCTAATGCAGTGATGGCAAAACTTTTAGAGACCGAATGCCCAAAACGCAACCCAAAACCCACTTATTTATCTCGGAGTGCCAACACGGCAATTTAACCTGAATAATGAGGTTTTAGTTTAGAAAAACAACTCATACATGATTAACGTCTTTTCTCTGAAAAAAACCCACAAATACAGCGCTTTCAATTATACAAACACCTTTTTATTGAAAGGTAAACGTTTGCATTTGGCATGCTTTTGATTAATGTGACTTTTGCTGTTGAATGCATGCTGATAATTTTTCTAACTTTGACTCATACGTTGTAAGTTTGAGAGCAACACATGAAGCACTCAGGTCATCTGTTAGTCCAGGGGTGTCTCTTTTGCAGAGTCAGGGATCCAGAAACTTTCATTCTCGGGGGTGGGTGGTCTAAAGTGGTTACCTGCAGGTCTCCTGCTCCTCCCCTCACCCCTACTACTTTCCACTTAGCTACTTAATGAGGCTTCTTTGTCTCAAGGAGCAGCAAATGGGGCCAGACAGAGACAGGCAATCCAAGTGTGTTTGGCAGAGAAAGCATACTTCAGCCAAGGCACCCAAACTGCTGCCAATGGTGTGGGCGACAGCTGAGCATGCAAATGGGGCCAGACAGAGACAGGGGGGGAAAGAGAGTAATCTGTGTGTGTGTGTGTGTGTGTGTGTGTGTGTGTGTGTGTGTGAGAGAGAGAGAGAGAGAGAGAGAGAGAGAGAGAGAGAGAGAGAGAGAGAGCGAGCGTGCTTCAGCCAGGGCACCCAAACTGTTGTGGCCAACACCTGAGCAGGGAGGCAGGGTGCGTATGTACTTTCATCCCCATTCACGCAGGGCCTCTTATTTCCTCCCCAGCACAGTTGGGGCATGCAGGCTGCTGCCACCTAAGCACCATGATTGCCCCCTCCCCAGCCAGCCAGCCAGCCCCACCTGACCTGCTCCCTGCCGGCTCCTGCAAAGCTTCGCCATTCTCCTCCTCCTCTTCTTCTTCGTGTCGTCCTCCTCCTCCACCCAAGTGGCAGTGGGCTCCACAGGAAAGGTTTCCATTTCTGCCCTGGGGCAGAAAACTCTGGTGGGCTGGAAGTGAGTGTGAATGGCCTGGCTCTCCAGTGCTTCCTGCGTCAGTTGGAGGCTTCGTTCAGCCTTCAAACAGTTGCAGGGCTTGTTTGGGGTTTTTTGCTTCCAGGTTGGTGCAGGAGGCTTTCCAGGGCCAAACTGGGGGGGGGGGGGGATGACGGGGACTCTGTGCTTTCTGAATCCCATTTTGGCCCTGGAAAGCCTCCTGCACCAACCTGGAAGCAAAAAATAAAAAATAAAACCCCTGCAACTGTTTGAAGGCTGAACGAAGCCTCCAACTGAGCGAGAAAGCACTGGAGGCCCAGACCATTCACTTCCAGCCCAGCGAAGTTTCCTGAACAATGTGAGCACACACACACACACACACACTGCATACTCATGCATCCCTTGCCCTGGCCCTTGGCAATTGTAAAACCCATCACTGTTAGCAACCTACAAGGAGGGGATGCTTTCCTAAGAGCTCACAATTCGGGAATAACGGGGGGGGGGGGACGGGACCCTGCGCTTTCCATGCCCCATTTTGGCCCTGGAAAGCTTCCTGCACCAACCTGGAAGCAAACCCCCCCCCCCCAAACCCTGGAACTGTTTGAAGGCTGAAGGAAGCCTCTAAACTGAGCCAGGAAGCACTTGGGGTGGGGGCAGGCCTTTCACAATCACTTCCAGCCTACCGGAGCTTCCTGCACAATGTGAGCAACCCCCCCCCCCACTGCATACTCACGTGTCCCCCGCCCTGGCCCTCCACAAAGGCCCGAAAACCAGCTGGGCTGGCAGGAGGTGTGCCTGCATGTGGATGCTAGTGGAGTTGGGCTGGGGTGGTTGGCATGCCGGGAGAGGACGCTCCGCACGCCACAGGTTCCCCATCACGGCTCTAATCCTTTCAATTCCTTTTTTAGATCAAACATTCAAGAGCTTCAGAGGCTCTGAGTGATAAAAGTCGATTCCCTTTTTTCCACCACATTCTCCCCAAAGAAGGATTCCAGTACGCAGCAATTGTCCAGCTGCTCCTCCACTTCAGATGGACCCTGATTGGCCTCTTTGCTTCAGGCACAGAAAAGGGAGAGAATTTCATGAGGACTTTTACTCCTGTGCTTGTCAGGAATGGAATTTGTGTCGTTATATCACAACTGTTCTCAAAGACTGGATATACTGCATACCTCAGGGATTCCCTCTCTAAGTGGAGACAAGTCAACGTCTTTGTTCACTTCATGGAATTTGATTCCCTTTGGGACAGAATTCTTCCTTTCCATTTAATACTTATGCGTCTGCCAGGACCCATTGAGGGGAAAGTCTGGATCCTCACAAATTTTGCAGCATACAAAATAAAGAAGCGCAGACTTCTCAAATACATCCATAGTATTTGGAAGTTTGGTTATCTGGAAAAAGAAAGGCCAATGGATTCTGCCTTTAAGCCCTATTTCTTTGTGGAAGTAAAGTTTCAAGATCATTATTTTCATTGTTCTCTTTCAAAGAATGTCTTTTCTGTCAAAGGCCGCAGAAGATGCACCCAGAAAGCCCCACTGGAGACCCAGTGGAAAAGGGACAGATTAAGGGCCCGAAATTACTACCAATATTACAGTCTCATGAAGACTCTGGCCCAGGCCTTGAATGCTGCATATTCCTCCAGATCGAGGAGGGGAAGGAAGGAGGATGAAAAGATCTTGGGGTCTCCAAGGCTGCAGCCATGGCAGGTATGGGGGTCCCGATATGGATCCATTAGTCTTATATCCTTTGGAGGAGGAATCCAGAGGAGAAGGAGGGGAAGCATCTCAACAGATCTGGCCAATTTAATTATTCAGGGAATTAATGGTTCCAAAGAGTAGATACCATGGCATTTTTATATTTTGCACTGCTGATTGGAAAATGCTCTATTCTCTATTTAAATAAATTCCTGTATTTGTGAGTTTGTGATTAGCCTGGTGGAATTCCACCTTTCCTCCGTCCCCATTGCAAGTGGGTCTGTGTGCAGCTGGACAGGCAGCTAAGCCCCCCTATTCTCCTCCAATGAAAGGGAGCCTGGCGTGGATCTGGATGCTTCATTGGGAGAAGAGGGCAGGTGAAACTGAGGAGATGCAAAGAGTGGAAATCAAATAGAAAGACGAGATAGGCAGCATTAACTGACAGCCAGCAAAGAAGCAGCTGGAACCTCCCCAGCGATGCTCCGTGAGGGACGGTGGCGTCTCCGGATGACTAGGGGTCTCGGTCACAATGGCTGCTTCCATCTTCTCCAAAGGCTGACAGAAAATGGAGTCTGGCTTCAGACCTTATAGTGAGGCTTATCTGCCCCCGGCCACTAGATGGGGCTAGAGCAACAACAGCACAACAGTTACTGTATTTTTCAGAATATAAGACTCACCGTTTTCCCTCAAAAAAGAGGCTGAACATCTGGGTGCGTCTTATACATTGCATTTTTTGCCTCCTGAAGCCCCGCCCCTTCTCCAAAATGGCCGTGCATACCCTTATGGAGGCTTTCAGAGAGCTCCTGGGGGCTGGGGAGGGCAGTAATGAGCACAAAATGGACCATTCCCCCCCCAACCCCCAGCAGCACTCTATAAGCCTCCATAAGGCTATCCTTGCAATGTTTTTGACAAAAAACACACTTGTTTTTGAGAAAAACCAGCCATTTTTGATCATTTTGCCCCCCCCCCCCCCCGGAGCACTCTGCAAACCTCCCCAAGGCTATTCATGACTTTCTTTTAAAAGGGGGGTCGTTTTCACAAAAACGGGCTGTTTTGGGGAGGTTTGCAGAGTGTAAAAACTTTTTTCCCCCTCTTGGAAAGCTCTTTAAGTGGTTGATGAGAATTACATTGATCAAGTGCTTTGCCAGCAGAAACAAAGTCTTAGGTGCTGCAGATTGTCAGCAATTTCCTGCTCCAGCAATGGATAAATACACCTGGAAACATCTACATACCTTACCTATTCTCTCTCTCCCTCCCTCCCTCCCTACTGTATTTCTCTATCTCTTTTTATTTCTCTCTCTCTATCCCTCTACCTATCTACTGTATTCCTCTATATTTCTCTCTATTTCTCTCTCTCTCTCTATCCCTACCTACCTATTGTATTCCTCTATCTCCATATCTCTCTCCATATCTCTCTCTATTTCTCTCTCTCTCTATCCCTTTATCTACCTCCCTACCTACCTACTCTCTCTCTCTCCCTACTGACCTACTGTATTTCTCTCTCTTTCTCTCCCTCTATCTACCTACCTACTTTTTTTTTAATTGCCTCTTCAAAACCTTGGTGCGTTGTATACTCTGGTGCATCTTATACTCCGAAAAATATGGTACATGTTGTGGCATGACAACCTTTATAAATTAGGAGGAGACCCTGAGACCATATAGCCCAACCCCCTCCTCTCTGCAGGAATCCCAGTTCAAGCTTTTCTGACTGATGGCTGCTCAGTCTTTGCTCTTAGACGATCCATGAAGAGGAGACGGAACTTCTCTGCTTTACTGGCTCAGCTCTAAAACAGCTCATCCTTTTATCATATTTTTTCTCTCATTCAGTTAAAATCTCCTCTCTTGTAACTGAATTCACTTTTTCAATTTCTGACACTCTGGAATAAGAGTGAGCTGATCTTAAACTCGTGTGTAACAGAAGTCAGTTATTGGAAGAGGGTTGTATCCAGTGGTGGGATTCAAATATTTTTACTACTGGTTCTGTGGGCATGGCTTGGTGGTCTTCTGACTGGGTGGGCGTGGCTTGGTGGTCATGTGATTGGGTGGGTGTAGCTTGGTGGTCATGTGATTGGGTGGGTGTGGCTTGGTGGTCATGTGTTTCAAGGTGTTGATTATCATCTTTAAAGCGCTCCATGGCACAGGACCTAGCTATTTGCGGGATCATATCCTGCCCCTGCACATCCCTTTGGCTGATTCGCTCACACAGAGAGGGACTCCTCCGGGTGCCGTCCACTAGGCTGTGCCAGCGGGCAACGCCCAGGGGAAGGGCCTTCTCTGTGATGGGCCCGACCCTCTGGAATGACCTTCCCCCTGACATTAGAACGACTACGGACTTCCGCTCTTTCCGCCAGAAACTCAAAACCCACCTGTTTCATCTAGCCGGCCTGGCCTAATTCCAGCTTTCCCACCTCAGTTTGTATTTTTAAATTTCATGGTTTGGTTTTAAGGTTTTTTAATTTTTATAAATTTGTACAAGGGATATTTAATTCAATTTTAGTTATGTATATTATCGATTGTATGGTTTTTAAATTTGTACCTGTACACCGCCCCGAGTCCCTTCGGGGAGAGGAGGCGGTCTAGAAGTCTAATAAATTATTAATTATTATTATTATGTAACTGGGTGGGATTTTCTGGCAATTTTCCTCTCTGTTAGAGGCACAAAAGTAATCCAGAGGATATAAGGTCTCCAGCTGGAGCAGGGGGTTGGACTAGATGGCTTCCAAGTTGCCTTCTGACCCTACTAGAGCAGGGGTTGGACTCCAAAATGACGTCCAAGATCCCTTCCAGCCCTTTCAAACATTGTTGTGCTGTTTGAAAGATTCTTCTGAAGCCATGGTTTGTGTCCTTCCTTCCTCTCATTTTCTCTTTCCCTCCCTCCCTCCCTCCCTCCATGTATCCCTCCCTCCCTCCCTCAGATTCTGTTTCCAGTTAACTATGATTTTGAGATCATTTTCACAAACATACATATCCAATTTGGTATCCTTCATGTTTCTTCCAGTCCATCATTAATGTTCTTATATGAGACTCTATTGTTAGTCAAGTCCTAGTTGCTAAAAATCAGATATTTTTCTACTGCTTTTCACTTATGAACCCTTCTCTGTGAGCTAATCATAAATATTGTTTCTCGAAACTTGATATTCCTCTTATAAAATTTTATTTTATTCAAAAAGGTAAAATACAAGTTTTGGAAAATAAAACTATTACAAAGACAAAACAAAACTAGATAAAACATTAAAAACAGAGAAATACATGCATCTTGTCTCCCCAATTGAATACAATACAGCAATAATAGTTTCTCCCACTTGCAAAATAGGCCCACAATTATAAACTATTTATCTACTGGACTTGTCATCTATCTGCTGTATATAAAAAACATAATTAACAGGCAATCCAACAATAAAGTTCAATTTCAAAACTTCAAAATGATCTGTTATCTGCTATTGTATTTAACTCACAGAAAATTTCTACCACAGACCAACACAATCATTACCTCTGATCCATACATAATCTGTCCAGGGTTAAACATCTTTGTTTGATTCTTATAATAAAAACACATTTCCTTAAAATTTTAATTAGGATCTTTCCCAACAACTGCTTTCCCTTCCCCAAAGTCATAGGACCTCCTGTAAATGGAAAAACAACGGCTCTTAGACTTGTTTTCCAGTTAAATATGACAAGTTCATTCCCCAATCGCCCTCAATCTTCTTGAAAGAATCCATTTCATCAGTCCTCCGTTCTGTCCACTTTGAGTCTTCAGGGTCCATGGCCTCTCCAGCCATCTCCAAGCAGCCTGCCTTCAAACGAGACTCCTCCTTCAGGGATGCCAGCAGCTCCATCCATCCAATCCATCCGATTCAACAATTGTTGCTTGCTTCTGATTATCGCCTTTAAGTTGATTTAAAACCATTGTTATTTTATCAAACTTTTTAAATGAAGTTTCAGATAAGGCTTCTAAGTTGAAATACTTTATATTCTTTAAATCACATCAAATTAGCTTACTCTAAGATCCTATTAATTACCATATTAATGACAACATAGAATAATTGATGACCAAAGGCAAATTTGTATCCATCACTTTTAGGTGTCATAAGAAATTTAAAAAGGGTAAAATATTATTTGAGTATCATTTTGAAGACAGTTTTTATCCACTTAGTTATCATACCACCCACCCCTCAGGTTTCTAATCATCTCCCAAAATTATTTCTGAGTCCTTTACTGAAATCCAGTTCTATCACCAGAGTTCCCATAATCTATTTAGGAAGTGTAATGATGTGTGAGAATGATTTTTGGGATGAGGGGAAGGATCAGATAAGAGGGGAGAATCCTGCAGCTGCATAATGGGAGAGAAAGAAACTAACTTTTCAGACTGAGAAAAGAGCTGGTGGGAGATTTGTTCTTTCACATCTGCAAAAAATTTTTTTTAATGTCGTATTACAATCAAGTAGAATTAGCACATTTAGAGATTTTTTCCATCAGGATGACCAGGAAGAAGATTAGCCTGGCAACTTTCTTCTTGATCAACCCATGCTTTCTGGGAACCCTGTTGTTTTCAAAGAGTTTATGGATCATATTTTTTTTCTCTGTTCATTTTATTTGCCATTTGCTCTAGAATGTTCCCTATAATTGACCAATTGTGTCGATTATATTTTCCTTATATTTTGTCAATAAATGATTGACAAATTTTTCTCAAACGTTTTCATTCATTTATGAAGATAATGGCAGTAATTGTATCCTATTTAACCATTTTTGGAGATTAGACAATTGTAGAAGAAAGATTCAATGTGGGATAAGAAACAAAGTTTTCTGCTTTTCAAATTCCTGGATGTTCCCATTCTAGTTTCATCCCTTTCTGGAGAAGAATGAATTTTGGAATATTTCCAACTCTAAACTATACTTGGACCAAAATGGAGAGATAAGAGGAGATATAGGCATTCATGGCTTCTTGCTTCTCCCCAAGGAGGGTCCCAAGATAGAGGTTCTGCCGTATTTTATAAGACAGAAACTTATTATCAGACAAGATGCTCTTTCAAGGCTAAAGTTGCTCAATAAGGTGAGATAAATTTTGGTGTTTTTTCTCTGTTTTCCAAAGCCTGTGGTCCCATTTCAAGTGGGCAAAGCCTAGAGTCTTCAGGGTGGTTGGCATCCCATGCCAGTTGGTGTAATCTAATGGAAGTTCTTCAACAGACGGGACCTACAGTAAGTGGAGGGGCTTTGCCACGTTTTATGTAAATCTTTCAAGATCTTACTGGTCAGAATTTTCTTTCTTCATCACAGTTTTATTCTTTATTGAAAAATCTAATGGAATAGAAATTTCCTAAATCTTTTACAATAAATTTTATTCTCAGTTTTAATTTGAATATATCATCATATGTAAATCTTTTTTCAATTCCATCTCTGCTGACTTTATTAAGTAGAAAAGTACTTTATTGTAATGTTAAATGCCAAAAGCAAAAGGGAGGAACTAAATGAAGAATCTCCCAGTAGTTAGTTATACCTCCTGCATCATCTTAGTAGTAATCAGGTATTTCATATTTACTTACATGAAGACCAGAGGCTATTTGGCTAATGTCAGTGTCTACCTCTATTTTCCATGAATGTTGACTACTAACACATTTTCTTTGGCATTCCTCATTTTTCTGCTCAGTCACTGCCTCAGTCCAACTGTGCGGAAAATTGTCATCCTGGATTTGTCAAGAGGGCTCGAGAAGGAGAGCCAGTTTGCTGCTACGACTGCGTTCCTTGTCCGGAGGGGACCTTCTCCACTCAGGAAGGTGGGTCACACTGAGGAAAATGGGAGGCTTTGTGGAACAGGATCCATCCAGAACATTTTCATGAAAGTGCAAGTTAAAAGACACAAGCTCACCTTTTTTTTAATTTTCAACATGCACAATTTCTTAACTAAAAGGAAGCAAATCAAAAAGTCTTTGAAGGAGGGGCTGGGAGGAGATGGGAGGAGGGGGTGGCAGACTGGGCAAGCTTTACTAATAGCAGAGGAAACATCTCTCCTGCTTTCTAGTCTGGATATGTGCTGCCAAGTTCACCTTTAGGAAGATCTGAGTTCTTTGAAACTTGATGAAGTGTTTTAGGTCCACCTTCTGAAAGACCTTGCAATTCACTGTATATTGGATCCTCCCCTTGAGGATCACTGAGAAGGTGTCACTGGTCCATAATGTGGTGCTGTGGATAGTTATGGGGGCAACTCATTGCACAAATATTCTGCTAATCATGTAGATCAATCAATCAATCAATCAGAGTAGAGCTGGAAAGGACCTTGGAGGTCTTCTAGTGCTACCCCCTGCTCAAGCAGGAGACCTGATACCATTTCAGACAAGTGACTGTCCAGTCTCTTCTTAAAAACATCCAATGTTGAAGCACCCACAAATTCTGGAGGCCAGCTGTTCCACTGGTTAATTGTTGTCACTGTTAGGAAATTTCTCCTGAATTCCATATAGCCTCCAGATGTTACAAGATACTGTAGGTATCCTCTAAGTCCAGTATATTAATTGCCATGTGGCAGGACTCTAAATATTTATATGAAAATATTATATGATTCATTATTAATCTGTAATAATGTAGCTTCCTATGAATTACATTACACCAGAAATAATTCACACCCTGGGACAGTGATGGCGAACCTTTTTTTAACGGCATGCCAGAATTGCACGCGTGTGTGCTATTGTACACACCCGCATGCCCACTCAATTTCCCACCCAACTGCGCATGTGCAGGTGACCCCCGCGCATTCGCATGCAACCACTCTCCAGGCCCCGGAGGCTTTCCTGAAGCCATGTCTGAGTTCTGGTGGGCTGGAGGAGGCTGTTTCTGCTTCAGGAGATGGTGCTTGTGAGCCTCGGGGCTCCTGGGCGGCCCATGTGCGCAGGGCACTAGGCTGACTCCGGTTGCAAAATGTCAGAAAATTCCCCAATTTGCAAGACGGCTCTCAAAGAGAATGAAGCGGGCGCGGGTGCTTCTTCCATTCTTACAATGAGTAGTAAGGGAAGTGAGCGCCGGCCAATATCCCTTCCTCCTTCCTCCAAGAACTCGCGGGGCAGCATGCGGTGGGTGTGGGTGTGTGGGTGTAAGCGAGGCTGGCAAAGAAGCCTTAGTTTTCCCACTGCTGCGGCTCTCTTGCGAGCTCTCGGAGGAAGGAGGCAGGGATACTGGCCGGCGCTCGCTCGCCTTGCGTGTGTGTGTGTGTGTGTGTGTGTGTGTGTGTGTGTGTGTGTGTAAGGGAGGCTACCAAAGAAGCCTTGGGAAGCGAGTGCCCACCAGTATCCCTGCCTCCTTCCTCCGAGAGCTCGCAAGGCAGCGGTCACACACACACAAAACAACGCGGAAGGAAGAGGGAGAGGCTGGCAAAGAAGCCTTGGATTCCCCATTGCAGCGTTTCTCGGGGGAAGGAGGCAAGGGTAGTTGCCGGCGCTCACTTCCCAAGGCTTCTTTGCTAGCTGCCCTTACACACACACACACACACACACAGAGAGAGAGAGAGAGAGAGAGAGAGAGAGAGACAGACAGACACACACACACACACACACACACACACAGCCGTGCGAGGGAGAGGCTAGTGAAGAAGCCTTGGATTCCCCACTGCCGCGGCTCTCGGGGTAAGGAGGCAGGGACATTGGCCGGCGCTCGCCTCGCGTGGCAGCTAGCAAAGAAGCCTTGGGAAGCGAGCACCCACCAGTATCCCTGCCTCCTTCCCCCGACAGCCGCTGCAATGGGGAATCCAAGGCTTCTTTGCCAGCATCTCCCTCTCCCTCTCCGCCACGGCTGCTTCCTTCTCTTTGAGAGCCACCTTGCAAAACGGGGTTACAGCGCTACTCAGGGAACTCGGCCTGTGGAGTCTGGAGTTCCAGGGGGAAGGAAACTCCGCTGCGGCCCACTCCCCACGTGAGGGGTTCCCCCCATCCACCCACGGCTTCTGCCTCTTGCTCCGCTTCCTTGCCAGCGGTAAGCGGCACCACAGCCGAGGAGCAGGCAAGTGGCTGGGTGGGAAGCCAGTGGGCTGCTTTGGAGCCTGAAGCCCCACGGAGCTGGCATGAGAGGCATGTGGGCCTGAGTGGAAGGCAGCATCTTCCTCCAGTGGGGGCGGGGGCTCTGCCTTTGCAGAAAGGGAGCGGGTGCATGTGCAGCAGCCACGGGCCGCCTCTCTCAGCCCCATCACAGCGTCTGCATCTTCACCAAGGGCCGCCCACTGGCCTGGCTAGACGCTGATCTCAGAAGACTAGCGGGCATAGGGATCCGCCAGTAAGACCATGTGGAAGGCAGGGAAGCATGGCAGGGCCGTGGGGAAGGGGTAGCTAGCTAAGCCACAACTCGCAGTCTTAACTAACATGGGCGCAGCTCTTCAGGCAGGCAAGCTGCAGAGCACAGACTGGGTGGGGCGGGACAAGCGAGCTGTGACCCGGTAACCGGTTTGGGTGTGAAAAGGCCTCCTCTGACCCTCCGGAAATATGAAAAACCAGCTAGTCGGCACGCACATGCGAGTCAGAGCTGACGTCTGGTGTGTCACTCAATATGTCTCCGCGTGCCACCTGTGGCACGGGTGCCATAGGTTCGCCATCACGGCCTTAGGACTTTCCTCAACTTCATATACCAAGCTACTTAAAAAATAAATACATCCTTCTTATGCTATTTTTAATGAAAAATAAAAGGAACGAAATATTAAAGAAAATTGATTTTTGGCTTCTCAGATGCAGGAAAATGCACCAAGTGTCCAGATGACAAATATCCAAATGAGGCCAGAGTCCAATGTATCCCCAAAGTTATAGCCTTCCTGTCTTATGAAGAACATCTGGGCATCATCCTGGTCTCTTTTGCCCTATTCTTGTTCTTAATCACAGACCTTGTTTTAATCATCTTCATTAAATATGGAGAAACTCCCATTGTCAAAGCCAACAATCGGGACCTCTCCTACATCCTCCTGGTCTCCCTCCTGCTTTGCTTCTTGTCTCCTTCTCTCTTCATTGGTCAACCAAGGAAAGCCACCTGCCTTCTCCGACAAACGGTTTTCAGCATCATCTTCTCAATTGCCGTTTCTTCTCTCTTGGCCAAAACCATCACGGTGGTGCTGGCTTTCCTGGCCACAAAACCAGGAAACCGAGTGAAGAGATGGTTGGGGAAGAGCTTGGCCAACTCCATCATCCTTTCTTCTTCTGCTGTCCAAATCGTCATCTGCTCCATCTGGCTGGGAGTTTCTCCCCCCTTCCCTGACTCTGACCTCCACTCCCAGGCTGGAGAGATCATCCTGCAATGCAACGAAGGGGCTGTTGTCATGTTCTACATCACCCTCAGCTACATGGGCTTCCTGGCTGCCATCTGCTTCACGTTGGCTTTCCTGGCCAGGAATCTGCCTGGGGCCTTCAACGAAGCCAAGCTGATCACTTTCAGCATGCTGGTCTTCTGCAGTGTCTGGGTGACTTTTGTGCCCACCTACCTGAGCACCAAAGGGAAATACATGGTGGCTGTTCAGGTCTTCTCCATCCTGGCCTCCAGTACTGGTCTGCTGGTCTGCATCTTCATCCCCAAGTGCTACATTATCCTTCTGAGACCAGACCTGAACACAAAGGAGCATCTCACAGCCAGAACAAATGTAAAAACATGAGAAAAACACCATGATATTTAAGAATGGTATAATGTCCATTTATTTGAATAAATACCTGATTTCCACTTAGATAGTATGCAGGAATCAAAGAACATATCTACCTGTTTCCAAATGGGAAATTGTTGAAGGATTTTAATTCTTATAACTGCCTTCCTTTTCACCTCAATAAATCTTGCTAAAGAGAACTATGTGAAAGTCATTCAGAGGAATTTGTTGTTCACCAACTGCCAATGAATTTGACACCTTTTAAAAAACATTTTTTTAAAAAAAAGATTCCTATGGACAGCACTAAAAGTGTATGTGTGAGAGAATGAATAGGAAAAGTGGTAAGATAGATTCTATGGGAGCCAAGCTCCAACTACCATGTTATTTGATAATCTCCATGAGAACCATTGGCCATCCCACCAAGCCAGAGAAGGTGGGGGCCTCCAGGTCCTCTTGCTTAGAAGTTCTCATCCACGGAGACCTACTTAGCTCACCTTTTCCATAGCTGCTCCTGCCCTGTGAAAGAGGCTTTTCCATGAGATCCACCATCCTGTCTCCATCCTGTTTTTTGGGTGATAAGGACAGCAGAAACATCCAGTTCTTTCCCCCAGTGCATGGGCCAGGTTGAGACTGGAGTCCAGAAGATGTGGGTGGAGAAACCCCACAGGAGAGTCAGACTGCATCCTGAGGAGATTGGGTTCCTTGTAGCTGCACCAGGTGAATAATTGCAAGCAGGAGATCGGCTGTGTCTCAAACTCCATCAGAGGAAAGAAAGAGGGCCTCTCTCTCTCTCTCTCTCTCCAATGTGGGAAGCCCAGCAGTGCAACCCTTGAAGGCCTGATCTGGTGGGTTCCCTTCAGTCATCTTAGGCTGCTTCCAGCCCCAGAAGCCCCAGAAATAAGCCCTTCAGAAGGAGTTTGCTCCCGGCTCCCAGGAAATGAGCAGAAGGGAGAAGAAAGGGGAAATTCGAATTATGGGATCCTGAACGTCTCTGAATATTAATTAGAATGGACTATGAGGCAATAAAGGTAGTCCTCCACTTATGACCACAATTTCTGTTGCCAAGTAAGTTCTGTGTCATTTTACAACCTTTTTGCCACAGTTGCTAAGCAAATGAGTGCAGTCGTTAAGTAAATCAAGCGGTCATTTAGCAAATCTTATAGTGATCCCATGACCCCAAGGTACGGCAACTGTCATAAATACATGCCAGTTCCCAAGTGCCTGAGTTTCGATCATGTGAACAGGGGGTGTTGCAGCAGTCGTAGGTGTGAAAATTGGTTCTGAGTCATTTTTCTCAGTGTTGTTGTAACTTCCGTCACTAAATAAATCATTGAAAGTCAAGGACGACCTGTTGTCCTCAGGGCAGTTTTTGACAAGGAGGCTCCTGCCCTTAAGATTCAATCAGAATAGAGCTGCAAGGGACCTTGGAGGTCATCTAGTCCAACCCCCTTCTCAAGGAGGAGACCCCAGACCATTCCATACAAAGGACTGTCCTTCAATGAGTCACAGCCAATTTTTTGACCTCTTGTGCCCCAGATGGTAAAGAAACCACTGCAGTTGCGGAAGGAACCCCGAGATCCTTAAGGGAAACCGGCTTCTCCCATCGACTCTGTTTGTTGGGAGCCAGCTGGGAAAGTGGCCAATGGAGGCCACACGACAGAAAGACGGCAACCCTGGCAAATACATGCTGGCTGCCAAAGGCCCAAAGGTTGATCATGAGACTGTGAGAACGTTGCGACGGCCGTAACTGTGAGGACATTTTTCAGGTTGTGATGATGGTTGTGGGGGATCCGGTTCCAGCATCATCTGTTTTATTAATTGAAGACCTGCCATCTGGTCCTATTTTGGCATCGGAGATCTCTGCACACTCCACCAAGGACCATGTCATCGCCCAAGTGCTCAACTGGGTGTGGAGGGGGTGGCAGAGGGGGGCAGTCAGCCCAGAGTCCTTTCCCTTCCACACCCAGCAACATGAGTTGTCCACTCAAGGGGGCTGCTTACTCTGAGGGAGTCGTGTGGTGGTACCCCAGAGGCTGCGGTGGCCAGTTTTGGCAGCTTCTCCTCTAGGCCAGCCAGGCATCATGCAGATGAAGACACTTGCCCGCAGTTCTGCCTGGTGGCCCAACTTAGACAAGGTTGGGTCGCACCTTGTCAGCGTTGCCAAGAGTCAAGGCCAGCCCCCTTCCACCCCAGCACGCGAGTGGGAAGCACCCAAGACACCTTGGTCGAGGGTGCATATTGACTTTGCGGGGCTTTTTCACAGAGAGACTTTTATGGTGGCTGTGGATGCCTACTCAAAGTGGCTTGAGGTGGTACTCATGATATCGACCACCTTGGACGCCATGATCAGGGCCGTTAAAAGGCTATTTGCGACTCACGGACTGCCAGAGGTCCTCATTTCGCACAACGGGCCACAGCTCACATCAAGGCAGTTCAAGCTCTTCCTGGTGGGTCATGGCATTCATCATGCCCTGATTGCACCATTCCACCCTGCTAGCAAAGGGCAGGCTGAGCGGATGGTCCGATCAACAAAGGAAGCACTGGCAAGGATGGGCCTGGGGGATTGGCAAACACGGATAGCCGAGTACTTCCTGGTCCAGCACGTCACACCAAGCTCCACCACCAACAGGAGTTCGGCCAAACTCTTAATGGGTTGCTGCCTGCAGACCGACTTGGACTGGCTGCATGTGGACTACTCCTCGGACAACTCCTGCAGACTTGACCAACCAGCTCCGGTCATTCTCACTTGGGGACTGTCAGGGGAAAAAAACGCCTGATATCTGAGATCAATGGATCGGGCTGATTCCCTTCCGCATATCTTTTGAGATATTAAGAAAATAAAATAAAAGTCTTTGACAAGTATATTCTAATTAATAAACAAACTTTAATACGAAAATAATAAAAGTAAATGAAACAGAAAAATAACTAATTGTTACATTTTGATAATGAAAGCTCCGTCTGCCAACTTGGCAGCCGGACAAAGAAGAAAGGAATTCTGGAATGTGTAACGCATGCGCAATAAATCACTTTCAGATAAGAACTTTTTGTTTTATGACCTGCACAATAAAGCTTTCTTAGTTTAACTCTTGAATGTCAGTTCAGGCCTAGCAAACTTTTTAACATCGTGACACCCCTTCTTTTGCTAGTCTGGGCTGACGTCATCAAATCATCAATTAAGGCACATCTTCTTTCGCAGATACTCGTGTTGATTTGCGGCGAGTGGTTTGTTAAGCATGTCTGCGATCTGATCATGTGTAGAAACATATTGCAATTTAACAAAACCTTACTTAACTAATTGCTTTGTGTTTTGATAACGAATGTCAATGTGTCTGGATCTAGAACCTGTAAAATGTGACTCAGAAATATAAACAACAGATACATTATCTTCCATCACGGTGATTGGTCGAATCGGACGTGTCCAGATATCTGTGATCAAAGCATCAAACCACGTTAGAGAATTACAAGCATCTGAAACACAAGCATATTCAGCTTCAGTAGACGAACATGAAACAAAACTCTGTTTTCTCACTTGTAAACAGGACAACCATTTAGGAACATCATGTAACCAGAAGTGCTTTTGCTTGACTTCTTGTCGCTCGCCCAGTCGGAATCAGAAAAACAAATCAACTTTGGTTGATCAGTGTGTGTTGGTTCTAGCAATAACTTCATGTGTTTAGTGTGTTTCAGGTATTTCAATAATTTCTTAATGCATGACCAATGAAATTGTGTTGCCTTACCTACGTGTCGTGATAAAAGATTAACACTAAGTGCGATGTCAGGTCTGGTCCAACTACTAATGTATAATAGTGAACCAATGACTGAACGATAGAGTGTTTGGTCCTCGAACTCAGGACTTGGTTCATGTGTTAAGTTGTGAAAATCTGTTTGCATGGGTGTCTTTGTTGTGCTAGCATCTTTCATGTTGCAATGATGTAGAATGTGGTCAATTTTCTCTTCTTGTGAAAGACTAAACCCCTTCTGTGTCTTTTCAATTTGAACACCTAAATAAGTGCTAATGTGTCCTAAAGATTTTAGTGTGAAGTATCTCTGCAAACTTTTGGCAAAAATCTCACTCATTTTCTTATTTGGACCAATATAAACAATATCATCAACATAAACAAGAATTATCTCATATGCATTGTTAGATCTTTTTGTGAACACGCATTCATCAGTTTCGGACTTAATAAAGCCCATTGAATTTAGTTTGTCAGTAAGAAATAAATACCACATTAAACCTGACTGTTTCAGCCCATAAAGACTTTTGTTCAGGAACCAGGTATCCCCTTCTTGCTTTCGGAATCCTGGAGGGCTTCTCACGTAGATCTCTTCATCTAGGTCTGCATGTAGATAAGCTGTGTCCACATCAAATTGGAAAACTTCTAAACCAAGAATAGTTGCAGTGGTTAAGGCAATTTTTACGCTTTCAGTTCTGACTGTTGGTGAATAAGTGTTTGTGTAGTCCTCAGGATAACGTTGAGCGAAACCCTGAGCTACAAGTCTGGCTTTGTATAAAGACTCACCATTTGGTTTCTTCTTGATTCTGTAGACTGCAGACACCCCATCCTGCATTGCATCATACCACTTGTCTTGTTCTGAATCAGGAAGCTGTTTGATTTGTGTGAATGTCTCTGGAGGAAGAGTAACGTTGCAAATCAAAGGTAATGGTGACTTTGTCAGTTGCCATGAATAACGTTGTGGAGGGATTCCTTTTGTGGCCCTCTTGGAGCGTCTAGGAACATCAGTCCAGTCTTCTTCTTCTTCATCATCATCCTCGTCCTCACGTTCGTCGCTAGCATCAGCATCCGCGGCTTGCGAAGACGGAACATCAGGTTGTGAAGAACTGGTAGAAGGAACATCTGCCTGCGAATTGTCATCAGGCTGCGTGGCATCTGGAACACCATCTCTAGGAAAATAAACTTCAGGATCATTGGAATGAATCCTGGACCAGTCAATATCTTCCTCAAAATTAGCAGATTGTGAAATGACAATCACATGTTTAGTATCAATGAATTTGTACCATTTTGAATTATCATCAATACCCATAAATCTCAGTCTCTTTGCTACTGTACCTCCCTTTCTTCTTTGACTTAAGGGAGTGTTCACCATAGCATATGAACCAAAAATTTGGAGGTTCTTGAGATCGGGCTTGTAGCCATACAGCATGTAGAAAGGAGTTTGATTGATTACACTGCTCCAAGTACGGTTGACAATGTAATTTGCATATTTGATTGCTTCACCCCAGTATGCGTTACTGAGATTGGCATCTTCTAGAAGACAACGCATCATGGTTTGTAGAACCCCTTGTCTTCTTTCTACGACTCCGTTATAAGCCGGTGTATATGGAGCAGATGTCTGATGAAGTATTCCATTCTTACGCATCCAGTCCTGGAAACGCTGAGACATGAATTCTGCACCACGGTCACTCTGGATTCTGGCGATGCGAACTTGGTATTGTGTAGAAACAAACGCTGCAAAGTCTTTAAAGATCTGAAAGGTCTCAGATTTCTCTCTCATAGGATATACAAATCCATATCTAGAATGATTATCTACAATTGTTAAAAAATACTTTCTGCCACCAAGTGTTGGTGGGAAAGGACCCACTATGTCAGTGTGTACCAAATCAAAAATGCGTGTTGACAGGCGTGTAGCGTGTTTTGGAATTGGAGCCGCCTTGGATTTAGCCTTTTTGCAAACGGCACAATCCAAAAACACCTTACACCCCTTTAGATCCAAACCTTTTGCGAACTCCGGCATCTTTCTAAGAACACGGAAACTGGCATGCCCCAATCTTCTGTGCCACTTGTGAATACACCTGGAATGCAAAGGTTTACCAGTTAGTGAATTCTCAACATTAACAGTTTCATGAGGACCCTCAGGCTTGCTCTGAGCAATCTGTTTCTGTTTTCTCTGTTTGTTGGCTTTAGGAGCCTTTGGCACAGTAACGTTTTCTCTCTCTGGGACAACTCTCTCTGGGTTCACGTCGTGCCTTTTTGGAGTTTGCATACTTGCCTGTGCTTGCCCTTTAGGCTTTGGCTTTAAGTAATAAACACCACCAATCAGCATAGTTTCAGCAACAATATCACCATCTTTAACTAAGTAACTTGCTTTTTTGAGGTGGTGAACCTGGAACTTTAAATCTCTAGACAAGTGACTTTGACTAAGCAAATTACTGGTTGCTGAAGGTATGTAATAAACATCAGGGATGTGTGTATCGAGCTCTTCAATGTAAAGAGTTCCTTTTCCCATAACCTTGCAAGTGTGGTTGGTGAAGGAACACAGTTCTCGATACTCGGGCTCTGGTTCGCCCATCTCTGTGAAAAGTTCCCTTCTGTGGGTAACGTGCACAGCTGCTCCACTATCTAAAGTCCACAAAAGACGTCTGTCGAACTTTGGATCAGGTTGTGGAACGTTGGTTATGGCCAGTGTCACAAGTGGAGCTTGTGAATCACGCCTTGGACCACGACGGCCTTGTCTTCCGCCTCTACCTCTGCCTCTGGAATCTGTTCCTCTGGGCTGGTACGTGGCGGGAGCTGGAACTCGTTGGGGACAATCCCGGGTGTCATGTCCCACACGGTTGCAGGTGTAGCATTTTGGCATCCTTGGAGCGTAGCCTCTTCCTCGGAAGGGACGTCTGGCTGGAGCCTTTGATGCTGGAGGTCGTTGCAGATGTGGTGTAGCTAACCTGATAGCTTCGTCTTCCACTAAAAGTCTGCAAATGTGGTTAACTGTGCGTTGAGCAATAGGCACGTAGTTAATCTTTGCAACAGCATCTTTCCATTCATAATTCAATGAGTTAATGATGATGCTAATCATTTGGATATCATCGATTACATGGCCATTTTGTCTCAATTCACTTCTCATTCTTTTCAGTTTGGTCAAATGTCCACCAATTCGTTCACCAGGTTTCAACTTCGAACCATGGAACTCAGACTTGAGCAAACATGAAGATTCAATTGAAACGGGCCTGTAGCAATCTTCCAAAATAGCCCAAATTTCTTGGGCAGTTGCATCAGGTGGAAAGATACCCTGGATCTCAATTTCCATTGACATGAGCAAAGTCGTGATTGCTCTGTTTTCGAGGTCTCTTATCGCAGGTGTCCACGGTGGAGGAGGAGGATTAAAAATCATGGAATGTGTGCCTTCTCTTCGAAGCAAGAGCGCAATTTCACTGACCCAGGCTTTATAATTCTCTCCTGACTCCTTTAATTTGGACTCACCAGTCAAGGGGGTGACTGTGAATACCTGCTGAGGAATGTGCATCAGAACAATTTGTTGTTCTGGTTGCAAAGCTGGTTGTTGAACCAGGGGATGCTGGGGTTGCATCATTGGCCTTTGCGTGGCAACATCAAATTGGCTTCCTCGAATTCGCCTTTGGCTTTGCCTTTTTCCATCTAGGGAGGATTCAGCACCGCCAGGGGGTGTTGAAGACTTAACCTTTGGGGGCAAAGTTTTGGCTTCTAAAGGGCTCATAGCCAGATCTCTAAAACTCTGGTGCAACTGCTTCATCTTTTGCTGTAATGATTTTTCTCCGCCAGCAGATGGCAGTGCAGCCTCACTTTTTGGCTGCAGTCGTCTATACGTATGCGGAAGTTCAGTTGACTCAAAGGGACCACGTGACCTCAGTGACGTGTACATGTCTCTTTGTTCTAATTGACCAATGAACTCTGTGGGGTGTGTCTTAGGCTGTTGTTTTGAAGACAAGATGGCGTCCTCAGACATTTTGGGAGTGGGGGAGCTCCTCCTACTTCGCTTTATCTCCTCAAAGCACATTCTCGCGTCCCTAGCATATTTTTCGAAACATTCTATTTGATCAAGATAGCTTTGCATTTCTTGCTCATCATCTGGGGAGGACTCGTAAACTGGGGAGGAGCTTCCGAGGCAGATGGCGGCTGCCGTGTGAGCTCCGCAAAATTGCGGAGGGGTTTTTCATCTGGGAGAGGTGCTGCCGACCCCTAATGCTACTCTGAGGGTCGTGCTTTGTCGACGACCACCCCCCGATTCTGCCCTGGCCAGGAGGGGCCGGGCAGGGCGTTTGGGGCGGTCAGCTGGCTAGCGAGAAGCTGAAACACCGAAGGACGCCGAGGACGCCGAACGCGCCAGCGCTTAGGCGGAGAAGGGAATGGAGAATGGAATGGAGTGGAGAAGGAGAACGGAATGGAGTGGAGAAGGAGTTGTGGAATGGTTTGCTTGGCTGTGGCTGTGGCTTCCCATCTGGCTAGTGAGAGCACCAGATGGGGAGCGTGGAGCGCGGAGCTGAGCGTGGAGTGTGGAGCGGAGCTGAGCGTGGAGCGCGGAGCTGAGTGTGGAGTGTGGAGTGTGGAGCTGAGCTGAGTGCCAGGCGGCTAGAGAGGAACGGAGGAACGGAGAAGAATGGAGATACGAAGTGGGTCTCGTTTGGCTGTGGTTGCCCGTCTGGCTGGTGAGAGCGCCAGACGTGGAGCATGGAACGGATCATCTGGCGCCAAACAGAGAACGGAGTGAGGGAGGCGAGAGGGAGAAGCGCGGAGAGGCTGGAGAGACAGGAAGATGATGAGAAAGATTGCAAGTATGTCGGTCTGTTGGCGTGCTGGCGTGTTGGCGTGTGGGCGTGCTAGCCGGGGCGTTGGCCAGAAACCTGGAGGACTGCCTCGTTGTGCGAGAGGCGAGAACCTGGAGGACTGCCTCGTTGTGTGAGAGGCGAGAAGGGAGACGGAGGAAGATCTGAACGAAGCAGCTAAAGGAGGGGTGAGCCGGTTAAAGTTTCTCAGAGCAGAGCAGACACAATTAAATGGCAAACCTAGAACCTAGGTTTGAATCCTTGATACTATTCTGATTTTGACCTTGGCGTTTGCTTTTAACATCTTTTTAAACATCTTTTAAATATCTGCTTTTTAAACATCGTTTTAACATCTGCTTTGCCGGCTCCTACACCATCTTGAAACTCTCCTGAATGAAACCCGGGGAGGCGACTAGCCCATTAACTCACCCTTTCATCTTGGGTCAGGAAAACCTTCTCGACAAACAAATGATTTTACATCTATTTCTTCAGCACCAGTTACCAACTAACTGTACCCCATGATTCCATTTCTATGTACACGAAGCCGGAATTACTGCGGCTGCGGGAATCCCCTTTCTCGCAGGTCTGGCCTTCAGCCCTTTCGAGGGCCCACCTTGAGGATGGGTTTATTAACCCTGAGAGGTGGAGGAAGCGCAAATTAAGGGGTTTTTTAGTAAAATATTTTTTAAGAATTTGTAGGGATCCTGGGGTTGGGGGGTGGGAGGAGGGGGGGGAACAGGTCAGGAGGGATGGTAGAGCCAGGCATCTAGGTGTGGTCGAAGGAGGAGGGAGCGGAGTGGGGGAGGAGAAGGAAGATAGCATTCCTGTGCAGGGCACTTTAATACCAACGGTCGTAGGGAGGGGCAGGTGCGAGGACAGTTTAAGAACACGTAGTCGGTTGGGAGACCGGGGTTTTTGGTCATTCCCGGTCGTTTGTACCAACCCCTGCATACTAGGTGGTCAGGATCTACAGACCCAAGGCCTGAGACTGCTGTTATGCAATGCGAGGTCCGTTGTTAATAAGGCCCCCCTCATCCACGATTTAATTTTGGAGGGGGACCCGGACCTCGCCGGAATAACCGAGACCTGGTTGGGCCACGAGGGAGGTCTACCCCTTGTGGAAATGTGCCCTCCAGGTTATCGAGCATTTCACCAGCCTCGGGCCCAGGGAAGGGGCGGTGGGGTAGCAGTGATTATCCGGGAAGACTTAGAGCCGAGAGAGTTCACTGTGCCGCAGACATCCGGGTGTGAGTCCCTCGTCGTGAGATGGGGCCCAGGGAGGCAGTTGGGCCTGCTGATAGTATACCTGGCTCCTCGCTATACTTCAGCGGCCCTGCCCGAACTCCTTGAGCTGATCTCATCGGTGGCGGTTGAGACCCCCAAACTTTTAGTGATGGGGGATTTTAATCTGCCGTCGATGGGAGAAGCGTCTGAGGGGGTTCGGGAGTTCATGGCTTCCATGACAGCCATGGACCTGACCCAGTTAATTCAGGGCCCTACTCATGAGGGAGGCCACACCCTGGACCTTGTTTTTGTCTCTGGCCAATGGACGAGTGATCTGGGAATAGGGGATCTAGACACTATTCCCCTGTCATGGTCGGATCACTCACTTCTCCGGCTGGACTTCCCTGTTGCTACCCCCCGCCGCGAGGAGGCGGAACCGGAAGGTATTAGATGGTTCCGCCCCAAGCGCCTGATGGAACCGGATAGGTTCCAGACGGAACTTGGGCCACCTCCTGTGGACCTGACCCGCCCCCGAGTAGAGGACCTGGTAGTCGCATGGAATAGTGCGGCTACCGGGGCCCTAGACCGGGTGGCGCCTTTGCGGCCTCTCCTGCGGCGAAGAACCACCCTGGCACCTTGGTTTACCGAGGAGCTAAGGGTGATGAAACGCCACAAGAGACGCCTAGAGAGTCGTTGGAGATCCTCCCGTTCCGAATTTGACCGAGCACAGGCACGAGCCTATTTGAAGACGTACCTTGTGGCACTAAGAGCGGCCAAACGTCAACATTGCGCCGCTCTTATTGCGTCTGCAGATAACCGCCCTGCCGCCCTGTTTCGGGTGACCCGTTCCCTCTTGTTTGAGAGACCACGGGAAGCCCCTCTACAGGGCAGAGCAGAGGAGTTTGGGAATTATCTACAGGACAAAGTCGCTCAAATCCGGATGGGATGGACCCCTTTCAGTGGTTCAGTAGAGACGCCCGTTGCGAGTCTTGAGGGACCGCCTTGGGAGGAGTTTGACTCGGTTGCCATCGAGGATTTGGACAGGTTGCGTGGACGTCTGCGACCCACCACATGTTTATTGGACCCGTGTCCCTCCTGGCTTGTACTGGCATCCTGGGAGGTTACGCGCGACTGGCTCCTGGGCCTGGTGAACGCCTCGTTGGGTGAGGGGTCTCTACCGGCCGCCTTGAAAGAAGCGGTGGTGAGGCCCCTGCTCAAGAAGCCTTCCCTGGACCCAACGGACCTAGTCAATTATCGTCCAGTCTCCAACCTTCCTTTTTTAGCGAAGGTTGTAGAGAGTGTGGTAGCACAGCAGTTCCCACGTCACCTGGAGGAAAATGATTATCTAGACCCGCGCCAGTCCGGCTTCCGACCCGGGCACAGCACGGAGACGGCCTTGGTCGCATTGGTCGATGATCTCTGGAGGGCCAGAGATAGGGGTTGTTCCTCTATCCTGGTCCTATTAGATCTCTCGGCGGCGTTCGATACCATCGACCATGGTATCCTGTTGCACCGGCTAGAGGGGCTGGGAGTCAGAGGCACCGTTTTACGGTGGTTTGGCTCCTACCTCTCTGGTCGGACGCAACGTGTGTTGACAGGGGAGCAGAGTTCGACCCGGAGGCCTCACACATGTGGAGTGCCACAGGGATCGGTGCTCTCGCCCCTCCTGTTCAACACATATATGAAACCGCTGGGCGAGATCATCCGTGGTTTTGGAGTGGGATATCATCTGTATGCTGATGATACTCAGCTATACATTTCCACTCCGAACCACCCCAATGAGGCCGTCGAAATGATGTCCCGGTGTCTGGAGGCCGTACGGGTCTGGATGGATGGCAACCGACTAAAACTCAACCCTTCCAAGACGGAGTGGCTGTGGCTTCCGGCCTCCCGGTTCAACCAGGTGCTTCCATCTCTGGCCATCGGGGGCGTCCAACTAGCCCCCATGGAACAGGTGCGCAATTTGGGCGTCCTCCTGGATACCCGGCTGTCCATGGATAACCATGTAACAGCCGTGGCAAGGGGGGCGTTCCATCAGGTTCGCCTGATGCGCCAATTGCGCCCCTTATTGGACCGGGATGCCCTACGCACAGTCACCCATGCGCTAGTGACGTCTCGCCTGGATTACTGCAATGCTCTCTACATGGGGCTTCCCTTGAGATGCACTCGGAGACTACAGTTGGTCCAGAACGCGGCCGCGCAGGTGATTATGGGGAGGACCAGATACTCCCCTGTAACACCTCTCCTGCGCGAGCTGCACTGGCTGCCTGTGGTCTACCGAGTGCGTTTCAAGGTTTTGATTATGATCTTTAAAGCGCTCCATGGCACAGGGCCTAGTTATATGCAGGATCGCATCCTGCCCCACACATCCCTACGACCAATTCGCTCACACAGAGAGGGACTTCTCCGGGTGCCGTCCGCCAAACAGTGTCGGGGGGCGACACCCAGGAGCAGAGCCTTCTCTGTGATGGGCCCAGCCCTATGGAATGACCTCCCCCGTGACATCAGGATTACTTCCGATCTCCGCTCCTTCCGTGTACAGCTGAAGACCCACCTCTTTCAATTATCCGGCCTGGCTCAATCGCAATCGTAATTTTCCCATTCCTCCAAACTGTTTTTAAATTGCTCTTAAATATTAATTTTATTGGGTTTTTACAATTGGGGTATTTTATAGCAGATTTTTAACTGTCTATTGATGTAATTTGTTTCCTCCTCCGTGTATATGTATGTGTGTTGTATATGTATGTACGTTTAGTGTTGTTATATATTTTATGTTATATGCTCCATTGTACGCCGCCCCGAGTCCTACTTGGAAAGGGAGCGGCTAATAAATCCAAATTTATTATTATTATTATTATTATTATTATTTGCTTTCTGCGTGGGAGGATTTTTTTTCTGCCGGCAGTTGCCATTCATCAATTGTTTGATAATCTGCGAGGGTCTGGGAATGGAGTGGCTCTGGCAGAGTGGGAAGTTTTGGCTTGGCCCCCAAAAATTCATAATCTCCTGGAGATATTTTAGAAGGAGGAACCACTGACCTCGTTTCGTGGATGTCGCGTCCTGTAGCTCCTTCCCCCACATCTGGCTCGGCACCTGAAGGAATTTGTTGTTCCTCTGTGTCTGAGGGAATGGATTCTTTGTCAGAAGAAGCTGATCCGTCTGTGCTTGCCCCATCTTTCTTTTTCTTTTTTTTCTTTTTCTCCGACATTGCTAATTAGGCTTAGTCGGTTATCTTAAGATAGCGCGAAGGGAAAATACAGCCATAAATTGTAGCCATCTCAGCTGGTATCATAAGAACCATCCTCTGCTACCAAGTTGTCAGGGGAAAAACGCCCTGTAGAAATCTGAGATCAATGGACCGGGCTGAATCCCCCTTCCGCATATCTTTTGAGATATTAAGAAAATAAAATAAAAGTCTTTGACAAGTATATTCTAATTAATAAACAAACTTTAATACAAAAATAATAAAAGTAAATGAAACAGAAAAATAACTAATTGTTACATTTTGATAATGAAAGCTCCGTCTGCCAACTTGGCAGCCGGACAAAGAAGAAAGGAATTCTGGAATGTGTAACGCATGCGCAATAAATCACTTTCAGATAAGAACTTTTTGTTTTATGACCTGCGCAATAAAGCTTTCTTAGTTTAACTCTTGAATGTCAGTTCAGGCCTAGCAAACTTTTTAACATCGTGACAGGGACCTTGTCTATGCCCACAACAATGCCGGGAGCCCTTCCTAGATTCCTGCCCATGTAGTGGACATTATTGGGCTGCATTCCTACAGCGTGGTGCTCAAAGATGGCAGGTTGTGGTGCCACCACATCGACCAACTGCATGCCTGCCTTGGAACCTCCATCTGTCGCTAGCCAGAAGGGACTCCACCACCACAAACAACAGTACCGTCAAGGGACTGTGGTGAGTGACAGACGGTTCCTCTTGTGTTGGAAGCACCAGGGACCGAGCCCTTGCTGCCGCCTCAAGCTATACCTGAAGCAGCCACTCTGACTAGTAAAGGCTCTGGAGCTACTGGTCTTGCGATGGAACCTTGTAGGTCGGGACAGACACATCACCGCCCTGCCTACCTAAAAGACTACATATGTTGTTATTTTAATCACCATAATGCTCCATCTTGGTGGGAAGGGGTGTTATGTATTGTATATAGTTGTCAGTTGAAGTTCTCTGTCTGGTCCTCTGTTGGAGCGGGAAAATACTCTCCCCTGATTGGCTGTTTGGCTGAGCAGTTTCTTATAAAAGGAGCTGTGTCAGCCAGGGTGTTCAGTTGCCTCACAGTAAATAAAGAGCTGTTAGAAGTCACCCAGGCCTCCCTTCCCTTCAATGGCCCAGAACTTATCAATGGCCAAATCTGGCCTTAGATTCTGCCTCAAGTTTATCTTTTCCAATAAACAATTGAGTCGGAAGTTCATTTAAGAGCAATTTATTACTCTGATAAAGTGTGTTCTCCCTATGAAAAGGGGGAATCTCCAGAAATGGATTTCATTTGCTGTTATAGTTTGTACCACAAAAAACGTCAAAGCAAAAGTTGATTGGTTTAGAAATACCGTATTCTTCGGTCTATAAGACGCACCCCCCCCCCCAAATGGGTGGAAATGTCTGTGCATCTTATAGAGTGAATGTTGCTGAAGCCCTGCTCACCTGCCAGCCCCCACCCTTTGGACTCTGCCTCCCAGCAATTTGCCTCCTTGCAGCAAACAGCAAACAGCCTGGTCAGCTTCAGCACAGACTGATTTAGCACCAGCAGCTGATTGGTGGTTGGATCAGCCTCCCGAAATACCACTGTTCCAGGCTGCGGGGATCATTGCTGCCCATCACTGCCGTTGCAGCCTATCAGTGCCACAGCCTATTGCCACCACTGTTTTGCCCTCACTGGGTGGAGAGGGGTTGAACAGGTTTGTTCTTCTTAGCTGTTTTTCTTTCCGCATTGTTAAAAAATACTACAGGTATTTATCAATTTACAAGAGTTCATTTAGTGACCATTCAAAGTTACAATGGGATTGAAAAAACTGACTTATGATCATTTTTCACACTTGTGACCGCTGCAGCATCCCTGTGGCCACATGATCAACATTTGGATGCTTGGCAATGGGTTCATACCGTGTTTCCCCGAAAATACAACCTGTCCCGAAACTAAACCCATGCCACATTTTTCGCGTGGGCAAAAATATAAGCCCACCCCCGAAAATAAACCCCCCCTCCGGCCAGGCAGAGCACCGCTCACTGACCTAGCGTTATTCCGAAAGCGCCAAGTCGCAGGAGCGGGGGGGAGCGCTCACGTTGCTTGCTGCCTTCAGGATACCGCTAGGTTGGGGAATGGCGTTCTGCCTGGCCTAAGGGGAGAGTTGCCGGGCGGCTGCTCCCTTGTGAACTGGCTCCCGAAGAGCCGGGCACAGCTTCAGGGGCGAAGCAGCCATAAGGTAATCATGCCCACGAGTAGCCGCCCGGCAAATCCCCTCTCCAGCCGGGAAGAGCGCCATTCACTGACCTAGGGGGTAATCCCTAAGGTGCCAAGCCATGTGGCGCTCTGCCCGCCCCCCAGCTCCTGCGGCTTGGCACATTCGGGATACCCCCTAGGTCAGTGCATGGAGCTCTGCCCGGCTGGAGAAGGGGGTTGCGCGAGCGCCTGTTCCGCTCGCAGCTTCACCAAGCCCTTGCCAGGCTCTTCCAGGCCACCGCCGCTGGCTGCTGCTGCCCGGCGCCGCCACCGCCACCCCGCTCCGCTCCGCGCAACTTCAAAACTCGGGCCGAGTCTTTCAGCATCGGCCGCTCTAGGAGTGCTCTCTATGGTGGGCCGGCTGCTGGAAGACTCCCTGTCCGGCAGCCAGCCCACCATAGAGAGCACTCCTAGAGCGGCCGATGCTGAAAGACTTGGCCCGAGTTTTGAAGTTGCGCGGAGCGGAGCGGGGTGGCGGCGGCAGCGCCGGGCAGCAGCAGCCAGCGGCGGTGGCCTGGGAGAGCCTGGCAAGGGCTTGGTGAAGCTGCGAGCGGAACAGGCGCTCGCGCAACCCCCTTCTCCAGCCGGGCAGAGCTCCATGCACTGACCTAGGGGGTATCCCGAATGTGCCAAGCCGCAGGAGCTGGGGGATGGGCAGAGCGCCACATGGCTTGGCACCTTAGGGATTACCCCCTAGGTCAGTGAATGGCGCTCTTCCCGGCTGGAGAGGGGATTTGCCGGGCGGCAGCTCGTGAGCATGGTTACCTCATGGCTGCTTTGCCCCTGAGGCTGTGCCCGGCACTTCGGGAGCCACTTCACAAGGGAGCAGCCGCCCGGCAGCCCCAAAACAATAAGCCCTCCCTGATAATAAACCCAAGGGCATATTTCGTGGGGCAAAAGAAAATAAGCCCCTGGCGTATTTTCGGGGAAACACGGTATTTATGACGGTTGCCGTGTCCTGGGGTCATGTGATCCCCTTTTGCCGCCACCTGACAAGCAGAGCCGATGGGGAACCCTTATCCACTTAACAACCGTGTTACTAACTTAACAACCTCAGTGATTCACTTAACAACTGCAGGAAGAACGGTCGTAAATGGGGCAAAACTCACTGAATAAACATCTTGGTTAGTTACATAACGTTTGGGTTCAATAGCGGTGGTAAGTTGAGGACTACCTGTACACACCATTGATCACAATGGTATTTAGCCCGAAATCGGTGCAATGAAATATATTTCTACCTCGTCCGGTCGTTCTTTGGCTCTCCGTCTCCCCTTTCCCACCCCTGGTCCTCCGTCCATAGATACCGCCCTTGCAGCAAAGGCCTCGGCCTCGTCTCCCGCAGGGCCTCCCAGGATCCTGGCAGGGAAATGGGAACGGCGCCTCCTTCTGGCAACTCAGCCTGGCTGCAGGCCCACCAAAGCACCTGGGGCATTTTCTGGGCAACAGAGTTCGGCCCGAAGCAATTCCCTCTGTTGCCATGGCCACAAGGGGTCCACTAAAAAGGAAAAGGAGAAATGAAACGGGGAGGATGAACACCTGGAGGCATCAGTTCCTGCTAAGGAGCCCTGGCTCCTTCCCACTGCTAAATCCCAAAGCATTCAAGGTACTGCTCAACCTGGAGGCTCCCCAAATGGCCACCTCAGGGGATCAATCTCCCGTGCTGTCAAGCCGGCCTCCTTTAGCAACCAAGAAAGAAAACACTTAGCTCCATTTTTCAGAATTAGAAGTACTTTTACTGGTTCTGAAAAGATAGCAGCTGTTAGATATTAACATATATCGTGGCAAGTCTCCTCTCTGGTCCGCCGCTACGGCGGGAAACAGGTATTGCTCTGATTGGTCGAGAGGCGTACCCGATTCCTATAAAAGGGGAACCCTCCGGCCACAGAGTAAGCTGGATCACTACTACTACTAATAAATAGCTGTTAAGTCACTTCGTGTCCGCAGTCTGTTCTCTCGTTGCCCAGATCTAACATTGGCGACGAAGGTGGGATCGAGAGACAGATAGGATGAAGAACGCTACTTCAGAATCTCCGGATTCGATCCAGCCCAGGAATTCGGCAGAAATTCCGGCAGCCATCTCAGGACACCGCAGCGTGGCAAATTCAAGCGAGAGAAGATGGCGATGCACACTTCGTGTCCGCAGTCTGTTCTCTCGTTGCCCAGATCTAACATTGGCGACGAAGGTGGGATCGAGAGACAGATAGGATGAAGAACGCTACTTCAGAATCTCCGGATTCGATCCAGCCCAGGAATTCGGCAGAAATTCCGGCAGCCATCTCAGGACACCGCAGCGTGGCAAATTCAAGCGAGAGAAGATGGCGATGCACACTCCCCCCGCTCCATTCGACCCAGCGAACGACGAATGGGAGGCATTCATGATTCGTTTCGAGTGTTTTCTCAAAGCGAACGAATACACAGGGATAACCGACACCCGAAAGAAAAACATCTTCCTCGGCTACTGTGGAAAAGAAGTCTTCAACACGGCCAGAGACCTCACCGCGCCTACTCCGATACAAGCGGTATCATGGACGCCGTTGCAACAGACCCTACAGACTCATTACGCGCCAAAACCTTCCCGCCACGTTTGCCGCCAGGAATTCAACACGCGGAACCAGAAGGCGGGAGAATCAATCAACCAATATGTTGCAGCCCTACGTAAGGCATCAACTAACTGCGAGTTCAGGGATCTGGACGAGCATATCCTGGCGCAATTTGTTTGTGGGTTAAGGGACATTTCGCTACAAAAAAGGCTGTTGGCCAATCCAAACTTAACCCTACAAATAGCGCTAAACCAAGCAAGGGCATCCGAGTCAGCGGAAAGATCATCGGAAAGCATACAACGCGGATTCAACATAAGCCAGCCAGCACCCAGACAAACCAGAGTCCACTACGAGGACACCAACCCCGACTACGAGGATCCCGAGTTTGAGGACAGTCACCTGATGTGGAGCAGTCACATGAGGCCTGGGGGGAGACCCGGATTCCGTTTGCCGCCCTGCGCAAGCTGCGGAGGGAATCACCCCCGGTCTACCTGTCGGTTCAGGAACGTTGTTTGTTCACACTGTAACAAACTTGGGCACATCGCACGAGTGTGCCGGAGCGAAGTCCCTGCCTCACGGCAGCCACCTACGTACCGCCAACAGAAGTCCAACCCAGGGGCTTGGCGAAATCAAAAAGGGCGCCCAGAGAGAAATCCACAAGTGTTTACCCAGAGAGAAAATCCCCAAAGAGCTGAGCGAGCGTATTCCCAGAGAGATTATACACAAAGAGCTGAGAGAGCGTTCTATCAAGACGCTCAACGAGAGTATTTTCAGGATACAGATGCTGAGATAGAGTTGACCCAGAGAGAGGAGTTGCGAACGTATCTCACCACAATAAGTCAGGTCCGCACCAAGCGGCCTAAAAAGCTGAAAGTCACAGTCCTCTTGGAGGGCTCACCTTGCGAGCTGGAAGTTGACACAGGATCGTCCCTGACGATCATTTCATGGGCATCCATGAAACAGGCTATCCCTAGCCTCAGAAAGAGCCAACTACGCACTCCAGACATCCTGCTACGAGACTACCAGGGGAACCGAGTCCCCATCGTGGGCCAAGGCACGTTCCAGATCCGTTTCAAGGACATCGTAGCCCAGCTGCCCATGACCATCGCCAGCGCACCATTACAGAACCTTCTAGGACTGGATTGGTTCGAAGCCTTGGGGCTAGAAGTCACCAGAATCAACGCCGTGGAGAACAGCAGCGCTGAGCAGATTTTTAAGGAGTTCGAGGATGTGTTCAGCCCCGGTCTTGGTAAGTATGTGGGTAAACCAATCTCATTCAATCTAGACCCCAAAGTGGCGCCAATCCGACTTAAACCGAGACGAGTGCCTTTTGCACTCCGCCCAAAAATAGACAAGGAGATAGATAAGTTAGTGGAGCAAGGAATCCTTGAGCCGGTGGATCACGCGCGCTGGGAAACTCCCATTGTGACCCCAGTCAAGCCAGACGGGTCAGTCCGCATCTGCGCGGACTATAAATGCACAATTAATGTCGCGCTACAACAAAGCGCATATCCTGTGCCAGTAGTACAACACTTATTGCACTCGTTGGGGCCAGGAAAAATATTTGCTAAATTAAACATGGCACAAGCTTACCAGCAGCTGCCCGTGGATAGCGCCACAGCGGAGGCCCAAACTATAGTGACGCATAGAGGAGCATTCAAATGCAACCGGCTACAATTCGGTGTGAGTATTGCTCCAGGTCTGTTCCAGAGCATCATGGAACGGCTTTTGCAAGGGATACCGGGAGTCGTCCCCTATTTCGACGACATCTTGGTGTCCGCTGCAAACGAGGAGGAACTGTTTTGGCCAGAATCAGAGAAAAGGGCCTCCGCCTCAAAAAGGAGAAATGCCAAATTAACGTGCCTAGCGTAGAATTCCTGGGATATAGAATCGATGGTCAGGGAATACACCCCACTTCAAAGAAAATTAAGGCGATCCAGGACGCCCCCACACCACGAAATCAGACCGAGTTGCAGGCCTTCCTCGGACTACTTAACTTCTACAGCGTTTTTCTGAGACAGAAGGCGACCGTTGCTGAACCATTACATCGACTACTCCAGAGAAACACAACATGGAGATGGGGACGATCCGAAGCAGCAGCTTTCAACGCAGTAAAGCGCCTACTCACAACCGACTCGCTACTAGTTCAATACAGCCAAACGCTCCCACTGGTATTGACCTGCGATGCATCCCCATTCGGCGTCGGCGCAGTCCTCAGCCACAGGATGCCCAACGGAAACGAAGCACCCATCGCCTTTTACTCCAGGACTCTTTCATCAGCTGAGAGGAACTACAGCCAGATGGACAGGGAAGCGTTAGCCGCTGTCGCTGGAGTTAAACGTTTTCATGAATACCTCTATGGGCGCGATTTCGAGCTGATTACGGATCACAAACCGCTGTTGGGACTCTTGGCGGGAAACCGCCCCACACCAGTCTCCCTTTCTCCACGCATGACCAGGTGGACTGTTTTCCTGGCTGCATATTCATACAAGCTGATACATCGACCGGGCTCCACTCTAGGACACGTAGACGCACTCAGCCGTTGCCCACTACCGGACATTTTGCCAGACCCCACTCCCGAGGTACCGGTGCTGCTCATTGACTGTTTGGACTCAGGACCGGTTTCGTCCTGCGACGTTGCGAGGTTCTCTTCTAAAGACAATATAATAAAGCAAGTTCAAACTTGGGTTTGGAGGGGGTGGCCGAAGGGAAACGTGGGCCCGGAATTCAAAGTGTTTTGGTCAAAACGGGATGAACTCTCAGTGTTACAAGGTTGTTTATTGTGGGGGGATCGAGTTGTTATTCCTTATGCGTTACGTAGAAATGTGTTAGATGCATTACATGTTGGTCATCCGGGGATTGTTAGGATGAAGGCGTTAGCAAGAAGTTACGTTTGGTGGCCAAACATGGACAAACAGATAGAGGAATGGGTGGCCACTTGCGATCCATGCCAGGAATCGAGGCCAGCACCCCCGGAAGCGCCCGCCACAGAATGGGAAAAGCCTAAAGCACCCTGGTCGAGAATACACATCGACTTCGCAGGGCCAGTTCAAGGTCAGACCTTCCTCATAGTTGTGGATGCATACTCCAAATGGCTAGAAGTAGTCCTAATGACTTCAACCACGGCAGAGGCAGTCATTAAGGTTCTACGGCGACTTCTCGCCACTCATGGCCTGCCCGACCTCCTGGTCTCCGATAACGGGCCCCAGTTCACGGCCATGCAATTCGAAACGTATTTAGCAGGTCAGGGGATTCGGCATGCCCTCGTCGCGCCATTCCATCCGGCATCAAACGGACAGATGGAAAGAATGGTGCGATCCGCAAAAGAGGCCCTCGCTAGGATGGGTCCAGGTGATTGGCAAACACGCATTGACCATTACCTATTAATTCAACACATTACCCCCAGCGCTACGATGGGTAGGAGCCCCGCTGAACTACTCATGGGCCGCCGTCTACGGTCTCACCTGGACCGTCTTCACCCAAATTACTCTGCCACAGCACCCCCAGACTCCACAAGCAAAATTCGGAGCTTTAGCATAGGGGATTCGGTATACGCTCACAACTATGCAGGGGGGACATTGTGGATGCCGGCAAAGGTCATTGGCATCACGGGTCCACGATCGTATCTGCTAGAACTGGAAGACGGGTGGAACTGGAAAAGGCACATCGATCAACTACGAGGTCGCCTGGCGCACTCAGACCTTCAAACCGAGAACGAGAGCTACCTGCCAATACAGAGTCAGCCACTAGAGAGCCCCAACACAGAGAACTACGACACCTGCGATCCCAGGACAGAACAAGAGGTCGAACGCGAAACGGAACAACGCCAATGCAATGAAAGCCAGCAGATCCCCGAATGCCAAAGCAACGAAAGCCTACAGACTCCCGAACGCAAAACAGAGAAAGCAACCGATCCTGCAACTACTTCCGATCAACCCGAACTGCGACGTTCCACCCGCATAAGACAAACACCAACGTACCTTAGAGACTATGTAACAAACCGAAATGTGCTGTCTAAGAGGGGAGGGGTGTTAGATATTAACATATATCATGGCAAGTCTCCTCTCTGGTCCGCCGCTACGGCGGGAAACAGGTATCGCTCTGATTGGTCGAGAGGCGTACCCGATTCCTATAAAAGGGGAACCCTCCGGCCACAGAGTAAGCTGGATCACTACTACTACTAATAAAGAGCTGTTAAGTCACTTCGTGTCCGCAGTCTGTTCTCTCGTTGCCCAGATCTAACAGCAGCAAAGTAAGGCAAGGTCTGAGGCAGAAGCGCGCCGTATCATACATATCAATATTTGTCCAACCTCCTCCCCCCGACAACCCCCATCCCATTGCCCAATCTGCAAATCCCTCAGGTGTCATGTGGGTTGCATCTCCAAGAAGCATCATCAGATTGGTATGCAGGACGGTTGGCCTTGACCAACTATAAACACCAGTCTTCAGCATGCGCAGTAGATGGTGAGAACAAAACTCCCTCTTTAACAATCTCTCCTGTACCAAATATTCCCCTCCCAAATACCATGTCCCCCCCCCCCCCCCGTTTCAATGGCAGCCGAAAGCGAATAGCGAAACAGAAGCTGACACGTGCTTTTTTAAAAAAAGACTCTTTTCTGGGCCTGCCTGGTCTAAAGAAAGGAGGGATTCAGGTGACATGATAGCCGTATTCCAGTATTTGAGGGGCTGCCACAAAAGAAGAGGGAGGTCAAATTATTCTCCAAAGCACCGGAGGGCAGGACAAGAAACAATGGATGGAAACTAAACAAAGAGGAAAAACAACCTAGAATTAAAGGGAAACTTCCTGACACTGAGGACAATTAACCAGTGGAACAACTGGCCACCAGAAGTTAGGTCTGCTCCATCATTGGAGGTTTCTGAGAAGAGATTGGATAGTCACTTGTCTTGAGATGGTATAGGTTCTCCTGCTTGAGCAGGGGGTTGGACTAGAAGACCTCCAAGGTCCCCTCCGGCTCTATTCTATTCTATTCTAGTCTAGTCTATTCTGGAAACCTTTGAATCCCACCTTGAAGCCGTCTGACAGCTAGGAAAGCTTCCATCCAGGAAATTACCCCGGTGGAAATTGTGGCTAAAGGATTCTGTGCTCCCACTGTGTCAACTTTGATCACATCTGCAGGACGAGAGATTATTTTGAGTTCTTGTTCAGAGAACTCCTGTTCAGTCGTGTCCAACACCTGTAGGCCATTGCTTTCCATGGTGCCCTGAGAAGCCCCGACTGTTGGGTCAGATTGATGTTATCAAGCCAACCTGTTCTTTGCTCCCCCTTCAGCTTCTTCCACCAACCATTCCTAGCATCACTGACTTTTCCAATGAATTTGCACGCATGACGTGGCCAAATGGCTAAATGACATATGCCTAAAACATGTGAAGAACGGTTGCAGGGATTGGGTGTGGCTTGTCTAGAGAAGGCCCTGGCGTGACATGATAGAGGTCTTCCAGTATTTGAGGGGCTGTCACAAGGAAAAGGGGGGTTTCCAAAGTAGGCAGGACTAGAAGCAATGGGTGGAAACTAATCAAGGAGAGAAGCAACCTAGAATTAAGGAGAAATTTCCTGACAGTGAGGACAATTAACCAGTGGAACAGCTTGCCACCAGAGGTTACGGGTGCTCCATCACTGGAGGTTTTCAAGGAGAGATTGGACAGCCACCTGTCTGAAATGGTGCAGGGTCTCCTGTTTGAGCAAGGGGGTTGGACTAGAAGACCTCTGAGGTCCCTTCCAACTCTCTTGCTGCTCTTCCACCTCTGCATTGGGGGGGGGGTGAGGAAGATTACCTTTCAGGCCACAGGTGTGCCTCATGGACAGAGCTCCCACCCTGCTGGGAAGGAAAGGTTTGGTAACACAGAGACAAGGAAAGGACAAGGAGAGGGAAGGGAAGGCTATGGGATTCTCCCTTAAGGAAGAAGACTGGAAGGGTAAATAGAAACACCTGGGATGCTCTGCCTTACCCCTCTGACAGGTGGCTCTGGCAGGGCCCCTTTCCCTCCTTTGGGGCTGTTCTGGATGGAGCAGGTGAAGACAAGGCGAGGAGACAAAAGGGAGACACCGCAGGGATCCCGGCAGGCATCTTAGGAAGTCTGGCAAAACAGGTGCTCCGGCCGTCCTGCCTCCTCGCTTCTTTCCACCCGATTCCTGCCTATTTGTGTTGTTTGGGTCAATGGTGCAGAGCCCTGTGACCCCCCCCCTCCGTCCTTGCTAGAGGTGTGGCAGGGGGGCTGCCCTCCTCCCCACACAGACCTCCCACCCTTAGGATGCCCTAACTGAGCGGTTGCTGGATGGCTGCAGGGGAGCTGAGCCTCTAGCAAGGGGTGGGAGATTCCCCTCGGCTGGCCTCCTGCCCCCTCCCTCAGCTCTCTTGGATTTCGGGGGGCTTTGTAGCTCCCACCACGTGGGGGTCCTGATGCTGTTGCTCTTGCTAAGTAGCCCAGGGTTTCTTTGGGTCTTGATTGGCCTTATTTTTCTCTCTTGCCAAGGCAATGTTGAAAGGATGGCAATAACTTTGAGGCTGGGACCGAGAATGCTTTTCTTCTCGGAAATGGGATTATTAGATTGTTGTTTGGCCAATCACATTTTGATTAGAAAATCCACAAGGGATAAAAAAATAAGGGAACGGGAAGTCCTCCACTAACGATTGCAATTGAGCCCAAAATTTCTGTTGCTAGGTGACACTGCAATGATGCAATCATGGTATTTGGGGAGGGCGAACCAGGAGTGGGAATGGGGAGACGGAGAGCCAAAGAAAGATCGGACGAGATATACAAAATTTAATTGCACACATTTCAGGCTAAATATCCTTAGGATCAACGGTGTGTTCAGGTATATAATTGTGGACGTACGACCACAATTGAGCCCAAAATTTATGCAACTAACCGAGACGTTTGTTAAGCGGGTTCTGCCCCATTTACGATCTTTCTTGCTGCAGTTAAGTGAATCATTGCAGTTGTTAAGTGAATACTATGGTTGTTAAGAGAATCTGGCTTCCACATTACTTTGCTTGCCAGAAGGTCGCAAAAGAGGATTGATCATCTTAGCCCGGGACGCTGTGACCGTCATAAATATGAACCAGTTGCCAAGTGTCCGAATTTTGATCATGTCATTAGTCACTTTTTCTCAGTGCCATTGCAACTTTGATTGGTCACTAAACGAAGTGTCGTAACTCGGGGACCACCTGTACTATTGATACATTATAAGATTCCCTACCTGTAAGATAAGCTACTTTTCCTTGCCAAGGAGGACTATGCTTACATAATGGGATGCCCATAGTTTCTTCTCTTCTATGCCAAGAATTCCTTCCGTCTTAATTAGCATATGGTCTCTCTCTTTGTGGACTCTTAAGTAACCTTATGACTTCTTCTTTTTTTTTCATTCACATCCTAAATCCTGAATCAACAAATCAAACATGGGCCAACCGTGTGCTGCAACTGCCAAAAAAGCCCACACAGTCCTAGGCTGCATTAACAGAGGCTCAAGGTCACAAGAGGTGCTAATACCGCTCTATGAGGCCTTGGAAGGAACCCACTTGGAATCCTGCATCCAGTTTTGGTTGCCACAATGAAGAAAAGATGTTGAGACTCTAGAAAGAGGGCAGAGAAGAGCAACAAAGAGGATTAGGGGAATGGAGACATACTAAGAACAGTTGCAGGAATTGGGTCTCTCTAGTCCAGTGAAAAGAAGGACTAAGAGGGATCTGATAAACAGTCTTCCAATATTTGAGGGGCTGCCCCAAAGAAGAGGGGGTCCACCTATTCTCCAAAGCACCAGAAGGCAGGAAAAAGAAGCAACGGGTGGAAACTAATCAGGGAGAGAAGCAACCTAGAACTAAGGAAGGATTTCCTGACAGTTAGAAGAATTAAGCAGTGAAATGACACCGGAGGTTGTTGATGCCCCAACACTGGAGGTCTTTAAGAAGAGATTGGAGAGCCACTATTCTGAAATGGTGGAGGGTTCTCTGCTTGAGCAGGGGGTTGGACTAGACGACCTCCAAGGTCCCTTCCAAGGCTCTTGTTTTGCTATTCGGTTGTTCTGTTTAGCTTATATAACTGACTTTCTGTTCTATCCAGGTAAACTTTCCTTTCTACTTTCCTTTGATGAGTTAAACTACAACAAATTGTAACTTTTCACTTCCGGGTTCCCTCAATTGTAAGACAGAATCTTTTTGAACCGGAACATTCCCAGTAAATCAAATTGACCAAATGCTATGGATAGGGGCATGAGCTTTCAATGCCGCCTATTCATCCAGGTCCAAGGAGGAAGAGGAGGGGGAATAAGGGGTGGGGACGACATCCAGGTTTCTAGCAAGAGGCACCCATGGAAAATCTTCTGCCTTCCAACCACAGAGATTGTGGGTGGATCAGGAGTCAGCCTGAGGTTTCAGAATGGCTTCTGATTGCCACTCGGGTTCCTTTGCAAATTCCATTTTAAGCAGGTAAAAAAGCTTTGATGGATCAGACCAAGGTCAGTCTAAAATTCACGCTGACCCTCCAGATGCCTCTGGTCTGCCCACAAGCAGGGGGGAGGGACGTATCACTTGGCCCAACATGGAACCAGGTAGGGGAGGTATTCAGCCAGTTCCCACGGGTTCCCTAAAACCGCTTGTTAATTGTATGAGCAGTTCGGCCAACCGGCTGAATTGCCTCGGGGTGCCCCCCCTCCCTCCTGAGGGTGTTGTCCGTCCCCCCCCCCCCCGAGAAAAAGACCTGTCTCAAGATTCCGTGGATAACTTTGGTTCAGGCAGTGGAATTCCCCACTGGTTCCCTCTCTCCATAAAGTGAAGGAATCGCAGAAACTCTGCAGAGGCCAGAATGAAGCTTCCTCGAACTTCGGGATTGGGAGGGTCCAGAAAGGAGGATGACCAATGGGAATTCTCCCTTCTTCAGCATCATCGGTCTCCGGGCAGAGTATCCCTTGACTTCCCCCAGTGCAGGAGAGCGTTCCAAGAAGAGAAGAAGCCCCAGTTGGTTCTTCTGCCCAAGATCCCCCCCTCCCAATTTCCCCGCCTCTCTCTCTCCGCAGAATTGGCTCTCCTCCTTTGGGTAAAGCCTCAAAGGACTCTGCCCGGAGACCGATGACGCTCAAGCAGGGAGAATTCTCATTGGTGCTGCCTCTAGTTCTGGCCCGACTTTCCTACCTCCGAAATCCGAGACAAACGCTCCCACTCCCTTCCAGATTCCTCCTCAGGGGTTGGGAGCATCAGGCGAGGGAGATACACACACGCTGCCGAGCCCAGAACGGGCCTTCAGATGACGCAATGCCTGAGAAACGCAGGATGTGCAGAGAAATGCAGACTAAAACCAGCGAATCGTATTTTCCCAGGATCCGACGAAGCCCCAGTGGACCAATAGGAATTCTAGCTACTGTAGCGTCATCAGTCTCCGGGCAGAGTCTCCCTTGACTTCACCTGATGGAAGAGAGAGTTCTGTGCTGAGAGAAAAGAGAGGGAGGAGGGCCCCAGCTCCCTTCCTTTTGCCCCCCCCCCCCCATCCAGCATGGAGTGGGGCTGCAGTGGATGAGTGAAAGGGAGGTGCAGTCCCACAGCCAGCGGAGACTTGGGGTCTCTCTCTCTCTCTCTCTCTCTCTCTCTCTCTCCCTCCCTCCCTCCCTCCCTCCCTCCCCCCCCCTCTCTCTCTCCTGAATCCCCTTGCACACTGGGTGGCAAGTCAAGGGAAGGGAGGGGAAGAATCTCTTTCAAATGGGTAAAAGGCCACCATTCCTCCATTCCAGGTATGGGGAGAGAGAGTGTCAGCAAAGTTGTCCCATGTGCTCTTCACTCAGGAGTGCCAAAATCATTTCTGAAGAAGGCCACTTGGCTGGTGACCTCCCTGTGGAGATCTTCCCTGTCTTTCTCCAAACACCTGTCCTGCAGCTGTAATTCTTGGATGGCCATTCTGACATGGGTCAATCCTTCTCTGTTGCCCTCCAGAGTTTTCTGCAGGTCTTCCATTCTGGCCTGGTAAACACAGGTCTGCTGCTGCAAATGGTTGAGGTGCTTCTTCTCATTTCCCCTCACATTCTGAAGAATGGTGATTTTCTGCTTCAGTTGGCTGGAGTGGCTTTTCTCCACAAAGTGGAAGTTTCGTCCATCTCAGCCAGTTCATGCTGCAGACTCTAGAGGTGCTTCTTGAGTTCTTAAGAAGGTTCCAGACATCTTTGAGGAGCTTCTCAGAGGTTCTAAGGCAGACTTCTCAAGTTTGAGGAAGGCCACTTGGCTAGGAACCTCAGACATTTCTTTCTGGAGTTCTTCACCAAAGATTCTTTCTCTAACTCTAACTGGTGGATCATCATGTTGGCTTGGTCCAAGCTTCCTTTGTTGTCCAGCAGAGGTTTCTACAAGTCTTCTGTTATGAAGTTGATCCACTGTCTGCTTGAGAAAACTGTGCTGCTCTTGGGAGACTTGCATATTGGGAGTCTTGTCCCTTGGATCTGGAATCTGGTATTAGGGATCCAGAGAATCCTGGTTTTCCTGCACCTCCCCAGATGATGAAAGGGAAATCTATATACTTCGATATTACTCCAAGATCCCTTTCATAGTTACTACTGTTGAGCAAGGTACCACCTATACTGTACCTGTGCATTTCGTTTTTGTTGCCTAAATGTAGAACCTTACTCTTTTCACCATTGAATTTCATTTTATTAGATAGTGCCCAATGTTCAAGTTTGTCAAGATATACATTCTCTAAGTATCCTACACATAGTCCTCAATTTACATGCATTCATTTAGCAACTGTTCCAAGTTCCACAGCCATTGAAAAAAGCACTTTATAATGGGTCCTCATACTTACAACTAGTGCAGCACATAGTCGCCACTTGGGTGCCTGGCAATCAACATGGATTTAGAACAAGTAAAATCAGTGGGCGAAATGGTGTTTGTTTCATGACTGCAGGATTCACTCAAAAACTGCAGTGATTCGTTTAACAACGGTGGCAATAAACATTGTAAAATTCAGCAAAACTCACTTAATGACTGCCTAGCTTAGCAATGGCATTTCTGGTTCCAATTCTGATCATGTTGAGGACTACCCCTAGGATGCAGCAGCAGGCTGGTTTGGAGAAGCTTAAGAAGGGCTGTATTTAAGCAGGGTTGGGAGACCACCAGGAAATGCCAGGGGTAGGTTGAGAGGAAGGTGATGGCCAACCTATCTTGCTATGTAGAAAAGTAGATGGGGGCCCTCTAATGACTCTGTGCCAATCAATAAGTGACTCTGAGTTCTAGTCCCGCCTTAGGCATCAAAGGCAGCTGGGGACTTTGAGGCAATCACCAGGAGGCTCTGATTTGAATTCCCAGGGCCCAGCTAGGAATTCAGGGTCAGACTCTATGCTGCCCCCTACAGGCAGGGAGCTTCAGCTGAACCCTGGCAAGAGGGAGGGGCTGTGACTGGGGGAGGGAGGGGCTCTCTGTGTCCAGGAGTTTCTCTCCTTTGCTCTTGGATGGGGCTCGTCTACCCCAGAAGGACCCAGGGGGAAACTTGGGGTCCTGCTGGAAGACAAGGCGGCAGTGGTGACCAGCAGGACCTTTGCCCAAAATCTGCCTTGCTTTAACATTGATAATGGTTAAGGCAGCAGACTAGGAAGCAGGAGATCCTGAGTTCGAGTCCTGCCTTAGCCCTGAAAGCCTGTTTGCTGACCTCGGGACAGATGCTCTCTTTCAAACAAGCCCACCTCACAGGGTGATTGTTGTGGGGAAAAGAGGAGGAAGAGGAAGACGAGTTGGACATGTTCACCTCCTTTAGGTAGTTGAAAAAATAATAAAACAGTGGGAAAAAGTCTAACAAAAATAAAAACGGACTTTCCTGCTTCTGTTTGCATGGAATCTGTCCTGGCCGTGTGCAGATCCAGGAATTTCTCTTCTCACCAGGGAGGTAGAGGTTTTTTTAAAATCATCCCTTCCATTTTCTCTCATTCCTTTTTTCGCTTCCTGTGGAGGCACCAGTGAGGACCCTGGACCCCCTCCCAGCCCTGGGACACAGCAGGTTTCTGGGGTTCTTTGGGAAACGCTCCTTCCCCAAGCAGAGTCTGCCGCAGGCCCATCATCCACGTCCCTCCCTGCCCAGGATCAGCTCAGGCAATTCCTCCATTCACACAATAGGATAAAGGGGGTTAGGACAGAGTCTCTGGGTGAGTCTCCGTTCTTCCACATGGAAAGGTCACACTGATCCTGTCCCCAAAGCCAAATTCCCCCTTGGTTCCTGGACACCTCCAGCCGTTGCTCAGCTGAGGTCACAGCAGGGCCAGAGTGGCTGCAAATTAGGATGAAAGGACCACAAACCCTCTTCAAGCCTCCCCAGCCACAATGGACTCTTGAGACACAGACTGTGGCCTCCCAGAAGCTCCTCAATGGGGCCTTTATGGGGCAGGGGGAAGGGATATGGGATCAATCTCACAACACTCATCCTATAGGGGTTTCCCATCTGCTGTCCCTGGTGGCAGATCTAAGACTGTGAATCCCACTGCTAACACCAGTTTCTGTGGAATCAAACGCAGGACCCAAAAACCCAATAATCCAAGATCAGTGGATTTATTTATTCAGTCTCCAATGGAGGAATTTCCCTCCATAAAATAGTGAGAGGAAATCTTACAGACAAAAGCATGCACACAAATTATACATTCCTGGAAAGGAAGAGAAAATGACAATCATAGAGGTGCATAGTTTATTATAGATGTAAGCATGAATATTCATAATTAGTGAGAGTCCTTCCCACCCTTGTATTGTTGCTACTCTCAAGAAAGAGTTATTGTGTAAACAAAAGCAGTTTGGGCAAAATGTACTGAGAAATGAGGGCATCAACGTTGCTCCTTACATTCCTTCTATATTTCTATCTTGCCAACTTGCCCCCATTTCTCCCAAAAAATTGTCTCCTCACAATCTTCCACGCACCCTTTCTTTATTTGAAGAAAAAGAGTAGGCCCACTCATGCATGCAGAACAGTTTGGGCCATTGTCTATGTTGAGACCAGTGGTTCATAACATGGAGCCAATGCTTCACAGGGGGGCAATTTGATTTTTAATGGGGGCAATTTGAACCTTGTTTAAACCAATGTAATGGCCTTTTAGGCTTCCTCCGTGTGAGTACGGTTCACTTTTTGAATAAAGTAAGAATGATATGTTACCGGGGGAGGGGCGTCAGGATTTTAAAGATGCTTAGGTGGGGCATGGCCAAAAAAAAGATTGAGAATTACTGGATTAGACTGTGGAACATGTTAAAAGTTGAAATTCCTCAGTCTCACATTTACACATTTGTTCTGGCTGTGAGATGCTCCTTTGTGTTCAGGTCTGGCCTCAGGAGGATAATGTAGCATTTGGGGATGAAGATGCAGACCAGCAGACCAGCACTGGAGGCCAGGATGGAGAAAACCTGAACAGCCACCATGTATTTCCCTTTGGTGCTCAGGTAGGTGGGCACAAAAGTCACCCAGACGCTGCAGAAGACCAGCATGCTGAAGGTGATCAGCTTGGCTTCGTTGAAGGCCCCAGGCAGATTCCTGGCCAGGAAAGCCACCGTGAAGCAGATGGCAGCCAGGAAGCCCATGTAGCTGAGGGTGATGTAGAACATGACAACAGCCCCTTCGTTGCATTGCAGGATGATCTCTCCAGGCTGGGAGTGGAGGTCAGAGTCAGGGAAGGGGGGAGAAACTCCCAGCCAGATGGAGCAGATGATAATTTGGACAGCAGAAGAAGAAAGGATGATGGAGTTGGCCAAGCTCTTCCCCAACCATCTCTTCACTCGATTTCCTGGTTTTGTGGCCAGAAAAGCCAGCACCACCGTGATGGTCTTGGCCAAGAGAGAAGAAACAGCAACTGAGAAGATGATGCTGAAAACCGTTTGTCGGAGAAGGCAGGTGGCTTTCCTTGGTTGACCAATGAAGAGAGAAGGAGACAAGAAGGAAAACAGGAGGGAGACCAGGAGGATGTAGGAGAGGTCCCGATTGTTGGCTTTGACAATGGGAGTTTCTCCATATTTAATGAAGATGATTAAAACAAGGCCTGTGGTTAGGAAGAAGAGTAAGGCAAAAGAGACCAGGATGATGCCCAGATGTTCTTCATAAGTCAGGAAGGTTATAACTTTGGGGATACATTGGACTCTGTCCACATTTGGATATTTATCATCTGGACACTTGGTACATTTTTCTGCATCTGGGAAACCAAAAATCAATTTTCTTTAAAATCCTGTCCTTTTATTTTTCGTTGAAACTAGCATAAGAAGGATGTAATCTTTTTAAAAAGTAGCTAGGTATATGAAGGTGAGGAAAGTCCTAGAGTGTTAATTATTTCTGGTGTAATGTGTAATGTAACTCATAGGAAGCTACATTATTAGAGGTTAGTAACGAATCATACAGATTAATAATGAATCATATAATCTTTTTTTATACAAATATTTAGAGTCCTGCCACATGGCAGTTAATATACTGGACTTAGAAGAAATCTACAGTATCTTGTAACATCTGGAAGTAAGCTGGAATTCAGGAGAAATTTCCTAACAGTGAGGACAATTAACCAGTGGAATAGCTGGCCTCCATAGGTTGTGGGTGCTTCAACATTGGATGTTTTTAAGGAGAGACTGGACAATCACTTGTCTGAAATGGTGTCAGGTCTCCTGCTTGAGCAGGGGATATGACTAGAAAACCTCCAAGGTCCCTTCCAGCTCTCTACTGATTGATTGATCTACATGACAGGCAGAATATTTGTGTAATGAGTCCCCCTCCCATAACTATCCACAGCACCACATTATGGACCAGTGACACCTTCTCAGTGATCCTCAAGGGGAGAATCCAATATACAATGAATTGCAAGGTCTTTCAGAAGGTGGACCTAAAACAATTCATCAAGTTTCAAAGAATTCAGATCTTCCTAGAAAGGTGAACTTAGCAGCACATATCCAGACAAAAAAGCAGGGTGTAGGAATGGAGGAAAGGTTACGTACAGACATGCGCAGCACACTACCATGATCTCAGTAGCTGGTTACCTCAGATTCCTATGAGCTCAACTAATTAGCAGTGCCAGACATCATCTAGATATGTAAGACTCTATCCTGGCTGGGATGTTCTTAGAGATTGACAAGGAGAATGCACCAATAAGATGCTGAGGCTATATGCTCTTTGCTTTGCTTGTGAAAACTGTATAAAAAGAATAAACTCTGCAAGAGGCAGACAGAGAATTTGGAATAAACCCTGTGATGTCTGGACTCTGAATCCATCAGCAGGGGAGATGTTTCCTCTGTTGTTAGTAAAGCTTGCCCAGTCTGCCACTCCCTCCTCCCATCTCCTCCCAGCCCCTCCTTCAAAGACTTTTTGATTTACTTCCTTTTAGATAAGAAATTGTGCAGGTTAAAAAAAAAACTGGTGAACTTCAATCCGTCTTTTAACTTGCACTTTCATGAAAATGTTCTGGATGGATCCAGTTCCACAAAGCCTCCCATTTTCCTCAATGTGACCCACCTTCCTGAGTGGAGAAGGTCCCCTCCGGACAAGGAACGCAGTCATAGCAGCAAACTGGCTCTCCTTCTCGAGCCCTCTTGACAAATCCAGGATGACAATTTTCCGCACAGTTGGACTGAGGCAGGGACTGAGCAGAAAAATGAAGAATGCCAAAGAAAATGTGTTAGTAGTCAACATTCATGAAAATAGAGATAGACACTGACATTAGCCAAATAGCCTCTGGTCTTCATGTAAGTAAATATGAAATATTTGACTTCTTCTAAGAAGATGCAGGAGGTATAACTAACTACTGGCAGATTCTTAACGTAGTTCCTCCCTTTTGCTTTTGGCATTTAACATTACAATAAAGTACTTTTCTACTAATAAAGTCTAATAAAGTCAGGAGGGATGGAATTGAAAAAAGATATTCATATAATGATATATTCATATTAAAACTGAGAATAAAATTTATTGTAAAAGATTTAGGAAACATTTATTCCATTAGATTTTTATTATGAAATTAATATGATGAAAAAATAAACTTCTGACCAGTACGATCTTGAAAAATTTCCATAAAACATGGCAAAGCCCCTCCACTTAGGTCCCGTCTGTTGTAGAACTTCCATTAGATGACACCAACTGGCATGGGAGGCCAACCACCCTGGAGACTATAGGCTTTGCCCACTTGAAATGGGACCTCAGGCTTTGGGAAACAGAGAAAGTAAACCAAAATTTCTCCCACCTTATTGAGCAACTTTAGCTCTGAAAGAGCATCTTGTTCGATAGAAAGTTTCTGTCTTTCAAAATACGCCAAAGTCTTTCTCTTGGCACCAAGAACCAAGAAGCTGCTAATGCCCAGATCTGCTGTTATTTCTCCATTTTGGTCCAAGTACATTTTAATGTCAGAAATATTCCAAAATTCATTCTTCTCCAGAAAGGGATGAAACTAGAATGGGAACATCCAGGAATTTGAAAAACAGAAAACTTTGTTTCTTATCCCACTTTGAATCTTTCTTCTACAATTGCCTAATCTCCAAATATGGTTAAATAGGATGCAAATACTGCCATTATCTTAATTAGTTTGAAAAGGTTTGAGAAAAAAATGCCAATCATATACTGACAAAATATAGAGAAAATATAATTGACACAGTTGGTCAATTATAGGGAACATTCTAGAGCAGATGACAAAAAAAATGAACATAGAAAAAAAGATGATCCATAAACCTTTTGAAAACAACAGGTAGATTCCCAGAAAGCATGGGTTGATCAAGAAGAAACCTGTCAAGCTAATCTTCTCCCCAGTCATCCTGATGGAAAATATCTCCAGATGTGCTAATTCTAATTAATTGTGATGTGACATTAACAAAATTTTGCAGATCTGAAAGAACAAATCTCCCACCAACTCTTTTCTCAGCTTGAAAAGTTAGTGAGGATCCTTTCTGAGTTTCTTTCTCTCCCATTATGCAGCTGCAGGATTCTCCCCTCTTCTCTGATCCTTCCCTAGGCAGCCTCTCTTCCCCTCATCCCAAAAGTCATTCTCACATATCATCACACTTTCTAAGTAGATTATGGGAACTCTGGTGATAGAACTGGATTTCAGTAAAGGACTCACAAACAATTTTTGATGTGATTGGAAACCTGAGGGTTGGTATGAAAGTGGATAAAAACTGTCTTCAAAATGAAACTCAAATAATGTTTAACCCTTTTTAATATTTCCATAAAACCTGAATGTGATGGATAACAATTTGCCATTGGTCATCAATTTTTCTATGTTGTCATTAATATGGTCATTATTACTATCTTAAAGTAACCAATTTGATGTGATTTAAAGAATATAAAGTCTTTCAACCTAGGAGCCTTATTTGAAACTTCATTTAAAAAGTTTTCCAAAAGTTGTATTTTACCTTTTGGAATAAAATAAAATTTTATAAAGGAATATCAAGTTTCCCAAAACAATATTTATGATTAGCACACAGTAGAAAAATATCTGCTTTTTAGCTACTAGGACTTGACTAACAATAGAGTCTCATATAAGAAGATGAATGATGGACTAGAAGAAAGATGAGGGATACCAAACTTGATATGTATGTTTGTGAAAATGATCTCAAAATCGTAGTTAACTGGAAACAGAATCTGAGTCAGCCGGGAGATGTTCATGGAAAGAAGGCAAATGCAGCCATAAGAATCTCAGGAAGTGAACGTTCTGGTTTGGGGAGAGCCCAACTCAAGGACCAGGTCCCCTTGCAGGCATCACACGTGGAAGAGAATTTGCACACAATCTACGTGAACTTCAGGGAAGGACAAGGCAGCCAAGGAAGAGATCAAAGGAGCTGCTCTAAGCCTTGAGGAAAGACCACAAGGAGAACAGCTGAAGATCAGGAGGAGTCTGGGAGCCCCTTTTCCAACTGACACAATCTCTTGGTTGGAGAAGGGAGGATACAGCCAGTGGTGGGATTCAGATGGTTTGGCACAGTTTGGGTGAACTGGTAGTAAAAAATTCTGCTTGGCCACATCTCTCCCCACCACTACTTGCCTCACAGGCCTTGGCTGGGGCCTTAGAGTCATTGCTGCAGCTGCTGTTTGGCTCCCTTGCCTCGACCACGTGGCCACGAAGCCCAGCCTGTTTGCTTGCCTTTGCCGAGGTCTCCTGCTCGTCTTGGCCTGCTCCTGAATGCCCACCTCAGGCTGCTCCCGACCACTCCAGCAGCGGCCATTCTTCACCTTTTCCCTCTTTCCTTTCCTTTCTCTTTTCCTTTTCCCTTCCTTTCCCATTCCCTCCATTTTTCATCCTTTCCTTCTTTCCCATTTCCTTTCCTTTCCCTCCCCCTCCCTTCCCTTCCCTTCCTTCCTCCCTCCCTCCCTCCCTTCCCTTTCCTTCCTTTGGGTCTGAGGGAGAGTCAGGGGACCCCTTTCCTCCTTGACCCCCTCCCCAACATCTGCTCTGATGGCAATTATGGCTAAAAGGCCTTTGGAAGATGGGGCTACCCCCTCCCCATTGCAGAAACTCCTCTTGCTGCAGAATTGGGATCTTTCAGATCTTCTTCTCCTGCCCGCCCTCCTCCGCCCTGCACAGTCTCAGTTGCTGCTTGGAAAGTTCGGCCAGGTCCAACAGGGGGGGGGGGGATTGACCAGCTCAGCCAACAGATTTCAATCGTCCCTCCTGACTCACCCAAGCCACTCGAATTTCCCCCCTGGCCAGAGGTGCCTCTGGCTAAAAGCCCCTCAGTGGACACCCCACGCACACGCCCCCCCCCCAACGCGGAGTTCAGAATGACGCTTCTCCAAAAGAAGTTCTGGGGAACCCAACCCCCCCCCCGCTCCCCCTTCCAGAGCCCAGAAAACTCCCAGGCAAAGCAGTGCCTCCTAGCTCTCAGGAGAGGGGAAGAGAATGGATGGGAGGAAAGAAAAACTTGAGGAAGAGGGAGGGAGATCCAGAGGAAACGGGGAGAGGCCCTCACCCCGTTTCCGCCTCCTCCCAGGTGGCTCACAAGGTTGAAAAGCTTCTGATTCCTCACTCTCACTCTCTTTTTCTTTTTTCTCCCCCCCTCTCTCTCACACACACTCACACTCACACACACATCCCTGCAAGTCCCCCCTCTCCACCTGCTCCAGAGAGAGAAGCTTGCCTGCGCAGAAGAGGCACCGATTGAAGAGTGTCCCAGTAAGTTAATCAGCCGGACTTTCCTGGGATGTGAGCGATGCTGCCGGGCGCTTGGAAAGGACTTCGGCCACCGGCCCAACACTAAAAGCATACAATGAGGCAAGGCTCAGAGCTGGTTGGAAGAGAGAGAGAGAGAGAGTTTGTGTGTGTGTGTGTGTGTGTGTGTGTGTGTGTGTGTGTAAAATGGGCGGTTTCATCCAAAGGTGTTTTTGTTTTATTTATTTATTTATTTACTGCGCTTCTAGACCGCCCCCTCTCCCAAAAGGGACTCGGGGCGGTGTACAGTCCATACAAAAATACAACATAATATAATTAAATAGCTGAACAATTAAAATTGTTAAATAGGTAGGGTTAAATATGGAGGAGGTTAAAAAGAAAGTTAAAAAGAACTGTACAGCTGAGTAAAGTGTATACAAATATAATTTTAAAACCCCTAAAAATATCACACAAATTAAATTTAAAAGCAATTCCCCTAAAATAACCAGTTAAAAATATGTCTACCAGGAGGTAACAGTTATAATTATGCCAGGCCTGCTAATCGGAACAGGTGAGTCTTCAATTTTTGTCGGAAGGAGCGGAAGTCAATGGTGGTTCTAATGTCGGGGGGGGGGGAGGTCATTCCAGAGGGTTGGGCCCATCACAGAGAAGGCCCTACTCCTTGGTGTCGCCCGTTGGCATTGCCTAGTGGACGGCACCAGGAGAAGCCCCTCCCTGTGAGAGCGAATTGGCCGCAGGGATGTGTGTGGGAGGATGCGATCCCGCAAGTAACTAGGTCCTGTGCCATGGAGCGCTTTAAATATGGTAATCAAAACCTTGAAATGCACCCGAAAAACCACAGGCAGCCAGTGCAGCTCGAGCAGGAGAGGTGTTACGTGGGAGTACCTAGTACTCCCCATCACAGCCCGCGCGGCTGCGTTCTGGACTAGCTGCAGTCTTCGGGCACGTCCCAAGGGCAGCCCCATGTAGAGAGCGTTGCAGTAGTCCAGGCGAGACGTCACCAGTGCATGAGTGACCGTGCGCAGGGCATCCCGGTCCAGTAGGGGGCGCAATTGGCACACCAGGTGAACCTGGTGGAACGCCCCCCTTGCCACGGCTGCCACATGGTCATCCATTGACAGCCGGGCATCTAGGAGGACGCCCAAATTGCGCGCCTGTTCCACAGGGGGCAATTGTTCGCCCCCTATGGCCAGCGATGGAATCAGCTGGCTGAACCGAGGTGCCGGAAGCCACAGCCACTCAGTCTTGGAGGGGTTGAGTTTGAGTCTGTTGTCCCCCATCCAGACCCCAACGGCTTCCAAACATCGGGACATCACTTCGACAGCCTCATTGGGGTGGTTTGGGGTTGAAATGTACAGCTGGGTATCATCAGCGTACAGATGATACTCAACCCCAAAACCACGGATGATCTCCCCCAGTGGCTTCACATATGCATTGAACAGGAGAGGCGAGAGGACCGACCCTTGTGGCACCCCACAAGTGAGTCGACCTCTGCCCCCCTGTCAATACACATTGCGTCCGGTCGGAGAGGTAGGAGCCGAACCACCGCAAAACGGTGCCTCCGACTCCCATCCCCTCCAGCCGGCGCAATAGGATACCATGGTCGATGGTATCAAAAGCCGCTGAGAGGTCTAATAGGACCAGGATAGAGGAACAACCTCTATCTCTGGCCCTCCAGAGATCATCAACCAACGCGACCAAGGCTGTCTCAGTGCTGTGCCCGGGTCGGAAGCCGGACTGGCATGGGTCTAGATATTCGGATTCGTCAAGGTGTCATGGAAATTGCTGCGCCACCACATTCTCAACAACCTTCGCTAGGAAGGGAAGGTTGGAGACTGGACGATAATTAGCTAGCTCCGTTGGGTCGAGTGAAGGCCTCTTAAGTAAGGGCCTCACCACCGCCTCTTTCAAGGCAGTTGGTAAGGATCCCTCACCCAATGAGGCATTCACCAGGCCCAGGAGCCAGCCTCGTGTCACCTCCCAGGTTGCCAGTACCAGCCAGGAGGGGCACGGGTCCATTGAACATGTGGTGGGTCGCAGCCGTCCACGCAATCTGTCCAAATCCTCGGGGGCAACAGAATCAAACTCCTCCCAGAATGGTCTCACAAGACTCACTGTTGATGGCTCGTCCGGTCCACTGGAGGGGTTTCAGGTGGATCTCCTAGCTTTGGAAGGAGGAAAGGAAGGGGTAGAAAGAGAGAGAAAGAGAGAGATGAATGAAAAGGAAAAAGAAAGAAAAGGAAAAGAAAGGAAAGGAAAGAGAGAAAGAAAGAGGGAGTTATGGAAGGAAGGGAAAGAAAGAAAGAAAGAAAGAAAGAAAGAAAGAAAGAAAGAAAGAAAGAAAGAAAGAAAGAAAGAAAGAAAGAAAGAGGGGGGGAGGAGGAAGTGAATGAGATATAGTTGGATGGATGGGTCAATAGATACATGAAGGGAGGAAGGGAGGGAAAGAGAGAAAATGAGAGGAAGGAAGGACACAAACCATGGCTTCAGGAGACTCTTTCAAACAGCACAACAATCTTTCAAAGGGCTGGAAGGGATCTTGGAGGTCATTTTCTAGTCCAACCCCTGCTCTAGTAGGGTCAGAAGGGACCTTGGAAGCCATATAGTCCAACCCCCTGCTCCAGCTGGAGACCTTATATCCTCTGGATTATTTTGGTGCATCTAAGAGAGAGGAAAATTGCCAGAAAAGGGAAGGAGTTTACTAGGACAAGGCTGCCATGCAGAGGAAGGAAGAGACAGTCCTTGAGTTATGACAATTGAGCCCAACATTTTGGTTGCTAAGCAAGAGCGTTGTTAAGTGAGCCTTGCCACAATTTACTCAATCCATGACATCTCCTGGCTCTAACAGTCATGTGCAGGCTAGGGAAGAACATCTGAAGGCCCGTGTAATGTTCTAATGTGCAGAAGTGATAGTTAAATGTGTGGCAGAAAGTGGACTCTGGGTGTGTTTTTCCAAATGCAATAAGTGAGGTTGAATGTGTATAGTTTTAGAAGAACTGTGTGTGTGTGCGTGTGTGTGTGTGTGTACATACACATACAGTGTACAAAGTAGATAATGTATCTTTTTGTGTGCCTATACACAGACTATACCTTGTAATATGTATGCACACATATGGCATATATACATAGGATTAAATTGTATATTTTGGATGTTCATTAGTAGTAAATAAATAGACAGGGAAATTGTATCTTGTAGACGCAAGGAGAGGCCAGGCAAGGTATCCCTTGACGTGAGTGATGTCAAGTTGGCCACGCCCACCCAATCACATGACCACCAAGCCACACCCACCCAGTCACAAGACCACCAAGCCATGCCCACAGAACCAGTAGTAAAAAGATTTGAATCCTAACACTGGATACAACCCTCTTCCAATAACTGACTTCTGTTACACACGAGTGTAAGATCCGCTCACTCTTATTCCAGAGTGTCAGACATGGAAAAAATGAATTCAGTTACAAGAGGGGAGATTTTAACTGAATGAGAGAAAAAATATGATAAAAGGATGAGCTGTTTTAGAGCTGAGCCAGTAAAGCAGAGATGTTCAGTCTCCTCTTCATGGATCATCTGAGAGCAAAGACTGAGCAGCCATCAGTCAGAAAAGCTTGAACTGGGATTCCTGCAGAGAGGAGGGGTTGGGCTAGATGGTCTCAGGGTCTCCTCCAAATTTATAAAGGTTGTCATGCCACAACATGTACCGTATTTTTCAGAGTATAAGATGCACCGGAGTATAAGATGCACCAAGCTTTTGAAGAGGCAATTTTTTTAAAAAGTAGGTAGGTAGGTAGAGGGAGAGAAAGAGAGAAATACAGTAGGTAGGGAGGGAGAGAGAGAGAGTAGTTAGATAGGGAGGTAGATAAAGGGATATATATAGAGAGAAATAGAGAGATATACAGTAGGTAGGGATAGAGAGCTAGAGAGTAGGTAGGTAGAGGGATAGAGAGAGAGAAATAAAAAGAGATAGAGAGAAATACAGTAGGTAGGTAGGGAGAGAGAGAGAGTAGGTAGGTAGGTAGATGTTTCCAGGTGTATTTATCCATGTGCTGGAGAAGGAAATCGCTGGCAATCTGCAGCACCTAAGACTTTGCTTCTGCTTAAAAAAAAGTCATTTATAACCTTGGGGGAGCTTGCAAAGTGCTGCCCGGGGTTGGGGGGGGCAAACATGGTCCATTTTTGCTCATTACTGCCCTCCCCAGCCCCCAGGAGCTCTCTGAAAGCCTCCATAAGGGTATGCACAGCCATTTTGGTGAAGGGGGCGGGGCTTCAGGAGGCAAAAAATGCTGCATTCGATGTACAAGAAGCACCCAGATTTTCAGCCTCTTTTTTGAGGGAAAAAGGTGTTAAGTTGGCAAGAACGCAGACAGACGCCGTGAGGCAAAGTCAACAGGTTTATTCGGATAACAGCAAGAACACGCAATTACAGGAGGGAAGCGGGACCTTCCCCCCCAGCGAGGACGCATGCGCAGAAGTAGCTAGGAGGAGGAGCTTCCTGGAGGATGGCGGTCAGCCTCTGAGCTCCGTGCATTCACGGGGCTCCTTTTGACCGGGCTGGGTTGCTACTGGCCCTCTATTCGAACTGGAGGGCCAAGAATCTACTCAATGACCACCCTGGCTTATTTCAGGACCCTAGTGGTCCCCCTGGGTGGTCGGACGGCACAGGAGAGTGGAAGGAAAGAAATCTGCATTTGAAACCTGTGGCAAGCCGGGAAATGGCGGGAAATACTCGGGGGTTGCAGGCGTCGATGGCTGCTGGAGCTGGCGTTTTGGCTGTTACGGACTGTCCACGAACTGTTTTGCCGGCGTTGCGGGCGCTTTTGGAAGCCACGACAACTACGACAGCCCGAGGTGAGATCTGCGACGCCCTGAGCGGCTAGCGACGGGGGACGCGATGGCGTCCCATACGAGGGATGGTGGAGGGAGGCGGCGGCGGCGGCCTGGACGATTATCGGCGCCAAACATCAGATCCCCGACCCGCTGGGAGCCCCGAGCCTACCAGAAGCCCAGTGGAGGTTGTGTGAGGACTGAGCTGGGCTGGAAACATCGGAGGCGCCAGAGGATGTTGGAGGGCGCCGGAGGCCGGCGGAAGGCCAGCGGAAGGCCGGAGAGAAGAACGGAGGCCGGCTGTAATGTAATGAAATGGCGCGGAAGCAGCGCTGGGGCGTGGAAGGATCGCGGGGAGCCGTTGACCCCCCCTCGCCCACTATGGATCATCTGCTTGCCCTCTCATGGATTTTAAGATCTGCTTAACCCCCTTCCATTGAGGACTATAGATCACTGGCTCTCCCTATTTCTTTAGTCACCTCTCTCGTTTTGAAATCTGGGCTGCCGTTCTGCTAAGATTCCTAACGGGTAGATTTATTTAACACGTCTAGCACCCAGAATTCGACTTTTAGCCCTGTGTATTATCATGTATTTGAGTTCTGACCTTATTTTACTGCGAGAGTCCCCCCTCTCGCAGGCATGGCCCTCCGCCCTTACAAGGGCCCACCTCGAGGATGGATGCATTAATCCAGAGAGGTGGAGGAAGAGGAGGTTAAGGGGGTTTCTGTGTAAATGTCTGTCAAGTGTTTTAGGGGGATCCAGGGTGGGGGGAGGGGTTAGCCAGACCAGGAATGGGGACAGAGCCAGGCGAACAGGTGGGACTGGGGAGGAAGAGAGCGGAGTGGGGGAGGGGAATGAGAACGTCGTTCCTTCAGAGGGTTCCCATATTCCAACGGTCATAGGAAGGGGTGGATGCGAGGACAGAAGAAGATTCTGCAGTCGGTTGGGAGACCGTGGGCGCTGGATACGCCCGGTCGTTTGTACCAACCCCCGCACTCTAGGTGGCCAGGGCTTACAGAACCAGGGCATGAGGCTGATGTTGTGTAACGCAAGGTCCGTTGTTAATAAGGCCCCCCTCATCCACGACCTGGTTTCGGAGGGGGAGCCGGACCTTGCAGGGATCACGGAAACCTGGTTGGGCCACGAGGAAATGTGCCCACCAGGATACCGTGTATTCCATCAGCCTCGTGCCCGGGGTAGGGGTGGTGGGGTAGCGGTCATTATACGGGAAGGCCTGGCACCGAGAGAATTCACTGTACCTCAGATATCCGGGTGTCTCAGCATCAGCGGCCCTGCCAGAGCTCCTCGAGATGATTGCGGAGGTGGCGGTTGAGACCCCCAGACTATTAGTTATGGGGGACTTCAACCTGCCATCGACGGGCGAATCATCTGAGGTAGCTCGGGAGTTCATGGCTTCCATGACAGCCTTGGACCTGACCCAAATAATTCAGGGCCCCACACACGAGGGAGGCCACACGCTGGACCTTGTTTTTATCTCTGGTCGGTGGAAGAGTGATCTGGGAATAGGGGATTTGGTTATCACTCCCCTGTCATGGTCAGATCACTCGCTTCTCCGACTCGACTTCCCTGCCGCTACCCCCCATCGCGGGGAGGCGGAACCAGAAGATCTTAGATGGTTCCGCCCCAGGCAACTGATGGAACCTGATAGGTTCCAGTCGGAGCTTGGGCCACTTCCTGTAGCCCTGACCCGCTCCCGGATGGAGGACCTGGTGGCCGCATGGAATAGTGCGGCGACCGGGGCCTTGGACCGGGTTGCGCCCTTGCGGCCTCTCCGGTGGCAGCGAACCACCCTGGCCCCTTGGTTTACCGAGGAGCTGAGGGTGATGAAGCACCACAAGAGACGCCTAGAGAGCAGATGGAGATCCTCTCGCGCCGAATCTGACCGAACACAGGTAAGAGCCCATTTACGGACCTACCTTGTGGCACTAAGGTTGGCTAAACGTCGATATTATGCCACTCTTATTGCGTCCGCAGAGAACCGCCCTGCCGCCCTGTTTCAGGTGACCCGCTCCCTCCTTTCACAGAGGCCGCGGGAAGCCCCTTTGCAGGGTAGGGCAGAGGAATTTGGGGAATATCTGCAGGACAAAATCGCTCAGATCCGGAGTGAATGGGTCTCCTTTAGTGATCTCGGGGAGACACCGGAGCCGAGTCTTGAGATACCTCTCTGGGAGGAGTTTGACTCTGTTGCCGCCAAGGACATGGACAGGTTACGCGGGCGACTGAGGGCCACCACATGTTTATTGGACCCGTGTCCCTCCTGGCTGGTACTGGCAGCCTGGGAGGTTACACGAGACTGGCTCCTGGGACTGGTGAACGCCTCGCTGAGGGAGGGGTTCCTGCCAGCCGCCTTGAAAGAGGCGGTGGTGAGGCCCCTACTTAAGAAGCCTTCTCTGGACCCAGCAGAGCTAGTCAATTACCGTCCTGTCTCCAACCTTCCCTTTTTAGCGAAGGTTGTTGAGAGTGTGGTGGCACAACAGTTCCCTCGACACCTGGAGGAAATGGTTTATCTAGACCTGCGCCAGTCCGGTTTCCGGCCCGGTCACAGCACTGAGATGGCTTTGGTCGCGTTGGTGGATGATCTCTGGAGGGCGAAAGATGGGGGTTGTTCCTCCATCCTAGTCCTGTTAGATCTCTCAGCGGCTTTTGATACCATTGACCATGGTATCTTATTGCGTCGGCTGGAGGGGATGGGGATGAGGGTCACCGTATTGCGGTGGTTCTCCTCCTTCCTCTCCGGTCGGTCGCAATGTGTGTTGACAGGGGAGCAGAGGTCGACCCTGAGGCCGCTCACGTGCAGAGTGCCGCAGGGGTCGGTCCTCTCGCCTCTCCTGTTCAACACATACATGAAACCGCTGGGCGAGATCATTCGAGGTTTCAGCTATACATCTCTACCCCGAACCACCCCAACGAAGCCGTCGAGGTGATGTCCCGGTGTCTAGAAGCCGTCCGGGTCTGGGTGGGTGACAACAGACTCAAACTCAACCCTTTCAAGATGGAGTGGCTGTGGCTACCAGCGCCCCGCTTTAGCCAGTGTGTTCCATCTCTGGCCATTGGGGGTGAACAATTGCCCCCGGTGGATCGGGCGCGCAATTTGGGCATCCTCCTAGATTCCCGGCTGGCACTGGATGATCATGTGACAGCCGTGGCTAGGGGGGCGTTCCACCAGGTCCGCCTGGTGCGCCAATTGCACCCCCTACTAGAGCGGGACGCCCTTCGCACAGTCACTCAGGCCCTGGTGAATTCCCGTCTTGATTACTGTAACGCTCTCTACATGGGGCTCCCCTTGAGATGCACCCGTAGGCTCCAGCTGGTTCAGAACGCAGCCGCGCGGGCAATTATGGGGAGTACTAGGTACTCCCATGTTACACCGTTCCTGCGCAAGCTGCACTGGCTGCCTGTGGCTTTTCGGGTGCGTTTCAAGGTGGTGATCATCATCTTTAAAGCGCTCCATGGCTCGGGACCTAGTTATCTGCGGGATCGCATCCTACCCCATACATCCCTGCGACCAATCCGCTCTCACAGAGAGGGACTCCTCCGGGTACCTTCCGCTAAGCAATGCGGGTGGGCGTTGCCCAGGAGTAGGGCCTTCTCTGTGATGGGCCCAACCCTCTGGAACGACCTCCCCCCCGATATTAGAACTACCGTTGACCTCCGCTCCTTCCGTAAGAAACTCAAGACCCACCTGTTTCGACTAGCTGGCCTGGCCCATTTGTAATCATAAGTAACATCTATTACTGACCTTCCTGGATGGCTTTTTAAATTTTAAATTTTTGGGGTTTTAAATTGGTTTTTAGATTGTTTTTAATTATTAATTAGTTTGGGTTAATATACAGACTGTATGTTTATGTTGTCTGTCTGGGTTTTCGTGTTGTGCTTTGTTGTTTTTATATATGCGATGTCTGTACACCGCCCCGAGTCCCTGCGGGGAGAGGGGGCGGTCTCTAAATGTAATAAACTCAAACTCAAACTCAAGTAAGCTGGGCGGCGCCGGATCCGCCCAGAACGCCTCAGAGCTGCTGGAGTCGACGGCGGGGAAGGAGGTGCCCGTGGTAGCTCCTCCCGCAAGGGAGTGGAGCTCCGGGAGCCATCTTGGTGGCCTGTTGCAGAAGGTGGAATCTCCGCAGCAGGTAGGCAGGGCCGAGGGGGCGCGGCCGAAGGCGGGCTTGAGATGGGGCATGGTGAACAACTCCCTGGGTAGGATTGGCCTGACTCAGGGAAGGCCAAAGGCAAAGGTAAACCAGGAGGAACCCGCCCACTGGGGTGGAAGTCCTGTAACATGGCCGGCCGGGAGGCGTCGTCCAGAGTAACTAAATCCCCGGGCAGCTGGGGATCATTGTATGGCCATGGTGGAAGGGCACCATGGGGCGGCTCGGCTGCAGGAGTAGACGGAGTGATGCCGGCGGTCGACCTCGCAGGGTTGTCGTTGGTCCCAGACAACTGGCGGCCCCTCAGTTGATCCACGTGGCGCTGCCATTCGGTCCCGTCAGGTAGGTGGACCCTGTAGGAACAGGGACCGGCTATGGAGGTGATGGTGGCAGGCACCCACCTGGAATGCGGTGGACGCAAACTGAAGACCATTGTCAGAGACGATGACGTCTGGCAAGCCATGGGTGGCGAAAAGACTAGTCAACTCTCTGACGGTGGCCTCGGCCGTGGTGGATCTCATGAGGATGATTTCCACCCAGCGGGAGTAGGCGTCCACCACAACCAGGAAAACCTGGCCCCGGAAAGGCCCCGCGAAGTCCAGATGTAGGCGAGACCATGGTCCCCGGGGAAGCTCCCATTCCCTGGGCGCGGCAGCCGGAGGTGCCGGCCGGGAACGTTGGCAGGGAGAGCAGCCGGCCACCCAGGATGCAATCTCGTCGTCCATCCGGGGCCACCAGACATAGCTGCGAGCAAGAGCTTTCATTCGCACTATGCCCGGGTGGCCCTCGTGGAGACAAGACAGCACCTGGTGGCGAAGGCTGGGTGGAATCACCACCCTGTCACCCCACAGGAGGCACCCACTGTGGAGTGACAGCTCCAGCTGCCTGGCCTTGAAGGGGCGGAGGTCTTCAGACACCGGCCCATCTGGCCAACCCCTCAGGACCCACATCATGACCTGCGATAGGGCGGGGTCAGCCCTGGACTTGGTGGCCACCTCCTCCGAGGAGAGGGGCATGGCCAAGTCAGCTATGGCCAAAACCGACAGGCACGGCACTGTCGGAGGATCTGTGATAGGGAGCGGGCAACGGCTGAGGGCATCAGCGTGCCCTATGTGTTTCCCTGGCCGATATTCAAGGGAGTAGCTGTACGCAGCTAGAAATTCTGTCCACCTGGTCATTCGTGGTGACAGAATAGGGGGGGTCGGCCTGTTACCGGCCAGAAGCCCAAGGAGTGGCTTGTGGTCGGTGAACAGCGTAAAGTGCCGCCCATACAAGTAATCATCGAACCTTTTGATCCCAGACACTGCAGCCAGAGCCTCCTTGTCTATCTGGCTGTAATTATGCTCCGCCGGAGTCAGTGTCCGGGAGTAAAAGGCGATGGGGGCCTCCGAGACATTGGGCGGGATGTGGCTCAGGACCGCCCCCAAACCCACGGGGGAGGTGTCACAAGCTAGAGTCAGAGGCAGCCTGTCACTATATTGAACTAGGACTGCCTCTGACGTCAGCATCTCTTTGACAGCCGCGAATGCATGCGCTTCCGGCTGCCCCAGCGCCAGGCCATCGATTGGTCGAGCATCCGATGCAGCGGCTCGGCTAGTGATGCCTTATGGGGAAGAAATGGCGTGTAAAAGTTGAGCAAGCCGAGGAACGCCTGCAGCTCCGCTTTGGAGGCAGGCGTGGGGGCGTTCTGTATGGCTGCTACTTTGGAGGGGGTGGGGTGAATTCCCTGGGCGTCAATGGTGAAGCCCAGGAAATCCACTCTCGGCACAGCAAACGAGCATTTGCTGCGCTTTAATTTTAAGCCCGCGCCCCTGAAACGGTCGAGGACCTTCTGGAGTATTTCGATGAGGCCTGATCGGCTGCTAGTGGCGATCAAGACATCATCGAAATACGGAACCATGCCAGGGAGCCCATGGAGCAGGCGCTCCATGAGGCTCTGGAAGATCCCCGGGGCAACGGAAACGCCGAATTGTAAACGGCGGCAACAGAAGGCTCCACGGTGGGTGACAATGGTCTGCGCGGCTGCCGCCTTGTCATCCACTGGGAGCTGCTGGTAGGCCTGCGCCATATCCAGTTTCGCAAAGATGCAGCCCTGCCCTAAAGAATTGAGCAGGTGCTGCACTACCGGAACTGTATAGGGGTTCGCTTGGAGGGCAAGATTAATGGTCGACTTAAAGTCCGCGCAGAGGCGTATGGAGCCGTCCGCTTTGACAGGGATCACTAATGGGGTCTCCCATCTAGAGTAATCGACCGGCTCCAATACTCCCTGCGCGATGAGCTTATCCAGCTCGGCATCAACCTTGGCCCTCAAAGCGAAAGGCACCCTACGGGCCTTCAGCCTAATCGGGGCAACCTGGGGGTCAAGATTAAGGCAGATGGGGGTGCCCTTGTAAGCCCCCAGCTGCCCATCAAAGACGTCGGCGTATTGCGCCAGGACGTCGGCCACGTCAGGAGGCGTGGCCACTACCTGCCATACCCCATGGACAGAAAGGCCCAAGGCAGGGAACCAATCTAGGCCCAAGAGGGCCGGCAAAGGCTTTTCAACAATTAGCAGAGGCAGACACCCTGAAAAGTCCCCATACTCCACCCGCACCAAGTAACAGCCCAGGGTAGGAATTAAAGTCCCCTAGTAGTCTCTTAGGGCAGAGTCCGGGGAGGAGAGCTGTGCCTTGGAAATACCCGGGCAGAGGCGAGAGAACTCTGCCCAGGAAAGGAGGGATTGGGAAGAGCCCGAGTCCACCTCCATAGTACATGGGGAGCCCTCGATCAGAAGTGACGCCTTGATGCGGCCCGCACCTGCGGCCGCGTGGAAGGCTGACTCTGCAGGGTTGGTTTGTTGGTCGGCGTCGACAGCAAAACACCCATCTCGCGACTTTGGCTGCCATTGACTCAGCTGGGCTGCTGGCCTCGCTGCGTTGGTTGCTGGTGACGGACCGTCGTCTTGGCGTTGGGGCAGCGGCAGAGACGCCCGGCAGACTTGGGCCAGGTGGCCCTTCTTCAGGCAGCGGCGGCATACGGCAGCCTTGAACGGGCAAACTGAGCGGTCATGATTACCGCCGCAGCCCAGGCAGGCAACAGGAGCTTGACGGGCTCGTTGAGGCGCTCGCCGCCTGGCAGTCTGGCTGAGGCGGGCCACTATGCGTTCTTCTGGGTAGTCGTCAGGCAGAGGTACCAGCTCGTCTACCAGGCAGGTGCGGCCTGGAGGCGGGGGTAGGTGGAACATTTCTGCCATTGACTCATCCGACAGCTCCGCGGCTCTGGCTTCTTCGATGGCCCCTTCGAAGGTGACATCAGCCCGGGATAGGAGGCGCCGCCGGAGGCGCAGGTCCTTCACTCTGCACACAAACTGCTCCACTAGTGCTGAGTCGATGTTTGAGAACTTGCACTGCATGGCAGATGTGCGGAGCGATTGGAGGAACTGGCTGATTGTTTCCTCAGGTTTTTGGATGCAACGCCTGAAGGCGTAGCACCTCGTGATCCAGGATGGCGTAGGGGCATAATGATGCTGCAGCCTCCCGGTCAGGTTTGCCCAGTCAAGCATGTGGACCGGCTGAGGAGCTGCCAGAGCTCGCGCAGCGCCAAACATCGGGGGACCGCAACAGCTGAGGAAAAAGCTGCATTTTTCATCTTCAGGAATGCTCCTCTTGCCATTTGCGATGAGGAAACATTCGAAGCGTTCTAGAAACGCTTCCCACGTCTCCCCGGCGGTCCCGGACGGTGCGAATGGTGGCAAGGACGCCATTCTCTTCGCCTCAGAGACTCGCGGAGAGGGGGAGAAAAATGCCTATGTCTGGTTCTGCCGAAGTGGGAACGCGTGGTGGGTCAGCGGCGGCTGGATCCCACCTTCGTTGCCAGTGTTAAGTTGGCAAGAACGCAGACAGACGCCGTGAGGCAAAGTCAACAGGTTTATTCGGATAACAGCAAGAACACGCAATTACAGGAGAGAAGCGGGAGCTGTCCCTGCCTGACAGCTATTTATATGGAGCTGTCAGGCAGGACAGCCAATCAAGCAACAGGGAACTGCCCGCGTTTAGCCAGGCCGCGTCTTAACCAATCAGACGCGACCTGGCTGTTGCTGGCTGACTCGGGGGAAACTCCCGACGTCATTGCCAGGACTCTACAAAAGGTGCGTCTTATATTCTGAAAAATACGGAAACTGTTGTGCTGTTGTTGATCTAGCCCCACCTAGTGGCCGGGGGCAGATAAGCCTCACTATAAGGTCTGAAGCCAGACTCCATTTTCTGTCAGCCTTTGGAGAAGATGGAAGCAGCCATCCCTGGTCATCCGGAGACGGCCTCCGTCCCTCACACGGAGCATCGCTGTGGAGGTTCCAGCTGCTTCTTTGCTGGCTGGTAGTTAATGCTGCCTATCTCGTCTTTCTATTTGATTTCCACTCTTTGCATCTCCTCAGTTTCACCTGCCCTCTTCTCCCAATAAAGCATCCAGATCCACGCCAGGCTCCCTTTCATGGGAGGAGAATAGGGGGGCTTAGCTGCCTCTCCAGCTGCACACAGACCCACCTGCAATGGGGACGGAAGAAAGGTGGAATTCCACCAGGCTAATCACAAACCCACAAATACAGGAATTTATTTTGAAAAGAATACAGCATTTTCCAATTAGCAGTGCTAAACATAAAAATACCATGGTATCTACTCTTTGGAACCATTAATTCCCTGAGTAGTTAAATTGGCCAGATCTGTTGACATGGTTCCCCTCCTTCTCCTCTGGATTCCTCCTCCAAAGGATCTAAGATTAATGGATCCATATCGGGACCCCCATACCTGCCATGGCTGCAGCCTTGGAGACCCCAAGATCTTTTCATCCTCCTTCCTTCCCCTCCTCAATCTGGAGGAATAGGCAGCATTCATGGCCTGGGCCAGAGTCTTTATGAGATTGTAAAGGTGGTAGCGATTTTGGGCCCTTCCTCTGTCCCTTTTCCTCTGGGTCTCCAGTGGGGCTTTCTGGGTGCATCTTCTGCGGCCTTTGACAGAAAAGACATTCTTTGAAAGAGAACAATGAAAATAATGATGTTGAAACTTTACTTCCACAAAGAAATAGGGTTTAAAGGTAGAATCTTTTGGCCTTTCTTTTGTCAGATAATCAAAGTTCCAAATACTATGGATGTATTTGAGAAGTCTGCGCTTGTTTATTTCATATACTGCATAAGTTGTGAGGATCCAGACTTTCCCCTCAATGGGTCCTGGGAGACGCATAAGTGTTAAATGGAAAGGAAGAATTCTGTCCCAAATGGAATCAAATTCTATGAAGTGAACAAAGACGTTGACTTGTCTCCACTTAGAGAGGGAATCCCTGAGGGCTGCAGTATATCCAGTTGTTGAGAACAGTTGTGATATAACCACACAAATTCCATTCCTGACAAGCACAGGAGTAAAAGTCCTCATGAAATTCTCTCCCTTTTCTGTATCTGAAGCAAAGAGGCCAATCAGGGTCCATCTGAAGTGGAGGAGCAGCTGGACAATTGCTGGGTACTGGATCCCTTCTTTTTGGAGAATGTGGTGGAAAAAGGGGAATTTATTTTTATCACTCAGAGCCCTTGAAGCTCTTGCATGATTGATCTGAAAAAGCAATTGAAAGGATTAGAGCCGTGATGGGGAACCTGTGGCGTGCAGAGCGTCCTCTCCTGGCACGCCAGCTACCACAGCCCAGCTCCACTAGCATCCACATGCAGGCTCACCTCCTGCCGGCCAGCTGGTTTTCGGGCCTTTGTAGAGGGCCAGGGCGGGGGACGCGTGACTATGCAGTAGGGGTGGGCAGGAAACTCCGGCAGGCTGGAATTGAGTGTGGATGGCCTCCCCCCTCCCCCAGTGCTTCCTGGCTGAGTTGGGGGCTTCCTTCAGCCTTCAAACAGTTGCAGGGGTTTTATTTTTTATTTTTTGCTTCCAGGTTGGTGCAGGAGGCTTTCCAGGGCCAAAATGGGATGCAGAAAGCACAGGGGTTTTTCCCCCCATGTTGGCCCTGAAAAGCCTCCTGCACCAACCTGGAAGCAAAAGCCTCCAAACAAGCCCTGCAACTGTTTGAAGGCTGAAGGAAGCCTCCAACTGACCCAGGAAGCACTGGAGAGCCAGGCCATTCACACTCACTTCCAGCCCACCAGAGGTTTCTGCCCCAGGGCAGAAATGAAAACCTGTCCTGTGGAGCCCACTGCCACTTGGGCGGAGGAGGATGACCACACGAAGAAGAAGAGGAGGAGGAGGAGAATGGCGAGGCTTTGCAGGAGCCAGCAGGGAGCAGGTCAGGTGGGGCTGGCTGGCTGGCTGCGGAGGGGACAATCATGGTGCTTAGGTGGCAGCAGCCTGCATGCCCCAACTGTGCTGGGGGGGGGGGGAATAAGAGGCCCTGCTTGAATGGGGATGAAAGTACCCAAGCATGCCCTGGCTGAAGCACGCTTTCACTGACACACACACACAGACACACACTTAGATTACTCTCTTGCCCTCCCTGTCTGTCTGGCCCCATTTCCATGCTCAGCTGTCGCCCACACCATTGGCAGCAGTTTGGGTGCCTTGGCTGAAGTATGCTTTCTCTGCCAAACACACTTGGATTGCCTGTCTCTGTCTGGCCCCATTTGCTGCTCCTTGAGACAAAGAAGCCTCATTAAGTAGCTAAGTGGAAATAGTTGGTGGGAGGGGAGGAGCAGGAGAACTGCAGGTAACCACTTTCCCCACCCACCCACCCCCGAGAATGAAAGTTTCTGGATCCCTGACTCTGCAAAAGAAGATGGGTGCCTGAATCTGCACAATATTATAGCACCCAGGAGCGTCCATTCTCGGCACAAAAATCATTTCCCAGCCAACTCTCCTCTCCCTTCTTCAAAGGCAAAGAAGCCGAGAAACAAGAGAGGAGACAGAGGTTTGCAAAGTAAGTGAGTCCTTGTTGCAGGAAGGGAGGAAGAAGCAGGAGGTATCTTAGTGGGTTGGGGAGGCCTTGAGGGTCTCTTCTATCACTAGGACCCCCATGGCTTTCCCCACCCTGAGATACAATACAATAGCAGAGTTGGAAGGGACCTTGGAGGTCTTCTAGTCCAACCCCCTGCCCAGGCAGGAAACCCTATAGCATTTCAGACAAATGGCTATCCAACATCTTCTTAAAGATTTCCACAACTTCTGGAGGCAAGCTGTTCCACTGATTAATTGTTCTAACTGTCAGGAACTTTCTCCTCAGTTCTGAGTTGCTTCTCTCCTTGATTAGTTTCCACCCATTGCTTCTTGTTCTACCCTCAGGTGCCTTGGAAAATAGTTTGACTCCCTCGTCTTTGTGGCAACCCCTGAGATATTGGAACACTGCTATCATGTCTCCCCTAGTCCTTCTTTCTATTAAACTAGACATACCCAGTTCGTGCAACCATTCTTCCTATGTTTTAGTCTCCAGTCCCCTAATCATCTTTGTTGCTCTCCTCTGCACTCTTTCTAGAGTCTCCACATCTTTTCTACATCGTGGCGACCAAAACTGAATGCAGTATTCCAAGTGTGGCCTTACCAAGGGATTATAAAGTGGTATAAACACTTCACGTGATCTTGATTCTATCCCTCTGTTGATGCAGCCTAGAACTGTGTTGGCTTTTTTGGCAGCTGCTGCACACTGCTGGCTCATATTTAAATGGTTGTCCACTAGGACTCCAAGATCCCTTTCACAGTTACTACTGTTGAGCAAGGTACCACCTATAATGTACCTGTGCATTTCATTTTTGTTGCCTAAATGTAGAACCGTACTCTTTTCACCATTGAATTTCATTTTATTAGTGCCCAATGTTCAAGTTTGTCAAGATCCTTCTGTATCTTTAGCCTATCTCCTGGAGTGTTGGCTATTCCTGCCAGCTTGGTGTCATCTGCAAATTTGATGAGTTCTCCATTTATTACCTCATCCAAATCATTGATGAAGATGTTGAAGAGTACTGGGCCCAAAACAGAGCTTTGAGGTACTCCACTGCATACCTCCCTCCATGTACATGCAGTTCCATTGAGGACTACACGTTGAGTACGGTGGGTCAGCCAGTTACGAATCCATCTGGTGGTGGTCATGGGCACATTGGTATCCTTGAATTCTGAGCTCTTAGGAAAGTATCCCCTCCTTGTGGGTTGCAAACAGCTGTTTCCAGTAGGGAAAAAAGGACAAAGCAATTGGGGAAATAGTTTCCTTTGCTATATTTCTAGTCTGAATTAGACCATGGCAGGGTCCCTACAGAAGAGATCTTTCAAGGATCATTATGTATTCATAGAAAAGCAACTGACTTAGCTCTGCTCTTAAATGCTGTTGTACATAAAAAACAGAGGAGCTCTGATCAACTACCAGAGCCATCATTTTGACAGTTTTGCTGTCCTGTAGTCTGTCCCCATGAAATGCAAGCATGGAATAAACTGAGCCTGGTTTGTCCTCAGTCTTTTCAGTGGCGACAAACTACTAGCAAAAGTGGCATTTGATCACAAGGCAAGGAATGTTTCCCCTTTTGCATTGGAGCATCCAAGAAGGGACAGGAAAGACAAAGAAAAAGATGGAAAGAGGAGAAGAGAGCAAGGAAGCAAGAAGAAGGAAAGAGGGGAAGAAAGAATGAAGAGGGAAGGAAAAAGAAGGGAAGGAAGGAGATTATAATGAGAGAGAGTGAGGATATGAGGTAAATCCTGCCTTAGCGCTTGATCACCAACAGCCCTGTTGCCTTTTACCATCTCCTTGTCTTCTCCTCTTGACCTCTCCTGGTGGTCTCCCATCCTATCATTGAGGATGCCTTGGTTACAAAGCTAGGTCTCTTAAGGAGAGGGAGTGAGGCTCCCTCTCACCCACATACTTTGACCTCCTGCACACACAATGGGCAACCAAGGAGAGTGAGCACAGCAGCAGTGGGAGTTGCTGTGCCCACCATGGCCTCCAAAGTCAACCACAATGGGGCCCTCATTGAAATTGAGTTTGACACCCCTGGACTAACAGATGACCTGAGTGCTGCATGTGTTGCTCTCAAACTTACAACGTATGAGTCAAGGTTAGAAAAATTATCAGCTTGTATACAACAGCAAAAGTCACATTAATCAAAAGCATGCCAAATGCAAATGTTTACCTTTCAATAAAAAGATGTTTGTATCATTGAAAGCATTGTTATTGGGGGGTGGGTGTTTTCAGAGAAAATACGTTAATCATGTATGAGTTGTTTTTCTAAACTAAAACCTCATTATTCAGGTTAAATTGCCATGTTGGCATTCCGAGATAAATAAGTGGGTTTTGGGTTGCAGTTTGGGCATTCAGTCTCTAAAAGGTTTGTCATCACTGCATTAGAGCATACACAGAGTGTAACCTAATTCAGCTTTTGTTAAATTGCTGTTGAGAGAAGCTCCATTGTAACCTAACGTGCCAACTACATAGATAAAACTTCTAGGCGAATTGCCAAGCTTAGCCTAGCAAAGTAACTTCTTGTGAAAAGTAAAATGTGGATTCTGCCAAGTAGCCTTGCTTGTACCTTAAAATGTGTGTTCAGCATTCCCCAGCAAAGCTATGAGTTATACTCCAAAAAATGGATTTCTTTTCCCTTCTACAGTCTATAGTTTTCAGAGTGCTGACAAAAATCATGACATTTGCGTGATACCAAATTATGTTTCTAAAGCAATGACGTTCTGTGCAAGCTATAAGATGTTTGGAAAAGTTTTTGGCACATGCCTGTTTTTCTCTCTCTGCCTGCTCTGTTAAGGTGGGAGACAAAAAGGTCATCCAGTCTTTTGCTTTCTGCAGAAATAAAAGCTGATAATCCATAGCTTCGTCTTCAGAGTTTCACTGGACTTATCAGATTCTGAGCTGCATTCAAAAACTTAGCACAATGAACAATGCTGTGTTATATTTGGGGTCAAATCAAGTCCAAACTATTATATTTTAATAAATCAAATCTTGTTTTCATGAAGGCATTAGAATAATTTGTTATTTAGACATTGTTTAAAATATTAAAGACAGAATATTAACAAGATTGTATTATAAAAGTGAAAATAATAAATAAATTAAAAAACTATAAACAATGTAAGTCATATTACTGTATCTCACCCCTACAATTTATTTCAATTAGATTTACATGTGCAAATGCCAACTGAAGTATTCTACTCCAATAAAGGGCCTACTATAATTTTTGAGGATTGCTGCATATTTTAATGCTTCTAAGGCCCAGATTCTTTGTGGAGGAATCTTTTTAGCTTCTCCAGTTGTACAAGAAACAGGGAGACCTCAGTTCCTCAAAAAATTTGTCAGTAGTAGAATCCAAGATTGGTTTTTAATTGAAGTTTTGTCTGTTCTAACAGCCACAATTTTCAGAGTCTGTTAGTTTCCATAGATTAAATTTTATGCCAATACCCATATTTTCTGATTTTAAACAAAGTAGAAATTGTGTAAATTCGCAAATCAGCTCTGATGGGCAGCAGCTGGAGTCCTTTTGTCCACCCCAAGATACTCCTCGGAGGCTGTGATTGGGTTGGTTCTGCTGGTGGTTTCTCTCTGAAGCCCCAAACATCAGATTGATGTCAGAACATGGGGGAAACCTCGGCCTCATATACTTCAATAATTGGGGCTGAGGAAGCTGGAGAGCTATGAGGTTTTCTTTTAAGCACCACTTTCACTCATGTCTTTGATCTAACTGAGCTCCTTTGATGATGAGGGAGCCAAGATTCAGTCTCAGAGAAAACAACCCCAGGGAAGGAAAGGTCTTATTTGCTCTATTGGCTGACCATCTATGGCTAGGATGTCATTTCCCAAAGACCATAACTTTTGAACTTGATTTACCGATATTAATTATCAGATAATTATTATGACAAAAGAACCCAAGTCTTCCTCACAGGGTATATAATCCAATGTGTAAGTGTGATAATTTCACAGTGTAAATCAACATGTTCCAGTAGGTATTTAGCATGCTAAACATATGTACCCATAACAGAACTTATAACAAAATTAAAGGTTTGGAAAGGACCTTTGAGGTCTTCTAGTCCAACCCCCTGCTCAAGAAGGAGACCCTATACCAGGGGTCCTCAAATTATGTCCCACTGGCCGGATACAGGCCACTGAAGCCATTAATCCAGCCCACGTGGGACCATGAGGCTGCCCTGCCCAAATCACCCCACCCACTTGCCAGTCCCCACCCACCGGCTGAGCGCAGGCCTTCCCTTCGCAAGCCCCACTGACTGAAACTGCAAAATAGGACCAAAGCTTTTGGCCAGCAGAGTACTTCTGGTGGCTGGGGAGGCCAAAAATGGGATTCAGGGAGGCCCCAGGAGGGGAAATGGTGCCCTATGCTTCAGATTCTTAGCTTGGGCTAAGTGGAACGCAAAGCCATGTCGACTGGCACACGTGGCCTTGCCCGTTGCTCTTCCGGGTTTCTTGTGTGCATGTGAGCACGACGATCAGCTGACCTTTACATACGCAGCAGTGCCAGGAACTGGAAGAGGAGCTGCCTGGTGCACATGTATGGACCAACATGCACACTGGTCAACTCCTCTTCCAGATTGCATCCCTGCATCCATCCCAAAAGGGTTCGCCATCAATGCCCTATTCCAAGGGTGGTTTTACCAAGGCATTATAAAGCGGTACCAATACTACTCGTGATTTTGATTCTATCCTTCTGTCGATGCAGCCAAGGATTGAAATGGCTTTTTTTGGCTGCTGCCACACATTGTTGGCTCTCATTTGAGAGATTGTCCACTAGGATTCCAAGATCCCTTTCACAGTTACTGCTATTGAGCCAGGTTTCACCTAATCTGTACCTGTACATTTGGTTTTTCTAGCCTCAGTGTAAGACTCAGGGGTTGCCACAAAGAAGAGGGAATCAAACTATTTTCCAAGGCACCTGAGGATAGAACAAGAAGCAATGGGTGGAAACTAATCAAGGAAAGAAGCAACTTAGAACTGAGGAGAAATTTCCTGACAGTTAGAACAATTAATCAGTGAAACAGCTTGCCTCCAGAAGTTGTGGAAATCTTTAAGAAGTTGTTGGATAGCCATTTGTCTGAAACGGTATAGGGTTTCCTGCCTAGGAAGGGGGCTGGACTAGAAGACCTCCAAGGTCCCTTCCAACTCTGCTATTGTATTACTTTACTTTTCTCTATACTGACTTTCCTTTTGTTAGATAGGCCCAGGGTTCAAGTCCATCTAAATCCATCTGGATCTTGAGCCTATCTTCTGGGCTGTTGGCTATTTCGGTCAGTTTTGTGTCATCTGTAAATTTGATGAGTTCCCCATCTATCCCTCATACAAACCATTGATGAAGATGTTGAAGAGGGCTGGGCCTAAAATGGAACCTTGGGGTCCCCCACTGCTTGTTTTTCTCATGTAGATGTAGTTCCACTGAGGACCACAGGCTGAGTCCATCTGGGGGTGATGCTGTCTATCCCACATATTTTTAGCTTACCAAGAAGTAGATGGTGGTTTATTTTGTCAAAGTCTTTCTAAAATCCAAGTACTGTCTATTATGTGCACTGCATTTCACTGGTCCACTAATTTAGTAATTTTTGGCAAAGAAAGAAATAACATTTATTTATGATGTGTTTTTGGATCCTTCATTAGTTGAAGTAAATTGTCAATATGAAGAGAGAATAACAAGGGTTCAAATATGCATCCTTCCCTTCCTCCTTGGTAAGTATCAATCCTTCTTCTCATTGCTCCATTGAGCCCCAACCTCCCTCTCAAACAAGGACCTGGAGAAAGAGCCTGGATCAGGGCCAACAGGTGGAGCTCCATTTTGAGGGCAATCAATTTACTATATAATATTTCTCTGTTACTTATGACAAATGCACTAACATCTAGAAAGCCAACAAAACCGTGTTTTACTTTGCTGATATAGATTAGATATTTCAGGACAAATTTGTTACCAATATTAGATTATTGACATGCAATAAAGCTATAAAGCTATTCACTACCTAAAACCTTCTGTTTCTTCTGCAAGGAATGCATTTTCCTCAAGTTTAACTCAGAGGATCCAGGCATACATTTCAGCCACAATATCTGCTAGTCTATTTGGCCTATAATTGCTAGAGTCCTTTTTATTACACTTTTTAGATAGATAAAATGATACTATTGTCAACTTCAATCTGACTGGATATTATTTATATGTGGAAATGAAGATGCCAATAGAGGCCCCAACAACCAGGGATATTTTTTTGATCAGTTAAATAGTTGGTAGAATGTCTTCTCCGGGGAATGTATTGCTTGCATTTCAGGTCTTTTATGATTAATCTCAACATGAACGTAATGGGGTAAAATATTGTCATTTTTGCTAATATGGAGAAAAGCAGCTCTTGAATTCCATGGAAAAGACATGATTGCATCTATTGCTCACCCACCACCACCCACCCCTCACTTTTCCACATGGAAAAAAACACACACAAACCTGTGGGACTTTGTAGGTGCCTCCTAATGTTGACATCTGGGTGGAGATGTCCCTTGGAGCTAAATCAAAAAGAGCCAGAAGATTCTCCTTCCTTCCACAGCCGTAGTTGGGGACATTGGCTTCTCCAGTGGAGAGAATGTCCAGCAAGGCATCTGAAGTGCGGAAAGTGCTCCCATAGTTGTCATGGAGGTTGTAGCCAAGTGTGAGATTGTGCAGGAGCTGGGAATTCTTGTTGACCATTTGAATGGTGAAAATGAATCTTAAGGCAACTAGAAAACCATAAGCATCCCTATTGTAAAAAAAATGTTATTATCACGGGCAGCAACAAATACTTTTTAAAAATATATAAGCCTCCAATGCCTACTGAGCCTTAAGCCAACATTGATCCAAAAGCAAGGATCAGTTATACAAATATGGAAATTGGCTGAGGTACAGCAACTACAGCTGATTCCACCACTACTTTAAATAAAATTCATTATTCAAGTGATAATTGAACTGAAAGAGGAAAATAATCTGCAGCTTTTTTTTCACGCCTATTTTTCGATTTGAGTTTCTTTCACAAAATCAGACAAAAGAGAGAAGCCACGGAAATCAAAATCATTGAGGACATTAGACATAATCCCCAATATAGGAATAAATGAAAAATAGAAACAGAAAAGAAGGGGAGTGTTAGAATGGAGGGAGTGCAACTCTATCACCCCGAATGACTTACGGATCACGAAAAACAAACTGAAGAGAAGGAGCCACGTTGAAAAGCAAGTTTGTATGCAATATTTGCTTTCCAGTGGTGACTATACCAATGAGATGGTCTCCTGGGCTGTAAAAGCTCTGTGGTTGTTTTCCATCCTGGTGCTCCAAACTCTGCGGGCATTTCATTCTCAGCTTCCCAGAGACTGGATGGGACACCAGCAGCATCAGAAGCAGGAGGTCCATCATTCATGGGGCGAATCAATGAATCCCTTTTCTGTTTCTAAAGAAGAATTTGAAGAATTCAAAGGACTCTCACAAGGTGGAATATGATCCAGTGTCTTTCCTGATTGAAACACAGAGAAACACTCAGCTTCATCTGGAAAGGAGAGAGACGGACATTCAAGAGCACAGACCCTGCCTGTCCCTAAACTCCATATTTCTCTGCCCAAAGTCTCCCCTGGAGGATTCGGCCAAAGAGCAGAGCTGAAACTTTTATCATAATTCTCCCTCTCAGGAGGGATACCTGGATAATTCAACCAGTTCTTGGACTCAAAAATTGTTGGGAAATTCTGTAGAGGGAAATGAAAGGGAAATAATCCCCACGTGATTCATAATAACAGGGGCAGATATCGAATTAATGCCATCATCTAGAATTGAGAGATTTGGGGTCTCCATGCTTGAAACTGAGCCCAGAGGGAATACACAGCACCTATGGCTGAAGAAACAAATAAATCTGAGATTTGTTGGCATAGTGATAAAAGACAAAACTCCAGGGACCAGTTAATGGCAGAGCATATCACAGAACTGAAATAGTTGGCAGCTGAGTTGGAACCAAAATGTACTTTATTTTGAAAGCTAATGCTCAAGGGCACCACACAAAAGGGCTGATGCTATAGTATGGCCTATCTCCAAGAACAAAATCAACTTTATTGAAAAACTAGTTACCAGAATTTTGCAGAGTTAAAAAAAATGAGAGAGGGAGGGAGGGGGGGAAGAGAAAGGTTAGAAAAAACGAAATCAGGGCTGCCTCCCACCCCATGGAATGAACGCAGGAAGGAAGGAAGGAGAGGGGGAGAGGGGGGGGAGAAAAGTTTTTAAAAATGAGTGAAAAGAGGTCAAAATCAAGGCATGAAGTAAGCATGCCTTAGGAGATAAATGCTTCTTTGCTGATGTTATGATATTACTTTTATAGTTTCAACGGGTTGTTGAGAAGAGTTGGTTCTTACTGTGCTAATAATTGTTTTAAAATTAATAAATGAAAGTCAACAGTTAGGGTGTTTGGAAAATAACATCATAGCCATAGAAGGCTATTTGATGGTGAGTCAATAGAGTGAATTAACATCTTTACTTATTTAGGGTACTTTTCTCCAGAACTGAAAGTTCACTCACTCTTGTTCAATGAAGTGCCTTTAGAACAGGGGACTCAGTGAATTTGCTGCTTAAATTTTAAAAAACCATCCAGCTTCCTTAGCCCAATATATTGAAGTCTGTATTTCCAAGCTCCTATATCAAACTATAGTTAAAATAGTTCATGCTTAGTACAATTCCAGTCCCATCATCTGAAGAGTATCTTAGAGACGGATAAAAGAACTTTAGCTTCTGCCCTCAGAACTAATTTAGGAAGTTGTTCATTTTTCTCTCTCACTAAAATTAGGGAATATTATTATTGATCTAAAATAAAATTAGTGGAAAATGAGAGAACCCCAAAATCTGATCTGTCAGAACCAACAAAATTTCAATCACAGCCCACTTTCCTTGAACATCTGACAAATCCTATTAGGAGCTGTGGTTTCCCTGTCTCTTGCGTCCTCGGAGAACAAGTTCAAGAGAAGGCTGCACAAGGAATCTGGGATATCCGAGCAGAGAAAGATACACCCAACCTCAGTAAGGTTGGCACATTGAAGTGGATGAGCTGCTACAAACAGACCTCCCAAATTGCCAAGTATTGAGACACAGAAATGCCTTAATATCTCAGGGTCGTATTTATTTGAGCAAGATTTGAAAAGCTAGTCATAATGGTTAATTAAAGAAATATAATCAACTGCTTATAATGAAAAGGATTTTATTTATGGAGCCTCAGTTAAGAAGATGTCATGCATCTTAATACATCTGTTATTGGAATGTCTACTGTCTAAGAAAGAGAAAGATCTTGGACTGCATTGTTAGACAAATGACCCATTGCTTAAATCAAAACAATTGATTTCCTGGGTGGTCAGAATTCCAAAATTACATATAACGCATCCCCTTATTGGAGCAAAACTCTTCCATTGAGAACTGGATATGTGGGTGTGACTGTGGCAAAGTTTAAGGGTAAGGCATAAATATGTTTTCCAGTCTTTATTCATATTCTTTCTCACTTATTTTTTTATTACTTTCCATTTTTATATATGGACTTATTATCCTCTGTGTTCTACATTATTCATCTTGACATGGCTGAATGGCTACAGTAAATGATTCTAATAGGTCCTGAGAACCAGGTTGGATTTATTAAAATCTAATGTTTTGGACTTGATCTAACCCCCAATATAACACGGCATTCTTCATTGCTTTTGTAGATCAGTGATAGAATTGCTTCAGAGACCCTGAGAGATAAAAATCAGTTCCCCCTTTTCCACCAGATGTTCCCCAAAATAGGATTCCAGTACCCAGCCATTGTCCAGCTGCTCCTCCATTTCAGATGGACCCTGCTTGGCCTCTTTGCTTCAGACACCGAGAAGGGAGAGAATTTCATGAGGATTTTCACCCCTATGCTGGTCAGGAATGGAATTTGTGTTGTTATATCAGAACGATTCTCCACAGATGGAAATACAGCTCCCCTCTCTAAGTGGAGACAAGTCAACGTCTTTGTTCACTTCCTGGAACATGTTCCTCTTGCAAACAGAGTTCTTCCTTTCCATTCAGCACTTGCACACTTGCCAGGACGCACTGAAGGGAAAGTTTGGATCTTGTCAATCTTGGTGAAGCGACAATGAGAAGGCACAGGCCTTTCAAATATGTCCACAGTATTTGGAACTTTGCTTTTCAGGAAAAAAGTCCTAAGGATCATCCCTTTGAACACAGTTTCTTTGCGGGACCTCAATATCAAGATGAGCATTTTCACTGTTCTGTTTCAAAGTCCATCTTCTCGGTCAAAGACAGGGGAAGATGCACCCAGAAAGCCCCACTGGAGACCCAGTGGAAATGGAACAGGATCCAGGTCCTAAATAACCCCAATGTGTACAGTATCACCAAGACTCTGGCCCAGGCCTTGAATACTGCCTATTCCTCCATTCTGAGGAGGAGAAACAAAGGGGTCGAAGAGAGTTTGGGGCCTCCAAGGCTGCAGCCATGGCAGGTAAGGGGTCCCGACAAGGATCCATCAGATTTCCTTACTTTTTAGGAAGCACCCAAATGAGACGGAGGGGAACCATCAGAGCTCTTTGGGATACAAAAGGCCAAGAGTTTGGGGCAATGTAATTATTCATGGAAAGGGGTGTTAAACACTGCTAATTTTAAAACCATGCATACATTTTTCAATAAAATATTGTAGGCAGGGGTTTGAAATTAGCACCATAGAATTTTATATTTATACCTTTAAAGGAAACTCTGAGACCATCTAGCTCAACCCCTCCTCTCTGCAGGAATTAAAGCTTTTCTGTCTGATGACTGTTTGGTCTTTGCATGAAGATTGTAGGAGCTGAGCAGGTGGGGGTTCAATGCATCATCTTGTTAGAAACATTATATTCCAAAAACTCCATTCCCTCATCCCCCCCCCCTTGGATTTTGTTGACTTTGAGATCAACTGCTGTTCTTGGCTACTTGCGCCTGAGAAAGACAAACAGCGAAGGGGAGACTGAACTCCTCTGCTTCTCTGAGTTTCCTCTCTTGTAATTGAGTTCATTTTTCCATGCCTGACACTCTGGGCTAACAGTAAACAGATCTTAAGCTTCTGTGTGACATCTTTCCATTATTGGAAGAGGGCTGCATCCTCCATTCGCCAATTGAGAGATTGTCCCAGAATATCTAGTTAACCGAAGAGAAGGATTAGGAGGGACATAACAGATGTACCTGACAGGCTGCCCTAAAGAAGAGGGGTTTCATTTATTCTATAAGGCCCCTGAGGGCAGGGCAAGAAGCAATGGGTGGGAGCTTGTTGAAGAGAGATCCAACCGAGAAGGAAGGAGAAATTTCCTGACAGCGAGAACTGTTTCATGGGTGGAACAGCTTGCCTCTTGGGCTTGTGGATTCTCCATCACTGGCAGCTTTCAACAATAGACTGCGTAACCATTTGAGTGGGATGGTATTGAGTAAGGGGTTGGCCTAGAAGACCAAGATCCCTTCCAACCCTCTGACTCTATGACTGATTGGAAGGATGGTCCCAGGCTCCCTCTGATTTTCAGCTGCCTTATTTCAATAGGGCCCTTTGGCAGCTAAGATGGCAGCAGCTTCCTTTCCCCTTTCTTGCCCTTCCTGAGCCAGATATTCTGCCACGTCTTCCCCAAGGGTGGTGCCTACAAGGGGACCTTAAGTTGGGGTTTCCCCAGACAAGAATATTTGCTCTGCTGTGGCTTCCAATCAATGACTATGTTGACATCATTTCACCAAATGTTCCTATCCAGTTTGTATCCATCATCCCTTTTCTCTTGCGTCACATTTTACTTCTAAGTGAAGGTCTTTTCACTTCTCTCTCTCTTAAATTCCTTTTGGGGGGTTTTCAGACAATTTTGGTGAACCATCAAGATGGTTTTTTTGAATTTTATGCCTGGGTCTAAGTTATAAATAAAGAAATGATTTAAGAGAAGGTGCAAATGAAATCTTAATAAAAATGTTCTTATGCAAAATAGCATAATTTGTTAAGTCCTAATTACTAAAATTTACATATTTTTGATATGACATCAAAACATATTTAAAAGTTGATATAAATGTTGCATCAGAAAATCATATTTTATCAACTACCCGCCTGCATTAATGACAATATAGAAAAATAGATGATCAAGGACTAATTGTTATTCATAAATTCCCAGTTTTATGAGGGACATTGAAATTAATTATCTCAATTAATTAGTTATCAGCAAGTAGGTTGTTACTACTTTGCTGAAATCTTTACATCACCAGCATTTCCACAATCTATTAAGGAAGTGTAATGACATGTGCAAATATAATATAATACTAACATCTTCACCAGGCTAGAAAGTTGGAGATCCTGAGTTCAAGTCCTGCCTTAGCCGTGAAAGCCAGCTGGGTGACTTTCGACTAGTCACACTGTCTCAGCCACAACCCTTGTTGTTGTGTGAAAAATAAGAAGAGGAGGATGTGTTTGATATGTTTGCTGACTTGAGTTATTGCTTCGGAGACTCTGTCCAGCCACCTCATTCTCTGTTGTAAATATTTTTTTAGATCTTGTGTAATTCTCCAGGCTTGAAAAAGGGTTGGTGGGAGATTTGAACTTTCAGACTTGCGAGATTGTCTTGATGTGACTTTCCAATAAAGTCGAGTCACCTCATGTGGTTGTGTTTCCTATCTGGTGTACCTGGGAGAAGATTAGCCTGGCAACTTTCTTCTTGAGAAATCCACGTTTTCTGGTAATCCCCCTCTTTTTCCCAAGGAGTTTACAAATAATCTCTTTGTTTGTTTCTTTGTTCAATTTATTTGTGGTCTGTTCTAAAATATTCTCTTTCGTAGAGAAATTTGGTCAATGATATTTCATCAATACAAATGTAGTTTTTCAAAATATGATTGACAAATTTTCCTGAACTTTTGTCAGTTTTGAAGACAGGGATAACACTTATTTCCCAACTCACAAAATTTGCAAAGTAGACAACTCTAGGAGAAAGATTCACATGTGAAAAGACCATGAGTGGCAAGAAACCAAGCTTCCTGCTTTTAACCTTCATGGGTGTTTCTATTCCAGTTCCATCCGTTTCTGGAGACGAGTGAATTTTGCAATCTTTCCAAGAAGAAACTGTACTTGGATCAAAATGGAGATGTATCTGCAGATTTGAATATCATAAGCTGGGTTACTTTCCATAAGAAGGATGCCATTAAAGAGCAGCTGGGGAGTTTTCAAAAAGAGAGACTTATTATCAGCCAAGATGCTCTTTTACGGCTCAAGTTGCTCAACAAGGTGGGTGAAATATCGGTATCCTTTCTTTATTTTTGAAAGCTGTTGAACCCATTTCAAGTTGGCTAAATCTGATCATTAAGGGGAAGACCTTCAAAGAGAATGGAATATTGGGAACAGAACACATAGAGTCTTCTTAGACCACTTGGAAGGCTTCCATACTATTGACCAAGGTATCCTTTACATGCTGTAGCTTGAAACATTTTTAATGCTGATTTAGCCATGCCCAACTTGGGATGCTGCTGACAGTTTAGGATTTCAATCAATCAGAATAGAGCTGGGAGGGACCTTCGAGATGTTCTAGTCCAACCCACTGCTCAAGCAGGAGATCGCATACCATTTCAGACAACTGACCTCCATTGATGAAGCACCCACAACCTCAGGAGTCAAGCTGTTCCACTGGTTAATTGTTCTCACGGTTAGGAAGTTTCTCCTTAATCCCAGGTGTCTTCCTGGTTGATCTGGAGGCTAAATGACTAAATGGCTAAGGAAACTAGGTATGTTTACCCTCTAGGAAAAGAAGGCTGAGGAGAGAGGCATCTTCCAACATAGAAGAGGGCATCTATTTATTCTCCATAATGCCTGAGCCTGAGGGCAGGACAAGGAGCTCATCAGAGGAAGACTCAACCTGCAGGCCATTTTACAAATCAACAAAGAACATTGCTTTTAAAGTTGACAGCCTTAATTTCTAAGGAACTTTTTCCTTTGTATTTAAGTGGGAGATGCTTTTGCTTCACCTTTCCCCACTTTTCCAGATCCTACTGGTCAGACGGTTTTTTCTCTTCATCAGCTTTATTCTATTTTAACAGATTTAAAATAATAATAACTTAATAAATCTGTAACAATAAATTGATTCTAAAATTTACTATGAGTACACCATCATAATAAATGAATAGTAAAAAAATAAATATTAATACAGCCATGAGGAAGAAGCCACTGCTTCTTTCTTAATACTTAAATCTTTCCTCAATTCCATCCTGCCAGATATGCCAGAAGCCAAAGGGAGGAACTAAATGAAGAATCTGCCATTGTTATATATCCTATGTCTGCTTAAAATGAATCAGAGATTTCATATTCACCTAAGTGAAGTTCAGAAAATACTTAGCTAATGTTTCTGGATGCCAGCCAAGGAATAATGGATGGAAACTGACTAAGGAGAGATTCAACTTAGAAATAAGGAGGAGCTTTCTGACAGTGAGAACAATCAACTAATGGAACAGAAGTTGTGGGAGCTTCATCCCTGGAAGCTTTCAAGAAGAGACTGAACTGTCATCTGTCAGAAATGGTGTAGGGTTTCCTGCTTGAGTGGGGGCATTGGACTAAAGGACCTACAAGGTCCATTCCAACTCTGTTAATATGTTATCTGTTATCCTTGTTTTTCTCCTCAGTCCCTGCCTGAGTCCAAATGTGTGGAAAGTTGTCATCCTGGATTTGTCAAGAGGGCTCGAGAAGGAGAGCCAGTTTGCTGCTATGACTGCGTTCCTTGTCCGGAGGGGACCTTCTCCACTCAGGAAGGTGGGTGACACAGGAGGAAATGAAGGCCTAATCGAAATGAACTTAGCCAGAAATTTTGATGAAAGTGCAGATTAAAAAAAGATTGAAGCTCAACTATTTTCTTGTTTATTCAAAATGCACAATTTCTTAGGACATAACCCAATTTCCTTAGGTATATAAGTTTTATAGAACAATATACTTAATATTTTATGTGGAATTGTTAAGCAATGCATCTTGGAAAATGTTCCCTTTATCAGCTTTTGTCCCAAGAAAGTATTTCTTGAAGTGCAAAGGAAAGGGTGCTAAAGAAATATTGCTTTCTACTTTTTTCAGATACTGACAAATGCACCAAATGTCCGGATGACAAATACCCAAATGAGTCCAGAATCCAATGTATCCCTAAAGTTATAACCTTCCTGTCTTATGAAGAACTTCTGAGCATCATCCTGGTCTCCTTTGCCCTACTATTGTTCCTAACCACAGGCCTTGTTTTAATCATCTTCATTAAATACCGAGAAACTCTCCTTGTCAAAGCCAACAACCAGGATCTCTCCTACATCCTCCTGGTCTTCCTCCTGCTTTGCTTATTGTCTCCTCTTCTCTTCATTGCAGTGACGTGTGGTGAGATTTATGGCTGGTGAGGCACTGACACAGTGATGGGTTTCAAATTTTTTTAGACTTGTGGACTTCAACTCCAAGAATTCCACAGCCAGGCATGCTCAGCTCCAATTTAAAGCGATTTAGAGCGTTTGTGTGCTGCAGTCCCAATACTGTGGCCCAAAGGACCATAGAAAGACAATTCTGGATTGTATCAACAGATTTCATACTTGCTTCCTTGTACTTGTTGACAAGTGAATGAATGAATGAATGAATGAATGAATGAATGAATGAATGAATGAATGAATAAATAAATAAATAAATAAATAAATAAATAAAAATCTAACCAAATGAAATTAAATGGTGGAAAAAAATAAGGATCTCCATTTAGACAAGAAAAACAAAATGTACACGTACAGTGTAGGTGATACCTGGCTCAATAGTAGTAACTGTGAGAGGGATCTTGGAGTCCTAGTGGACAACCATTTAAATAGGAGCCAGCCGTGTGCAGCAGCTGCCAAAAAGCCAACCCATTTCTAGGCTGCATCAACAGAGGGAAAGAATCAAGATTACGTGAAGTCTTCATACCACTTTATAAGGCCTTGGTAAGGCCACACTTGGAATACGGCATCCAGTTTTGGGCGCCACGATGTAAAAAAAATGTGGAGACTCTAGAAAGAGTGCAGAGAAGAGCAACCAAGAGGATGAGGGGACTGGAGGCTAAAACATAGGAAGAACGATTGCAGGAACTGGGTAAGTCTAGTTGAATGAAAAGAAGGACAAGGGGAGACATGATAGCAGTATCTCAGGGATTGCCCCAAAGAAGAGGGAGTCAAGCTATTCTCCAAAGCAACTCAGGGTAGAGCAAGAAGCAATGGGTGGAAACTAATCAAGGAGAGAAGCAACTTAGAACTGAGGAGAAATTTCCTAACAGTTAGAATGTAGACTTACGTGACGTCCTTCCCCTTCATGCTCCTCAGCGGTTCCCCCCCTGCTGTTCTGGAAGTCTGGAAACATTTTTTTAAAAGCAGGTGTGAATATACTTAGATATCCTCTCACTCACCCTCCACTATCCCCACCCTCACACTGGGCTTCTGCATGTCTTAGTGTGACATACTCAGCAATGGACACGCAAAACCTTCCCCAGAAGATTTAGATTGCTTACCTGGGGAGGGCAGGGGGTGTTGGACCGCTGAGGAGGACACCCTGGGTCTATGCGGGGGCAAGTGGCCCCCACATGATGTCTTTGGCTGGAAAACAAAGGAAGATGATGTGGACATTTGGGCTGAGCACAGGGAAATCCCTCCTGCCCAGTTTACCCCAAAGAGCCATGTTTATCTTCATGGCTCATCTCCTATCTAGTCTTGTAGCTACAGGTTACCTACCTCAGGGGGTCCCCATGGCCCAAGGGAGGGCTGCGACTCGGGAACCACTGGGAAAAAAAACAGACTTCTTTAGAAACGCAAACTTACGGACCATCGTCTTTCCTGTCAAATATTAGGTGCCAGCTGATACTTCTGGCACCTAAACTCTTCACAATTGCTACAAACCTAAGGAGATAATAATTGTATTGGATTTAATTGTCTCCTACCTCTATTACTCCGCCTCATCTGCCTCTTCATTCGGCCCATAAAATTACCTGCCATTTTAAAAAACTAATGGCAGGTAAATGATCCAGGACAGCCCAGTCAAGGTTTATGACACGTACTGCGACGTCATAACCTTTGATCCAGCTATGGGGGGATGCCAGGAGTTCCCCCTCCAGCCACTGTGGACCTTTCCATATGGAGGGTCACAAAGGCTAAAAGAGAGACCCCGAGAGGTCTCAGGCAAAGTCTGTGGAATAAAAGGGGGAAATGGGGCTGGGGGTGGAGGAAAGCCCCCCCCCCAAGGCTCCCAGGAGAACTGAGCCCACATAATGTTCCTCAGAGAGCTAAATGACTTGGGGAGGGGGGAAGAGAGGGGAGTGTTGGAAGGAGGAGGGAGGGGGGAAGAAAAGGAGGGAAGGGGGGAGAGAAGGAGGGAAGGAGGGAGGGGGAAAAACAAATGGAAGGAAGGGAATGTTTAACTGGCTTCCTATCCAAGAACTATGAAGGCTGCACTGGTTTATTGCAGACCCTAGAGAGGACCTTTCTCCAAGGTTGAAGGGATGAAGTGGGTCACTCAACTCCCTCTCAATCCACCATCTCCCCTCCATCTCTTTTCTATCCTGGATCCTCAAGCCCACTCCTCTCATCAAACAGACCAGCTTCACTTCATTTCCTTTGAGATTTCTTTTGTCAAGTGGGAGATTGGAGGTAGACGGGGCAGCTGGGAAGGAGAGATGCTGTCCGGTCCATAATTTATGGAAAGATCGGATTGCAAAGTCTTCTTGGTCCAGAAGTTTCCCAGCCAACTTTCCCAGCCAGCCTCTCACAATCCAAATCAATGGGAGAAGCCGGACTCACTTAATGACAGTGACCAAAGAGATTGTATACAGGTTATAAGCGCTAGGCACCTAGACCTCAAAGCATTGTTGGAGACCCCACTCAGGGTTTGTTTTTTTCCCCACATACATTTTTACATCCGAACTGGACTGGATTCTTTCTCTGGGTCATATAAATTAGGTGTCTGTGTGGGTATACACATAACATTCATTTATTTATTCATTTAGTCACATTTACGTAGTGTATATTGGAGGTGGAAACCCTTTGAGAGCTCTATGCAACAGAATTTTATTTGAATGTATGCTGATCAGTTTACATTTAAAGTGACAATAAAGTTATCCTATCCTACCCTACATTCTCTTGTTCTCTTCTCTTCTTTCTATCATATCCTATCCTATTCTATCCTATCCTAAATTTTATTCTATTCTACTTTGTTCTGTTTTATTCTATTATAAATTCTATTCTATTTTATTCTATTCTTCCCTATCCTATCCTAACCTAACCTATCCTATCCTAAATTCTGTTCTATTCTATTCTGTTCTATTCTATTATAAATTCTATTCCATTCTTCTCTATCCTATCCTATCCTATCCTAAATTCTATCCTATCCTATCCTATCCTATCCTATCCAATTGTATCCTATCCTATTCTAAATTCTATTCTATTCTATTCCATTCTGTTCTTCTATTCTATCCTCTCCTCTCCAATCCTATATTATCCTATTTGAAATTCTATTCTATTCTACCCTATCCTATCCTAAATTCTATCCTATCGTATCCTATCCTAAATTCTATTCTATTCTGTTCCATTCTATTATAAATTCTATTCTATTCTATTTTTCTCTATTCTATCCTATTGTATCCTATCCTAAATTCTCTTCTATTCTCTTCTGTTCTATTCTATTATAAATTCTATTCTATTCTATTCTATTCTATTCTATTCTATTCTATTCTACCCTATTCTATCCTAAATTCTATCCTATCATATCCTATCCTAAATTCTATTCTATTCTATTCTCTCTTTGACAACCTCAAATGGGTGCCTAGAAATGTAGTCATGGCAACGGGGTTTATTTTTCATTAGCTGAGAGTTTTTGCTGCTCCCCCCAGCAGCTTCTTTGGTCTGATCCACTTGGACAGGGGGATTCTGGGCAGGCAGAGAGTCCTTGGAATGTACCAATTCTTAGGGGTCTTTGTGTGTTAACAGCCGTGATCTTCCTGAGGAAGCAGCCCAGAAAATGGGGGTCCGATTGTGTCTGAGGCCTCCTCATCTAGGATAGAATAGAATAGAATAGGATAGCATAGAATAGGATAAGATAGAATAGAATAGAATAGGATAGGATAGGATAGGATAGGATAGGATAGGATAGGATAGAAGAGAATGGAGCTGGAAGGGACCCTGGAGGTCTTCTAGTCCAGCCCCCTCTGCTCAAGCAGGAGAACCTACATCATCTCAGACAAGTGGCTGTCTGGTCTCTTCTTAAAAACCTCCAGTGAAGGAGAGCCCACAACGTCTGGAGGCAACTTCTGTTCCACTGGTGAATTCTCCTCACAGGTTGGAAGTTTCTCTTTAGTTCCAGGGTGCTTCTCTCTTTCTTTAGTTTCCATCCGTTGTTCCTTGTTTTGCCCTCTGGTGCTTTGGAGAATAATTTGTCCCCTTCTTCTTTGTGGCAGCCTCTCAAATACTGGAATGATGCTATCATGTCAGCCCTAATTCTTCTTTGCTTTGGACTAGGCAGACCCAAAACCTGCAGCCGTTCTTTCTATGGTTTAGTCTCCAGGCCTTTGAGCATCTTAACTGCTCTTCTCTGAACTTTCTCCAGGGGGTCAACATCTTATGGGGGCCAACATTGGTTGCAGGATTCCAGTATTCTATTGAGGGAAGGAGCCTCCGCTTTGGCACAATTGGACCCCTTCGCTTCTCTCTCCAGCCATCGATCCTCCTTGTCCAAAATGTGGGTCTCCTGTCCCCTCGGAGCCCCCATCACAGCCAACGCAGGGATCTCTTTTGGGGCTTCTTTCCCACTCAATCCAATGATGGCCAGGAAAGATCGGATGCTCCTCAGGAGCCCCAGGAAGGGATTCCAGAGAAAAGGGGGCAGGAAGCACCTCAGAGCATCTCCAGGGCAATTATGGAGGAGGAGACCAGGAGAGACTAGGCTTCTCTCATTCTGCAGCTGGTGGGAAACTGGGAATGTCTAAACGTCATGTTTGAATCCAAAGATGGTTTTCCGATTTCGCCGTCTCTGTGGCTCACTTTTCCCACTGCTCTTACGAGGTCAGGGAGAGGTTGGTTAGGAGTCCTCATTACACCGTCAGATGAATTTAAAAAGGATACATTTTCTAATTTCCCTTTTCTAATTTTACTAATTTGCTAATTTTAATGTTTTCTCACATTCTGGTTTTTTATTACAAAAGGAACAGTGAGACATCACCTGACCATGCCTTGCAACCTTCCCCACTGGCTTCCCAGTTGACTTTGCCTGTTGGAAGCCCCTGAGAAGTTTGCATTTGGTCACCACGTAACCCTGGAATGCTGCAACCGTTGTCGGCGTGAGCCAGTTGCCAAGTGCCCAGATTGCGATCACGTGAGTGCAGGGACATTGTCATGGCCTGCTTCTAAGTTGCCCTTTTCAGCTTTGCCATACCTTCCCACCGTTGCTAAATGAATGGTCATAAGTCAAGGACTATCTGTATTGCAGACATTCAGAGCATCACAGAATGTAAGCCGTGAAAGGCCCCTAAACAATCATCTAGTCCAACCCTCTCCCCCGTGCAGGAACTCAAGGCCACAAATGCACCATTCACATAGACGGATCTCTCATTCTTGCATTTTAATGGGCTTTTCTTTATTTTTATCAGGGAGTTGATGAGAATCATTCCGAGCCAAATCTGATGTCCTTGCAAGGAACTGGACGTGACCTGGAAGGAGAGTCATATCGAGCTCCATTGGGACCTCAAAAGGTAGGAGGAACAGCAGCCGAGCGGGCAAGAGGAGAAGCCATTTCAGTGCTCGATGGGTGGGAAAAAGAAGAGGAGATCCCTCACTTCCCATCAAAGGATCCCCTCGGGGGGAAAACCACCTCAAGACATGGAGTGTGGAGCTCTTCTATAGTCTTCGGTTGAATGGCTTGAATAGACGCTTCCCGCCATTTCTGCACATTTCAATCAGACGTTTCCATCCCTTTTTCTCAGAGAAGACTTCTGGATGCATCCAGACAACCACTCTGGAAGCTCCAGGACCTTCCTTTTGAAGGTTGACCAGGAATGCCAGAAGCCATCCTGCTAGGCAGTTTCTTGGTGGCTCAGAAGAAGCCTCTCTCGGGCTTTACAGAGAAACCATCCCTGGACATTTTGCCTGGATTCTGTGGGCGTCTTGGCTTTGAGGTTCTCCACAGAAGCTTCCAGCCATTCCTTCTCCAGTTTATACAGCAGCATCGGAGGTTTCATGTCTTCAAGAGGTTCTCTCTTGTCTTTGTAATGTTTTTCCTTGGGTTTCTTTTGGACTCTGTACTATTAGGTGGTACCAGCTGGTCTCTGTACATCAGTCACCTGCATGAGTTCTTCCTCGGTTCTTTCTCTCTGGAAAAATCAGGAGGTTAGAGAGAAATTTGGACCAAGAACCAACTATTCTTAGTTAACCACAATGGCAACTCCAGAAGCAGATCAATGATTTTGGGCAGCAGGAAGTCTCTGTGTTAAAATGCTTCCCTTATACATAGATTTGAAAAATCCCATTCACTTCCATGAGATTTAGTCCTAGATTTACAGATGTAGGATTAAAAGTGAATAAGGCGTAATTCATTAATTTCTTCCTCTCTTTAATTTTTTTTGTATAGGAGGGGGATATTACTTTCAGTGTTTGGTCAATTACTGAAGAGCCCTATCTGGCACAGATAATAATGTTACATCATCCTGTAACATCCACTGAACTTTTATCTCAGGCTAGGGAGAAATTCTGGAAGAGAAAATCAGGGCTGCTGTCTAAAGCTTTCTCCCCTGCTTAGCCTTTCTCTGAAGTTCTTCAGCATGGCCTCTTTCTCTTCTGTTAAGATGACCTTCTTCATTCTGAGATTGTCGATTTTTCCCTGTAGTTCAGTTCGTCCTGTGACCATCGATGTAAATATCACTGTATTTCTAGGCTGTTTCAAGAAATAATTTTCATCCACCTCCCTTAGTCAGGGCTTCTGCCTAAGTCTTTCTCACCTCCTCAGCCTGTCCCTGAAGTTCTTCAGGATGGTGGCTTTCTCCTCACTCAACTTCAGGTGTTCCTTTTGCAGTTCCTTAATCTCGGCCTTGAGTGCGACACGTTCCTCCAGCAAGCTTCATGGGAGGAGGAGGCTCCCTCTACTTGAAGCTCCCGGCAAACATTTCAATCGATGTTCAGATTCCTCAGGAGCTTGTCCGTTCTTTAAGTCCTCCTCCTGGTCCTCTCCTCTCCTGGGTATTGTCCCTTCCCAGTGGCGGTCGGGTAAGGGACTCTCTTGCTCTGGAAGAAGGAGAAGGGGAGATTTAGTACTAAGTGTTCAAATGTGGCCTCTCCAGTCTAATTTTCAGTTATTCCTCCATCCTTCATCCTGTCTAAGTGCTTCTCACCTCCTCAGCCTCTCCCTGAAGGTCTTGGTTAAGAAGGCCTTCCCCCGCTCAACTTCAGATTTTCCTTCCTAAGTTTCTCTATTTCGGCGTTGAGGGCCACACGTTCCTCCACCATGGTCTCGAACATCATTGAATTCCTGTAAATAATGAAGAGAAAGAGAAGAAATTAGTCATCTTGTGATAGATGGATGGATGGATGGATGGATGGATGGATTCTTCTATATCTTTCTCACCTGTCCAGTTGTTTCCTGCAGTTTTTTGTTTTGGATGAGGAGCTCCCGTTTCTCCCCAGCTTGCTCCAGAACTCTGCAGAGGAGGCTCCGGTATTCTTCCTTCTCCACCTGGAGCTGGATCTCCAACTCCATGATTCTGTAAAAGAGGAAGACAAGAGCGAAATTATCCCCCTCCGGTTTTCCCTCGAACCATCTAACCTATTTAAAATGAAAACTATCTAAAAATACCCAGCACTTCCTCTCCCTTCCTTGCTAAGTGGTTTAGTTTTACCCTTTGCCCAAGTCAGGGCTGCTGCCAGAGAATGTCTCACCTCCTGTCCTTCTTCTCCAGCTCCCTGCAGAGTTCTGCATTGGTACTTGCAAGCTGGGAGTTTTCTTTTAGGAGCTCCTCATTCCTCTGTGTTGTGTTGCTGTAAATACGAGGACCAGAGAGAAATTGACCCCTTGGTTTTTTTACCTAAATTTTGGATTGGTGGCTTCAATTTACTTCGCGCTTTCGGTAAAGTAGTTATGTAGCTCAACTCCGACCTTGATTTCCCTTTTCTGCGCTTGTCTGTCTGCAAAGACTCATCTGAAAAATTCTTCTGTAAAATATCAAAACCAGAGTATAATTAGGATCCTTGGGTTTGTTGAACCATTGTGGCTCCATGAAAAGGGAATCGAATTAGAAAGCCTAGGGCTGCCCCTCTAGTTTTAGCATTGGGGTTTGTAGACATGCAGTGTGGTAGACATGCACACGGAGACACGGAGACTGCCTTAGATTGGCAAGCCTCTTTCCCGCCTCCCCAAAATGCTTGCTTGGAAACAAGAAGTAAGAATGGGTGGGAGGGGCAGGATCCCTCTGCTCCTTTTATAAACATAATCAGGAGAATACATGTCACATAGTTGTCCGAGGCCCCATATGTCTTAGAGGTCCAAACCCCCCTGAAATTAAGCTAAAACCATCCTTGTAAAGCTCTGGAAAATTGCAAGGTGGCCACTTCTTACATTGTAGGTTGGGAAGAAAAATCACAATAAATAATATAAATAAAAATAATCAGGGAACAGAGCAAGATAAATCCTACCTGGGATAAAACCTGAGATTGCATTCTGAGCCAGCTGATTACATTAGTGGCCAAAATGAGGTGCCAAGTCCCTTCAAATTAAATGAAAAGAGAGGCCATCAAACGGGTAATTGCATACCAATAACAGACTGCCACCCCATGGTCATTTATGGTATGGCAGGTGAGGACGGATAATCGCAAAAATTAATAGAAATAAAAATAATTAGGGTACAGATGTTGTGATGCCCGAGTGTGATCGCTCTCTAAAGCCCCAGGTCTCTCTTAAAATGAAAACGGGGTGAAATAGTCCTCAAATTAAATGAAAACATCTCTTTTCAAAGTATATAGATCCAAAAAACAAACATTTAGGAAATTGCACTAGCAATAGTAGCATGTCATCTCGTGGCCACTTTGCGTATGACAGACAGCAACCTGTAATTCCAAAAATTAATATAAATAAAATAAGGATGCAAATCGGGCGAAATCCGACGTGAGATCTTACCCTGAGTCCCCCAGCTCTATTGAGGTGAAAGCGGGGTAAAATAGATCTCAAGTTAAATGAAAACAGCGGTTTTCAAAGTCTATGGGAAATTTCATTAGCAATAATAGCCTGCCATCTCGTGGCCATTTTATGTATGGCAGGTGGAGACAAGAAATCGCAAAAGGTAATATAAATAAAAATAATCAGGGTGGGGATCGGGCTAAATCCGACAAGTGGTCTTAGTTTGAGTCCCGCATCTCCCTAGAGGTGAAAATGGGGTGAAATAGACCTCAAATTAAATGAAAACAGCGGTTTTCAAAGTCTATGGGAAATTGCATTAGCAATAATAACCTGCCATCTCGTGATCATTTTGCGTATAGTAGGCGGAGACAGGATGTCACAAAAGTTAATATTAATAAAAAAAACAATCATGGTGGAAATCTGGCGAAATTTGATGAAGGATGGTGCTCTGAACCCCCCTTTCCCTAGAAGTGAAAACGAGGAGAAACAGACCTCAAATTAAATGAAAACAGCGCGTTTCAAAGTCTATGGGAAATTGCATTAGCAATAATAGCCTGCCATCTCGTGGCCATTTTGTGTATGGCAGAAGACAACCTGTAATTCCAAAAATTAATATAAATAAAAACAAGGGTGCAATTCTGGCGAAATTTGACGTGGGATCGTGCTCTGAACCCTCCCCATCTCCCTAGAGGTGAAAACGGGGAGAAATAGACCTCAAATTATATGAAAACAGCGGTTTTCAACGCCTATGGGAAACTACATTAGCAATAATAACCTGCCATCTCGTGGCCATTTTATGTATGGCAAGTGAAGACAAGAAATCGCAAAAGTTAATATAAATAAAAATATTCTGGGTGGGGATCGGGCTAAATCCGACGAGGAATCTTAGTTTGAGTCCCGCATCTCCCTAAAGGTGAAAACGGGGTTAAATAGACCTCAAATTAAATGAAAACAGCTGTTTTCAAAGTCTATGGGAAATTGCATTAGCAACAATATCCTGCCATCTCGTAGCCATTTTCTGTATGGCAGATGGCAACCTGTAATTCCAAAAATTAATATAAATAATTTTATATTTATTAATATAAAATATAATTAGCCTTGATTTTGACCTCTTTTCACTCATTTTTAAAAACTTTTCTCCCCCTCTCCCCCTCTCCTTCCTTCCTTCCTATGTTCATTCCATGGGGTGAGAGGCAGCCCTGATTTCGTTTTTTCTAACCTCTCTCCCCCCCTCCCTCCCTCTCTCTCATTTTTTTTTTAACTCTGCAAAATTCTGGTAACTAGTTTTTCAATAAAATTGATTTTGTTCTTGGAGACAGGCCATACTATAGCATCAGCCCTTTTGTGTGGTGCCCTTGAGCATTAGCTTTCAAAATAAAGTACAGCTGCCAACTATTTCAGTTCTGTGATATGCTCTGGTATTAACTGGTCCCTGGAGTTTTGTCTTTTATCACTATGCCAACAAATCTCAGATTTATTTTTTTCTTCAGCCACAGGTGCTGTGTATTCCCTCTGGGCTCAGTTTCAAGCACGGAGACCCCAAATCTCTCAATTCTGGATGATGGGTTTAATTCTATATCTGCCCCTGTTATTATGAATCACATGGGGATTATTTCCCTTAAATATTTCCCTCCAGAGAATTTCCCAACAACCTTTGAGTCCAAGAACTGGTTGAATTCTCCAGGGATCCCTCCTGAGAGGGAGAATTATGATAAAAGTTTCAGCTTTGCTCTTTGGCCGAATCCTCCAGGGGAGACTTTGGGCAGAGAAATATGGAGTTTTGGGACAGGCAGGGTCTGTGCTCTTGAATGTCCGTCTCTCTCCTTTCCAGATGAAGCTGAATGTTTCTCTGTGTTTCAATCAGGAAAGACACTGGATCATATTCCACCTTGTGAGAGTCCTTTGAATTCTTCTAATTCTTCTTTAGAAACAGAAAAGGGACTCATTGATTCGCCCCATGAATGATGGACCTCCTGCTTCTGCTTCTGATGCTGCTGGTGTCCCATCCAGTCTCTGGGAAGCTGAGAATGAAATGCCCGCAGAGTTTGGAGCACCAGGATGGAAAACAACCACAGAGCTTTTACAGTCCAGGAGACCATCTCATTGGTATAGTCACCACTGGAAAGGAAATATTGCATACAAAGTTGCTTTTCAACGTGGCTCCTTCTCTTCAGTTTGTTTTTCGTGATCCGTAAGTCATTCAGGGTGATAGAGTTGCACTCCCTCCATTCTAACACTCTCCTTCTTTTCTGTTTTTATTTTTCATTTATTCCTTTATTGGAGATTATGTCTAATTTCCTAAATGATTTTGATTTCCATGGCTTCTCTCTTTTGTCTGATTTTGTGAAAGAAACAAATCGATAAATCGGCCTGGAAAAAAAGCTGAAAGGGCTGCAGGTTATTTTCCTCTCTCAGTTCAATCCTTAATTTATCACTTGAATATTGAATTTTATTTAAAGTATGGCGGAATCAGTTGTATTTGCTGTACTTCAGCCCATTTCCATATTTGTATAACTGATCATTGCTTTGAATCAATGTTGGCTTAAGGCTCAGTAGGCTTTTGGAGGCTTATATATCTTTAAAAAGTATTAGTTGCTGCCCATTTTAATAACATTTTTTTTACAATAGGGATGTTTATGGTTTTCCAGATGTCTTAATATTCATTCTCAACATCCAAACGGTCAACAAGAATTCCCAGCTCCTGCACAATCTCACACTTGGCTACAACATCCATGATAACTATTTGAGCACTTTACGTACTTCAGATGCCTTGCTGGACATTCTCTCCACTGGAGAAGCCAATGTCCCCAACTACGGCTGTGGAATGAAGGAGAACCTTCTGGCTCTTTTTGATGCAGCTACCAGGGAAATCTCTACCCAGATGTCAACATTAGGAGGCACCTACAAAGTCCCACAGGTTTGTGTGTGTTTTTCTCTATCTGGTAAAGTGAGGGGTGGATGATGGTGGGTGAGCAATAGATGCAATCATGTCTTTTCCGTGGAATTCAAGAGCTGCTTTTCTCCATATTAGCAAAAATGACAATATTTTACCACATTATGTTCATGTTGAGATTAATCATAAAAGACCTGAATTGCAAGCAATACATTCCCTGGAGAAGACATTCTACCAACTATTTAACTGATCAAAAAATATCCCTGGTTGTTGGGGCCTCTATTGGCATCTTCATTTCTACATATAAATAGTATCCAGTCGGATTGAAGTTGGCAATAGTAGCATTTTATCTATCTAAAAAGTGGAATAAAAAGGACTCTAGCAATTATAGGCCAAATAGACTAGCAGATATTGTGGCTGAAATGTATGCCTGGATCCTCTTAGTTAAACTTGAGAAAAATGCATTCCTTGCAGAAGAAACAGAAGGTTTTAGATAGTGAATAGCTATAAATATTTTAAAAGAAATATTGCATGTCAATAATCTAATATTGGTAACAAATTTGTCTTGAGATATCTAATCTATATCAGCGAAGTAAAACACGGTTTTGCTGGCTTTCTACATGTTAGTGCATTTGTCATAATTAACAGAGAAATATTATATAGGAAATTGATTGCCCTCAAAATGGAGCTCAGCCTGTTAGTCCTGATCAAGGCTCTTTCTCCAGGTCCTTGTTTGAGAGGGAGGTTGGGGCTCAATGGAGCAATGAGAAGAAGGATTGATACCTACCAAGGAGGAAGGGAAGGAAGCATATTTGAACCCTTGTTATTCTCTCTTCATATTGACAATTTACTTCAACTAATGAAGGATCCAAAAACACAGATCATAAATAAATGTTATTTCATTCTTTGCCAAAAATTACTAAATTAGTGGACCAGCAAAATGCAGTGCACATAGTTTCCAGTACTTGGATTTTAGAAAGACTTTGACAAAGTAAACCACCATCTACTTCTTCGAAAGCTAAAAATATATGGGATAGACAGGATCACCCCCAGATGGACTCAGCCTGTAGTCCTCAGTGGAACTACATCTACATGAGGGAAACAAGCAGTGGGAGACCCCAAGGTTCCATTTTAGGCCCAGTACTCTTCAACATCTTCATCAATCATCTTCATCAGATGACTCTAAACTGACGGGAATAGCCAACAGCCCAGAAAATAGGCTCACGATCCAGATGGATCTAGATGGACTTGAACCCTGGGCCTATCTAACAAAAGGAAATTCAGTATAGAGAAAAGTAAAGTAATACAAGTAGTAGCAGAGTTGGAAGGGACCTTGGAGGTCTTCTAGTCTAACCCCCTGCCTAGGCAGGAAACCCTATACCGTTTCAGACAAATGGCTATCCAACATCTTCTTAAAGATTTCCACAACTTCTGGAGGCAGACAGTTCCACTGATTAATTCTTCTAACTGTCAGGAAATTTCTCCTCAGTTCTAAGTTGCTTCTTTCCTTGATTAGTTTCCACCCATTGCTTCTTGTTCTACCCTCAGGTGCCTTGGAAAATAGTTTGACTCCCTCTTCTTTGTGGCAACCCCTGAGTCTTACACTGAGGCTAGAAAAACCAAATGTACAGGTACATATTAGGTGAAACCTGGCTCAATAGCAGTAACTGTGAAAGGGATCTTGGAATCTTAGAGGACAATCTCTCAAATGTGAGCCAACAATGTGTGGCAGCAGCCAAAAAAAGCCACTGCAATCTTAGGCTGCATCAACAGAAGGATAGAATCCAAATCACGAGAAGTATTGGTACCATTTTATAATGCCTTGATAAAACCACCCTTGGAATAGGGCATTGATGGCGAACCCTTTTGGCACCAAGTGCTCTTGTCAGGGATGCAATCTGGAAGAGGAGTTGCCCAGTGTGCATGTTGGTCCATACATGTGCACCAGGCAGCTCCTCTTCCAGTTCCTGGCACTGCCGTGCATGTAAAGGCCAGCTGATCATCGTGCTCACATGCACACAAGAAACCCGGAAGAGCAACGGGCAAGGCCACGCGTGCCAGTCAACATGGCTTTGCGTTCCACTTAGCCCAAGCTAAGAATCTGAAGCAGAGGGCACCATTTCCGCTCCTGGGGCCTCCGTGCACCCCATTTTTGGCCTCTCCAGCCCCCAGAAGTACTCTGCCAGCCAAAAGCTTTGGTCTTACTTTGCAGTTTCAGTCCATGGGGCTTGCGAAGGGAAGGCCTGCACTCAGCCGGTGGGTGGGGACTGGCAAGTGGGTGGGGTGATTTGGGAGAGGCAGCCTCATGGTCCCACGTGGACTGGATTAATGGCTTCAGTGGCCTGTATCCTATCCGTGGGACATAGTTTGAGGACCCCTGGTATAGGGTCTCCTTCTTGAGCAGAGGGTTGGTCTAGAAGACCTCAAAGGTCCTTTCCAAATCTTTTATTTTGTGATAAGTTCTGTTATGGGTACATATGTTTAGTATGCTAAATACCTCCAACTGACCCAGGAAGCACTGGGGGGGGGCAGGCCATTCACACTCACTTCCAGCCCACCAGAGTTTCCTGCGCAATGTGAGCCCCCCCACCCCACTGCATACTCACGCATCCCCCGCCCTGGCCCTCCACAAAGGCCCGAAAACCAGCTGGCTGGCAGGAGGTGAGCCTGCATGTGGATGCTAGTGGAGCTGGGCTGGGGTGGTTGGCGTGCCAGGAGAGGACGCTCTGCATGCCACAGTTTCCCCCATCATGGCTATAATCTTTTCAATTCCTTTTCCAGATCAATTATATAACAGCTTCAGAGGCTCTGAGTGATAAAAGTCGATTCCCCTTTTTCCATCCGATGGAGCCCAAAGAAGGATTCCAGTACCCAGCAATTGTCCAGCTGCTCCTCCACTTCAGATGGACCCTGATTGGCCTCTTTGCTTCAGGCACAGAAAAGGGAGAGAATTTCATGAGGACTTTCCCTCCTATGCTTGTCAGGAATGGAATTTGTGTGGTTGTATCACAACTGTTCTCAACAACTGGACATACTGCATACCTCAGGGATTCCCTCTCTAAATGGAGACAAGTCAACGTCTTTGTTCACTTCATAGAATTTGATTCCCTTTGGGACAGAATTCTTCCTTTCCATTTAACACTTATGCGTCTGCCAGGACCCATTGAGGGGAAAGTCTGGATCCTCACAAGTTTTGCAGCATATCAAATAAACAAGCGCAGACTTCTCAAATACATCCACAGTATTTGGAGGTTTGGTTATCTGACAAATAAAAGGCCAAAAGATTCTGCCTTTGAACCCTTTTTCTTTGTGGAAAAAAAGTTTCAAGATCATTATTTTCATTGTTCTCTTTCAAAGAATGTCTTTTCTGTCAAAGGCCGCAGAAGATGCACCCAGAAAGCCCCACTGGAGACCCAGTGGAAATGGGACAGAATAGGGATCCCAAATGAATACCACTATTACAGTCTCCCAAAGACTCTGGCTCAGGCCCTGAATGCTGCATATTCCTCCAGATCGAGGAGGGGAAGGAAGGAGGGAGAAAAGATCTTGGGGTCTCCAAGGCTGCAGCCATGGCAGGTATGGGGGTCCCAATATGATACATTAATCTTAGATCCTTTGGAGGAGGAATCCAGAGGAGAAGGAGGGGAACCATCTCAACAGATCTGGCCAATTTAATTACTCAGGGAATTAATGGTTCCAAAGAGTAGATACCATGGCATTTTTATATTTAGCACTGCTAATTGGAAAATGCTGTATTCTTTTTAAAATAAATTACCGTATTTGTGGGTTTGTGATGAGCCTGGTGGAATTCCACCTTCCTTCCGTCCCCATTGCACGTGGGTCTGTGTGCAGCTGGACAGGCAGCTAAGCCCCCCAATTCTCCTCCAATGAAAGGGAGCCTGGTGTGGCTCTGGATGCTTTATTGGGAGAAGAGGGCAGGTGAAACTGAGGAGATGCAAAGAGTGGAAATCAAATAGAAAGATGAGATAGGCAGCATTAACGAACAGCCAGCAAATAAGCAGCTGGAACCTCCCCAGCGATGCTCCGTGTGAGGGAGGGAGGCCGTCTCCGGATGACCAGGGGTCTCGGTCACAACGGCTGCTTCCATCTTCTCCAAAGGCTGACAGAAAACGGAGTCTGGCTTCAGACCTTATAGTGAGGCTCAAGTGCCCCCGGCCACTAGGTGGGGCTAGAGCAACAACAGCACAACAGTTACCGTATTTTTCGGAATATAAGACTCACCTGTGTCTTATACATCGAGTACAGCATTTTTTGCCTCCCGAAGCCCCGCCCCTTCACCAAAATGGCCGTGCATACCCTTATGGAGGTTTTCAGAGAGCTCCTGGGGGCTGGGGAAGGCAGTAATGAGCAAATAATGGACCATTTTGCTTCTGCTGCACCCAGCTGCACTCTATAAGCTTCCATATGGCTATGCATGCAATATCCTTTGACAAAAAAAAGACTTGTTTTTACAAAAAACGGGCCATTTATTGCTCAATTTTGCCTCCCCTAGGAGCACTCTGCAAGCCCCCCCCCCCAAGGCTATTCATGACTTTTTAAAGGGGGGGGGCATTTTCACAAAAACAGGCTGTTTTGGGGAGGTTTGCAGAGTGTAAAACCCTTTTTTTCCCTCTTGGAAAGCTCTTTAACTGGTTGATGAGAATTACATTGATCAAGTGCTTTGCCAGCAGAAACAAAGTCTTAGGTGCTGCAGATTGTCAGCGACTTCCTTCTCCAGCACATGGATAAATACACCTGGAAACATCTACCTATCTACCTACTCTCTTTCTCCCTCCCTCCCTACTGTATTTCTCTATCTCTTTTTATTTCTCTCTATCCCTACCTACCTACTGTATTTCTCTATCTCTATATCTCTCTCTATTTCTCTCTCTCTCTATCCCTTTATCTACCTCCTTACCTCCCTAACTACTCTCTCTCTCCCCCTACCTACCTACTGTTTTTCTCTCTCTATCTCTTTTTATTTCTCTCTCTCTATCCCTCTACCTACCTACCCACTCTCTCGCTATCCGTACCTACCTATTGTATTTCTCGATCTCTATATCTCTCTCTACTTCTCTCTCTATCTCTTTATCTACCTCCCTACGTCCCTACCTGACTACTCTCTCTCTCCCTACCTACTGTATTTCTCTCTCTATCTCTTTTATTTCTCTCTTTCCATCCCTCTACCTACCTACTGTATTTCTCTATCTCTATATCTCTCTTTATTTCTCTCTGTGTCTATCCCTCTATTTACCTCCCTACCTAACTACTCACTCTCTCTCCCTACCTACCTACTGTATTTCTCTCTCTTTCTCTCCCTCTACCTACCTACCTACTTTTCTGTTTTAAAAAATTGCCTCTTCAAAACCTTGGTGCATCCTATACTCCGGTGCATTTTATACTCCGAAAAATATGGTACATGTTGTGGCATGACAACCTTTATAAATTAGGAGACCCTGAGACCATCTAGCCCAACCCCCTCCTCTCTGCAGGAATCCCAGTTCAAGCTTCTCTGACTGATGGCTGCTCAGTCTTTGCTCTCAGACGATCCATGAAGAGGAGACTGAACTTCTCTGATTTACTGGCTCAGCTCTAAAACAGCTCATCCTTTTATGATATTTTTTTTCTCTCATTCAGCTAAAATCTCCTCTCTTGTAACTGAATTCATTATCTACTATATATACTGTATGTACACACACACACACACACACACACACACACAGATAGAGAGGGGGGGGAGAGAGAGAGAGCTCTTCTAAAACTATACACATTCAACCTCATTTATTGCGTTTGGAAAAACACACCCAGAGTCCACTTTCTGTCACACATTTAACTTTGACTTCTGCACATTAGAACATTGCACAGGCCTTCAGATGTTCTTCCCTAGCCTGCACATGACTGTTAGAGCCAGGAGATGTCATGGATTGAGTAAAATGTGGCAAAGCTCACTTAACAACGTTCTTGCTTAGCAACCAAAATGTTGGACTCAATTGTCATAAGTCAAAGACTATCTCTGCCTTCCTCTGCATGGCAGCCTTGTCCTAGTAAACTCCTTCTCCTTTTCTGGCAATTCTCCTCTCTCTTAGAGGCACCAAAATAATCCAGAGGATATAAGGTCTCCTGCTGGAGCAGGGGGTTGGACTAGATGACCTCCGAGATCCCTTCCAATCCTAGATTGCTGTGCTGTTTCAAAGAGTCTTCTGGAGCCTTCTGTCCTCTCTTCTTTTTTCTCTTCCTCCCTCCCTCCACGTATGTATATATAAATCCATCCACCCATCTATATCTTATTCACTTTCTTTTTTTCCCCTCCCTCTCTTTCTTTCTTTCTTTCTTTCTTTCTTTCTTTCTTTCTTTCTTTCTTTCTTTCTCTCTCTCTCTCTCTCTCTCTCCCTTTTGTTTCTTTTTTCTTTTCTTTCTTGCTTCTCCCTTCTTTTTCTTTTTCTCCCTTTCACTCTCTTTCTTTCTTTCTCTTTGTATCCCTTCCTTTCCTCCTTTCAAAGCTAGGAGATCCACCTGAAACGAAAACTCATTTGGATGAAACCGGCCATTACATACACACACTCTCTCTCTCTCTCTCTCCCTCCCTCCCCCCTCCCTCCCCGCCCTCTCTTCCAACCAGCTCTGTGCCTCGCCTCATTGTTTGCTTTTAGCGGCAGGCTGATCGCCAAAGTCCTTTCCCAGGGTGCTCTGGGGATCCCCCCCCCAAAAAAACCCAGGTTGCTTCTGGAGGGGGCAGGCAGATGGGCAGCATTCCCCACTCCCTGGGTGCCTGCAGCCTCGGAGCCTGCAGCAACTCCCGGCCCTTGCACAGCTTTGTCCTAGTAAACTCCTTCCCTTTTCTGGCAATTTTCCTTTCTGTTACAGGCACCAAAATAATCCAGAGGATATAAGGTCTCCTGCTGGAGCAGGGGGTTGGACTAGATGACCTCCAAGATCCCTTCCAATCCTAGATTGCTGTGCTATTTCAAAGAGTCTTCTGAAGCCTTCCTTCCTCTCTTCTTTTTTCTCTCCCTCCCTCCCTCCCTCCCTCCATGTATGTATATATACATCCATCCACCCATCTATATCTTATTCACTTTCTTTTCCCTCCCTCCCTCCCCCCCTCTCTCTTTCTTTCTTTCTTTCTTTCTTTCTTTCTTTCTTTCTTTCTTTCTTTCTTTCTTTCTTTCTTTCTTTCCCTTTTATTTCTTTTTTCTTTTCTTTCTTGTTTCTCCCTTCTCTTTCTTTCTCTCCCTTTCACTTTCTTTCTTTCTTTCTTTCTTTCTTTCTTTCTTTCTTTCTTTCTTTCTTTCTTTCTTTCTTTCTTTCTCTTTGTATCCCTTCCTTTCCTCCTTTCAAAGCTAGGAGATCCACCTGAAACAAAAACTCATTTGGATGAAACTTGTGGCCACTACATACTCACTCACTCACTCACTCTCTCTCTCTCTCTCTCTCTCTCTCTCTCTCTCTCTCTCTCTCTCTCTCTCTCTCCCGCCCTCCCTCCCTCCCTCCCTCCCTCTCTCTCTCTCTCTCTCTCTCTTTCTTTCTTTCTTTCTTTCTTTCTTTCCTTCTTTCCTTCTTTACCTTTTATTTCTTTTTTCTTTTCTTTCTTGCTTCTCCCTTCTTTTTCTTTCTCTCCCTTTCACCCTCTTTCTTTCTTTCTTTCTTTCTTTCTTTCTTTCTTTCTTTCTTTCTTTCTTTCTTTCTTTCTTTCTTTCTTTCTATTTGTATCCCTTCCTTTCCTCCTTTCAAAACTAGGAGATCCACCTGAAACAAAAACTCATTTGGGGGGGGGGGGCGGGATTGACCAGCTCAGCCATAAGATTTCAATTGTCCCTACTGGCTCATCCGAGCCACTCCAATTTCCCCCCTGGCCAGAGGCGCCTACGGCTAAAAGTCGCTCAGTGGACACCCCATGCACACGCCCCCCAACACGGAGTTAAGAATGATGCTTCTCCCAAAGAAGTTCTGGGGAACCCCCCGCCCCACGCTGCTCCTTCCAGAGCCCAGAAAACTCCCAGGCAAAGCAGTGCCGCCTTGCTCTCAGGAGAGCGGGAGAGAATGGATGAGAGGAAAGAAAAACTTGGGGAAGAGGGAGGGAGATCCAGAGGAAATGGGGAGAGGCCCTCGCCCCGTTTCTGCTTCCTCCCAGGCAGCACACAAGGTTGAAAAACTTCTGATTCCTCACTCTCACTCTCTTTTTCTTTTTTCTTTCCCTCCCTCCCTCCCTCTTCCAACCAGCTCTGTGCCTCACATCATTGTTTGCTTTTAGCGGCAGTCAGATCGCCAAAGTCCTTTCCAAGGGTTCTCTGGGGATCCCCCCCCCCAAAAAAACACCAGGTTGCTTCTGGAGGGGGCAGGCAGATGGGCAGCATTCCCCCCTCCCTGGGCGCCTGCAGCCTTGCATCCTGCAGCAACTCCCGGCCCTTGCACAGCGAAGGCAATGAACAACTTCTCACTCACCAGAAGATTTTCTTTAGTGTGGAAGGGCCCAGAGTTGCTCCAAGGCTGCAGGCACCCAGGGAAGGGGGGGGGGGGATGCTGTCCGTCTTCCCTCTCCCAAAGCAACCTCGGAGGCTTTCAGCTCCTCTGCAGAGGCATTTTTTAAAAGACATCTCTCCAAAAGCCACAAGATCCGGAGCTGCCAGTATCCAGTAAGATGTGCATCTTGTGGCCTGGCCCAGCCCATCCCCTGCCCCACCCACCACCCCCAAATTGCACCTCATTGTGAGCGTCTCTCAGCCATTGTGTGCAGGGAAAAACATTGCACAGTAAAGAAAAACTTCCCAAGAGTTCGAGAAATTGTTAATTACCTCACACTCACGAGAAGGTTTTCTTTACTGTGCAAGGTTTTTCCCTGCACACAACGGCTGAGAGACGCCTGCAGTGGGGTGCAATTTGGGCCCACCCCTCACCCCAAGTCAAGGCCCATCAACTCAATAAGACTCAATAAGTCAGGGGTTGCTCCCTTGACCGGCTCCACCAAAGATCCCCTTCATCCCTTTTGAATCGGTCCGCTTTGCCGCCCGGTGAACAACTGAGCCAAACTGCTCCTGCCCAGCGGCTTCCCCCAACTCCCCATGTCCGACCGTTAAGCCAACCGATGGTTATGCAACCGCAGCAAACTGAGCGCAAAGCTGGGTTGACAATGAGCCTCCGAGGTCTCCCTCTTGCCTGCTTGCCCAGCGCTTGCTCAGCTGCCCCCTTTGATCCCCCGGCTGGATGCAGCCACTCATCTGCGACTGGAAAGTGAGGTCATCCACCACCTTCTTGTCCAGCACTTGCTCAGGGACCTCCTACCCTCCGGCTCACCCCCTCCCCAGCCTCCCCCCCCCCAACATCCCCCACACCTGGGCACAGACACTCACCGGTTCGTTCTTCTTCTGTTTCCAAACTAAGCCCCGGTTGGTTGGTTGGTTAAAGTGCGGTTGGATCCGAAAGCTCCATCACTGGAGGCTTTTAAGAGGGAGAACTTTTAAGCTGCCAGCTGGCAAAGAAATCTCTCAGCCATGACCGGCGCTGCTGTGGCTCCCCCCGGCTGGGTGGACAAAGGAGCAGGTGGCGGCTGCGGCCTCAGTATGGCACGAGCTGAGGGCCTGGTCTGGGGAGGTGGGGAGTGGCTTGCCCAGGCAGCTACTGCAACAGCAGGGCTGGCCAGCTCCCATCCCGTGTGTTGCACCCCCTTCCCAGCTTTCGCCCATGCCTCCATGCCCTTTTCGGGTGTGCAACATGTGGGAGATCCTAGCTGCAGTTTACTTGTGAGCAACATTGGCCAGGAGAGGCAGGGAGAAAGGCCAATGGGGCTCACGAGTCAACTGAGGTTCCTAAGTGGGATCGAGCCAGGGGTGGGTTCTGGCTGCCACTACTGCCGGTTGCTCTGTGCATGCCCAGAAGCCAAAACCAATATGGCCGAGAGAACCGGTTCATGGGCGTGGCCAGCCTGGGTTGCTGCTGGTTCCAGCCACCCAGGCCACCAGGTTACTACCTTTTCAGCCAAACTGGTCAAAACAGGTAGGAACCGACCTCTGATCTGGAGGTGTTTTCAATCAGGATTACAAGGGAGAAGATTAGCCTGACAGATTTCTTCTTGATCGACCCATGATTTCTGGGAATCAATCTGTTGTTTTCAAAGAGTTTATGAATAATCTTTTTTTTCTCTGTTCATTTTATTTGTTATCTGCTCTAAAATGTTCCCTATAATTGACCAACTGTGTCTATTATATTTTCTCTATAGTTTGATAAATTTTTGCCAAACTTTTTCATTCACTTATGAAGATTATGGCAGTATTTGTATCCTATTTAACCATATTTGGAGATGAGACAATTGTAGAAGAAAGATTCAATGTGGGATAAGAAACAAAGTTTTCTGATTTTCATATTCCTGGATGTTCCCATTCTAGTTTCATCCCTTTCTGGAGAAGAATGAATTTTGGAATATTTCTGAGACGAAACTGTACTTGGACCAAAATGGAGAGATAACAGCAGATCTGGAAATTCCGGGCTTCTTGGTTCTCCCCAAAGAGGATTTCAAGGAAGAGATTCTGGCGTATTTTGAAAGACAGAGACTTTCTATCAGACAAGATGCTCTTTCAGGGCTAAAGTTGCTCAATAAAGTGAGAGAAATTTTGGTGTCTTTTCTCTGTTTCCCAAAGCCTGAGGTACCATTTCAAGTGGGCAAAGCCTAGAGTCTCCAGGGTGGTTGGCCTTCCATGCCAGTTGGTGTCATCTAATTGAGGTTCTTCAACAGACGGGACATAAGTGAAGGGGCTTTGCCATGTTTTATGGAAATCTTTCAAGATTTTATTGGTCAGAGGTTTCTTTCATCATCACAGTTTTATTCTATCTTTAAAAAATCTAATGGAATAAAAGTTTTCTAAAAATTTTATAGTAAACTTTATTCTCAGTTTTAATATGAATATATCATCATATTTAAATCTTTTTTTCAATCCCATCCCTCTAGACCCGTGATGGCGAACCTATGGCACGTGTGCCAGAAGTGGCACGCAGAGCCATTTCTCCTGGCACGCGGAGCCATCTCTAGTTCCTCTTCCGGGTTCGGGCGCAGCAGCCAGCTGGTCTTGACACGCATTGGCATGCCAGAAAGCAGAAGTGGAGCCGCCCGGTGCGCATGCGCACGCTAGGAAAATAATCTTTTTGTTTCCAGGGTGCACATGTGTGTCGGCCATTTGGTGATCTGGTTCCTGGCACGCATGCACACCAAAAACCAGCAACAGAAAGAGCAACGGCCGCGCGTGCCAAAAGACACAGAGAGGGGTTCCGGGCCATCGCTTCTTAGTAGAGCTGTGGTCGGGGCTTCCCTCCCTCCCCCGTGTGAGTGGGCTTCTTGCATAGAAGCAACCGGGCAGCCACCAGCTGGAAGCAGCAGCACAACAGTCACCGTTACCAGGGGCGATGGGGTGGCGGTGGCGAGAATGGGCCACCGCCGCCCCTTTGTCTCTTCCCCAACAGCGGCTGTTGCGCTTATGCTTCCAGCCGGGATGCTGGCGGAGGAGCTGCTGGCGGGGAGGCGAGCTACCTGCATAAAGACGCCGCCGAGGGACTGGCAGAATATATCCCGGCTGGAAGCGGCAGCGCTCCAGACCGTGGATCCTCATCTGAGCTGCAGGCTGGAGCTCTGAATAAGTCTGCTCAGGTGGGGGGGGGAGAGGAGGGAGGGACGCCTGAGACCGCCCGTCCTTGCCATCGCTACTCCTTTGCTGTTGCGCTGCTTCTTCCAGCCGGTATATATTCTGCCATAGCCTCGGTGGTGTCTTTATGCGGGTAGCTCTCCTCTCTGCCAGCATCACGACTGGAAGCAGAAGTGCAACAGCCGCTGTTGGGGAGAGGATGAAGGGGCGGTGGTTGCCCGTTCTCTCCACCGCCACCCCTTCCCCCCTGGTAATGGCGACTGTTGTGCTGCTGCTTCCAGCTGGGACACTGGATGAGCTGCTGGCAGGGAGGCGAGCTACCCACATAAAGACGCCGCCGAGGATCTGGCAGAATATATCCCGGCTGGAAGTAGCAGCGCTCCGGATCGCGGATCCTCATCAGAGCTGCAGGCTGGAGCTCTGAAGAAGTCGGGTAGCTCACCTCTCCGCCAGCAGCTCCTCCGCCAGCATCCCGGCTGGAAGCAGAAGCGCAACAGCCGCTGTTGGGGAGAGGATGAAGGGGCGGTGGTCGCCCGTTCTCTCCACCGCCACCCCTTCGCCCCTGGTAACAGCAGCTGTTGCGCTGCTGCTTCCAGCCGGGACGCTGGATGAGCTGCTGGCAGGGAAGGCGAGCTACCTGCATAAAGACTCCGCCAAGGGTCTGGCAGAATATATCCCGGCTGGAAGTAGCAGCGCTCCGGACTGCAGATCTTTATTAGAGCCGCGAGCTAGAGCCGTGCAAGCAGCCCGCTCGTGTGGGGAGGGAGGGAAACCCTTGCCCACGCTTGCCACCGCCGCCCCCTCACCCCCAGTGGCTGTCACAGTGCTGCTTCTGGTTGGGATGCTGGAGCAGACAAAAGAAGGAGAAGCTGCCGTGGGGGAGGTGGGCGGGGCAGACACCAATTGCAAATGCTTCTCCCCCAGTGCAGTCCGAGAGACAGCAAAGAGCCTCGGGAGGGTGGGGGAGGCTGTTTTCACCCTCCTCAAGCTCCTTGAAAGCTTCTCGAGCCTGGGGAGGGTGAAAAATGGGTCTATCGCTTGCCAAAAGGGAGGGGTCACACGCATGCGTAGGGCGTGTTTGTGCGCATGCGCAATGGGGGGTTCGTGCGCATAGCATTATGGGTATGGCACGCCTGCGTACGATCCCCCTGCGCTCCCCCCGCTTTTGGCACGGGAGCCCAAAAAGGTTCGCCATCGCTGCTCTAGACTATTAAATAGAAAAGTACCTTATTGTAATGTTAAATTCCAAAAGGAAAAGGAAGGAACTAAATGAAGAATCTGCCAGTTGTTCTACCTCTTGCATCTGTTTAGAAGTAGTCAGAGGTTTCATATTTACCTCAGTGAAGACCAGAGGCTACTTGTCTCCATCCATTTCTACCTCCTTTTTTCATGGACGGAGAGTCCTAACATCTTTTCTTTGGCATTCCTTGTTCTTCTGCTCAGTCCCTGCCTCAGTCCAGATGTGTGGAAAGTTGTCATCCTGGATTTGTCAAGAGGGCTCGAGAAGGAGAGCCAGTTTGCTGTTATGACTGCGTTCCTTGTCCGGAGGGGACCTTCTCCACTCAGAAAGGTGAGTGAGACTGGAGGAAAGGAAGTGGAACTGATTCATTACATACATCAAATAATAAAGTTTGGTTCTGAACATCACACAGGAAATTATTTGGGTCCCAACCCTTCTCTCACTTTCATAGACGATTAAACAAAAATTGATTTTAAAAAAAAGTCTTATACTTCTTACCGTCTCTCACTAGAGGTACTAATAAATGTGTCCTAGACAATATCTTCTGGTATCACTTGTTGTCCAAATAAGGTATTTCCTGAAAGGTAAAAGGAGAGAATAGTAAGGGAATATGGTTTTTTTTTCTCAGATGCAGGAAAATGCACCATGTGTCCGGCTGACAAATATCCAAATAAGGCCAGAGTCCAATGTATCCCCAAAGTTATAGCCTTCCTGTCTCATGTGGAACATCTGGGCATCATCCTGGTCTCTTTTGCCCTATTCTTCTTCCTAACTACAGTCCTTGTTTTAATTATCTTCATTAAATATGGAGAAACTCCCATTGTCAAAGCCAACAACCGGGATCTCTCCTACATCCTCCTAGTCTCCCTCCTGCTTTGCTTCTTGTCTCCTTCTCTCTTCATTGGTCAACCCAGGAAAGCCACCTGCCTTCTCCGACAAACAGTCTTCAGCATCATCTTCTCAGTTGCCGTTTCTTCTCTCTTGGCCAAAACCATCACGGTGGTGCTGGCTTTCCTGGCCACAAAACCAGGAAACCGAGTGAAGAGATGGTTGGGGAAGAGCTTGGCCAACTCCATCATCCTGTCTTCTTCTGCTCTCCAAGTTATCATCTGCTCCATCTGGCTGGGAGTTTCTCCCCCCTTCCCTGACTCTGACCTCCGCTCCCAGCCTGGAGAGATCATCCTGCAATGCAACGAAGGGGCCGTTGTCATGTTCTACGTCACCCTCAGCTACATGGGCTTCCTGGCTGCCATCTGCTTCACGGTGGCTTTCCTGGCCAGGAATCTGCCTGGGGCCTTCAACGAAGCCAAGCTGATCACCTTCAGCATGCTGGTCTTCTGCAGTGTCTGGGTGACTTTTGTGCCCACCTACCTGAGCACCAAAGGGAAATACATGGTGGCTGTTCAGGTCTTCTCCATCCTGGCCTCCAGTGCTGGTCTGCTGGGCTGCATCTTCATCCCCAAGTGCTACATTATTCTTCTGAGGCCAGACCTGAACACAAAGGAGCATCTCACAGCAAGAAGAAATGTAAAAACATGAGAAAAAAAAACACCATCATATTATAAGAATGGTATAATGTCCTTTTATTTGAAAGAATACCTGAATTATTTCCACTTAGATAGTATTCAGGAATCAAAGATTATATCTACATGTTTCCAAATGGGAAACGGTTGAATGACTTGAATTCTTATAACTCCCTTCCTTTTCACCTCAATAAATCTTGCTAAAGAGAACTCTGTGAAAGTCATTCAGAGGGATTTGTTGTTCACCAACTGCCAATGAATTTGACACCTTTTAAAAAATGTTTTCAGCAATGATTCCTATGGACAGCACTAAAAGTTTATGTATGAGAGAATGAATCAGAAAAATCTTAAGATGGATTCTATGAGAGCCAAGCTCCAACTACCATGTTATTTGATAATCTCCATGAGAACCATTGGCCATCCCACCAAGCCAGAGGAGGTGGGGGCCTCCAGGTCCTCTTGCTTAGATGTTCTCATCCAAGGAGACCTACTTGCTCACCTTTTCCATAGCTGCTCCTGCCCTGTGAAAGAGGCTTTTCCATGAGATCCACCATCCTGTCTCCATCCTTTTTTTTGGGTGATAAGGACAGCAGAAACATCCGGTTCTTTTCCCCAATGCGTAGGCCAGGTTGAGACTGGAGTCCAGAAGATGTGGGTGGAGAAACCCCACAGAAGAGTCAGACTGCATCCTGGTGAGATTGGGCTCCTTGTGGCTGCACCAGGTGAATAGTTGCAATCAGGAGATCGGCTGTGTCTCAAACTCCATCAGAGGGAAGAAAGAAGGTCTCTCTCTCTCTCTCTCTCCAATGTGGGAAGCCCAGCAGTGCAACCCTTGGAGGCCTGATCTGGTGGGTTTCCCTCAGTCATCTCAGGCTGCTTCCAGCCCCAGAAGCCCCAGAAATAAGCCCTTCAGAAGGACTTTGCTCCAGGCTCCCAGGAAGCGAGCAGAAGGGAGAAAAAAGGGGAAGTTCTAATTATGGGATCCTGAATGTCTCTGGAGATAAATTCCAATGGACTATGAGGCAATAAAGGTAGTCCTCCACTTATGACCACAATTTCTGTTGCTAAGTAAGTTCTGTGTCATTTTACAATCTTTTTGCCACAGTTGCTAAGCAAATGAGTGCAGTCGTTAAGTAAATCAAGCGGTCGTTAAGCAAATCTTATGGTGATCCCATGACCCTAAGGTACGGCAACTGTCATAAATACATGCCAGTTCCCAAGTGCCTGAGTTTTGATCACGTGACCAGGGGGTTCTGCAGCGGTCGTAGGTGTGAAAATTGGTCCTGAGTCATTTTTCTCAGTGTTGTTGTAACTTCCATCACTAAATAAATCACTGTAAGTGGAGGACGACCTGTTGTCCTCAGGGCAGTTTTTGACAATGAGGCTCCTGCCCTTAAGATTCAATCAGAGTAGAGCTGGAAGGGACCTTGGAGGTCATCTAGTCCAACCCCCTTCTCAAGCAGGAGACCCCAGACCATTCCATACAAAGGACCGTCCTTCAGTGAGTCACAGCCAATTTCTCGACCTCTTGTGCCCCAGATGGTAAAGAAACCACTGCAGTTGCGGAAGGAACCCCGAGATCCTTAAGGGAAACCGGCTTCTCCCATCGACTCCGTTTGTTGGGAGCCGGCTGGGGAAGTGGCCAGCTTAGTATCATCTCCACATTTGCTGGCTGCCAAAGGCTGATCATGGGACTGTGAGAACGTTGCGAAGGCCGTAACTGTGAGGACCTTTTTCAGTGCCCCTGTAATTGTGAAGGGTCGACAAAGGTCTGGTTTTCCATGGAGGGTTGCCTGCCCTTCGGCCTCCTTCAGCCTTCCTGTCCTTGCTCCAAGGGGTCTCTGCAGTAGAGCGGGGAGAAATAGACTTCAAATTAAATGAAAACAGCGGTTTTCAAAGTCTTTGGGAAATTGCATTAGCAATAATAGCCTGCCATCTCGTGGCCATTTTGCATATGGCAGGTGGAGACAAAAAATCGCAAAAGGTAATAAAAATTAAAATAATCAGGATGGGGATCGGGCAAAATCCGACATGGGTTCCTAGTCTGAGTCCCCAATCTCTCTTGAGATGAAAATGGGGCGAAATAGTCCTCAAATTAAATGAAAAATCAATTTGTAAAGTCTATGGCAAACTGCATTAGCAATAATAGCCTGCCATCTCGTGGCCATTTTGCATATGGCAGATGGCAAGGTGTAATTCCAAAAGTTAATATAAATAAAATAAGGGTGCAAATCGGGCGAAATCCGACGTAGCATCTTATTGTGAGTCCCCCATGTCTCTAGAGGTGAAAACGGGGTGAAATAGACCTCAAATTAAATGAAAAAGTGAATGAGAATTTAGTCCTGTATAGCTGATGCTCTACTTCCCTCCTCTACATCTAGGAGAGAAATGTGTCTGTCCCAGTTCTTGTCAAGATAGTTAAAGTCCCCCATTACTATTAGAGTATACTTTCTGCTGTATATCTTAGTTAACCGATTAGCAAAACGGTCATTTATATCCTGTCAACCATCCCACAAGCAAGTAGCATATGCGGCGTGCCGAGGGGGAACAACCTCCTGGGACATAATTTTACCAAAAGTATAATTTTACTTAGATCCATATAGTTACAGACCATTGGTGGGTTCCTGATGGTTCAGACTGGTTCGGCCGAAGACGTAGTGGTTTGGTGGCCTGGGTCGCTGGAACCAGGAGCGACTCAGGCCTGCCACGCCTTCGAACTGGTTCTCCCGGTGGTGCCATAGGCTCCGCCATCTTGTCTTTCACTTTTGCACATGTGCAGAAGCATTTTTCTTGCATTGCGCATGCCTGTGCAGCATGCATAAAGCATACGCGCGAGAGGGGTGCACGAGGCATGCACGAGCGAACTGGCAGTAGAGCCTGCCGGAACCCACCCCTGGTACAGATGAAGTGAAGCCAATTCTGAAGGTTGCCACAGGCAGCTGCGTAGGTGAAGTTCTCCTTTTCCCGCTGTCCATTGTTTGCCAATCCAACACAATCTTTGTGTTTTGGAAAACAGCCTGTGCCGTTTAAAGAGGACCCGTAACAGAACCTTGAAGTGAATGAACTTCCACAGGGTGCGGCTGGCTCTCTTGAGTCCTTCCCCCCTGGGCTTCCACCCCCTCCCTTCCGATTCTGTTGTCAAGCTGCGAGGAAAATTGCAGGCAGGGATAGAACCCAAATCAGTGTTGATGTTTCCTCTGTTTGGAGAGGGGGGTCTGTAGAATACACCTATGGCAACGTCATTCCTTTCCCCTTTTATAGTAACCCAAAGGGATTTAAGAAAGCCTTCATCCCTTTTTTCCTGCATTTCTAATGAAGTGTAGCTACTTCTTCTATAAAATGCAAATCTGCCACTTCTTTGATTAGATACGTTTCTTTCGAATAATTTAAACCCTCCAGCTAGATGTTGCATGTTCTACATCTGTACAGGACATGGTGGCTCAGTGGCTAAGATGCTGAGCTTGTCGATCAGAAAGTTCGGCAGTTCGGCGGTTCAAATCCCTAGCGCCACATAACAGAGTGAGCTCCCGTGACTTGTCCCAGCTTCTGCCCACCTAGCAGTTTGAAAGCACGTAGAACATGCAGTAGAAAAATAGGAGCCACCTTTTGTGGGAAGGGAACAGAGTTCCATGCGCCTTCTGCATTGAGTCATGCCAGCCACATGACCATGGAGACGTCTTCGGACAGCACTGGCTCTTTGGCTTTGAAACGGAGATGAGCACCGCCCCCTAGAGTCGGGAATGTCACTCCTGGGAATATGTGAAATGGAAAAGGACATTATTTACCTACATTTCCATAGTATTTGGAGCTTTCTTCCACAGTTGAAAAAAAGCCCAAAAGATCATGCATTTGAGGGCAGTTTCTTTGTTGACCGCCAGTTTCGCAAGCATTATTTCCACTGTTCTCTTTCCAAAAACGCCTTTTCACAGGAATTCACAGTCGTGTAAAGAAAAGAGGTTTTGCAGGGACCAAGACTTTGCTTCTTGCTTTCTAAGGAAGCCTCGATCAGAACCAGTTCCTCTTGTCCTGTGAAATGGGATTTTCTATGAGATCCGCTATCTTCTCTCCGTCCCCTTATTGGTTATTTTGCAACTGGCTCTTTTTGCCCAACACATTGGGCTAGCATGAGCCTGGAGTCCAGGAGACGTGGGTGGAGAAAACCTGGGGAATGAGTCACACTACATCTTGACCAGAATGGACTGCCTGTGGCTGCACCATGTGAACAGTGGCAAGCAGGAGATTGGGAGTATCGCAAACTCCCTCAACCCTTCCAACATGACAACATCTAGGAGAAGAGGAGACTCACTCCAGAATTCCCAGTTTTTTCTTTCCGTAGAAATGGAGAAGGTTCAACGACCACAACCACCCCTGCGGTCTGTGGAAACCCTTTCTGAGAGAAGCAATAAACAGTTGTGCTTTCTCAAACTTTGGTCTACCTTTGCACACTTGAACGACAGTCCAACAAGTTATTTGTTTCCAACTGTAGACCAATAATGGGTCTACATCTACATGGAGGGACGTAAGCAGTGGGGAACCACGAGGTTCCATCTTAGGTTCTTCAGTGTCTTCATAAACGACTTGGATGAGGGAATAAAAGGGGAACTTATCAAATGTGCAGATGATACTAAGCTGGCAGGAATAGCCAACACCCTAGAAGGTAGGCTCAAGATCCAGATGGGTCTTGACAGACTTGAACACGGGCTCCTATCTAACAAAATGAAATTCAATGTAGAGAAAAGTAAAGTCCTACACTTAGGTAAGAAAAACCAAAAGTACACATATAAACTGGGTGAAACCAGGCTTCATAGCAGTGACTGTGAGGGGGAATCTTGGTGGGCAACCAGTTAAATATGAGCCAGCAGTGTGCAGCATCGGCAGCTCTGCACATGCACACACTGGGAACAGGCTCCCGTTGTTCTTCTGCCTTGCTGATGTCAGACTCTGGAGGCTTCGGAGGCAGCAAATAACTACCAGATGGCCTTGGCCCCCTCTCTGCCTCTGATACACAGCCCTCGTCCAAGCCTTCCCCAGACTCCAGGAGTGGCCCATGTTCCTCCCCAACCTCCTCACTGTCCGAATCTGCTGCCAGCTCTGCTGACCGCTGGTGGGCCACAACACTTAGAGAGTAATGAGAACCAACCAGGATGGCTTCCAAACCAGGATCAGTGTCTTTGGGGTTATATGTCAGTCCAATTAAGCATGGAATATTTCACTTCTGATGGCCCTAAGAAATCATGGTTTGTGCATTACACAAAATCAGTCAATAACCAATTATCTCCTCAAGTCCGTTTCTTGTTCTCAGAATGGAGGTACCATCTTCAGACCATTCTAGAGGGTCCGTGGGGGACCCCCATCTTCCTCAGAGTCATGGAGGCTCCCCTCCAGGGTGAGGCCGTCCACCTTTTCCTCCCAGGCAATGCTCGATCCCCCTTGGAAGACCCAGCCCTGCATGGCTTCTCCCCCACAGGAGCCTCTCCTGGAAAGTCACGGAGCCCAAGCAAGGCTGGAGAAACCGCAGGGGCTGCGTCCCCCCAACACTCAACCCTGGGACCCATAAACCAGGATAGTCTATTCCCAGGATTGCCCCAGATCCTCTCCTCCTTCCTGGCCTTCCTGGGCCTTCTCTGTGGGTCTGGGCTTTGCTTTCCCCTGGATGCCCCATGTATGGAAAGAGGTGGCAGTGCAACATGAGATATGATCTCAACCCTTCCCAGGACTCAGAAGATGGAACCTGGAGGGGGATTTTGCAGATCTGCTTCCCTTCCCCAATATGAGGCTCCCCAGCTTCCTCCTCCCAAGAGGGGCTCCCCATTCAGCTGGGCAGAGTCCTGTCTGGCATCCCTGCAAGAGCCCCCTTGCCTGGCCTCTGCATGGGAAAGGGTGGCAGGGGAATATGGGATTTGGGCTTCTGCATTCCTGGGTCTCTGAAGATGGAAGTTGGATTTTGCAGATCAGCCTTTTCATCTGCAACACAAGGATCCTGAGCTCCCCTTTCCCCATTCCTTCCTCCCTCCCTCCCTCCCTCCCTCCCTCCCTCCCTCCCTCCCTCCCTCCTTCCTTCCTTCCTTCCTTCCTTCCTTCCTTCCTTCCTTCCTTCCTTCCTTCCTTCCTAGCCTTTGCAGCCTTGATTTCTCCATCTCTTTTCACTTGGGTTTTTTCTAAACCCCCCCTCTCTCTGATTTTTGTTTAACTCTGCAAACTTCTGGTAACTAATTTTTCACTAAAGTTCATTTTGTTTTTAGAAACTGACTCCACTATTTCATCAGCCCTTTTGTGTGATGCCCTTGAGCATAACTTTCAAAATAAAGTAAACTTTGGTTTCAACTCAGCCAGCAGCTATTTTTCAGATCTGTGACATACTCTGGCATTAACTGGCCTCTGGGATTTTTCTCTTTAACCACAATGCCAACAAAAGTCACATTTCTTTTTATTTTCAGCCACAAGTGCCGTGTATTCCCTCTGGGGCCAGTTTCCAGCATGGAGACCCCAAAACTCTCAATTCTAGATGATGAATTTAATTCCAACTCTTCCTCTATTATTATGAATCACATGGGGATTATTTTCATTTCATTTCCCTCCAGAGAATTTCCCAACAACCTTTGAGTCCAAGAACGAGTTGAATTATCCAGGGATCCCTCCTGAGAGGGAGAATTGTGATAAAAGTTTCAGCTCTGCTCTTTGGCCGAATCCTCCAAGGGAGACTTTGGGCAGAGAAATATGGAGTTTGGGGACAGGCAGGGTCTGTGCTCTTGAATGTACGTCTCTCTCCTTTCCAGGTGAAGCTGAGTGTTTCTCTGCGTTTCAATCAGGAAAGTCACTGGATCATATTTCACCTTGTGAGATTCCTTTGAATTCTTCTAATTTTTCTTTAGAAAAAGGAAGGTGATTGATTGATTTACCCCATGAATTATGGACCTCCTGCTTCTGCTTCTGATGCTGCTTTTGTCCCATCCAGTCGCTGGGAAGCTGAGAATGAAATGCCCGCAGAGTTTGAAGCACCAGGATGGAAAACGACCACAGAGCTTTTACAGCCCAGGAGACCATCTCATTGGTATAATCATCAGTGGAGATAAAATATTGCATACTAAGTTGCATTTCAACGTGGCTCTTTCTATTCAGTTGGTTTTCCAAGATTTGTAAGTCATTCAGGGTGATGGAGTTGCACTCTCCTTCTTTTTTGTTTTTATATTCATTTATTCCTATGTTGAAAGAAATGTCCTTCTGGGTTCGGCTCCAAGTGGGGAAAAAGACACTGGAGACATGGAGGCTGCTTGGAAAGATGGTTTATTGGTGGGCAGGACCACATGGCTTGAGTCCTGAACAGAAAAGGTGATCACATGCTTCAATGTTGGGGAAGAAGAAGAGAAGGGAGGAAGAGAAGCTGAGTCCCTGGTTTTATGCCCTCTCTGGCCTTTGATCTTGAGCTTCTGTTCTGATTGGTTGTCAGAGTCCCATGGAGCCATGCAGGGGCAACTCTCTAGGCTGCGTTTTGAATCCAGGTTTGGTTG